>NC_140581.1:828289547-828947335 GCF_964204655.1 Triturus cristatus | reverse complement strand
CATTCGGTGCAAGAAAGATAATACTAAACTAACAAGTCACTTTTTAGAAAAGAGTCACTCCACAGATACAACTGAATGGTACATAATCGAACGTCTACAAGCAAGTCACCCAGCTATACCCCTTTTACAATACGAACAACGTTGGATGCATCGATTGGGGAATGACAAGAAGGGGCTGAATAAGGATATCCCATGGGCCCAATTAAACAGAATTTCATAATGACTAAATGGACCTTTACATAAGTCTTTGCCTTTGGTTGAGTCATTAACTCAAGGGATACCTCCACTAATATACTTTTGTTTTGCTCCTTGTGTAGTTGTATGTTGGACCAAGTGCAACAGTAACCTGTTTTATATTGCAAATCAGATACCTCTTGTAACTATTTTTTCCTCTGAGCTGTGTTCTGGTGCCATAATCCCATAAGCAGTGGGTTGTAAGCCCCTTATTCAGGACCTTTCACAAATAATGGCTCATAGTTTATCATTATCTATATCTCTAACTTAGAATCCTGTGCTCCTTACCGTCTAAAAAAAAAAAAAGCCTCAAAAATAACAAACGTGTTATGTTATGTTATACCGCATTTATAGCGTGCACGGATACTCAAGAGTGTCCCGGCGCGGAGTGCTTAATAGAAGGAAGCGGGGGAGGCTGAGCATACCAAGATTTAATTAAAAAGTAGAGTTTTAAGATGTTTCTTGAACAGTCTGGTATCCTGGATGTTGCGCAGTTACATCGGAAGGGAATTCCATGCTTCAGCCGCCTTAACAGATAGGGAGCTGCCGCCCATGCGAGTAAGGCGGAAGCGGGGGATGACTGCCAGACGATGTGCAGAGGAGCGTAGATGTCTTCGTGGAACATAGAAGGTGAAGCGTCTCCTAAGGTAGAGTGGCCCCTCTCCGTGTAGAGCTCCATGCGCCAAAGTAAGAGCTTTAAACTGGACACGGCGGGCCACGGGAAGCCAATGAAGGTTCCGTATATGTTGCTTCATGCTTGATCTTCCTGGGATACCGAGCAGAACCCTAGCTGCCGCATTCTGTATGGTTTGCAGTCTTTTTAAATGGTAGCCGGGCAGGCCAATGTATAGGGCATTGGCATAGTCAATGCGTGACAGGATAAGAGCGCGAGTCACCATTTCCTTAGCTGGCCGGAGCAGCAGGGGAAAAAACTTTCTGAGGGATTTCAGTGTGCCAAAGCACACTCCCGCAAGTTTTTTTAATCTGCGTAGAAAACCTGAGGTCTTCACTGAACAAGACCCCCAAGTTCTTAGCAGGGTTGCCGACAGAATTGGGCGGGGGGTATTCAGTGGGCCAGAGAGCCTCCCTAAAATGCAGGGGAAAGGATCCATACAGGAGAACCTCTGACTTGTCTTCATTGCACTTCAGCTGCGCACGTGCAAGCCATTTAACAACAGCAGAGAGACAGTCTTTCACTTTGTCCGGGGACAGGTCATTTTTCTTCCAGAGGAAGAGGAGCTGGGTATCGTCGGCGTAAGCTATGATCTTTGCTCCCAGCTCCTCTGCTAGATAAATCAGGGGAGTGACATAGATCTTGAAAAGCAGGGGACTCAAAGTAGACCGCTGCGGTACTCCTGTAGTCACCTGTCTGGGGGCCGAAAAGAATGGGGGCTGCCATACCTGCTGGGTTCTGTCCTCTAGAAAGGATTTGAGCCAATCCCAGGCCTGTCCAGAAACCCCGAAACTTGAGAGGCGAGCAAGCAGTTGGTGATGGGGCACCGTGTCAAACTTGGGAACCTACCTAGTCATTTATTGTCATACACTCTTTTTCTGCCTAAGCAAGGCTTCATCACAGGTGTTAAAAGTCAAATGACTATAGTCTCATGTCTTCTGTTAAAAAATACAACAAAATTTCTTCATATTTTCCCCCCTTTTGTAACACAAATTTTTGACTCTTGTAATTTACCTATATTGTCACAATGATCTTCAATATTATTCCCATTGACATGACTGGTTTTTAAGCCTCAGTTTTTGGTTTCCTAAAAATAATATAAAATAAAGTCCAAGTTTTGAACTCCATGGGCAACCCATGTACAGCGGACACCGTAGTGCTAAAACTAAGGGGTGGGTACTCTGGGAACTACATTTCATAACATGCCCACTCTTGGGCATGCAATCAGCTGCCCCCACATCATTCCAGTGACACCGATTGGCCACGTGGTCCGAGTACGCTATGCCCCAATCTGGTTCCGACACCTTCTTAGCTGTATCCTCCTCAGTCCCCATGTTACTTTCGGCGGACTGAGGGAATTTGGCTTAGGTTTCCTGCTGGGCGCTGACCTTGATGCATTAAGTGGCCTATACAAAAAGTGTGGTCCTATGCTGCCTGCTGCACTTTTTTCTTAAAAGCCTGATTTATCGCTCCTGAGTAGCTCCTCCCCTTATAACATGCAAAACTGGCATCCGTAGGTTATATGTGCTACTTATAAACCATAATCTATTCATAAAGTTTTCTAGAGTGCGCAGCTACCAAGACGAGCCTTTCAGCGCTTGTGGCATGGCCTTTTCTGGGCCTTTTTATGATACAACCTATAGTGATAATAAACAGGGGCGGCTCCTCCGCTAAGGGGGTGAGCGTCGCCCCACTGCTTTAAGAGCATTGCAGAGGGAAAATAAAGTAAAAATAACGAAACATTTTTATCATCTTATTTTTCCGTTTCTAGGTGCGGAGAGAGGCGGGCTGGCCAGAGCAGGGGCCAGGGGAGGAGTGGTGAGCACACTCAAAGTGCGTATGAATGTTTAACCGGACGTCTTGGGCCGGCCAAATATTCATGCACACTTTGCATGTTCCCCACCGGGCAGCATTACACAGCCGAACCACGGTGCTCAGACCAATAACAATGCTGCAATGCAGCGTTGTGATTGGCTTAGGAGAACTTAGGGGAACCACTCACAACGATGCATTGCAGAGTTGTTATTGGCTTAGGGAGCCTGGGAGCCCGGGTGCTTCCTGTGACGAGGAGAGGCGCTGGCTGGCGACACAATCAGCAGCTACGTTTTCTTAATTCTATTTTTTTTTTTTTTTTACAGAGTTTTATATAGCGCGAACTAGACCCAGTATCTGGTATCAGAGAGCTTAACATAGCACCACTTGCATTACATGAGGACACACATTCATTTTTGTTAGGCACAGGGAGATTAAGTGATTTGCCCAGAATCACAGGATGTTCAGCGTCATTGCCAAGACTCAAACCCGGTTCCCCAGATTCGAGGTCGACCGCCCTAGCCGTTAGGCCAACTCCTAATTATTTCTTTATAGACCCGGACAACAAAATAAAAGTGTCCCCCACAAGTGAATTAGATGACTATAAAAGTGGCCCCGCTACATAACTGTTTTGCGAGGTATGGAAGACTGCATGTATTTGAGCTTTCTGCAGGAAACATTTGTTTTAATATCAGGGAAATCAATAGTACAAGCCTGCCCAGCAGACCATACAACAAGTCCACAAACAGCCATAAAATGCTGAAAATTGCTTGTAAATTGCAAATCCCAGATTTCTATTTTAGATCGCTCAGTATGTTAATGGTTTTGTTGCAGATATGCGTTTAACCCGCAGGTCACAAGTTAAAATCAGATTAAAACAAGCATTAGCATAGCCAATAGGTCTCGCCTTTGGGACCTTATAAGTGTTTAGCCATGCAACAGTTGATATTGTTGCACCAAGGATATTGTGCTGGATAACGAAACACTTATAAGGTCCCAAAGGCGAGACCTATTGGCTACTATTTAGAATAATGAAAATGCTATATAAAATGTTCCTGAAGACATTAATGTGCACAGAAAGAAGCAACTAAAATATGAGTGCATGAAACATACATGGAAAAATTGACCAATCGGGTTTGTGTTTTAAAAGAAATAAAAAATTAGCAGGTACAATACTTTGTTTGGAATTTGGAGACAGCGTTCCATGTGACCGTTGTTCCGTCGTGTTTTATCGGAATACTCTTTGGGGTTTTAAGTCCTGAGGTTTGTTTGGTGTGTTTTTTCCTGGCGGAAGTGCGAGATCATAAACCGGTAATTACCCCGGACACTTCCCCGATGTTTCAATGCCTTTCATTAACTCCATCTTTCCTGTTCCTTCTCTGAATTCACTTGAGATGCATTTTAAGGCTACCGATAGGTTATAAATGGGAGATTTGTATGCAGTGTAAATAATGCTGATGGTGTTTGAGAAGAACTAAAAAAAGGACGCACTTGCCCAATAACTATGGACAGAGGAGTCTTAGTGGCGCGAGAGACTTCTTTATTCCAGATGTATTTCCCACTTCACTTTCTTCATGTTTTGTTATACCTGATGTAAAGGGAACGCCAGCGTACATTTTGTAACGCTCTTCAGTCTGAGTTTAAAGATGGTCTCTGTTATGTTTAGCACAAAACTCAAACGCTCGGTGTTTGACAGCTCACGCTCTCTCCTTCGCCTGGATATGTGAATGGTTTATGAGGTCAATTATAGACAAATGTTTTGAGCATCATGATTTACACAAAAACAAAAGGGAGAGCGGCTGATCAATACACTATTAATCTACTGCGTGATCTTAAAATCATCGGGGAGCTCAGTCGAGGATGGAGTTAAAAATCTGTCGATGAGGTTATCTGTTGAGCGCTCAGTGAATGCACGGCTTGTTTCATCAGCAGTGCTCACCATTTGTAGCCGGTTTCACTGAGAGGCAAGAGGTGAGCTCACTCGGCCAAAGTCATGCAAGTGCGCAGATTTACTAAGCTAGCCCAATGCAGAGTGGCACAAAGCAACAGTGACAAAGCTATTTGCTATCCAATTAAAACAGTGTTTTGAACTGGCAAGGTGCCCTTTTCACAGGGCGAAAAGGGCTTTACATCATTTTGTGCCACTTAGTCAAGGGGCCATTACATGGGTGATCAGCACGAACGCGTATGGGTTTTAGGATAAAGCCTGATCTAATAAGATGGTTGGATGGAATTTACACCAATCCCTATTTGAAGCATGTGCAAACACGGGAAATATGTTAATTTCTAAATAAAACAAGCCCTAAAACACAACCCTGTTGTGAGAGAGAGGGGGAGCAGGAGGTGAGCCTGCGAGTGGTGCGCGCGCTTGGGAGAGCAATCTTCACTTTTCAAGCACTGCACTCGTGCTTGTGGCGCGCTGCTGCTCGCTCCTGCAAGGTGGATGCCGCCACAAGCACGAGTGCAGTGCTTGAAAAATGAAGATCGATGGCTAAAGGCCCTCCTAGGGCAGTGCATGCGCGCCTCCTAGGTGAGACCTAAAAAACTCAGTGAGTGATGCACCCAATTAAATCATGCCTGTAAACTGCAAAACCTTCCTTTTGAAATAATTCTTACTTATCAAAAAGAGTTGAACAACGTTTTGCATTGTGTACTATATAAATGGGCATTTTGTAACTAAACAGACATTGAGACATACTTGACATACATACAGAAAACACACAGATCACCGATCTTGTATATAAACGGACCTCGAGTCAAAAACACATTAAAATCTTACTTTATATCTTGCTAACTTATTAAGTGCCACCCTATTACGTCTTAGTTGAGGTGCTAAAGCTGGGGGGGGCAACGAGAGAGTTTCCACCTGAAGTCCCTTTGATCTCCAATCACTCCCTGCTGGAACACAGAGCTCGAACAAAAGGAATGAGTGATTGTCTATGAAGTGAGGCACCTAGCGTTAGGTTCAATGGAGCGAATAATATGGTCTTCACTCACTCTCCAGGCTGTGGCCATGCGCACAAATTGGGTTCCTATATCTTGGGACACAGTCAGTATGATTGCCTGGGGCCTGGTTATTTTTAAATAACTGATCGAACCCGAGTCCAACAAGTTCAGACTCAGTTCCACCAGTGGGTGGTATTGTGAATAACGTGTTCAGAAGCAGGAGTATGCCTGAGACAGGGAGAATTAAGTCACCCCATCTGCAGCTGCTCCAGAACGTAAAAGATTCTTAATCGTCCGTCTGAAGACAGAGATGTCACATCGAGCACCATTTAAGGCCCCGCCCTCCACCAGGTGTGAGATTGTTCGTACACTGTCTCACCTTGACATTACTATCTGCATCTCTCAGGCAGGAACAAAAATGCACTTTTTAAGAATGAGTGCTCCATCAGTGGTCCAGGGTGGGTACGCGAGCCTCGGATGAGCACGTCACTGCAGCAGACTCCTGCAGATGTTACCCCAGCACACTGGTTACACATCACCATCTGGAGAACTGGCACTGCTTGAACCCTGATGTTTAACTAGTGTGGCTAAGGCGCACATTTTTCTTTTTGAAAGACATTTGGTTCATACACATGTGCAAAGCATTGCTGACACACAGCCAGATATTGCTACTGGACTGTTACAGCAAATGTGAGGAAACAAGCGAGCAGGCATGGTAGCAATAAAGCGCTCTTGAGAGCACCAACCTGTTGCGGTTTCTTGCGCTGGCGTGATGGATTCTGGAAAGAAATATCACACGTGCAGGCATTTATTCCTCATCATCCCTACATGTACAGCTGGACTGTGTTTTACTTTTTCCTATAAAACAGAGTTGTAGATCCAGGAATTAGCTCTTAACTGCACTAGTTTGATCACGCACTAAACGTCAATCGTGTGTGTCCAGTACGCGTTGGGTAACATGATGAGCACAGGCAGGAGCTTGCTCGGGCCGAGTCCAGCTGGGATCCGCGAGAATCCATTTTGTGCACCTCCTCTGGCTAAAGTAAAACTGCGCACAGGCCGGCGTTCCTCTTTCGTATGTAAACATGTAGATTTCACCTGCTCACTGTGCTTTGCATTTTAAAGGCACACCATAAATCCCTTCTCGTGAAGCAGAATTTGAGTTTGGTGAACGAAATTATGTGTTTATCTCAGGAAAGGACCAAATTATGCAGCAGGTTTGGCTAAATTATGCGGCAAGAAAAGGCAAATTATGCGGCTAAAAGTGGCACATTTTGTGACCTTATTATCTCATATTTTGGGCAATTTTTCATATGGTAACACTGGGCAAAGATTCAACCTTTAGCACTAGTTTAACACCTGAAAAGGGAAAGAGAAAGTGAGAGCGGAACAGCCAACTTTTGCGAAGAGCCTTCTAGCGAGTGGGAACTGTGTCACCGCATTTTTAGTAGCTTTGGATCTGTTTAAACTAGAAACACATTTTTGGGTAAAATCTGCAGATTATGCAGCACATGATGGATTATGTGGCAGATGTGGTAAATCCGTAACTATGAAAAAAATGGAGTGGCTGCAGAATCACATAAATCCAGTGGCCCCGATTACATGATACAGCATCTTTGTTTAGATGCTCTTTTCAGGTCATTTCCACCTGTAGGAATATATAAATGTTCAGCAACTTGGCCTTTAAAAAAACTTAACACTGCAAAAGAATTACAGAGAAATCGTGAGAAAGCTCAAAGGACACAAAATAACAAAGTCCAGTTATCCTTGGGCAGCTGTGTCATTATCCAACTTTATGTCTTTCTGGTCTGATTTTCCACATCTGTAAACAATTTTCACTTGCTGTTCTCCACTTCTAAGGTGTTTACAGGAACAGTTAGATCTGGCCTAGCTTAGAAGCACCCAAAGTGGTCATCCTTTCAACATCCTTGGGAGTATGTTCATGTCAAGATGCTCTAACCTTGCAATCCAGATCCAGTGGGAGCGATGTGACTTCTCTGTACTCTGAGCCAACCTTACACTAACAACATGTAAGTTGGAAGCAGACCCGGGAAAAGTGGAATGAGAGAGAAACCGAGACATTGCAGGGCAAAGTTACCAACAGTTTGTGCTACGTTTGCATCACAAAACTGACACAAACTCCTAATTTGTGTTGAAAAGTAGCTCTAATGCCCCAGCTTTTTGCGATTACACACAAATCATGATTCTACCTCAAAATTAGACAAGGAGCGCGATGGCCGCAAATAAATGCCCAGGTACCGCGAAAAAACACAAAAGTGTTTGTTCCAGCTCAGTAGTACGGCAGCAAATTAGGTTTGCAGTCCCTCCCACAACACTGTTTGTTTGTTTGTCCCTGCTGCTGAGTGCTCGAGCCATTGGCGTAGCTAGACCTTTGGCCGCGGCGCCCTGCATGTAAGGCGGGGCGGGGTTGCTAGCAGATTCTCTCGATGGCCACAGGTAAGAGTGGGGGGTGGGGGAGACCACCGCTCCCAAAACTCATGGAGCGGTCCGCCACCCCCTTGCTACGCCACTGACTCGAGCACCTGGGGGTCTTACAACTGAAGGGAGACATCAGGCACTGCTGGGGTGTCTGATTAGTAAATTCAATTCAAATGAGTAAACTCAATTCAATTGAGAACATAGCAGTTCTGAATTCTAAAATTAGCCCTCACCTGGTCCCACTTTAACAGGGAGTGAAGGGGCATGGCAAAGGAGGATTTCGTAGAGTTGTGGGGCAGGTCACAGGCTGCTTCCTCTCGCTGTGTTTGTTCTTCTAGGTGTGGTCGGGTCAGTGACGGAGGAGAGCAATCATCGCGTGGTATATCTGGGCATGAAGGAACGCCAGGCAAGATTGTAGCGTAGGCAGATAGTGGTACTTAGCGGGGACTGGATGTTGGTCTCAATGGCATGCCGCCAGGCAAGGGGATCATGTTCCTAGGTCACGTACATCAAGCAGTGACAGGTGAACAGGGAACATTGTACTAGAATTACAGGAGTGGGTCCCACCACGGTCGGTCAGATGGGAAGCTGTCATCTTGATTCTCACTGGATACCCTTACTCCATCACGCCTATTGTAAGCTGAGGATGCCTGTTGACGCTGTTAGACCTGCTATTAGTTAGTACACTCACTGTTGTGCCTTGGCTCGGTTTGACTCGCATCAGGGCCAGTTTGGGGTTACTGGCGAGTTGTTTGCTCTACGGCGGAAGCGGGTGCTTCTAGAACAGGGCAAGATTGATTAGGCCAGGCAGCATGACAAAGGTCTTTTAGGCACTGGCAGAATGGTGCAGGCAGCGAAGTAGTGCCATTACAGAACATGGATTTGTCAACATTCAGCTAGGAAATGATTAGCAGCAGGAAGGTATTGAACCATGGTGAGCAATTGCTTCTGGGTTCGTGCTCATCAGGAGCAAGGGAATTGCATTTTGTTCCATCAGGGTACGGGGACCGTCTATAGCACCGGATACTGTAAGCTGCCACTTTCACCCTGGGTGGGGTGTCGATGTCATCCAACTTTGCAGCCAGACTCTGAGCAGGCAAAGGAAAGGCATACTTGCGATGGTGCATCGGGCACGCAGCAGTAGAGTTAGATTCATCATACCCCGGTAGAACGCAGTGATGAAACGTAGGTTGTGGCCACACACGACCAGGCACTCCAGGGCGGCGGGGGTGTGCCAGTGCCTTGAGGGTGCGGGTTGCCTGGGTAGGGCAGCTGGCTTGGAGGGAGCACTACTCTGATCGCCACAAGGGCACGTCTTGTTTCATAGAAGGCTGAATTGTTAATTCTATGGCATAGTGCCAGTTGCTTTAGTTATGCGCACGTTTCTTGGCAGTGTCAGAAACTTTCAGAACGCAATGCTGGTAGTTAGCCTGTTGTCATGCTGTTCAGAGGTATTTTAGCTCAGGCACGGCCAAGCATGGGTTATAGGCCGGTGGTCTGCCCTGGGATTCCTGTTAACAGGCAGGTGAAGCAGCAGAACTTGGAGGGCCTTGGGTTTGACCTCTGGATACTAGGGCGGAGCATGGTTGCTCACTTAGTAGCCCGCCCTTGAGTTCGACGAAACATGCACCTTGATGCGAGTATCGTTTCCGGTTAACTTCTCCCGCCCTCCAGCACTGGCTGGCAGCTATGCAGGTTGTGGAAGTGGCCTTCCAACAGGGGCGTATGGTCCATATGATCGAGGGAAACACCGGGGTAACACTTTTGGGCTCTATTCCGCAGGAGAACATTTGGCTTTCCCAGTATTCAATTAGAGAAGCATTTTACAAGTTTTTCTCCTCTGTGGTCACCCTGACCTGTCCCTCCCTGGTATACTAGCAATTTTTGGGAGGGCAAGGCTTACAGTTGATGGTGACTGATGGAATGCGATGGGCGTACTCCAACGGAGTGAAAGAGGAAGCAAGGCGGGCTTGTCATCTCTTACCAACTCCCGCATGGGCACTGCCAGGCAGGAGTGTCTTGTCAAAGGGATTGTTCTGTAGCCATGCAAAGGCAACCTTGGACCATCGCTCATTTTGGTGTAGGTCATTTCAGTCAAATCCATGGGAGAGTTTAAAAGGACGGGGGAATTCGTCCTGTTGGTACACGCTGGCCGCCGGCCCGGTTGGGCGTAGACTTCTTTGGCTGGACCTGGGAGAAGCCCGGTACCGGTATGCTGTAGGTATAAAGGCCTACCGGGAGCCATGCGCAGTGGCGCAGAGCAAAGAGGTCTTGGCTTCATCAGGCATGGTCTTATACACGCCAAGTCCACAGGGTGCCTGGAGGGAGATGAAGTGCACCTTTCTAGTTTAGGTATGGATGTTTTCCGACTGGACCTAGGGGAAGCTTTGGCTGCAGCAGGTTGTAAGTACATAGGTCTACCTTGGTGGGGGGCCCTGGTAGTGACGGTGGCCACTCCCAAGGCTGTGGAGGAGTTACAGGGCGATCCAGGGTCTGCACATACCAAGGGGTATAGCATGCAGCAGCACCGCGTGGTGCTAAGCCAGGATACCCAGGGATGTTTAGCGTGTCCACTGGAAGACCGACGGCGCCCCGCTATCCGACAGGCGGTTGTGGGTCTGAGCAACCGGGGGCTGCCATGTATGCTCCGCCCACCCATCACGGGGGGCGTGTGAAGCAAGTGGACTGGTGGTCCACGGGTGGGAGGGGGGGACCCTCCCAACATTAGGTATACACCAATTGGCGTTGCCATGGTGACTCTAGGCTTATCAGACGGGCAGGCGGCATAGGGGCTGGCCTGCCCTGGGATCGCCCGTAAGATAACCCACCATGTTTGCATATTGCTTATGCTAATAAACCTGCAGCAATATTTCTCCACTTACATTCAGTGTCGTGTGTTTTTATTTTATGTACTTATGTGTGTTGTGATAACTGTTGCCGATATTGGCACTATGTAAGGCTGCCCGGGGGGGGGGTTGCGCAGCGGCCCGCCCCTTTGAGGGCGGCCGCCTTAGTGCCACAGGAAGGCACAGGGGTGGGAGGTCGTGTCCCTGGGATAGACCAAGGGAGACCCCAGCAGATAGCTGCTTCCGGCGGGGAGGAGCCAAGGGGGGTACATATTCTGTCTCCGCCCCCTCCTCGCCCTCTTGTCCGCTCGTTCGCCTTGCCCGCCCATCCGCTTACCCGGCGTCCGGAGGGACAAAGGGGGGGCCAGGTTTTCTAACAATTCTCACTTTGTGTTGCAGGAGGAGTTACAGGGCGATCCAGGGTCTGCACATACCAAGGGGTATAGCATGCAGCAGCACCGCGTGGTGCTAAGCCAGGATACCCAGGGATGTTTAGCGTGTCCACTGGAAGACCGACGGCGCCCCGCTATCCGACAGGCGGTTGTGGGTCTGAGCAACCGGGGGCTGCCATGTATGCTCCGCCCACCCATCACGGGGGGGCGTGTGAAGCAAGTGGACTGGTGGTCCACGGGTGGGAGGGGGGGACCCTCCCAACATTAGGTATACACCAATTGGCGTTGCCATGGTGACTCTAGGCTTATCAGACGGGCAGGCGGCATAGGGGCTGGCCTGCCCTGGGATCGCCCGTAAGATAACCCACCATGTTTGCATATTGCTTATGCTAATAAACCTGCAGCAATATTTCTCCACTTACATTCAGTGTCGTGTGTTTTTATTTTATGTACTTATGTGTGTTGTGATAACTGTTGCCGATATTGGCACTATGGCCGCGGCGCCCTGCATGTAAGGCGGGGCGGGGTTGCTAGCAGATTCTCTCGATGGCCACAGGTAAGAGTGGGGGGTGGGGGAGACCACCGCTCCCAAAACTCATGGAGCGGTCCGCCACCCCCTTGCTACGCCACTGACTCGAGCACCTGGGGGTCTTACAACTGAAGGGAGACATCAGGCACTGCTGGGGTGTCTGATTAGTAAATTCAATTCAAATGAGTAAACTCAATTCAATTGAGAACATAGCAGTTCTGAATTCTAAAATTAGCCCTCACCTGGTCCCACTTTAACAGGGAGTGAAGGGGCATGGCAAACCAACGTTATACTCCTTTTCTTTAATTAACCAAATGTAGGCAACACGCCTATAATAGGCTGAGGCGATACAAAAGTCAGCGCTTCAAAACAGCATTCCGTGAAGCTGTCTTTGGGTCATCTAAGAAAATAATTATCACAATAAATGACAAGTAATTCAATGTATTAATTAAAGAACAAGGAATTGAATATTTGAGGGGACTAAATAAGACCGAGGCTACAAGTACACTGCTGTGCCTGCACCTCTTTTGCATTTTCCCATCATCTCCTAATCAAGCATTGGCATAGCTAACCGGTCTCACTTTTGGGACCTTATAAGTATTTAGCCATGTAGCACATTATCCTGGGTGCTGCAACATGTACTGTTATTTCACGTGCCACTGGTAACAGCCACAAGCACCCAAGGATGGGCTTCTGTGCTATTTAATAAAAAATGGATTGTATAATACATCTTGACTGGTTCGAATGGTCTTAAGGTAAGGTTGCGACTTCCCAGAGCAGGGCAGTTAATTCAAAGTTGTAGAGAAGATGTTAACTTGATTATATCACAGTTTCTATGATCAATTCATGTGCAGAATAATGTGTGCATTTTAGGAAAGCTGGACTCTTAGCTTTAGAAGTTATCACGTGGCCACGTGGCGAGGTTGTGATTCGTTTGTTTCGAATGCGTCATGGTGAGCTGGATGCTTGTAGACGGACGATGAAGCGCTGCCAGTAAACAGAAATGTGGAAAATATTGGCTCTGTCGGGTACAGAATTGATTCTAGGTTTACTGAATAATAACAAATAGAAAACAGTGCTCAAACTTTCCAGTAATAATCAATGAAAAGATAAGAGAAGGAAAGACAAAAAAACACACCAAAAATGAGTAAATCTAAAGTGGTATTAAGGGATAAATCAATATATTCTTTTACATTTTTTGGTGTCATGATAACATTAGAAGGCTGTCACAGTTCATGAACATATGAATTGTTGAAACGGCGCGAGTGATATGGTGAAAAAAGTGCGAAGAAAGTGCTGCGTGTGATCGAGATGTATACAGTGCTGTACAGATGGTTAAAATTGGTCATTCATAGAACATCCATCCATAGGTACATAAATCTCCACGCCACTTGGGATTTAAATTTCCATTTTATGTGGGGCAGAGAGAGTAGGGTCAGGATTATGACAAGCACGTTGACGCTTCAACCCAGAGAAGTGCGTGATTGACTAGTAGGCACAGCAGGTTTTCCTCATGACAAGACAAACCAAGGGACAGCCTGAATCAAAGAAAATCTTCAGGGTATGGTCCACCGTTCGGTTGGATTCAAGGCAATGACTGAAGTGAGGTCCTTGATGGTTATGAAACTCATCAACGGGGCAGCACAGTTCTGTAGCTCTCCGGCGCTGCTCGGGAACTGAGGCAGGTGTAAAGATTCAGAAAAGTTTATTTTTTCAAAACCTTTCCAACTTTGTATAAGTGCTGCACTGTACAGTACATACACAAAGTAGAGACATTGTTAAATGATGTCTAAACATAGTGTTTTGGTCTACAGGGTGCTCCTCCAAGACAAAACCTATGCTTGATATCACACAAACACCCTTGCACTGTAGTACAATGGTGTGTACGTTAGCACAAGGCATCCACAAGTGTTCCAGAGCTAGGAGAGAGAGCCTCAGTGGCATATTTTAGTGTATATGGTGCTGTTCTGCTCTTTCCCTTTCACATAATGCAGCAACGTTTGCTGCTGTGTTTCGTTTCATGAAAAAGAGAAGACTTTTAGTATGGCTCTAAGATTGACTTGGGCATCTAACTTCTGTTATTATATATAGTATACTGGCGAAAACAGAAATGGTAGAATGGAAAGGGAAGTGAGGAAAGGCAGCTTTGGGTGTTTTCAGTGGTGCCTAAACCCCAGCAGGCACACAGCAGAAAAATCAACAGCAGCAAGAACACCGCATGCTTTGATTAGAGATTTGGAGAAAGCCTGCATCGTGGAATCTAAAAAATGGTGGGAGATGACGGTACTGACTAGATATATTGAGTGTATAAGGATACCACGTGGTCTACGTATTTTTGTGATGCCGACATTTGAGGATATGGATGCGGATTTATTTGAGAAATGGAGATCCAATACAGAGGGTTGCTCCTTCAGGCTTATGGAGACACTTATAACACACATAAGGCATCGAATGGAAGAACAGACTGTGGTCATAGATTCCCTCCTGAAGGATCTTGAATCAATGAAAGTACAAGAGAAGGTATGTAAACTACTAAAAAAGATGGAAGAGCGTATTGAAAAGCATGAAGAAGAAATATGAATCCACAAGGCTTCCACATTTAGTAAGGACATCCTGGATTATCAGTTTGGCAGGATCTACATGTTTGCTAAAAAATTTGAACCGTGTAGAACAAAAGAGAAGCTCAATATGAGAGGTTGTGCTGCAGCGGATGTCAGTGACACGGATGCAAACTCTGAACTAGAATCCTCTGCTGATGAAGGGCCAAGGGAGAAATTGGATTTTCACGAGGAAATGCAAATGTTGAGGATATTGACGCCCAAGAGAGGCCATAGGCAAAATCGAGGCCGAGGGCAAGGCAATGCAAAACGAGGAGGGGCAAAAGGAAAAGGAAGGGGCAAACAGATAACGGAACTCGAGGATTAACTTCCTTGTGTGACACAATGGGAGAAGAAATTATTAACAACTCAGGTGTACCCCTCCCACCGGGACAATTGAAGATTTTAAATCTTGGCCTACGTTTCTGCCCATCAGTAAGCCCTGACTTTGTTAGCCTAGGAATAGAGACCTACAAATTCACGAGAAAACTGAAATTGTATAAACACTTTGCAATGAGAGGCATGAGAACCACGACTAATGTTATGAACACAAACCAGGCAACTGTCCAATTCACTATTGGTGACATGTCAGAGATAATGAATATTGATAATCTTGACACAGCAGGAGGCATGAGTGGTTCAACACAGACAGCAAATGAAATAGACATTCCACAATTAGAACGAAGAAGATTCCCGACAAATCATACAATCGAGACTGGCCGGAGATCAGCAAGTAGGTTTGTGCCGCAGTTACCAACAGGCAATTTGGTGGATGTATTTCAGGAACTCTTAACAGATGATAGTAAAAAAATGAGGGTTCAGCATGCCATAAGCAGTATAACAACTTTACAGCACAAGACTGGCGGGAATTGAATGCATTAGGGAATAATAAGTCCATCATTCTGAAATCCTCAGAGAAAGGAGGGAACATATTGGTGATGAATACAAATCAATATATCAGAGAGATGACCAGACAACTAAGGGTAAAGGAGCACTATGAGGAATTAAAAAATAATCCCAAATGGAGACCATCACAAGGAATATCATGTCATGTTGAAGAGTTGGACTGATGTTGGCTTACTGTCCATGGAGGAATATCGATACCTAAAAGTAAATTACCCTAGGACACCTGTCATCTATTGCCTCCCAAAAATACATAAGAGCTTGCATAACCCTCCTGGGAGTCCCATTGTGAGTATGATTGGGTCACTACTAGAAAATAGCTCCAGGATTTTAGACTTGTTTTCATGCAATCATGTCACCAGTTTGCCATCTTATATACAAGAAGATTTATGACATTCCCTGGCGGAGCAGTTATCTTATTGTGACTATGCATGTCTGCTCTCTCTATACGTCTATCTCCCATGAGTATGGCATTGAGGCTTGCCATTATTTCTTGACGTCGAGACCTAAAAGCCTTGTACAACATACTATGATGCTCCTCAAGATGCTCTTGTTTTGTCTCACGCACAATGTCTTTCTCTTTATTAAGCAGGTGTATCTACAAAAACAAGGTACGGCGAAGGGGGCAGCCTTTGCCCCCACATATGCCAACATTTATATGGTTTGGTGGCAGAAAGAAGTAGCGTGGGCTGACTGTAATGCGCACCACACTAAGAAAATTGTGATGTGGGTGTGCTTTATAGACGATGTTTTCATCCTATTGGATGGTAATGAGACGTCACTGAGTGAATATGTAACATCTTTGAATACGAATACGTTTAATATACAGCTGACAGTGAAGTGGAGCCCATGTGTAATAGAATTTCTAGATGTGAAGCTACAAACAAGAGAGGGGTTGATACGAACCACAATATTTCGTAAAAAGACAGCTTGCAACTCAATATTGTATGGTAACAGTGGGCATCCACGCTCTTTGAAATGGAGCATACCATATAGCCAGCTCTTGAGAGCACACAGGATCTGTTCAACAAATGAACTGTTTGAGACTAAAGGCAGGTCCATGATTCAAAGATTTATGGAGTGAGGATATCCAGAACAAGTTCTCAGTGAGGCGAAACAAAGAGTTTTGACCAAAGACAGGGAGCAGTTATTGTTCAGGAACACACAGATAGACACCAAATCAGTGAACATGAGTAAACAAGACCATGTGATTCAGTCTTTTATGGGGGACATTATGGAACATAGCACTAGCTGTTCCCTTGTTTAACGGAATTGGCACGTATTGCAACATGATGAACACCTTAAGGGAATGGTGGGCCAGTATCCGAGTATAACATACCGCAAGGCTCCATCACTGGGCGGTATGTTAACTAGGTCTATGTTCTATCAGGAACTGGACTGGCTCACTAACAGGAGTTCTGGCTTTAAGAAATGCAACACTTGTAAAGCCTGTAAGTTTGGATCCAGTCGCACTTCCTATGCAACCTATGAGGAAAGAGTTTGTCGAATTAAAGAAAAGATCACATAACAAAACATGTGAATTTGTAAAGCACACTCATCACCCATGTGTCTCAAGGCGCTGAATAACAGATGTTTATTGTTACCCAACTCAATGGTACTCATTTTATCGTCCTCAGATGGATGAAAGGCTGAGTGGACCTGCCGGGATTTGAACCTGTGACCATGAGATCAAACACAGGCCCCTGCAGTGGCTGTATTAGTCCACTAAGCCATCAGACATGTGAAACTGAGTTTGTATTCTATGTACTGGAATGTGTTTGTGGTATGTGGTATGTAGGTAGCACTGTCAATAAAGTCAAACTCAGGATTTTACAGAATATCAGGCCAATAAAGCAGCAGGCAGGAGCTTACCCAGTGGCTAAGCATTTTTGGGAAGTGCATCAGGGCAATTTGGTATCCTTACAATACTATGGTATAAAACATGTGAACATTCACCCACATAGAGGGAATAGAGAACTTGACATACGTCATTTTGAATCAAGGATGATTGTCCTTTTAGGCACTGAGAAGCCATGAGGCCATAATCTTGATGCAAAATTGTATGTTCCTCTTTGAGACATCACATTATTGATTACTGCTGTGTGAGCCTGTATGGAAGAATCGATTTGAACTTGTTCTGCACTTTAGTGGATTTGACTGTACTTTTAATGAAAAATCGAATAGGATATTGTTGTATCCCTAATGTATGAAATTTTTGCACTGAATTGTTTGTATGGGATTTTTAGCACAGACATTTTGCACATATGGTTTGCAGCAGCACTTTGCTATACCGGTCTCATAGGGATGAAAAAATATGTGTCTAGGTTAAGTAAATGACATGCCACAATGGTGGTCAGAACATCTTAGCTTTGTGTATACCTACTCATATTAACATAGGTACCCCGTCAAGGGGAAACAGGAATTGCATGTCTTGCATTTGCACATTAAAACTAAATATAGGCATACCTACTTTATAGTATAGAATATAGGATACATTATTAATGAGAAAATATGGAGGCTTTGATATATAGTAAATGAAATGTGAATGTTTATAAACAAGCAGTTGCACTTTAGATGCTTTTGTGAACTATGTGAATGTATAGATATTGGAACTTGAGAGGTTCATCAGTGAAGTTTTCTATTTACATCATATACATCAAAATAGTCAGAATGTTTACAAATAAGCATCTGCACTTTACATGATTTTGTGAGCATTGTTAAGGTACAAACATTTGTACCTGTGAAGTCTAGTAACATGTCTCCTTTTTCATATGTATCATGGAGGAGGATTGCTGTGGGCAAATCAGCATCTATATTTCAGCTAGTGGTGTGAGAACATTCTTTATTAATAAGCAAACTTTGTAATTACCTGTGGTCCAATGCTGATGAATTGTTTATTGCACCGTGGAGGGAAGTATACAAGTATATATATATATTTTGCATTGTGCACTTTATGGTATTCTTTGGATGCATATTTAGAAATCAACTGTAACATGAAAATGTGAGTGATTCGATTTAGATTCCTGTTATGATAACTACGATGATTAGTTACATCTAGGATATTGGTTCTGTGTTGCACAGTGCATAAGGAGAAGTGTTGTGACATATAGAAATGAAAAACTTGATTTGTAACATTGAGAAATGGGAAACAATGTAACCCAATATGGCAGCAAAATGGTGACCTAGCATTTATGTGGTGAGTGAACTAGATGCTGAAAACAGGAAGTGACTGTAGGTCATGTGATGAGGAAGGTTTTTTAAAATATCACTGTGTTTGTGGGAATAGGGTTGCCTGGTTGAAGGTTTAAGCTGAATCACATAGGCATCCTGTGTTGGGTGTTGCTACATAACAATATGCAACTAAAACTTAATGATTTAAGAAAGCGGACTCCCCAGCATTCCTTACTGTTTCACAGAGTGAGTGTGGTTGGACCGTTTAAGAGGAGCGGTCACTGTGGAGCAATATATATTCATTTACTGAAAAAGCTAAGGTTACAGGGACATTATAGTTAGGAAATAGTATTAAAAAAACCTTAGAACTGTATTGTGGGTGTGTGAGGTGCTTTGTGGGTCTGTGAGTGGGTGTGTGAGTGGCTGTATGGGTCTATGAGTTGGTATGAGAGTGGCCTCAAGTGAGTGAGTGGTTGTGTTAGTGGCTGTATGAGTGAGTGGGTGTTTGTCTGTAGTTTTATGGGTCTGTGAATGGGGATGTGAGTGGTTGTATGGGTGTGTGAGTAGGTGTATTCGAGGTTGTATGGTGAAGTGAGTGGGTCTGTGGATGGTGTCATCAGTGACATAATTTGAAATACCATCAGTGATGTCACTGACCATGTCATGAGAGATATAATATGCGAGGTCATAAGCAGTGCATTGCGGGGGTGTAAGTTATAGTTAGCTCATGTAACTATAACTGGTGAATTTCAATGGTTTTGTTCGAGTTAAATCTGAGCCTAACTATAACATCTCAGTTACATTAGTTTTTTTCAATTAATTTCTGAGTTTTTTTAACATTTGATTTCCTAACCCTAACATCTCTGTAACTTTTGATTTTTTTAGTGAATTTCTGAGTTTTTTAATAATTTTATTTCCTAACGGCAACCTCTAACCTTTGTGAGTGGCTGTATAGGTCAGTGTTTGAGTGTCTTAGTGGGTATGTTTTTGGGCACGTGCATCTCTGAGTGCATGTGTGAGTGTCTGATTGGATTTGTGACTGGGTGCGTGGGTCTCTGAGTGAGACTGTGAGTGGGTGTGTGAGTATCTGAGAGGGTCTGTGAGTGGGTACATGGGTCTCTGAGTGGGACTATGAGTGAGTGCATTGGTCTCTGAGTGAGACTGAGTGGGTGCGTGAGCCTCTGAGTGGGACTGTGAGTGGGTGTATGAGTGAATGCATTAGTGTCTCAGTGAGTCTGTGAATGTATATTTTAAAATGTTATAGTTGACATTCACAAATTCATTGCAACGTTACACGGGGCCCTCCTGGCGGTCGCAGTGAATAAGCAAATATAGCACATGGAAAAAAACAGTTTTTTGACATATTATACACATCAGGGGTTCCTCAAAAGGACCTTATATACCTCTCATGGGGTCCGGGCACATCCAACCTGAACTCTTTTGCCACTTATTGTCATTTCAGGGTTTGTTCCAATGAAGTAAAATGGCAGCTGCAACTTTCTGCTCAGTTTGCGGCCAGCCAATCACGTTATTCATGTTGGCGCATGCATTCGCCGCAAATTGTTCTTTGCTACAGATATTTAAATTTGGATTTCTTTAATTACTCAACTACTGAATGGATATATACCAAATACCTGAAAGTGTGATTTTTGGAACCAAATATACCTTTTGCTAAATTCGGTGTAATACGTCCAGCGGTTTGGGCTGTAGTCGTGTTCAAAACTTCTCTGGGAATTAACATGGGAAATGCACTTTTTCTTAGCCCCCGCTTGACGGATGGCCCCAAAACTCTGTTGACACCCTCTGTATTTCCAACTCTACTCTGTAATACAAATCAATATTTTTCCACAACTGAAATGCAATGACACTTGACAAAAACTGCAAACAACACTCTGAATTAATATATGTAATTTGCTACTAAACAAAGCTACCTTCAATGTTATGTGATACCTTCCATGGTTTATATTACATTCAAAGTGACAGATTGATAACATTAATATGAAAATCATTCAGTATTACCAAGTAGTTCACCAACCCAGCAATCATATATGTGTTCTAATCAACACCTTAATACCCTACTTGTTCTACAAACAAGAAGTTTGCACAAACGTGGTTCCACTGACTTCTCTTGTAGAAACAGTGCATTGAATATTGAGTTCTTAATCCTAATAAATAATTACTTGAGGAAATAAAAATGTGCAAAGCAGAGTTTGTAATCTTAATGGATGACTCCTTGGAAAATAACCACGTGCAACTCTATATCCATGTACAAATGTAGTGCAAGAAAACATCTCTCATACCAAAGATGTCTTTTGTTGACTTCTCAGAATCCATGGAGTCCTGGACTGCAGCAACTGTGCATCAGGTTTGCCTAGCAAAGACATTATGGACCACAAGGAAAGTCAACTTTTGCTCTAGGCATTAAAAATGGTTGCAATCATTTGCATATTTTGTGCGTGTCCTGTGGCTACATGGGACATGTAGTCATTCTCATCTTTACTCAGGGGTTTAGCATAGCATTTCCCTTTAACACACAAGGCTTCGGTCCTGGCGGCGCCCATAGTTTGTGCACCTCTCCATCATCTTTTATTCTTGAAGACATGCAGGCATTGCACAGGGCAGGGGTGCATCTTGACACCTCCACAGCATGTCCTCTGAATGATGGCAGTTATTGGAAATAGTCGGGATACATTCTTTTTTGTAGCCTTATAGGGCTACTGATTTCCCTATGTGAATAAAATGTGGTCAACCCACGTTCAAACCTTTTCCCTACGGTGACTGTATGTGTTCTTGCATATATAAAAGAAGTCTTTGTATGTTTCAGACCCATGACTAACCAGTGCTGATGCCAAGTGCTATAGTAATATAAAATCTGCTGATTTTAAGTAAATTCAGTTTGATGGATATAGATAAGATAAATAATTGAGAAAAAAACATTTAGGAAATACATTTACAATAAAATGGACCTATGAATATGCAAAATAAATATGTAATCAACCAGGTGAGTATCAAAAATATATATTTTTTATTTGTTTAACAATGTTTTATTCTTATGTGAATTTTTTTGGGAAGAATTATTTTCACAAATAAGAAAAAAGAAGATATCATAAAACAAATAGCACAATGTAATTCATAAGACTTAAACAGATATCAAGCATGATGTAGGTCTATTGCCACTACTTAAACCTCTCAGGCATGCTCACTCATTCGTTCTTACTATAACTGTTTATATACATTTGATTTAAATGACATAAAAGTAGAAGATACGGATGGTGTATGGTTTCAAGTAGAGCATGGACTGCATACAGAAATCACTGCAGTTCAAAATAGAAATACACTGTAGCGAATAAAAACATTTTAATTGCTGACGAAATTTGTGTCCTACGCGCGTTTCGGGTTTATGCCTTCATCAGGTAGCCATGAGAATAAACAGACCTGGGAAATATGGTAGAAGAAAGAACACATGTAAATTACAAATTAAGGGTCCTACTGAAAGTGTCTGCTCACATAGAAGTCAGAAGTAATTAATTAAAAGACGAAAGCTTTAAAACTGAAAAATCACAAGTAGGAAAAAGGGGGAAATGTGTCCAAGATTGGACTAAGTGATTAAAAAAACCTTTTGATATCCCTACACCAAAAGATAAGTGTTATGAATTAAAAAATACATACACGCTAATAAAGAGCAAAGAGAGCCAGTGACTAGAAAATGAGTGCACGTAATGTGTCTTGTTTAAGAATGAATAGAAAGCCCTGAAGAACATGCAGTTGGTGTCACACACTCACCACTGAATCTGCTGCCAAAAAAGTCTAAGTGAAAACCAGGCTAATACCTGATTATGCTGATAAATGTAATTACCTCATATGATAAGAGGAGGTCCGCTACTGTTGGAAATAAAGCTGATGTACTGGAGTAGAACACAGTATAACTAGTTTGGAAACCAGCCAAATCTGTGGCTAGGGGTCAGAGAAAGCTTTCTTAGCATCACGAAAAGGGGGCATTTGTAATTTACAAAGGGTGTCGGAGCACAAAAGATAAAGTCACAAAGCTTACCCGTGATAAAGATATAATAATGTGTGCTTCCGGCAGGTGGATCCCTACATCTTGTTGATAGGGACGGGTCCTGCTGTGTCGAGTTCACAAGCAAAGATGTGGCCCTCGCGCTATGATGTAAAAACAGTGAGGCTCATGTTAGTTAAAGTGACCGGGAGCTCATATCTAAGTGACCTGACTCCTTCCAGTCCACTCCAGTATCTCTAAAAAGCTTACCGGTAGAGTAGATATATCCTTGTTGCAAAAAGAGGGGTGCAACGGTGCCGGTCATGCAAAGGGACAGGATGGTGTCCCACTTGGCGCAGGGACTGCTGGCGAGGGTCCCGTAGCTCTCGACCGCATGCGTAAAGCCGCGTAGTCCGTCTCGCGCTGCAGAAGGGCCCACGCACGGAACGCGGGCATCCAACTCCGTGTGGCAGCTGGAATCAAGTATTTGAAGGATTGTCACACGCCCAAAGCAAACGCCGGCGGGCTCTGAACGTGGCAATTACTTCCGGGATCGAATCGTTACATATGATAGGCGGGCCCCAGCAGCCCCTGCACAGCCGCAAATTGATGGCGGCTATATTGTACTGATGTTACTACTGAATGTTAGTAAGTATTCAATTTAGCCTTTACAAGGTTAATTTGTCCTATGGTAAAAAGGTAAACGATCCCTAACAGTGCGCTCATCTACATCATTTTCCAATTTTTAATTTACATTTAAAACAGAGTATAGGACCTAAAGACCAACCTAAGTGTGGATTTAAAACTACAATAGTATTCCCTTTTAGGTATTTATACACTATAGTAACGGACTGTGTTTTTAAATTTGATGACGATAGTTAGTCGTTACAGTGACAGTGAAAAACGGAAAAAATGCAAGAAAATACTAAGGGCCATATGTACGTAGCCTAATACCGGTCGGTAACGGCTGATTTTCGGTAATTATACCATTACCGACCGGTATTTAGGCTTTTGCAATGTAGGGGGCACATTACAGGATTCGGTATTTACCGAATCAGTAAAATTACCGAATCGGTAATTTTACCGATTCGGTAATTTTACCGATTCGGTAAATACCGAATCCTGTAATGATATGTAGGGGGAGTGTGTGGGTGTTGTGGGGATTCGTTATTTACCACCAACTAAAAGTTGGTGGTAAATGACGAATATGTGAAAAAAAGCATTTTTGTGCACGTTTAAGTGTGCAATGTGGCAGACATACATGCCCTTAGGGCATGTATGTGTGCCACATGTGCACACATGCAGGAATCAGGGGTGTCACTGTGACACCCTGCCACCCTTGATTGTGCTCCCCCCATTACCGAATCGGTATTTACCGATTCGGTAATGGTAACTGGCTTCAAGGGATGCATTATTACCGAATCGGTAAATACCGGTTCTAAAATACCGAATTTTACCGATTCGGTAATAATTACCGAATTATTATCTACATAACATTTACCACTTCATAAATACCGAATCGGTAAAATTCGGTATTTATGAAGTGGTAAATGTTGGCCTACCTACATAAGGCCCTAAATGCCTTAGTATTGATGCAAACAGCATCATAAAAAGACGGCAGCCATATTGGTGTAGTAACACGTCTACCAGAGTGACCGGGAGCGATCAGCTTGCAAAATTATGTCATCTAGTTTAGCTGTTGTTATGCCTGATGACTTGATCCCATGGAATTTCATTGTTCATTCCTTTCCTATATGTGTCCGGAGTAAAGATCCAATATACTTCTCTAAATTTGCGTATTTCAGTGCTTTGGCTTCCTGCATTGATCCAGATTTTTTCCAGGATAAGCCACTTCATATCCTTGATGGTATGTTTGGCTTCCATGTAATGTTTGACCAATGGGGCACTACTTTTGTTGGTACGAATGGCTGACATGTGGTCTGTAAGGCGGGTAGCCATGGAACGTGAGTTTTCTCCCACATAACCTTGATTACACTGGCACAAAATTAAATATATGATGTTCGAAGTTTTGCAATTTGTCAAACTTTTCAAATCAATTTTGGTTGCATTGTAAGTAAAAGTACTGGTTTCACCTGCAAACTGGCATGCAGTACAAGCCATACATTTATAATTCCCAACTGGGAAATTGTTGCCCAGTATCAATGTCTGTATGGTATCCTTGTGTGGATTGATCATGCGGGAGCGCACTATCAGGTCTTTGAGGTTCTTATTTTTCCTGTGTGCAAAGAGAGGTTTGAGAACATGGTTTTCTTTTTCTCTGGTGGCATTTAAAATATGCCAATTGGAATTCACAATGAGTCTAATTTTCTCATACATCGTCGAGTGACGTGTCACAAAAACCAGTCTGGGGTTTGGTGTGGTAATACCTTGTGTCAGTAAACGTTGCCTGTCATAGTAGCGTGCTCATTTATTCGAGTCACGCACTAGTCTTCTGGGGCATCCCTGAGCCAAAATTATTTCTTTCATTTCGGTGGCTGTGATGTCAAAGTCTTCCAATTTAGTGCAGCTCCTGCGTAATCGCAGGAACTGCCCAAAAGGGATGCTGGTTTTCTGAGACTGGGGGTGGTAACTTTGAAATGCATCAGTGTATTTCGAGCCGTAGGTTTGGTGTACAGGTCCACTTCGAGATGGTCTGTATTGTTTTGAATGACAATATCAAGGAACTCTATTTTTGTGTTACTAGAGTTCGCTGTGAAGAAGATGTTGCTGTCACAGAGGTTTAGCCAAAATACATATTCTGGAATGTCTTCGGCATTAGCTGTCCAGATATAAAATAAGTCGTGTATATATCTAGAATAGTTACTGACAGATTCACTAAAGGGGGCAATCTTGTTGTCAATATATTTAGATTCTCAAATGGCCATATAAATACTGGCCACCGTGGGGGCACAAGATGCCCCCATGCTTAATCCCTTGGTTTGTTTATGCAGGGACCCGCGGAACTCAAAGGTGTTTTCTTGTAAGACTATCTGGAGACATTCCACAATTAATGTTCTGGGACAGTCAATGTTGAAGAACTCCATAAACTATATGACCGCTTCCACAGCCTCCCGCTGGGGGATGTTGCTGTAGAGAGCTTCAAGATCCATGGTAATCCATGGTAACCATGGTATGGGTCATGGCGTTGAACTGCAGATGTTCCACTTTGTTTATAATGTCTCGGGTGTCCCGAATGTAAGACGGTATTTTTGGGACATATGGTCTTAGTATGGTGTCTACATATTTTGAGAGAGGCTCCGTAACAGAGCCTATCGTGGTCACAATGGGTCTGTAGGGCGGGTCTGTGCTATTTTTGTGAATCTTAGGGGCTCCATAAATTGCTGCCATCCTGGGTTTATTAGTGTTCAAATATTCCCATTCTTTGTCACATATCTGGTTCTGCCTAAGTGCCCGAGTGGTTATATTTTGCACTAGTTTTTGGACTCTTTTGGTGGGGTCATTTTTAATAGGTACATAATGTCGTCTGTCCTGAAGCATGGCCTCCATATTTTGGACATATTGGTTGGAATATATGAGGACTATGCTTCCGCCATTGTCACAGCTTTTGATGGTTACAGTTTTGTCTTGTATCATGTCTTTGAGTGCAGTATGTTCTTCCCGAGATATAATATAACTCGGAGCTGGGATGTATCTCATGGCTGCTGTCAGTTTTTTAAAAACTGCATGCTCTAAGATTGCTATCTCTGGACCTACTTGTTCCAGAGTAGGAAGAAAGGTGGACACAGGTGTAAGTCCTGACCTATTAATGTTAGTTTGTACCACATCAACTAATCCTTCAAAGAAGGAGTGAAGGTGAATTTTACGAAAAAAGATCATAAGATCTTGGAAAATCTCAAATTTGTTTTCTCTTGCATGGGGAACAAACGATAACCCTTTAGTAACAAGGGGGTCTTCGGAAGAGTCTAATCTTTGGTCACTTAGATTAAAGATGGGAATTTCATTCAGTCTCGCCAATACTGGCCATGTCTCATTACCATATATTGATTCTCGTTCTGATATTGATTCTGCGCTTGTTGGTAACGATTTTGAGGTTGTTGGTATTGCTGGTTCTGAGGTTGTTGATGATTTCCTCTGAATCTGGGCTGGTATTTCGAACGCCATTGCATTTGTTGTGTCCCTCGCCTGGCTAAAAAAGGAATCTGATCGCCCCTGGGCACTCCCGTCATGTTTCTTCCTGTGCCTCGATCTTGAAACTGATTATAGCTTTCACCCTCAGAATCTGAAGTATCCAAAAAGGTGGTTGTTTTTCTGGGGATCTTTGGTAAGTGGACTGATGTTGGTCATCACCAATAGGTTCTTGCTGATAGAAATTATCAGCTAGGTATGGAAAAACGTACTCCTGCATAGCAAACCATATATCTTTTTTAAGTTTATCTGTTTACCTTTTCAATAGATAGTCATTGTAAGATGTCAAATCTTTTTCTACCTCTTCTAGCTTTTTAGTGGCTTCTTCTAAAGCGTGGCTATTTTAAAATTTTGTTTCAAGAATTTGTACTTCCTCTAAAACAGTCTGAACTAGTTCCTTTGCTGTTTCAATTATTAAGATCATGAGATCTTGGGAACATCTATTGGCTATGAGGGACCAGCGTTCTATAAATGTATGGATTTGTACGGATAAGCCCGGTATGTTCTTCACTCGGAGCCCTTGAGGAATTACGCGAGCATTTAGGTATTCGAGCATGAAGTGACCATGCAGTTCTTTTCGCTTAACCTCTTTCCTCAAAGCTGTTCATTTGTAAATATCATCATTACCTGACATTGGTACACGTTTTCTTTCTTTCACCATATTTCCCAGGTCTGTTTATTATAATGTCTACCTGATGAAGGCATAACCCCGAAACGCGCGTAGGACACGAATTTCTTCAGCAATGGCAATTAAAATGTTTTTATTCGCTACAGTGTATTTCTATTTTGAACTGCAGTGATTTCTGTATGCAGTCCATGCTCTACTTGAAACCATACACCACCCGTATCTTCTACTTTTATGTCATTTAAATCAAATGTATATAAACAGTTATAGTAAGAACGAATGAGTGAGCATGCCTGAGAGGTTTAAGTAGTGGCAATAGACCTACATCATGCTTGATATCTGTTTAAGTCTTATGAATTACATTGTGCTATTTGTTTTATGATATCTTCTTTTTTCTTATTTGTGAAAATAATTATTTGAATCACTTAGTCCAATCTTGGACACATTCCCCCCGTTTTCCTACTTGTGATTTTTCAGTTTTAAAGCTTTCGTCTTTTAAATAATTAGTTCTGACTCCTATGTGAGCAGACACTTTCAGTAGGACCCTTCATTTGTAATTTACATGTTTTCTTTCTTCTACCATATTTTCCAGGTCTGTTTATTCTCATGGCTACCTGATGAAGGCATAACACTGAAACGCGCGTAGGACACAAATTTCGTCAGCCATGGCAATTACAATTTTTTTATTTGCTACAATGTATTTCTATTCTGAACTGCAGTGATTTCTGTATGCAGTCCATGCTCTACTTGAAACCATACACCATCCGTATCTTCTAGTTTTATGTCATTTAAATCAAATGTATATAAACAGTGGGCCCGATTCACAGAACTAACACTACAAAATCCTAAACTTACTACCATTTTGGTATTCACAGATTGCACTTACCCATTTTGGTATTCACAGATTGCACTTACTCATTTTGGTATTCACAGAATGAACGTACTCATTTTGGTATTCACAGAATGCACTTACTCATCCTAACTTTACGTCCGCACTCAGGCCAGAGTTTATGGCCCGGTGGCGGAGATTCCGGCCCAATAGTGGTGGCGTCCTGATCATTTCTCCCCTTCCTTCCTATATCAGTAACCTTCTCATACACGTTTGTCTGTTGATGTGTCATCTCATTGATGTCAGTGCTGTGTGGAGGTAACAGCTGCCAATTGCTGCATGTGAGCAGGGTCCCACATGTAAAGTCCATGAGGTAAACCTGCTGCACATTGTCCAGGAATATCCTATCAATGGTCATTGAGAATGACATATACATGTTAGCTCATAGCTACCATCTGGTGTACTGAAATATGGATATGTATGTCTCATTACAGCTGCTGACAGGATGACACCAGTGCAGCGTAGAACACCATCCTGGGGAATGCATGACCTCCTGGCTGCGGCATTGAAACCCTCTTGCACATGTACATCAGGTAAATATGATGTGAAGTGTTTCCCTATAAAAACCATGACAAACATCAACAAGCATTGGCATAGCCAACAGGTCTCGCTTTTGGGACCTTATAAGTATTTAGTTATGCAGCATAATATCCTGTGCAACAAAATCAATTGTTGCATGGCTAAACACTTATGAGGTCCCAAAGGCGAGACCTATTTGCTATGCCAATGCGTGTTTCCTCTGCTACAGACACCTCTACCATCATTAGTTTATGATGCCTCACAGACCATGAACTCGCCAAAGCTCTCAGACACCCCCCGGCTTCTCGGTGACACCTGACAGACACCTATCGCCCCTTTTGAGTCACATCTACATCCGGTTTCCCACCGTCTGATGCTCCTCACAGTGCAATCTCATCAGCGCCCCCACAGATGGGGAACTCCAACGCACCCACACGACAATCCCGTCGAACAATGACGGAGGGGCCCAGGGTGATTAAAGAAAGAAAAGAGCTGGAAACTCCCACCCCCTCCATGACAGCAAGACTTCAATGAAGCCCCCTCCCCCACACACAAGACAGAGCAAGAGAAGCAGATGTTCCACTTTGTTTATAATGTCTCGGGTGTCCCGAATGTAAGACGGTATTTTTGGGACATATGGTCTTAGTATGGTGTCTACATATTTTGAGAGAGGCTCCGTAACAGAGCCTATCGTGGTCACAATGGGTCTGTAGGGCGGGTCTGTGCTATTTTTGTGAATCTTAGGGGCTCCATAAATTGCTGCCATCCTGGGTTTATTAGTGTTCAAATATTCCCATTCTTTGTCACATATCTGGTTCTGCCTAAGTGCCCGAGTGGTTATATTTTGCACTAGTGTTTGGACTCTTTTGGTGGGGTCATTTTTAATAGGTACATAATGTCGTCTGTCCTGAAGCATGGCCTCCATATTTTGGACATATTGGTTGGAATATATGAGGACTATGCTTCCGCCATTGTCACAGCTTTTGATGGTTACAGTTTTGTCTTGTATCATGTCTTTGAGTGCAGTATGTTCTTCCCGAGATATAATATAACTCGGAGCTGGGATGTATCTCATGGCTGCTGTCAGTTTTTTAAAAACTGCATGCTCTAAGATTGCTATCTCTGGACCTACTTGTTCCAGAGTAGGAAGAAAGGTGGACACAGGTGTAAGTCCTGACCTATTAATGTTAGTTTGTACCACATCAACTAATCCTTCAAAGAAGGAGTGAAGGTGAATTTTACGAAAAAAGATCATAAGATCTTGGAAAATCTCAAATTTGTTTTCTCTTGCATGGGGAACAAACGATAACCCTTTAGTAACAAGGGGGTCTTCGGAAGAGTCTAATCTTTGGTCACTTAGATTAAAGATGGGAATTTCATTCAGTCTCGCCAATACTGGCCATGTCTCATTACCATATATTGATTCTCGTTCTGATATTGATTCTGCGCTTGTTGGTAACGATTTTGAGGTTGTTGGTATTGCTGGTTCTGAGGTTGTTGATGATTTCCTCTGAATCTGGGCTGGTATTTCGAACGCCATTGCATTCGTTGTGTCCCTCGCCTGGCTAAAAAAGGAATCTGATCGCCCCTGGGCACTCCCGTCATGTTTCTTCCTGTGCCTCGATCTTGAAACTGATTATAGCTTTCACCCTCAGAATCTGAAGTATCCAAAAAGGTGGTTGTTTTTCTGGGGATCTTTGGTAAGTGGACTGATGTTGGTCATCACCAATAGGTTCTTGCTGATAGAAATTATCAGCTAGGTATGGAAAAACGTACTCCTGCATAGCAAACCATATATCTTTTTTAAGTTTATCTGTTTACCTTTTCAATAGATAGTCATTGTAAGATGTCAAATCTTTTTCTACCTCTTCTAGCTTTTTAGTGGCTTCTTCTAAAGCGTGGCTATTTTAAAATTTTGTTTCAAGAATTTGTACTTCCTCTAAAACAGTCTGAACTAGTTCCTTTGCTGTTTCAATTATTAAGATCATGAGATCTTGGGAACATCTATTGGCTATGAGGGACCAGCGTTCTATAAATGTATGGATTTGTACGAATAAGCCCGGTATGTTCTTCACTCGGAGCCCTTGAGGAATTACGCGAGCATTTAGGTATTCGAGCATGAAGTGACCATGCAGTTCTTTTCGCTTAACCTCTTTCCTCAAAGCTGTTCATTTGTAAATATCATCATTACCTGACATTGGTACACGTTTTCTTTCTTTCACCATATTTCCCAGGTCTGTTTATTCTCATGTCTACCTGATGAAGGCATAACCCCGAAACGCGCGTAGGACACGAATTTCTTCAGCAATGGCAATTAAAATGTTTTTATTCGCTACAGTGTATTTCTATTTTGAACTGCAGTGATTTCTGTATGCAGTCCATGCTCTACTTGAAACCATACACCACCCGTATCTTCTACTTTTATGTCATTTAAATCAAATGTATATAAACAGTTATAGTAGGAACGAATGAGTGAGCATGCCTGAGAGGTTTAAGTAGTGGCAATAGACCTACATCATGCTTGATATCTGTTTAAGTCTTATGAATTACATTGTGCTATTTGTTTTATGATATCTTCTTTTTTCTTATTTGTGAAAATAATTATTTGAATCACTTAGTCCAATCTTGGACACATTCCCCCCGTTTTCCTACTTGTGATTTTTCAGTTTTAAAGCTTTCGTCTTTTAAATAATTAGTTCTGACTCCTATGTGAGCAGACACTTTCAGTAGAACCCTTCATTTGTAATTTACATGTTTTCTTTCTTCTACCATATTTTCCAGGTCTGTTTATTCTCATGGCTACCTGATGAAGGCATAACACTGAAACGCGCGTAGGACACAAATTTCGTCAGCCATGGCAATTACAATTTTTTTATTTGCTACAATGTATTTCTATTCTGAACTGCAGTGATTTCTGTATGCAGTCCATGCTCTACTTGAAACCATACACCATCCGTATCTTCTCGTTTTATGTCATTTAAATCAAATGTATATAAACAGTGGGCCCGATTCACAGAACTAACACTACAAAATCCTAAACTTACTACCATTTTGGTATTCACAGATTGCACTTACCCATTTTGGTATTCACAGATTGCACTTACTCATTTTGGTATTCACAGAATGAACGTACTCATTTTGGTATTCACAGAATGCACTTACTCATCCTAACTTTACGTCCGCACTCAGGCCAGAGTTTATGGCCCGGTGGCGGAGATTCCGGCCCAATAGTGGTGGCGTCCTGATCATTTCTCCCCTTTCTTCCTATATCAGTAACCTTCTCATACACGTTTGTCTGTTGATGTGTCATCTCATTGATGTCAGTGCTGTGTGGAGGTAACAGCTGCCAATTGCTGCATGTGAGCAGGGTCCCACATGTAAAGTCCATGAGGTAAACCTGCTGCACATTGTCCAGGAATATCCTATCAATGGTCATTGAGAATAACATATACATGTTAGCTCATAGCTACCATCTGGTGTACTGAAATATGGATATGTATGTCTCATTACAGCTGCTGACAGGATGACACCAGTGCAGCGTAGAACACCATCCTGGGGAATGCATGACCTCCTGGCTGTGGCATTGAAACCCTCTTGCACATGTACATCAGGTAAATATGATGTGAAGTGTTTCCCTATAAAAACCATGACAAACATCAACAAGCATTGGCATAGCCAACAGGTCTCGCTTTTGGGACCTTATAAGTATTTAGTTATGCAGCATAATATCCTTGGTGCAACAAAATCAATTGTTGCATGGCTAAACACTTATAAGGTCCCAAAGGCGAGACCTATTTGCTATGCCAATGCGTGTTTCCTCTGCTACAGACACCTCTACCATCATTAGTTTATGATGCCTCACAGACCATGAACTCGCCAAAGCTCTCAGACACCCCCCGGCTTCTCGGTGACACCTGACAGACACCTATCGGCCCTTTTGAGTCACATCTACATCCGGTTTCCCACCGTCTGATGCTCCTCACAGTGCAATCTCATCAGCGCCCCCACAGATGGGGAACTCCAACGCACCCACATGACAATCCCGTCGAACAATGACGGAGGGGCCCAGGGTGATTAAAGAAAGAAAGGAGCTGGAAACTCCCACCCCCTCCATGACAGCAAGACTTCAATGAAGCCCCCTCCCCCACACACAAGACAGAGCAAGAGAAGCGAGGCAAGCCTGCCCCCACTGTGCACACCCGGACAGGCTGCTTGTGTGGGGAGGGGAAGAGGCACAAGTGTGAAGGGTGGGGTGGGGAGGGAGAGCAGCACGCGTGCTCTATATAGAAGTTGGGGGAGCTGAAGGATACACCTACGAGCAAGAAGGGGATTCTTAGCACTGCTGGTGCACATCCAATTATACAAGGAATTGAAGGGAGGGAGGGGATTAAGTCACCCCTCAAATCAGTGCTCATCCAATGTGGCTTGCATGTGTGTTTTGGGAGGTAACAGCCACCCCAGTGCACACCGAGAGGGGAAATGCAGCCAGCGTATGCATCCACCACTATATGTGTGCATTGAGGCTGCTAACTATTCGGGGGTGGGAGGGCAGTCCGCTTCCGGTCCCAGTGCATATCCATAGGAGGATTGGAGAAATTAGGCCGCCCCGGAGCACACACTCAAGGAGCGGGAATCAGAAGTGAGGGGAGAGTCAGTGGCCCAGACTTTTGCAGGGGTCTCTTCCGGTAACAGTTGGGGGGAGGAGGAGTCCTGGGGCGCGGGGTGGTGACGCTTACGATGGAGGCAAACCTTATGGACTATGTTTTGCAGTTTCAACAAGTAAACGAACGCTGACAGCAAAATGCTAAATGAAATAAAAGACGAGACAGATGAGCTACTCACATGGGACATGGGCGACCGTCAATCTGTGACAGCTCACACGCCGCCTGGTTTGGCTAGCTGCATCCTTTGACACGCATCAGCACAGAGGCACCCTCTACAGAGCCCAGGGGGTGTTGGTCTGTGCACACTCCTCCGTGGATCCTTGGGACACTGGTCCCTGCACCCCTCAATACAGCAAAGCGGCTAGAGGTCTGAATGCAATGATCCACGGGGCCCGGGGTGTTATCTCTGCTCTCTCCACTCAGTGTCGGCTGGTTGCAGCATGAGGGAGCCTGGCCTGTGAACCCCTCCTGCCAGAGCGCGGGGGCGGACTGTCGCTGCACCCTTCCTCCACGGGCCCGATCTAGTTGCACCACCCAGGCTGCACCTGGCTCACGCAGCTGCTCCCGCTGCTCAACTTCCTGTTTCTTTTCTCAGGTGTGACTTCCTTACCTGATGTCACTGAGCGCAGAAAGTAAGTTAAAGTTTAAAGGTAACCATATCTCTGCACCCCCCCCCCCCCCACCACCTCCCCCATGGTCTTTACTGTACTGGTCTGGCAAGAACGAAGAAACATTAATGAATGAAAAGATACCTTTAAGGTTCTGAGTGCTCTTAATGAAAGAAAGGAGAAACAGTGACATGAAGGAGAATGATAATGAAAGAAAGAAGAAAACGAATTAATGAAAGGAGACTTAGAAAAAGAAGGAAAAAGGTAGAAGCGACAAATGAAACAAGTTTGACGAGGAGAGAAGGAGGAGCCTAGCGCGCAACCAAGATGGCCGCGTAGGTGCGAGGCTCCCGAGGACCTCCGCAACCTCCTACATCTATCCTGAATTCATCCTGCCTCGGTTGAGGGGACTGTGTTGGTGAGCCTGAGCTGAGGTGGTACCCGTTTTCCGTTCTCGAATCGGACCTCGGGTGCCGGAGTGAGCACCGATTGAAGTTTGCGGCCTTCTTCTCGCCGAACCCCGGATTTGCGTTGGGGGGTGACCCAGTGGCAAAGTGAACAACAACGGCGGGCCGGGCCTGGCGAGTCGTGTACCCCGCACTTTCGCTTTCGCTTTCGCACCGTCTCTGCAAGTGAGATCGCGGAGCCTTTTGTGTTGGTGTGGCCTCGCTGGGGGACCCTGCCTGCCTGCCGGCTGTGACCCACCCCGCCGATCTGGGGTGGCCCCCCCGGAGCTCGTGGCCCTGATTGCCTGCCCTCTACGGCGTTGCTGGTGCGATTGTGGGACCAGCGGCGATGGCCACGAAACAAGATGGGGATCGGTCAAAGACCAAGTCGACCCGGCGTGGCACCGTCCATCAGGCCAACAGCATGGACCGCTATACCCTCCAGAGGGGATCTCCCGGCGGACCGCACAAGTCCCCTGAGGGCCCTTCTGATGCCCCGGACTTGCCCACGGATCTGACTCTCCACGACGTCATGGGCGCCATTTCCGAGATGAAGGCCTCGGTGGGCCAGCGGTTCGACACCCTGGCACAGAAGATCGACGCGGTCCTTGTAGATGTTGGCCTGGTGAGGGCCGATCTTTCCAAGACCAACGATCGAGTTGATTCTTTGGCCCAAACCGCATCGGGCCTCACGACTGAGGTGGCGGCACTACAACTGGAGGTACGCCGGCTTAGTCAGGCGAGCGCACTTATGGATCGGCGCCTTGAGGATTCCGAGAGTCGGGCCCGGAGGAATAACATCCGCATCATCGGAGTACCCGAGGGACGGGAGGAAGCGGCGGCGGATCTATTTGTGGAGGACCTGATCGCTACCCATCTCCAGCCTCGGGGACTGAGTAAATTTTTTGCCGTGGAGAGGGCCCACAGAGTTCCCGGGGGAAGGCCGAAGGTCGGAGCCCCTCCGCGACCTCTCATTGCCCGGATTTTTAACTTTCGGGACAGAGACGCGATCCTGCAAGCTTCCAGACTACATGGGCCGGTTAAGCTGGAAAATATGGAGGTGAACTTTTACCCTGATTTCACCCAAGCGGTCCAGAAGCAAAGACTGAGCTTCCTGGGCGTCAAACGCCGACTTCGGGACCTGAACTTAAAGTACGCCATGCTCTTCCCGGCCAAGCTGCGAGTGGAGGTGGATGGTCGCACACACTTTTTTGATCGTCCCGAAGCGGCCGGGGACTGGCTGGACACTCTGTCTGGGGATCGTGATCGAGATGGCGGGGGGGGGCGGCGGGAGGAGACGGCCCACTGGATCGGGACTGAGGGGTCAATATTGGGCCTCACTCTGGACGAATACGATGCTACTTTCGATCAAGCGTCTGTCTTTGTACATTCCCCTCCCATGGAGGTTGTGTGGGGTCTAGAAGGGGTACTCTTTCCTCCTCTAGGGGGTCTAGCTAGTTTCATTCTATAGGGGCGACAGGCACACTGCAAGTTGGGGGGGCTGTCCGGGCTCATGCAGGGGTGCAGGGAGGGGGGAGTTTTGTTGGAGTGGGTGGGTTGGGGTGGGGTGTTGTTCGTTTACACCACAAGGCAAACGTATCATTGTGTTATCTCTACAGTGCTCTCTGGGGGACGAGTGATGGCTTCTGTTTATGATGGGGGGTAGGGGACTGAGTTTGTTGTCCTGGAATGTTAATGGACTGGGGGACAGGATAAAACGAGGTGTGGTCCTGCAGTTCTTGAAGCGAATTTCGCCCGATATAGTTTTTCTGCAGGAGACGCACCTCATTGGCAACTCCTTTTGCGCTATGAATCGACGGGGCTACCGCCTTGTGGCCCATTCGGGCTTCACGTCTGGTTCAAGGGGTGTGGGCATTATGGTTAAAAACTCGCTCCCGTTGGAGATTGATGAGGTGCGCCATGACGATAGGGGACGTTACACGGTTTTGGTGGGCAGAATAGAGGGCAGAGTGGTCGTTTTTGTGTCAGTATATGTCCCGCCGGGGCTGCAGACGACCACCTTTGCGGACCTGGGGCGCCTCCTCCTTGGCCTTCCGGAGGGGATTCTAGTGGTGGGGGGGGATTTTAATGCTGTAGTTTCCGGAACTGTGGATCGTCACCCCCCTAGGGATCTCCCCCGGGCCCAAGCGTGGTTATCTGGCCTCTTGGATACCCTGGGGCTGGTGGATTGTTGGCGTTTAAAACATCCCACGCAGCTACAGTACACCTTCCATTCAGGGGCTCATGGTAGTCTCTCACGGCTAGATTATGTCCTGGTCCCAGCGGCTTATGTGGGGAGGGTGGGAGAGGTGCGCCATTTGGCACGGGGTATTTCGGACCACTCCCCGCTCTTGTTGCACTTTGATATTTTGCCGAGGGGGGAGGGTAGGGTGGTCCCGATCAATCCCTGGTACCTGCGTGACCCCACCATTCGCGCAGAGCTGATTAAATCCCTTAAGCGCTATTTTGACGAGAATGTGGGGTCTGTGTCATCGGCGGTCTCACTGTGGGAGGCGTTCAAGACAGTACTCCGAGGTGAGGCCCTGTCCCTTATTTCCCACTCCCGGAGGCGCGAGCGGGAGGAGGTGACCCGTGTTGAAGCTGAGATAACCGAGTTGGAGGGTGATCTAGAATGTGGGGTGACGGATGACAAATTACACGTTCTCCAACTGAAGCAAGCGGCCTATAAGGCCCTCGTCACGGAGGCGGCCAGGGGCCTCAGTAGAGAGCAACAGGGGAGACTGTATGATGTGGGTGATAAGGCTGGTAAATTGATTGCGTGGCTGGATAAAAAAGAGAGAGCGAGTCGAGTTGTCCCGTTGATTGAGAAAACGAATGGTGTGTGTGTCACTGAACCGGAGGAAATTGTCTCCTGCTTCGCGGACTATTTCCGTGGGGTGTATTCCCCAGTGTCTTCCCGCTCTGAAGAGGATTCCCATGCCCTGCTCAGAGATATCGCGCTGCCTTCCCTTTCGGAGGAGGACAGAGTGTTGTTGGACGCCGCTCCAACCTCCGAAGAAATTGCCCTCGCCATACGCTCGGTCGCTTCCGGCAAGGCCATGGGTCCTAATGGTCTTCCCATCGAGTTGTATAAACTGCGACCGGATACGCTGGCGCCGCATCTCCGTGCTATGTTCCTTGCGGCCCACTCGGTGGGTTCCCTCCCGCTAGACCAGCGTCTGGCTACCATCGTGGTTATCCACAAGGAGGGGAGGCAACGCGACCGGGTCACATCCTATCGACCCATTTCGTTATTGAATGCGGAGCCCAAAATTCTCGCCAAGGTGTTGGCCAATCGGCTGGTCGGCGTGGTGTGTGACTTGGTCCACCAGGACCAGTCCGGCTTTATTCCCCATCGTAACACAGCGCTTAACCTGCGGCGTTTGCATGGGGTGCTCGCACGTGTCCCGTTCATACGGGAGCCGGCCATCTTGGCATCCTTGGACGCCACTATGGCGTTTGACACACTTGAATGGCCATATATTTGGGCGACGCTCGCGAAATTTGGGTTTGGCCCAGGGTTTATCAGCTGGGTTAAATTGTTGTACTCTGGCCCACTGGCGCAGGTGGTTGTGAACGGTAGAGTGTCGGCTCCGTTTGAGTTGGGCAGGGGCACGCGGCAGGGCTGCCCGTTATCGCCGCTCCTTTTTGCGCTTGCCTTGGAGCCCCTGGCGGAGTGGCTGCGGTGGGAACCTTCTATTCGTGGTCTCCGCTGGACCCCCGAGTATGAGGACCGCGTATCTCTATACGCTGACGATATTCTCCTGTACCTGGCTTCCCCACGTAAATCACTGATAGTACTGGTTGATGTATTGCATTCATTTGGTCGTAACTCCGGCCTTGTCATCAACTGGGCTAAATCGTGCGTGTATGTTCTCTCTGGGGAGGCTCCTATCCTTCCGCGGGGCTGTCCTATCCAGATCACCCCGCAGGGATTTAGGTACCTGGGTATCTTCATCACCCTGGACGCGGAGGCCCGGTATGATCGAAACCTGCTTCCCCCCCTCCAGCGCCTGAAGGAGGATGTCGCGCGTTGGCGGCGTTTGCCGCTCTCGCCGCTCGGCCGGGCGGCATTGTTTAAGATGATGTCGCTGCCGCGTTTCCTGTACGCTCTGCAGAATACAATGGACCTCGTCCCGGCGCGCTACTTCCGCGAGGTGGAGAGTTTGCAACGCCGCCTGTTCTGGGACGGGAGACCGCGTATCGCCCTGGCGAAGCTGACGCTCCCGTGGTATGACGGGGGGATTGCCCTCCCGGATATTAAACGGTATTATTGGGCCTCCCAGCTGGCTGCGATTAATCACGGCCTATACGGGCCCGCCCTAAACCCGGCCTTTGAAATGGATAAGATGCTACTGCCGGGTGGTGACTATAATCGAGCGCTCTACTCCAGCTCGCTCGACGCACCTCTGACGGGCCCCACGCGTGTCATGGTACGAGTGTGGCACGCAGCTAATGTAGCGATGGGGTGGAAGGATCGTTTGACCCGGGCGTCACCACTGTACGCATCTGAGCAGTTGGGCTCCCTGTGGACCTCGAAGGGCTTCGAGAAGTGGGACATGATAGGCATCAGCAGGGTGGGGGATCTCTGGACGAGGGGGGGATTCAAAACGTTCGAGATGCTGCAGACGGAATTCCAGTTGCAAGACAGGGAGTACTTTCGGTATATGCAGATCCGTCATGCACTATGCTCCGCCTTCCCGGACGTCGCCTCCATCCCGGAGTACTCCCCTCTGGAGGATAGAGTGCTGGATGGACATGTACCGGAAAGCACGATCTCGTTAATCTATAAAAAACTGATTAATGACCGCTCGGGATTGCTGATTGATCTTCGCGAGGCTTGGGTTGCCGATGGATTGGAGCTGGACGACGAGGATTGGGTCTCTGCGGTGGCCTCCCCGAAAGAGGTGGCCATACCGGCCCGCCTTCGCTTCGTCCAGCTCAAGATACTCCATAGGGTCTACATAACGGGGCCAAGGCTATTGCGTATGGGCTATGCTGTGGACGGGTTGTGTAAGCGTGGGTGTGGTTCTTTGGGGACCTTTCTTCATATTTTGTGGGAATGCCCAGAGGTGGAGCGATTCTGGCGTGGTGTGCATGAGGTCCTGCGGGTGGTTACGCGTGTGTCGCTGCTGCCCGAAGCGAGGAGATGCCTGTTGAACGTGTGGGAACCAACCGACTATTCGGCGCCACAGCCGTGGTGGGTGACTCTGGGATATATGGTGGCCAAGCGCGATATTGCTCAACTGTGGGGTTCCCAGAGGTCCCCGACTGTTTCGGCCTGGAAGGAAAATATGGGCTGGTGCATGTTTCGGGAAAAGGTGGTGTATGTAGCGAGAGGTAAGCCTGGGACATGGGTGAAAGTATGGGGCCCCTGGAACACCTACCGCGGGGGAATCTGTGCCCCGCCGTTATTGCCCGACCCATCGCCTGCCCCGTCCCCTTAGCCGGTTTAGCTCTCCGGTACTGGGCACTGAGTCCACCCAGTCCCTGTCCTGACCTTCTCCCCACCCTTGATACTCCTATGGATTGGTAGGGTCCCCCTTCTAGGGGAGCACATGCTGCTGTTTTCGAGCGTGGGTTGCCTTGTGGTTTGATTTTGTTTGTTGTTATTTATGTTAAAAAGAAACCGTCATGTGGGGTCCGGATGGTGTGGCCATCAACGCTGCTAACTCCTGTACGTTTCCCTTTGCCGCAGCATGCGTTCTACTGTGTGTATCATATGCTCCTCTTGTTTGCTAGCGGCCGGCCTGAAGGTTGTAGGCCCATCTTTGTATATTCTTTGAACTTTGTAATAAACGGTTTCAAAAAAAAAAAAAAAAAAGTTTGACGAGGAGAGGATGAGGCAGCAGGGGGAGGGGAGAGAGGAGGGGGCCTGCGCCTGTTTCCCTTGCGGGAATGAGCAGGGCCACAATTTGTTTGCAAGTTAATTACAAACAGATGGTTTCAAAGCTCGCTCCCGCAAGGGAATCGCCAAACGTGCACGCGTTGCCATTGAAAGCATTGCAATGCGTGCACGTTTTTGAGCAAAAAACCGAATCGATGACAAGAGGTCTCCTCCTAAGCAGCGCATGCACACTGCGTAGGCGAGACCTAAACACCACTTCTACATAGAACCTGCAGTTGTTGTTGACAAAATTTCATCCCTATCAGAAGTGTCACATGTGCTTGTTTGTAAATTGGTAATGCATATGATTGACATTGGTGTCACTTCCCTCTACAGGTGCTGGATCGGGCACCACTCCATCAACACAACCTATGAGGAGCATGGTTCAGCAATTGACATCAGGGGGGATCGCAGAAGGACACAAAGCTGTGGATGGAGCTGGTAAGCTTACTTTTCAAGTGTACATCTCTTTTCACTCCTCAGTGCTATTGTGTGAGCTGTCACTTGTAGGGTTCCCAAACCAGGTCAAATCTGTTGAGGTCCCCGACTGTTTCGGCCTGGAAGGAAAATATGGACTGGTGCATGTTTCGGGAAAAGGTGGTGTATGTAGCGAGAGGTAAGCCTGGGACATGGGTGAAAGTATGGGGCCCCTGGAACGCCTACCGCGGGGGAATCTGTGCCCCGCCGTTATTGCCCGACCCATCGCCTGCCCCGTCCCCTTAGCCGGTTTAGCTCTCCGGTACCGGGCACTGAGTCCACCCAGTCCCTGTCCTGACCTTCTCCCCCCCTTGATACTCCTATGGATTGGTAGGGTCCCCCTTCTAGGGGAGCACATGCTGCTGTTTTCGAGCGTGGGTTGCCTTGTGGTTTGATGTTGTTTGTTGTTATTTATGTTAAAAAGAAACCGTCATGTGGGGTCCGGATGGTGTGGCCATCAACGCTGCTAACTCCTGTACGTTTCCCTTTGCCGCAGCATGCGTTCTACTGTGTGTATCATATGCTCCTCTTGTTTGCTAGCGGCCGGCCTGAAGGTTGTAGGCCCATCTTTGTATATTCTTTGAACTTTGTAATAAACGGTTTCAAAAAAAAAAAAAAGTTTGACGAGGAGAGGATGAGGCAGCAGGGGGAGGGGAGAGAGGAGGGGGCCTGCGCCTGTTTCCCTTGCGGGAATGAGCAGGGCCACAATTTGTTTGCAAGTTAATTACAAACAGATGGTTTCAAAGCTCGCTCCCGCAAGGGAATCGCCAAACGTGCACGCGTTGCCATTGAAAGCATTGCAATGCGTGCACGTTTTTGAGCAAAAAACCAAATCGATGACAAGAGGTCTCCTCCTAAGCAGCGCATGCGCACTGCGTAGGCGAGACCTAAACACCACTTCTACATAGAACCTGCAGTTGTTGTTGACAAAATTTCATCCCTATCATAAGTGTCACATGTGCTTGTTTGTAAATTGGTAATGCATATGATTGACATTGGTGTCACTTCCCTCTACAGGTGCTGGATCGGGCACCACTCCATCAACACAACCTATGAGGAGCATGGTTCAGCAATTGACATCAGGGGGGATCGCAGAAGGACACAAAGCTGTGGATGGAGCTGGTAAGCTTACTTTTCAAGTGTACATCTCTTTTCACTCCTCAGTGCTATTGTGTGAGCTGTCACTTGTAGGGTTCCCAAACCAGGTCAAATCTGTTGATGCAAAGTACAGTACAACCAACCCTTGTGCTGCACGACATCTCATACTAGGTCAATTACTTATCCTTTTGCAACCTCTGTGTTCCAGGCGATGATGACGATGAGGAAGATGGACCTTCCACCGGTGTTGGGCGCCGGGCAATCAGAGGTGAAAATTCACTGCTCCTCCAGGCTGTGATGTCAGCTGCAAGTACTGCGTAAGAGGAGGAGGAAGTACCTGAGGAGGATGAAGTATCGGACTAAAATGACTGTCTGTTCATCCCCTCAGATGATGCAAAATCTGATGCCATGGACAGTAATTTTCCCACATCGCCCACATTTAGCAAGGCCTCACATCCTCCGCCCAACAAAGTGCGTCAGCCTCCTCCAATGAAAAAGGTTGCCTGTCTACAGCATAGAGATAACCAGCCACAGCTCACCCACACCCTAAACAGACCTCACTCCCTCGCAGCCCTCACATCCGGGACAGACATGGTGGTTCTCCTATACACTCCTCTCCATACAGTGTATCCCAGGCATTCTCTTCACTATCTGAGGGAAGTACCAACCCTGTTGTGGTGCAGGTATCCCCTGGGCACCATTCTCCTGTCCACATGCTTCCACATGCCAACACCCCCCCTGCTGTTGGACCTGGCGGTCTCATCCATGGCCGACCCCTGCAGAGAGGGCCTGCACATGGCCGTGGTGGCCAGTGGGAGCAGAACTTCTTCAAACAGCAGACAGATGTGAGGCAGGACATTCGTGCCATTGGGGCCACCCTGTTAGACATGTCTGAGGCCCTGCGTCAATTCCCTCAGGTGATGGACAGACAGACCCATGTTTTGGATAGGTTGGATAGAGCTTGGCAATACATGTCCAAGAATGTCAGAGACATGATATCTTTCTAAAGGAAAGACAGTTTAAGACACCATGCCTTGGCCATGAAGATGATGGACGGCATGATGAAAGTGATCCAAAGTCTCCCTTCACGGTCAATGCAGGGAGGGGAGCCATCACATCTGCCTGCAGCACATCACACCCACACACCTGTACCACAAACTGTACAGGACCACAGCAAGGGTATACACCCACCACCGGCCCACATCCAGGCACTCCCCTACCTGCACATCCACCACCACCCCCTGAACAGGCACTACCACCACCTGCACAACAACCCCCTGTCCATGCACATACACCAAGTGTACAGACACAATCTGCCCCTGCACATGAACTTCACCCTGTACAGGCACATGCACGAGACCAACCTGCACTTCGGCGTCAACCCAGACTTAATCCCTCACAGCGATCATCACCCCCGAAATTGCGAAGTCACAAGCACTATCCCCATTGATCACATCCCAGGAACCTTTTGACCAGGGTGAACATGTGTAAATAAAAAAAATCTGTTCCCAAGTCAAAACTCTGTTGCGTATCATGTCCTGATAGGCTAATGATCACTAAGTTAGTTGGCGTAGAGATGAGAGGATGTATGTGTGTGTGTGACACATGTACAAGTGTAACCCCATCATTGCAGCAAGCCCTCATGTGCAGAGCAGACTACCAAAATACATGGGCATATTTTGTACAAGACATTCACAATGAAGCCAATCAAGATAGAGAAAGTATGAATCAAAATAAGTTTTTATGTAAAAAATATGTGGGCTTAGAAAAACAACAATAGTCCATCTGGAAGGGAGAAAGGAAAACAAATTATGTCCTTACTGCAGAAGGAGAAGGGAACTTGGATTGGGGTGGGGCAACATAAATATAACACGTCAGGGAGTGTCAGGGAAACCAGTCTATTTACAAGGGGAAAAGTAAATCATTATCCACAAAGAAAAATCTGTCCAACTGTTCAAGTGTGCTTCTGGTCATCCTCTAGGACCACAATGTCCAGATCCTCTGAGTCAAATGCATGCTCCTGGCTGGCCGGTGTATGAACAGGCACCACACAGGGTCAGGACACATGAGGAGTAGGGGAGAGTGTGAGGCAACAGACAGGGAGAGACATTGACGGTGGTGTGGGAGGGATGTTGGGACACAACAGATGACATGGCTGCACTCAGGGAATTGAAACTGGCAGTGAGGGTGGCCAGAGCTCGTGCAATTTCCTCCCCCATCATGCGCACTTCTAGACACAATTACAGCAAGATGAGAGAGGACATGTCTGACTGACCCTCACATGCCCACATCAAGTCATCTGGTACAGCCACAGACGGAACACAGGGAGGGTTTTGGGTCGCACGTGGGGATGTGGTGCCTCAGGTTCGGAGCGAATGTCGGTTTCGACCTGGCAGCTACGATGAGGGGGACAGATTGCAGGGGATGCAGCTGGAGGCCCCGATTGAATGGGGGCCTCTGGAGTTAGGCAGGGGCTGATGGCAGGCCCAGGTTGCGTAGTGGCCTGCCCTGGGGACACCTCGGCAAAACTCACAGGTGAATGGTCCGTGGGAGAGTGGCTCTCCACCCCCCCTGGCCAGAGGTGTCCAGTTCATCACCCCCCCTTCAATGTCCTCAGCCGTCACCTGGTCCGTAGCACCAGAGTTGGGCACAATCCCCATGCCTCCTGATGTTGAGGGATCCACCTCATCATCCTCTTTCTCAGTACTGGAAAGAGGTCGTAGCCGCCGGTGCACCACAGATGTCCTGCTCCGAAGTGTGAGACAAATCATTATGTAGTTGGTGTACAGGTCAGGACAAGACACATATCAAGATGAGACAAGGTCAAACTTTGTTCTCCTCTGATCACACTATTGAGTTGTCAGTGTTTATGAGCTTAAATTACGTACATGTTCACTGTCATCTCCTGATTTGAGTCTGACATGGACATCTCAGAAGATTATTGTTGGTTAGCACGTCTGTACTGCCAACCCTCAGCTATGGTATTCTTGTGACCTGTGTGTCCTGTCACTGCTACATGGGCAGGTTCCACAACCCAGTCCACAAAAGGAGATCAGAGAGAGTCCAGATGATATTGGAAAGGGCCTGTGATATAGAGTGTCTGCACTTTCACGTCTGGACAAATGTCATCTGCTGTGTACCATTGGATGGGACAGCACAAAGACAGATTGGGGGTAACACATCCATAAAGGGTCTGAGCAATTAGGTTTGCTAAGTTGTGAGTCTAAGCTTTTGATATCCTCTCACAAAAGATGACAATCCAGTGTCACATATTGGCTTTGGAGTCTGAGCAGGTAGTGCTGTGCACTGGTGAACAGTAGTGGCTCGTTGTTACAGCTACCTGTACATGGAAAATGGCATACAAGCTACTGGGGGTAAGACATGTGTCTGTGGACACACTTGGCAAAATTTGAAAGACTTATGAGTGTGGCAAGGGTCTCAAAGTCTGTCTTGACTCCATGGCACATGATGATCTGTCTCAATCAGAACCCAAACTCACCGAAAGCAATGTAAGTCACAGCATCCAATTTCCATTGGCCTCACATACACACACTGGACAGTGTCTGTACCATTTCTCATCCAATGCACACATCAGTTATGATTCCCTTGGTTCACTGTTAGTGGTGCTGGCAGTGCAAATTTCATCAGTAATGCAACTGTGTGTCTCAGATCCCTAGTTTTCATGATGACACTACAACTCCTAGAATGCACTCTGCCCTGTACAGATAATGCACTACAGTGAGCTTTTTGCTTCATTATGACTGCTGCATAGACACAGAATAGTTGACTGAAGGCATGGGACACAGAATGGTATAGCTCTGTCTGTACTCGCATCATACTTCAAGACACATTTTGCATATAATGCACTTACCAGGTCTCTGCTGCTCTTGCTCCTCCAGCTGAGCATGGAGGGTCGAAAGAGCTGCACGCAGGACCCTCCTGTACAGTGGCGAGAGGCGAGGACGATACATATGGTGCTGGGAAGACTGGCCCAGTAGCTCTTCAGCCTTGATCCGGGCCCAGCGTTTCAGGTCCTCCCAGCGCTTGCGTTCCTGGTGTGAATGCCCACTGTACTGCAGCGCTCACCAATTCTGGCCCATAATCTGGCCCGCGCTGCATTGCTCAGCTGTTCCTCTGGCCCCCCATATAGCTGAGGATATTTCAGTATCACCCGTCAGCTAGGATGTCTAATTCCCTTTCACTGAAAGGGGGTGCTTTCTCTTCATAACCCTCAGCCATTTTGGGGGAAATAAGGTTGCTGAGAGCAGCAGGATGGCAGAGGATCTGATCTGTGAGAGAGGATGACTCAGAATGAACACAAAATGGCTGTCAACAACTTCCTGTGATGTATTTCTTGTCTCCCACTTTCTGAATGTAATTTCCTGTATGAAATTATGGGTTCCGGTCATTTTTCGGAGTTTACGGGCCGAAAACGACCTTCCCCCGTATACGTAGAGTACTCTGCGAATGCGCGGAGTACTTTCCGCCTACGTAGAGTACTCTGCGCATGCGCAGAGAACTCTGCGCATGCACAGAGTACGCTACTGTGTCGGAATGTGCAAAATCGACCAGGAACCCATTATTTCATACAAGAAGTGGCAGACAGGTAGTGGGAGACAGGAAATCCATCACAGGAAGTAGTTGTCAGCCATTTTGTGTTCATTCTGATTTATCCACAATCACAGAACAAATCCACTGCCATCCTGTTATTCTGTAACAGAGAAACCTGAATGAATGAATGAAATAAATCTTATTATGCGCAAACTTAGCCCAATGGGCGTCAAGGCGCCTAACTCAAATAATACAGCTCGTCAATCGAAACCAGCAATCTCTTATTGGTAAGCTTTGGTAAAGTACCAAGTTTTGAGGGCCTTTTTAAACAAATCCAAAGAAGGAAGGGTTTTGACCTCAATTGGAAGGGAATTCCAAAGCTTAGGAGCGGCAACAGAAAAAGCTCTTGCTCCCCATCTAACTAGTCTAGTACGAGGGACTACTAGTTGAAATAATCCAGCAGATCGAAGAGATCTGGATGGACTGTAGCGGGTAAGCAAGGACCCAAGTGCATCTTCCGTGCCAGCCACAAGAGCTCTGTAAGTAAGACATAGAATCTTGAAAAAGACTCTATGTTGAACAGGAAGCCAGTGAAGATCTCTCCTAGCAATCGTAGCTGAGGATGCCAAGGGAAGAGCCAGAACAAAACGTGCAGCAGCATTCTGCACGATTTGCAGTCTATGGATAAGGCCCTTGTTGGACTCAGCATATAAGGAGTTACAATAATCGAGCCTGGAGCCAACAAGAGCGACTGCAATCCGCTTACGGGCCTGGAGAGAAAGATAGCTCCGAATCCTATTTAGGATCCTAATAACACCCCAACATGTGGCCACGGTCCTATTTGCTTGGAACGTCATGGAAAGTGAGGTGTCAAAAACCACGCCGAGATTTCTGGCTGATAGGGAGGGGGTGGGGCAGATGCCAAGAGATATAGGCCACCACTCGCTCGACCAAACATCTTGGTCTTTCCCAAAGACCAAGACCTCTGTCTTATCGCCATTTAACTTTAGGGAGTTGATGATCATCCAGTCTGCAACATGCTGCATGCATGACCTAAAGCTAATGGCAGATGTATGGACAGAGGAATGAGCCAGTGACACCATGATCTGGGTGTCGTCGGCGTAGGACACCACCTCCATCCCCTGCGATCTTACTAGTCTAGCAAGGGGAGCCACATAGATGTTAAACAGGGTCGGACTAAGGGCCGACCCCTGTGGCACCCCACATTGTAATGACTTGGCAGGGGAGAGGACATTTCCAAGCTTTACTCTCTGTTCTCTACCATGGAGAAAGGAGTCAAGAAGATTCAGGGCCGGTCCAGTAACCCCTGCCTCACTAAGCCGAGATGTTAAAATGGCGGGAGACAGGGTGTCGAACGCGGCTGTGAGATCTAATAGGACCAGTATTGTAGTTTGGCCACTATCCACTTTACGTCGGATGTTATCAACTACAACAGTGAGTGCGGATTCAGTACTATGATGTTTTCTGAATCCGTGCTGTGTGTTATCAAGATACTCACTGGTCTCAAGAAAAGTGGAGAGATGAGAGTTGAGGTGTGCCTCCAATATTTTTGCAGGAGCAGGAAGCAGAGAAATTGGTCTGAAGTTTTTAAGAAGGCCAGGGTCCAAAGATGGTTTCTTAAGGAGAGGCTTCACAATAGCCTTCTTCCATACTGATGGAAAAGACCCCTGCACAATAGACTTGTTCATGACTTCCAACATAGGCGGCAAAATACTGTTTCTGCACTCCTTCAAAGTTTTTAGAGGTAAAGGATCCATAGAAGAGGAAGATTTAATCCTATCAAGTAGGAGATTCAGTCCTTCCAAAGACAATAAGGGAAATTCCCTCAATAGTTTGGAAGGCTCTTTACCCAAAGTATCTAACCTGGCTGTAGCAGATGGAATATCCTTATCCAAAGAATGGCAGTGGGCTTCCAGGGCTAGGTGAATATCCAAGATTGTGTTGTGGAAGAAGTCCGAGATATTATCACAAAGGTCCTGTGAGCTCACTACAGGATCAGGAAGTTGAAGAGAGCATAGTGAATCAGCAATTTTGAAAAGCTCCCTAGATGAAGTTAGGGAACCTGTGAGATTGGAAAAATAATCCTGCTTTTCCACTACAACTCTCTGTTTATAGTCCCGTAAAGCGGACTTGTGAGACACTCGATCTTTCGGATCCCAGGACTTCCTCCATCTTCTCTCGCTATTCCTACACCCCTGCCTTAGGAGTCTCAGATGCTCAGAAAACCAGGGAGCAGTGGGTTTCTGACGAGCTACATATCGCAGGGAGGCGGGGGCAAGCTCTTCCACGGCACTGGTAATAGAGTGAATGAGTTCTTGAGCTGCATCATCCGCAATCTTCGAGGAGAAAGATTCCGAGAACCGGATATGAGAAGCAATAGTATCATCGGTGATATTTCTAAAATTTCTCCTAAGAGTAAATGAAGTGGCGACATGATTAACTAAGGGCAGGGCGGGAAGGGCAAATTCAAGAGGTACTGCAAAATGATCTGTCCAGACCAACGGCAAAGGCGAACCCGTAGATAACCTAGAATCACTAGAGAAAACTCCATCAAGGATATGGCCAGCAATGTGTGTTGGGCTGCTCACCAACTGAACAAGGTCACAGGCTCCGAGTGACTCAATTAATGTCAGGGTATCCTTTGAGTTAGTATCATCAAGGTGAAAATTAAAATCACCCAAGATGGAAAGATAAGATTTTCCAAAATACGGTTCTAGGATTCTAAGGAGATCAGAAGAAAAACTAGCCCTAGGGCCAGGTGGCCTATATATGAGTATCCCAGTAAAAGAGACAGATGGGGCACATAAGATGCAGAAATAAAGTGCCTCAAAACTATCTCCAGGCATAGATAGAGATTTAATGGAGCAGGAAAGAGAGGATTTAAAAAGGACCGCAATTCCTCCACCTCTACGCAGAGGTCTATCCTGCCTATGAAGAGAATAGCCATCAGGGATGGCCAGGAGTAGATCGTGACCGGAGGAAGCCGAAGCCCAAGTCTCCGTGATAAAGACCCAATCTGGCTGTCTTTCTTCAACAAATTCATGGAAAGCAACGTTATGCTTGATCAGCGATCGCGCATTAATTAGAAAACCGATGTTAAGCAACGAAGCAGAGAGGCATCCCAAGCGTGAATGGAATCTAGTAAAACTAGGAGCAGCGTGGCAAAGGAAAGCCTTACATGTCATGCATCGCTGGGAATACAGGATATCATCAGATGAGAGGCGATGAAAACATTGTTGCACTGAAGGTCTGAGGGCCATGAGTTCTGACCTAGAGTAATGCCTAAACCCCTCAATAAGTGGAAGGGGGGCGTCAGCCGAGTCCAGCCCGCCCTGCAGCACGTCCTCAGCGCGGACGGGCGCAGACGGGCTGAACTCAGGCGTAACTCCGGCGGAAGTCCGGCGATCCCGCTGCGCGATGACGCTGCGCGTAGGCATGGCTGCTATTTCTGCTGGTCGAGCCTCCTGAATGAGGACTAGACCGCGATGTGGCTCACCCCTCACCCAAGATGGCCGCCAACGAGACAATGGCGAGGGACCCGCGAAATGCGGTGATTTTCCAGGTTACTGTGCGAGTAAGAAGGCAGCGTGCAGGTAAGCGTGGCCGGCAATTAAAAACAGGGGGAAAAAGTTGAACCCAAAATTAACTAAGGCGACAAAACGGGAGTATTAAAATATGCAGGAGCAACACAATAACAGAGCGCTGCAAGCAGATACGCCGAGGCTGAATGAGGACTCACCTAGAGTTAGCCTGCTATTTAAGCTGGTCGAGCCTCCTGAATGAGGACTAGACCGCGATGTGGCTCCCCCCTCACCCAAGATGGCCGCCAACGAGACAATGGCGAGGGACCCGCGAAATGCGGTGATTTTCCAGGTTACTGTGCGAGTAAGATGGCAGCGTGCAGGTAAGCGTGGCCGGCAATTAAAAACAGGGGGAAAAAGTTGAACCCAAAATTAACTAAGGCGACAAAACGGGAGTATTAAAATATGCAGGAGCAACACAATAACAAAGCGCTGCAAGCAGATACGCCGAGGCTGAATGAGGACTCACCTAGAGTTAGCCTGCTATTTATGCTGGTCGAGCCTCCTGAATGAGGACTAGACCGCGATGTGGCTCACCCCTCACCCAAGATGGCCGCCAACGAGACAATGGCGAGGGACCCGCGAAATGCGGTGATTTTCCAGGTTACTGTGCGAGTAAGATGGCAGCGTGCAGGTAAGCGTGGCCGGCAATTAAAAACAGGGGGAAAAAGTTGAACCCAAAATTAACTAAGGCGACAAAACGGGAGTATTAAAATATGCAGGAGCAACACAATAACAGAGCGCTGCAAGCAGATACGCCGAGGCTGAATGAGGACTCACCTAGAGTTAGCCTGCTATTTATGCTGGTCGAGCCTCCTGAATGAGGACTAGACCGCGATGTGGCTCACCCCTCACCCAAGATGGCCGCCAACGAGACAATGGCGAGGGACCCGCGAAATGCAGTGATTTTCCAGGTTACTGTGCGAGTAAGATGGCAGCGTGCAGGTAAGCGTGGCCGGCAATTAAAAACAGGGGGAAAAAGTTGAACCCAAAATTAACTGAGGCGACAAAACGGGAGTATTAAAATATGCAGGAGCAACACAATAACAGAGCGCTGCAAGCAAATACGCCGAGGCTGAATGAGTAACCTGAAATGACAGTGTAAGATTAATTTATAGACATGAAACAAAAGGGACAACAGACCATGGTATGAGATTTGGGCTGGGACAAGGGGTGGCTGGCACAACATCACACCCCAGTTAACTTTTCAACTGCATTGCATTATGGTACATGTAGTCCATATTTAGCGATCAACACAAGAGTTGGCTGTTGTGTTACAGTGTATTAGGGGTTAGCAGTGCTGTGCATCCCAGACACATAGTAGCAGATTCAGCCACAACATCATCACTCACGTTGTGGGCCCAACATTATTGGTGTATAAAAATAATTTGGGGGCCAAAAATCAAAAATGCTATAGTTATGCACTTTTTAGATACAGTCACCCATTGTCAAAAGGTACAGGAGGGTCTCTCAGAACATGTACATCTCATCCTCAGATTCAATAGAATACTTGGGAAATCCACTACACTGATTGCTGACATTGGCACATGACCTGATGCACGGTCAATCTTTTGACTCATGTCAACAGTTGTAGTTGACATACAGTTAGTGTGGTTTGCAAAGTAGTCTCAGGATGGAGTTTTTGGACAGAGTCGTAAATATCAATTTTTCATCATTGACAACAGACAGCAAACCACATTTTGTCCATGACACAACAGGTTGCTCACGTGAAAAACGTGGCAACCAACTGATCATGGACTTGCATACCCTGACCTCGATTATGAGCAATGGCCCGGTTACCCGGATTCAGAGCTAGTCGAGGTTCAAGAGGTATGTGTAAGCCATGCGTTAATGCGTTATTGTGCAAGACACAACAGGCCGTAATGATCTTGCACACAACTTCAGGGGAGTACTTCAGCACGCCCCCTGTACAGCTGAGACATCTGAAACGCGACTTCAACAGACCAAAAGTGCGCTCTATAATGGCTCAAGTTCGAATGTGTGCCCGATTGTACCTACGCTGAGGTACAGTGGTTGGATGTCTGTAAGGAGTTGAGGGGAGAGTGAATACCCAGCATCGCCTGAGGTGGGAAGATAGGGCAATAGGTTACATTCCCATCTAAAATTTGAACAGAACATGATCTTTACTTAGTACATGCTGTTGTGACCGTGTATGTGGCTTGGTGATTCTTATTGTAGAATGTTGTTGTATAAGGTGGAATTCATTAATTACTGGGCTCCTTGACAGGCCCCTTGGGCCACCAGTGTGTCACTCTTCATATGTGAGAAAGTGACGTACCGGCAGCGCAAGGGGCTTGTAAATGAGCCCTTTCACAAGCACACATCACTCTTTTTTTGTGCTTATTACTTACCCAGTAACCACATGTTGCCAAATTCTCCCGCAGCCATCCACCGGGCAAGAGGTGACATGCGGAATACGAAGCTGTCATGGGTACTGCCTGGAAACCCTGCATGCACTTCTATGAATCTCCCATTGGCATCACAGACAGCCTGCACATGTGTATGTGGCTTGGTGATTCTTGTTGTAGAATGGTTGTTGTATAAGGTGGAATTCATTCACAGACAGCCTGCACATTGATGGAATATCATTGGTGTCTGTTGCAGTATATGTGTGCAATGCGGCGGGGTGGCTGAAGGGCCACACGGGTACAATCAATTGCACCCAGCACACGTGGGAAGCGGGAGATGAGAAAAAATCCCTAGCTTCCCTTTTTCTGCTGGCCAGTGTATGGGGCATTCCTATGTGAAGGTGGGTTCTAGAAATGATGCAGCTCAGTACCTGATGCAAGCACCACGACTGGCTAGACTGGGAGATGCCCACGACATCAATGGTGACCCTTTGGAATGATCCAGTCGTAAAAAAATGGAGAGCAGAAAGGACCTTCAGATAGGCTGGAATGGCATGGGAGCAGCAGGTAGCAGAATCAAGTTCCTCCTCCCAATCACACACCATCTCCAAGATGACTTCTGGAGGGAAGCAGTATCTGGCCCTTACATCTTGGCTGGACATCCCAAATATGTTGATCCTCTGTCTGAAGATCCTCTCTCTTCTCCTCCTCAAGTCTTCTTGCCGCATGACAAGGGTAGAGCAACAAATACATTCAGCGACATGTTGAAAGTGTTTCAGTGTGTCTGCTCTGCTTTCATATGTGCTGCAGGGCTGGGATTGGCTGCAGTGTGTAAGCTGATGCATCATGGGGGATGGTAGGCACTTGGACATGCGTTTAGCATTGAGGTAATGCTCAAACGGCCAAAATGCAGATATTCCGCCATTGGGCCGGAATCTCCGCCACCGGGCCGTAAACTCCGGCCCAAGTGTGGACGTAAAGTTAGGATGAGTTATTCTGTGAATAACAAAATGAGTAAGTTAATTGTACTTCAAGGCCCTTTGTACAGAAAATGAATTCTTTGGAAAAACTGAAACATTTTCAGTATTTTAAGAGTGTTTAAAATGTTTTTAACTGTGATGTCTGCTTTTGTGATTTTATATGACTAAAATCGAATGAAGCTTATTTGATTGATTAAGTTCATTCTGTGAATACCAAAATGAGTAAGTTCATTCTGTGAATACCAAAATGAGTAAGTGCATTCTGTGAATACCAAAATGAGTAAGTGCCTTCTGTGAATACCAAAATGGTAGCAAGTTTAGGATTTTGTAGTAAGTTAGTTCTGTGAATCGGACCCAGTTATAGTAGGAACGAATGAGTGAGCATGCCTGAGCGGTTTAAGTAGTGGCAATAGACCTACAACATGCTTTATATCTGTTTAAGTCTTATGAATTACATTGTGCTATTTGTTTTATGATATCTTCTTTTTTCTTATTTGTGAAAATAATTCTTCTAAAAAAAACTCATATAAGAATAAAACATTGTTAAATAAATCAAAAAAGATATATATATTTTTGATACTCACCTGGCTGATTACATATTTGTTTTGCATATTCATAGGTCCACTTTATTGTAAATGTATTTCCTAAATGTTTTTTTCTCAATTGTGATTTCTACCCTGACTTAGAAAATTAGTCAGGGGTACCCCCCTTTCTTTGCAAAAATATAGATGAGATTAATGCCATCAGTATTACCATAAGGAAAATGCCGCCATACAGCAACATGGGGGGAATAATTCTGCTTGTGGTAATTCCACTGATGGCAGATATGCCTAATTTGCCAAGACTTTTAAGGTTTGAACTTGCTGCTAGCAAAATCTCTAGTACACTATCCCAGTCTAATATATTATACAGGACATTACGTTGGGAAAAGTTAAACAACCATATAACTCATTGCTTATTTGGTATTGAGACCCCCAAATCACAAGAGAACTTTGTCACACTACATACAAGCCAAAATTACCCTGTTTAGCCCAAACACACAATTCAAAGGTCAAAATGCACTAGATGCAATGAAAGAACTATCATGGTAATAAGGACATGTAGAATACAGTTAAGCTGCATTCTTGAAAATAAACAACTACTTTAACTGTGTATGGATAAACTGCTGATCCATCACTTCTAACCTCTCTGTCCCAACTGACACCATATTACCTAAAGGTTATAATATCTTACGGAAGGACAGATCCTGTAAAAAGGTCAGGATTTTGCTATTATATATAAAGATAACACCACTAGAATAGGATTTCGGACACAATTCTCCACTCTTGAATGGATTACCAATGATTTTCCAATACATTCAAATAATATCACTAGGAAACACATTGTTCGCTGCCCATTCCAGTAGGAAAAGAGGACTTAAATTAATTAATCACTGATCGACTATCTCCTCAACAGAATATTTCAACATGGAATGGAAAAAACACCCTACATCGCCACCTCTGGAGTCAAGAAGGTCTGCAGGTTGTAGTGGATCTCCTAGTAGTATCTTGGAATAAACAGCCATCTATGGTTCAATAGGAAACTGGCAATTCCTGCAGGTGAAAGCTTCATCACAAAACATGTTTTGGGAAAATGAGTACAGATTGTACATGACTTCTAAAGTCCTTGCATACGGTATATATTTATATATCACTGCCCAGTGGCATTCGCTGCTGGCTAGTTATAGTTAGGTCTGTGTTGCCAGAGGAAGAACATTTTTTGGTTTGGTTATAACTTTGACACCATTTGACAAGGTGATCCGTTAAGCCAGGGGCCAAAACCACATTTTCCCATACATTTTCCATGGACTTTTTAAGGCAGCACTGCTGCAAAAACTACTGAATGGAATTACACCAAATGTGGAAGGAAGTTAGATCTTGGACCAGAAAGCCCTTTTTTGTGATTTGGTGTAAATCTGTTCAGTGGCTTTTGAGAAATTAGAGTACAAAAATATTTGTATGTCTGGACGATTGGGTTCGAGGGACTCTCACGAGAGTCCCTCAAACCCAATTAAAAAAAATAGAGCATTCTGATTGGCCCAAGGGCTTTTTTTTCCTTGAGTCAATTCGCTCCCATGGGAGACAGGCTCGTGCAAAAGCAAGAGCTGATTGATTGTCTGAAGAAAAATGTTGCAGGCAGCCATTACAGACTTGGGGACTTAGGGCCACATGTACGACCACTTCATTTTGCGAGTTATTAATTGCGACTTTTTGTGGCTTGCAATTAAACATCACACAATGCAATGTACTAATGTGGCTCAGATACATTTAGCGATTCCTAATAATACTCATGAGATATGTCGCAATTTGCAACCCATAGAGCATCGCTAAGAACACAGGGATGGTGGCCTGCTGGGGACAGCAGACTACCATGTCTGTGTTTGCCTTTAAATAAAGCAACGTTTTTGTTTTTAAATGCAGTCCATTTTCTTTAACCCCTATTTGGGGTAGTTCACGCATAGGCCCCCTTTACGTTTTGTCCACATAAGGTATCCACACCAAATTTGTGCCCTTTTCTTCCAACATCCTGAGGATTCTAAAGGTACCAGGGGTTTACGGATTCCTTTGGAGGGGACTCAGAAATTAGGCCAAATACAGCTAAATGGGATAAAAGTGCTTCAGAAGAAAGCGTCTGGTTCCTTCCATGCAAATGGAATCAATGGAGGGTTTGTGGTGCTAAAATCACCATCTTCCCAGCTTTCAGTAATAGGCAGACTGTTGTCAGAAAACCAAAATGTTTTACACAGTTTTTGCATTTTACTGGGGCATAGCTTATTTTTCCTATTTTTTGTGCTTCAACTTCCTTCCAGTTAGTGGTAGAAATGAGTGTGAAACAAATAATGGATCCCGGAACGCTATACATTTCTGAAAAGTAAACAAAATTCTGAATTCAGCAAGGGGTCATGTGTGTAAAGCCTTCAAGGTTTCCCTTTAGAAAGTAACAGTTGAAATAAAAGAATATTGAAATTCAGTTGAAAAAAAAGCCATATGTGCCTACATTTTCACTTCTAACTTCTAACTATGGTAGATTTTTTAAAGCTTTATACTGTTACGTCAGCGGGACCCTTCTGATTGCGGGGTTATATCAGGCTTGTACATTCACCAAGAACCCGAGGTACCCAGAGCCAATAACTGAGTTGCACCTTGCAATGTTTTTTCATTGTGTACCCGGTCGGTATACTGTAATTCATTTGGTAAAATATAAAGAGTGAAAAATAGCTACCAGGAAACCTATGTATTTCTGAAATTGGAACAAGATAAGGAATTTAGAAGAAGTGGTTATTTGTGCATCTCTGAATTTGTGGGTCCCCATATCAGCATGTGAATTAGAGAGTATTGTTCAAATTGACTTCTTTTTTACACGCTGTCTTACACTTGGAAGGCAGAAATGCATAGAAAGAAAAATTGTCAGGATTGGTCGTAGTGGCGCCTGCCTCGCAAGTACTAGGACTACATCTCCCATGATCCTTGAGGGGAGGAAGTACTTCAGGCGAGGTCGCGCATCGACCAATGCGCGTAATTCTGGTTTGTGTAATTATTTCGGCTCTCACTGAGCGAGAGAGCGGCCCGCGGGTAGGGAGTTCTTCCCTGCCTCCTTCGGTGTCCTTCCATCTAGGGATTGTTTGGAGTCAACTGGCTTGGCGTTTTCTACGTGTGGTAAGACTTCGGATCTAGAATAGAAGCGGAGCGCGGTGGTGGCTGTAACCACGCGTTGCCGTGTTCTTCTGTTGTGACTCACGGATTTCCTGACAAGAGCGGAGCACGGTGGTGGCTGTAACCACGCGTTGCCGTGTTCTTCTATTGTGACTCACGGATTTCCTGACAAGAGTGGAGCGCGGTGGTGGCTGTAGCCATGCGTTGCCGTTTTCTTATTTTGTGCACACGGACTTCCTGACAAGAGCGGAGCGCGGTGGTGGCTATAACCACGCGTTGCCGTGTTCTTTAAATTATTCATGAACTTCCTGACAGAGCGGAACGCGGTGGTATTGATACCACGCCTTACCGTATCTGTGGATTATTCTTTAATACAGATTCTCGTTTTGCCTTTTGGCTCTATTTTGTTGCTATGGGAAGGAATGAACCCTATCAATACAGTATTATTATTTCTCTGTGGATAAAGTGGAAAGGTCTCCTATTATCTGATATTGGAATGTATGAAAGCACTTTCTTGATAAAGCTTCTGCTTGATATATGGGGAGCCTTTATTCTGGACGACCGAGCGGAGCAGGAGCCTTACGTTGGACTAGCTGAGCAGAGCACACTCACCTGAGAGGCAGCACCGGGTCTCTTGCAGTTCCTGGCGGCAGCGGTGTGCTTCGGGTGGGAGCAGGACTACGCTTCCCAGAAGCCCCGCAACTGACACCGGCCCCACACAGCCCCACCTCCGTGCCTGGAGGCGATAAAAACAAACTGCATCCTCTGGAGAGCGGGAGCCTTTATTCTGGACGACCGAGTGGAGCAGGAGCCTTACGTTGGACTAGCTGAGCGGAGCACACTCACCTGAGAGGCAGCACCGGGTCTCTTGCAGTTCCTGGCGGCAGCGGTGTGCTTCGGGTGGGAGCAGGACTACGCTTCCCAGAAGCCCCGCAACTGACACCGGCCCCACACAGCCCCACCTCCGTGCCTGGAGGCGATAAAAACAAACTGCATCCTCTGGAGAGCGGGAGCCTTTATTCTGGACGACCGAGAGGAGCAGGAGCCTTACGTTGGACTAGTTGAGCGGAGCACACTCACCTGAGAGGCAGCACCGGGTCTCTTGCAGTTCCTGGCGGCAGCGGTGTGCTTCGGGTGGGAGCAGGACTACGCTTCCCAGAAGCCCCGCAACTGACACCGGCCCCACACAGCCCCACCTCCGTGCCTGGAGGCGATAAAAACAAACTGCATCCTCTGGAAAGCGGGAGCCTTTATTCTGGACGACCAAGCGGAGCAGGAGCCTTACGTTGGACTAGCTGAGCGGAGCACACTCACTTGAGAGGCAGCACCGGGTCTCTTGCTGTTCCTGGCGGCAGCGGTGTGCTTCGGGTGGGAGCAGGACTACGCTTACCAGAAGCCCCGCAACTGACACCGGCCCCACACAGCCCCACCTCCGTGCCTGGAGGCGATAAAAACAAACTGCATCCTCCGCATCGCGGAACGCGCGCGGATGGCGCCGGGCTGAGCCCGGGCAGAGGGTGGGCCGTCTGAGGCCGTCAGAGGATGAAGGAGGTCGGGTTGGGACAATCCCTTAACATCTTGTAACATATTCGTCATACACGCTTGAACTGGGGTGAGTCCCGTAAAGTACTTTCGTCGGTGTTGCCATATATTCATATGTGATATGACGAAGGGGTCCTCCAAACCAAGTACAAGGGCCGCGGGCATGGGGACATTGGACAATTTCTTAAAACAGGCTGAAACTGCTGTAGTAAATGAAATAGCCTTGGTTGAACGTAGACTGTCCCTCGACCCCATTGGACATACAAGTATTTTGCTACCCCCGGTAGACATTCCCTCTACCAATGCACCTCCGGCTGTAGTGTATCCCCGTGTGATTCCTAATGGGTCAATTGTGGAGGATTGTCAATTGATTGCTACTGCCCCCCTACACACAGATAGTATAGCCCCTTCACCTGTGGCTATACACACCAGACAGTCTAGGGCCAAAAGCGATCTGACGATCAAAGGGGGGAAAATTGTCACAGGGAAAAGAAAGGCAAACAAAAACCCAGAGGGTAGCCAGAAACAGGCGAAACAACCAAGGACTAGTATTATCGCCTCAGGGTCGGATCGAACTAACAGTAGTTTTCCTCATCTAGACAGAGTGGATCCGGGAGAGAGAAGGTGTGATTGTTCTAATTTGGGCACGGACAAGAGTAGGGAGACACTCATGTCGGGCTTTGTCACAATTATGGATGCTCACCTTAGGTCACTTACCCAGCCCTTAATGGCTACTTTGAAGCGCATTGAGGATCGTATTAGTATTATCGAATCTTACCTTAGTATTAAGGCGCTTAAGACAGGGCCAAGTACCTTGGTAGGGGACTCACTCAGTACAGTCACGGCCTCCGTTGATAGTCTGCTGAATTCAATGATTACTCCATTACAACAACGAGCTCTTCCTGTTGTGTCTAACAGTTTGGGATCTAATATTACCCCATCATCAAAAGACACCCAGGGAAATACTCATGGAAAGGAAAGGCAAACACAGATTAATGGGGGGGGTCACATTCTTTAGTACCCCAATGTGGGGGGGATCTGTCATTACACCTACCAGTAGAGGCATGCCCTTACACTATATGTCAGGTCCCCAACAAAGAGGTCACATGTCAAGAAAGGTATCCAGTACAAGAAGAAAGGAATGATGGTGGCCGTGTTGTCAAAACTGTGTAAACAGCATTTGGTGCAAGGTCGAATTCAATATGGCGGCAGAGCGTTCCTTAATCAGAAACGGGTTAGCGCTCTAGTTGATTTGGCAGATTTGCGTGATACAGGTGAGGCGCGGAGAGCTGCGCACTTCACCTGAACTGTGAGAGGAGTAGGAGGTTACTTCAATGCGTCGCGTTTAGTCAGGGAAAAGAAGCTACGCGTCGCGAGAATTCTGAGGAGAATTTTTGAGTTCGAAGGCAGCCAGCAAACCCAAGTATGAGTGTTCCAATTTCTACCAGAGAAAACGTTCCGAACTTAGCAACAGCGCGAGTTTGGCTGAAGCACCGGTTCTAGTGAACAAGTGCGCAGCGTTCAAAGGAGAAGAAGTCAGCACAAGTACAAGAGCAGCTATTAGTACGAGTTAGAGTCAGCTCAAGTCTAGAATATAAAAGATATAAGGTACACTATAGCAGTTCCGAGTGAATTCCGATTCCTGACAATAAAATACCTTGGCGAGTGAAACTCTTGAGGGCAGAATACAAATGACACAGAATAGTATGGGACAAAAACTACAGTGAAGCAACAGTAGTTAGAGAATAAGAAATACTTATAAAAGGTGAAGAAGAATAAGAAAATTAACCAAGGCTTCCGTTCTCTGTCCTGTAAGTGAGTCTAGAGTAAAAGACAAAAGAGAGGTCAGGAAGGGAGAAAGAAATATAATAACACAAGTTTATTATCTTACAGTGAAAAAACATTAAGAACAGAAGAACGAGTAGCTTAGAAGAGAAGCAAAGGCACACAGCACCAGGGTGGGTACAATAGAGAATAAGGAAAGATCAAAGTAGGAAGAGAAGGGAAGTAGAAAGTGATTTACATGTAATTGTTTATTTACAGCTAACGAGCAACAGCAAGAGCCAGAGAAAAGATAGACTACATAAGAAGAAGAAGAAAGGAAGACCACCAGTGTGTGCATTCTCTTCTCTGTCCAATTCCCCTTTCCCCCTTGGGGCTCTTCTGGCTACGCATTTAGATTGTGTGGAGGCCGGGGAGTTCGGAGGAGGAATTGGGAGCTTGCGTCATTCTGCTCCTGTGTCAACGGCCAGCAAGAAGAGCTGGTTCTGACACTATAATCTTAGCTAATGTCCCAAAATTGGAGTCTGATAAAAAGGAACATTGGACTTCCCTGAAAAATAAGGCTCTCCATTATCTGTCGAACAAAACGGTCCTGGGTCATCATCTTGATAATCATTTTATGATGATCAGAAGGGTTCCATGGGTGGGTAAGACTGTTAAACACCTAGAGGGAGACTGTATTGTTATAAGTTTTAGATCTCCTAGGCTGGTGAATGATATTTTGAGACAGGCAGGGTCAATGAGAATCCATAAAGAGTTTGTGAATGTTCTCCCTTTGGGTTTTTTCTACCCCCCATTTTATACCAGATCGATGTTTAATGACCAACCCAATAGACTTGGCCCTAATAATTTTGCTGTCCCAGTCTCGAATAGATTTGATGTCTTTTCCAATTTGGAAGAAAATGAGTGACTAGGGACAAGAGAAGAAATTACTACCCCTGACATACGGGCTGTTGTCCCTGAAGCTGTGATATCGCCAAGTAATGTCTCCACTTTAGTCAGATTAGATCAGGGACTACCGGGCTTTTCATCTAAATTGATTACCTGGAATATAGCAGGCTTAAAAAGTAAATTAGACGACCCTGCTTGGAGAGAACTAATTGGTATGGGTGATATCATTGGCTTACAAGAAACCTGGGACACAGAGGATATGTTGAGTATTGATGGGTGCACTAGCTTTTTCGTATCTGCTGCCCCGACTAGTATGGGGAGGGCGAAGGGTGGGCTGGCTACATTAATTTCGGCAAGTATCCCTGGGTTATTGACCCAATTAGAAACAGGTTCACCAAATTGTTTGGCAATCCAAATTTCGATGATTGGGGGATCTGATATTTTAATCGTTAATTTTTATAATTCCTATGACAGAGTTGCCACGACTGATCACCTGGCCGCGTTAAACCGTTTTTTGGTTGATCACAAGGAGACTAACAAAAATAATAGCAAAAATTATCTTACCATAATTATGGGTGATTTTAACATCCATGGCTGCTCACATAAGTGCTTTTCCTCTGATCCTTTGGGTCCGATTGAGTTAGGGGATGCACATTTTGAACACACAGTGGTGGGAGATCTTCTCGAAACTATATTGGCAGACCACGGTTTGCTACTCCCTCTCATGGTGGATGATAACATACCAACTTTTAAAGGAAATGGGAAAAATTCAGTTATTTATTATATTTTTGTTAGTTCCGTTTTTGGGGTTAGTATCAACGGTTATATGGCGACTTGGACCCATTTCAGCGACCATAATCCCGTGATCCTTAGTATTTTGAACCTCTTTAAAAAACCTGTTACATCCCAGGTTAGAATGGATAAATCTGATATCCGTCCTACAGATCAGGATCGCAGAATCAGATGGAATAAAGTTATTCCAGGCGATTTTTATAATAATTTAAAACGTAAGGTAGGACCTGAGTTAAATACGTGCCTGGATTTTGAAGCAGGGAATGAGGAGGTTCTGGCGGCATACTCTGTAATCTGCTCGCAGATTTTTGCAGATTTGAGTTGCCCAGGTAAATACAAGGATAAGGCCGAGCTGGGGTGGTTTGATAAAAATTGTACAACTGCAAATAGAAAGTTGAAGGCCGCCCTAAAATGCAAGCCTGTGAATAGGGTTATTGTTGCTGGGCTGAGGAAAGAATATAATAAAATCCTGGATACTAGTAAGAAGAAGATTCGGGAGGACGCGTGGGAAGAACTCTCATGCGTGGACGTCCTCAGAAATAGTGCCAAGTTTTGGTCTGTGGTAAATAAACCTTTTTTTCGTGATACATGTAACGACCAATTAGATTGCGGTATTGGGAAACACTCGTGGCACTCCCATTTTAAGTCAGTCTATGAAATGGGCACCTGTGGGGAATTGAGTACTTCTTACCCCATTGTGAACCCATATACTTTATTAGTCTCCAAGACAGAGGTGGCTGAGGCCATTGGGAAGATGACGAGTAACAAGGCTCCAGGTCCCGATGGTGTCCCAGCGGACCTCTTTAAGTCTGATCTTGAGACTTGGTCCATAGTATTAACAAATGTTTTTAACAGGGTATGTATCGCAGGTATTCCGGACACTTGGTCCGAATCTGTTATCATACCCATTTTTAAGAAAGGTAGCAGGGGGGATCCTAGTTGTTATCGGCCTATCTCCCTTATTGATTCAGCAGTGAAAGTTTTGGGGCGTGTGGTCCTGGGCAGACTAACAGATTGGTTAGAAGACACGTATACCCTTTCGTGTTTACAATATGGGTTCCGTAAGGGTCGTGGGACCATAGACCAAAGCCTGAACCTTCACTTACTAATAGGCAAATATACCATAGCTAAAAAAGGGACGTTATATATAGCGTTTATGGACTTGTCCAAGGCGTTCGACCGAGTAAATCGTTCGAAACTATGGGGGTTACTCCTTAAATGTGGCATAGATGCAAATATTGTGTATTTCCTTGCGGATCTACATAGAGACCTTACTGCCACTGTCAGATATGATCGCCTTGGTAATTGCACGGATAAGATTGGAATCACTAATGGTGTTAGGCAAGGTTGTATTTTAGCCCCCCTGCTTTTTACACTTTATATTAACGATTTGGGCACTGTATTAACTGAGTCATGCAAGGATATCCCTAGGGCGGGCAAATACTCCATCCCGGCATTACTATATGCAGATGATGCCGCCCTATTAGCACGTACAGCAGTAGGGCTCCAAAATCTTTTAGACTCTTTTGCAAAACTTATGATTGCACTTGATCTTGGCGTGAATTTTTCCAAATCCCACGTGATGATCGTGGGCAGCAAACCAAAGAGAGCTAAGACTATGTTCTGTGAAGGCCATGTTCTATCCCGGGTTACTAGATTCCCTTACCTGGGGGTCATTTTTGATGATAAGTCTACTTGGGCCCCACAATTAGCAGCTAAACGTAATGCTTTTGCTAGGGCAACACTTGCTGTCCTGGAGTTTGGACGTAAATTGGGGGTGAAGCCTATGCAAGCTATGCTGAATATCTATGTAGCCAAATGTACCTCCATTGCATTGTGTGGCGCTGACCTGTGGGGAATCAAAAAAGTTATTGAGTTACAGGTTGTAGAAGATAAATTTCTAAAATCCTTATTATCCCTCCCTTGTTCAACCTCGGGTTATATTGTCCACCAAGAATGTGGGATAGACCATCTAGCAGACCGTATAGCTTTAGCCCCATTATTAAAATGGATTTCAATTTGGCTAAACCCTGAACTAGAGTTGAACCATGCGATCATAAAAGATTGCTTATCTCTAGAGTATGGCAAAACTATCCCCTGGTTGAATTATATCAAGAACCTAGCCAGGGAATTGGGTCGGCCAGAAATATTTGATTATCCAAGTAATATATTAAAGGGGGACCTAAAATGGGCTAAAGATATCCATAAACAGAGGGCAATGCTAATAAGGGAAGAAAAGGAGTTACTTAAACCCACAGTAAGGGCTCATCAGCTGATTATTACATCTAATAGTTTAGAGCCTTACCTGGGTATTGTTAATAACATGAACCATCGCTTTTTATTGATTAGGTTCAGAATGAATAAATTCCATCTCCTACTTACTGATTCTCCTGGGTGGACGAAGGAGAGGGATCTGGAGATCTGTTCTTGTGACAGATTCTCCATTAAAGACACTACTCACTTTATCTTCTTTTGTAACCATCTGTCTCTAATTCGCAAAAAATGTATTATCCCCCTTATAAAAAACAAAGGATTTAGACAGGTTAAACCAGCACTTTTGTATCTCCAGATGTTGGGTTCTCCTTGGGAGATTTTTAACATAGCTAATTTTTTAGTAATTTCAATGAGGCTAAGGAAAAAAATCACGTGGTCTTAGTGTAGTTAATTTCTGAATTGTGATTAATTTTTATTAATATTATCTCTTAATATATTTGTAATACTATTTTAAATGTTTTTTTTATAATGTTTGTATTGTCTTATGTACATTGTACTTTTATGGTTTTTGCTATGAACCGAATAAAGTAATCTTGACTGACAGACTGATATATGGCTTAATACACGGCAAGAGAAAGGTCTTGGGAGTACTACTGAGTTGCGAGTGTGATCAGTTCCCAAACAGGTATAGAAGAGTTTAGTGAGACCACATGAGAGTAGTCTCATATTACATGCTCTGTTTATATATTTGTCTTTTGTTGTTTCAGGTTCCCTTCCCTTCTCTCCCTTCCCTTTCCTTTCCCTCGCCTGAGGGTTCGAATACTCTGTGTACTAAATTCGGGGTGTTGGTGACATCAGGAGGTGGACCCTTACTTGCGGCAACTGGATCCTGCGGAGCAAATCCTGACACAAATAGTAATAACATTTGTCCTAGTATTCTCTGGGGGGAGCCCTGCAGGTATTGGGTTAACTCGGCATTACTTGGGTTTTGATCAAACAGGCGAGCTTTAGCTTGGCACGTACGGGGTCAGCCCGGCTTCTAGATGAGTAGCAACATGTCTAACTGGGCATCATTTGGGTTGCAAACAAACAGGCGAGCTTTATGAGGGTAACCTTGCACGTATTGGGTCAACCCGGCATCAAAACGAGTAACAATATGCTGAGGCACTACGGTTGAAAAATGGGTTCACTTTATTAGGAAAAGAACTTTGGGAGCCATTATTCTATTTGATATGTGCGCCAGACGGCGGTATTGTAGCGTAATACCAATCCGTAAGGCGATGGAATTGAAAAATATTATGTTACCCACATGCAAAAAGTAATATGTTGTGCTTAGATAATTAGGAATGGGCACTTCTATAGTTTTATAGATTTAAATAAAAATACAACGGAGAGGTATATAGACAACCACTATAGAAGTGATGCAAAATTATTCTCCCCTAAATAATAGGTAGAATTATGACGAGGTCAATATTCCCCAAGAGATATTATTCAGATAGTGTTTCAATATTTTAATTAGCCACGAACAACGCTATCCCGCTATCGGAAGGACGTGATTTATGAAACGCGCTTCTGATAAGAACACGGTGAGAAGAAATGTTTATATATTTGTGACTCTAAACCTTCAAAGATGTTTTAAGCCAGCACATTGATAAAACAAAAATGATTTTGTACATTTTAGAAACCAGGAAGTTTCTGATTTTAACGAAAATCCACAGGGGGATTCAGACTGAGATAGGCTCCGGTTTTAAATCCCAACAATCGACTTGTGACAATATAGTCAGACTTTAAGGTGAAGTACTAACAAAGCACTTTGTCTCTTTAGTATCTGATAATCTAGTATTTGGGTAATACATTTTAATATTTACCTTATAGGGAGCAAAGTTAAACTACCCGTGAATCAAAGAGGAAGTCGTTTTTATATTGTGGATAATCTTTTAAAAGTAGGTATAACCTTTGAAAGATATATCTTGTCCTGACCCTCATGCTTAATAACATCATAGCAGTCCTTTTCTCTAATGAGTTGTTCTTGATAATTTCAGAAGATCCTTGCACCAGGATCATTTATTCCTCAATAATCTGGTAGTACTTCTCACTGGAGTAAAAGATTGCAGTTATGGCTGGTATACAAGAGTATTTTGTGTGATGTGTGAAGTATTGGTGATTTCTATCATGGAATGATTGGAGCACTTATAAATAGAATTAAGATTTTATGTATTCTTCATGATCATTACGCATGTATATTAAATATTGAAATATGTATATGTGGATTAGTTTTAATTATGAAATGCATTAAAAAGATTACTGTTTTTGTTTCTATCTCATATTAGGTGAGATTAAAGACTACTGTATAAGCCATTTTAAGGAGAAAAAATCTTTTTTTGTCCAGATGAAGGTGGTCCTATTGAGAATGTACCACTGAAACGCGTTGACGCCCAGCTTTTTTGTTATATTTGGATAATTCAGCAGTCAACTAGAGACAGGGAATCAAGACCCATGCCCTCTGCTGTTTATAGTGGATCCAAATTAACGCTTATATGACAAAGTGGATTGTCTGTGTTTATTCTCATTTTTGGATAGTGTATCTATTAAGAATTGTGTCTAGGATTTATATGTTTTTAAACTGTTTTTAATGTACTGTCATTATATAAATTGAATATATAGACAGGTTTTTTACTCATTAAAATAAATATCTTTTTCACATAATTTGTTGTTATATAAGTGCTTTGATACATTCTGAGTGGGTTGTGATGTGATGTTTGTTGGTGGATATGAGTATGGTTATATTTGAAGCATGAATGTTGCTACATAGATCTTGACCAAAGGGAATCCTTTTTTTTAACTTTATGCTTATTGGGAGCTCTATCCCTTTGATTTACAGAGCCCCCTCTCCTTGATTTCAAGCTAGTGTTCTCTAAGACTCCCGATAAAAATAGTACCTCACTTGTGTGGGTAGGTTTAGTGCCCGTGACAGGAAACAGCCCAAAACGCAACGGGGACACATCATATTTTTCCAGTGAAAACTGACCCTTTGTTTGCAATGTGCATAGCTGTGGATTTTGGGCCCTAGCTCAGCCGGCACATAGAGAAACCTAGCAAACCTGTACATTTTTACAAATTAGACACACAGAGGAATCCAGGATGGGGTGACTTGTGTGGCTGTCATCAGGTTGTGTTACCCTGAATCTCTTGCAAACCTCAACCTTTGTAAAAAAAAACCAAAAAACACATTTCTCACATTTCTGTGATGGAAAGTTCTGGAATCTGTAGGAAACCACAAACTTCAACCCACCCAGCACTCCCCCAAGCCTCCTGATAAAAATGGTACCTCACTTGTGTGGGTAGGCTTAGTGCCTGCGACACAAAACAGCCCAAAATGCAATGTATACACCACATTTTTCCAGTGAAAACTGACCCTGTTTTTGCAATGTGCATAGCTGTGGATTTTGGGCTCTAGCTCAGCCAGCACCTAGAGAAACCTAGCAAAAACTAGATACCAATGGAAATCCAGGATGGGGTGACTTGTGTGGCTCTCACCAGGTTCTGTTACCCAGAATACCTTGCAAACCTCAAGCGTTGTGAAAAAAAACAATTTTCCTCACACTTCTGTGATGGAAAGTTCTGGAATCTGTAGGGAGCCACAAACTTCCAACCACCCAGCAGTCCCCCAAGTCTGCCAACTAAAATGGTACCTCACTTGTGTGGGTAGGCCTAGTGTCTGCAACAGGAAACGGCTCAAAACACAATGTGGGTACATCACATTTTCCAGTGAAAAAAGACCCTTTTTTTGCAAATTCCCTAGCCGTGGATTTTGAGCCCTAGCTCAGCCGGCACCTAGGGAAGCCTAGCAAACCTGTACATTTTTGAAAACTAGACACCCAGAGGAAACCAGGGTGGAGTAACTTGTGTGGCTTTAACCAGGTTCTGTTACCCGGAATCCTTTGCAAACCTCAAACTTTGTCCAAAAAAACACTTTTTCCTCACATTTCTGTAATGGAAAGTTCTGGAACCTGCAGGGAACCACAAACTTCCACCCACCCAGCATTTCCCAAAGTCTGTCAACAAAAAGAATACCTCACTTGTGTGGACAGGCCTAGTGCCTGCAACAGGAAATGGCCCAAAACTTATTGTGAAGACATCAGAATTATTTATCACGAGACAACCTGGTTTTGCAAGGGAGTCATCCACCTTTTTGGTCCCGGGCTCGATGGCCTTCAAGGGAAACCTACCATACCCAGACATTTCTGAAAACTAGACACCCAGGGGAGTCCAGGGAGGTGTAGCTTGTGTGGATCGCCCAATGTTTTCTTACCCAGAATCTCCTACAAACCTCAAATTTTGCTTAAATAAATCAAATTTTCCTCACATTTCTGTGTGGTAAAGTTGTGGGATCACCAGGCCGACACAAATTTTCCACCACTCAGCGTTCCCCTCAGTCTCTTGATAAAGATGATACCTCACTCGTGTGGGTGCCCAAAGCAGTGTCAGCCTAAAAACATATGAAACAAAAACTGCCCTTCTGGATCCACTTTGGTCCCCCCTCAGTTTTTCATTTTATACGCTTTTTGGTCCTCTGCTTTGAGCACCCACACAGTGAGGTATCATTTTTTTCAGGAGACTGAGGGAAACGCTGGGTGGTGGGAAATATGTGCCGGCGCAGAGATCCAACAAATTTTCCACACCGGAATGTGAGGAAAGTATGAATTGTTTGCTAAATTTAAGGTTTGCAGGGGATTCTGGGTAATTAAACGCTGGAGGATCCACCCAAGCCACACCACCAGCCAAGCACCATCCATGCATACCACCAGCCAAGCGCCATACATGCATACCACCAGCCAAGCGCCATCCACGCAGACTGTCACCCTAGAGAAAGTCAACGCACACCACCAGCTAAGCACAAGTCCACACACACTGCCAGCCAGGTTTAGACACAGGCAGGCAAGCGCCAGTAAACAGAGAATGTCAGCCGAACTCCAGTTCTCTCACACACAGAAACTTTCACTAGTGTCTAATGGTTTTCTGCCCCCCTTGGGAGCCGGTGTGCCTAGAAATATCACTAATCTGTCCCGGGGGAGGGAAAAGCAGCCACAATGTGTTCACAAACAAAAGGGGAGCAACCTGACATGCCCATAAACATATCTCTGGTACTTAGTGGGCTTTCTGCCCCCCTGGCTGTTGCCCCCATCTGCCCCCGAGGGGGCAGAAACACCGTTAATTTTTGGGATCGCCATTACATATGGAATGTGCTAATTTTGGGGATCGCCATTACATATGAAATAAAATGCCTTGGGAGGTTGAGGAAGGTCTTCCCCACCTCCCAAGGCCCAAAAAAAGGAAATCCATTCTGCTGAAAACAGCAGAGGGATTCTGCCTTGGTGTCCCATGGATGTAATGGTTACGTCCATGGCACACCAGCACTTCAGCTATGGGCGTAAGTGTTATGTCCATGGTATGGGACAGTTTAAAAGAACCCCTTCCCATTAGCGACTAGCTTACCAAACTACTTGAAGTAGGCTGTAGCCAGTAAACTGCGAATGTTCTGCAACCGCATTCCGGTCGCAAAACATTCATACATTCCCATGCGACTTCCTATTAGTTTCCTATTAGTAAGGGCTGCCCTTGACACAACCCTTTCTAATACCGACTCGCAAACCATATTTTGCAAGTTGGTAATAGGTTACAGACTCGCAAAATAGGATTAGTACATGTCAAAAGGCTATTTAGCTGTCGCATACTGCCTGATTCTCCATTTGCAACCGCTAAAAACCTTTGTATATGTTGCCTTTAGTCCCCTATCGTGCTTTTGATTTTGTTTTTTTAAACATAAGGGGGACTGCCCCCTACCAGTGAATAAGACCCCTTTTCATGAGGAGTTCCGCCTAATACTTCAGTCATGGCAAAGAGGAGGCAAGGGGGAACCACCGGAGCAACGAGTAGCAGAAAAACAAGACAAGGGGGCTGGGGGAGCAAGAGGCAACAGGTCTCCATCGGTTGCAAGGAGCAAGAAAACAAACAGAAGGAAATAACCAATGAAAACCTTACAATCGTGAACCTGACCCCCAAAACATTATCGAAGACAGAGGAGTCGGTTTTGAAACTTGGCTTGTCCTTCTGCCATCAGAAAAAACTGGAGTTTACACAAACCAGGATTGACCTGTTCAAATTAACATGGAAATTGAAACTTCAGAAGTACTTCAAACTGAAACCGCCAATGAATAGACCTAAATAATTGGGTAATAGACCAATGTCAAGAGACATGTTAACAGGGAAAGATCTAGCGACTACAGAAATTCTAGAAAATGTACGATCGGATGACAAACACAACTCGAATTGGCAGGCATAGAACAAAGAAGTGGCAATAGTTCCTTTAAGCCTGTGTCACAATTTTTACCCCAAATGCCCGGGGATGCCATTGACATATTTGCCAAAGCAGTGAATAAAAACATTCTACGCTTAAGACAACGAATGAATACAACATGGCCAATTAGAAGAAAACTTTTCTAAAGAACAACAACGAGTCTTAGATAGTCTTTGCAGAGACAAATCAGTAGTACATAAACTGTCAGACAAAGGTGGGAACATCGTGCGACAGACACGTGAACGATACAACACGGAGGCACAACGACAATTATCGAATGGGAATTACTATCAAAAAATCAACTCAAAATCTACAATCAGAGCATAGTGGCGTACCACCAGCTGATACAAAAATGGTATGAGAACAATATGTTGGAGACTGATGAATATTTATTTATATCTTCGGTGTTTGAATCCAATCACACCCACCTTCTATCACCTACCGAAGATCCATAAGGAAAACAAACATCCTCTGGGACGACCCACTGTTTCTTCACAAGGAAGTCTAACGGAACATTTATCCATCTATATAGACCATTTTCTATCTCAATCAGTGGTAAATTTTACCTCATAAATCAGGGATACAAAGGACTTCTTACAGCACATCAAAGAGGTCAAATGGGAGCATATTGCCATGCTAGTTGAACTCATAGAGTTCTGTCTTAATAAAAACATTTTCCTTTTTCAAGATCACTATTATAGACAGATCTCAGGAACGGCCACGGGGACCTGCTTGGCCCCCAGCTATGCGTATGTATTCGTGGGCTGGTGGGAGGAGCAGGTGGCCTGGGCAGTTACGAATGCTAACTGGACAGTCAAGGTGATAGCATGGCATAGATACATCGATGACCTCTTCTCGATTTGGAGGGGGTCCCCTGAGTCAGCTAGGGCATACATCGATTTATTGAACTCTAATGAAGTAAATTTGAAGTTCACTGGTGAAGTGAGTTCTACGTCAGTGAACTTCTTGGACTTAAAGTCTATGTTTCTGAAGAGAGGCTGTGCACCATGTTGTATAGAAAACCTACGGCAGGAAATTTGACACTCCATGCCACAAGCAGCCATCCACACAAGCTCATTAGCAGTATCCCATACAGTGAACTTTTGAGACTAAAAAGAAATAACACGAAAGACTGACTTTCAAATAGCTGCCAAGGAGAGTATGGTTAGATTTAGTGCCCAAGGCTATATTAACCAAGTTTTGAAAGAGGTAAATTCTATACCCAGGCCAGACTTATTAAAAGACTTACCAAAAGACAACAAAGACACTGGCAAATTTAGGATGATTACCACATTTCCAGAGAATGCCAATGACTTAAGGAGCATTATGCGCAACGACTGGCATACCTTAAAAACCGATCCTATCATAGGTCAGGACATTCCACCCTACCCTCTGTTAACCTTTAGGAAAGCCAGGTCCTTGAACAACAATTTGGTCCATAGTCACCATGAGAAAGAGGTCACCGGAACTACTCTCAAAACACTACATGGCTTCTTTCCTTGTGGGAAGTGTAAGGCCTGTTGTAATAGTAAGAAGATTCTTTCTTTTACAGTGCCAGAACTGGAAAGGCCCAGGCATTTTAATAAATATACGACTTTCATAACACCGCACACTGTCTATTGCCTTACATGCCCATGTGGATTGAAGTACATCGGCAGTACAATACACTCCACAAAGGTACACATTTTGGAACACATGAGGGCTATTACCAACGGTGATGCCACATATTCAGTGGCTAGACATTTTAGCAAGGAACACCGTAGTAATAGGGACCTTTTGACCTTTTTCTGCGTTGACCATGTCCCTGTCAATCCAAGGGGAGGGGACAGAATTTCAAGACTCTGGAGGCTTGAATCACGCTATATAATTGATCTACAAACTAAGGCCCCACAAGGCATGAATAGCAGCGAGGAACTGTCAGTTCACTTGGGGGAATAATCAGTTATGTATCTCTCCTGATCGTGTAAGGAAGGACTACATTAGCAGATTCCTGTTTTTCCCCCTCCCATTGTTTCCTTTCCTTTCTCTTCTTTTCTTCTCTTCTTCTCTGATTTTGCCTTTTATCTTCTAATTAATTATTTTTCTCATTTTCCTCCTTTCCCTCTTATGGTTGCATATGACACATAAGAAATCTACTTTTTTCAGTGCCAAGATGTAAATAACTTGATTGCACTAGTCCAGGTGATGTAGGCAATACAAGCCCATACAAGGCAACATAACATTGGACACCAGTATACAGTGGACCCAATTTTTGGGCTCAAATGTGTGTTATCGTTTTTACATTGTATCAGTATTGATATATACAGAGCCCATTGAGGGCGGTACACTGAGCTCAGTATTGACTGAGCAACTCAGAATATAATACGAATTTTGCTTGTTCATGATCATACATGAACTGTACCTACTTATATATTCTCTTGTATTTCTATGATACAATAGAACGTGGGTGTAACAACACACATATTGACATTGTAGTCGCTGAAAAGGTTGCATCGATTGTATATAACATCATGCTAAGATGGCGCCGCAATGTAAACAACAAGTAGATCTTTATGTCCTCATTTCATGTTGCTAAATTTACACATGATGAGTAATGGCTGTTTCCGGCGCACCCGATGACACTGAGGAAGACAACAGCCGAAACGCATTTGTTTTTGCACGAGTTCACAAATAAAAACTAAGAACTCACCCCGTGAGTGCCTCTCCTTTGGAAATATTGCCTACAGGGACTATGGGGCTACTATTAATAACGCGGTCACACCTCCCCGATGAGAGCACCCGCCCATGAGTGCACCGGGTAAGGTTGAAACGAGCAGTAAAAAAAACAAGCATTTGCAATGCAACAGGTCTCGCATTTGTTAGATTTAGAGCTATTGGCATTGAAATTACAATATCTTCCTAATATGTTTTTGTTTGTAGTGTTGTGAATGTATGTAAATAGTAATAGCTGCAGCACTTTGTAGTGTACTAAGTATGTGGATTTACAACTGGTATGTCAGAATAACTGGTGGTGGCGAGAGGAGTAGGTAGCAGTAGTGTGTACTGTATAGAGTAGATGTCGCCTCTGTCTGTTTCCCCGTGCGTAGTATGGGAGGTATTGTATTTATATATGCGAGTGTGCTAATATGACTGCAGGTTTTGAGAGTGCTTTATATAGGTAGGTGAGAGAAAACAGCAGCCAGAACTGTACCATGAGTCGACTTGAAACCATGCCTAATGCTGTTAAAGCGAAAGCGCTATGAAGATGTAAGAAACTACACACCAAAAATGAAGCGCCGTGATTAGGTAAAGTGAAGGGCCAAGAAGATCTAAAAAGGCACGTATAAAAAAATAAACTGCCGCGATGTGCTGAAGTGGAAGCGCCATGGAGATGGAAGAAGGCACATACGAGACAGTGAACGCAAAAGCAACCAGGAATTAACAGGCAGATGTTGCCTCTGGCAGTTTCCCCCTGGTTAGTATGGAGTGCATGCACACATGTGGCACAGCACATCACGTGCACACAAGTACACCCCTTTGCACATTGCCGCCGGTAAAACATTGCAGAAGCGACCGGTAACGACTGGGTAGATGTGGCCTCTGTCACAAGGATGACTGAAAACAAGAACCAGTTTTATTATACAGCTGCACAGGAATTCACTAACCCATTTTTCTGAGGGGCCAACTGCTTGGCAGGGTAGATGGCGTCCAATCTGAGAAACTAGGTGGTAGACGCTGTCTACCCGCGTGTACCCTCGACTCGTGCCCGGTCAGTAATGCGCTTTTACACCTTTGGGTAATGTCCGCGCTATACAAATATGCATAAATAAATGCATTTGAAGGGGATAAGGGGTAGAACGCATGAGGTTAAAAACAGCTCTAAAGTATGTTAAAGTTGGTTCCTATTTTGACAGGTCAGATGTAGGTTGGCGCCTTCCTCGAACCCACATCAGAGGCTGCTGTGCGTCAGTAAAGGGGAGGAGATCATGTTTGTGCATCGCGTTGTTGCTGATTTGCGCTTGTACGTAGACGATACAGCTGAAAAATTTCTTCTGTGATCTCCTAAAAGTAGGAGAGTTGTTATTTGCGCACAAAACCGCAAACATATGTTTTAATTAACGAGCAGAGCAGCTTCATACATGCACAAATATTGGAAGGTGCTTCAATTCATAGCGAAACATATTTTTAAAGTATGAAAAATTATGATATGGTTGCAAAATACCCACTCTGATAACAACGTTATTGTGCAGTAAGTAGAGTGTATGAGTGCTATTAAATGATCCTTTTCCGTCACACCACAGTTTCAAGATGGCTGCTGTGCTGGAGTTCAGACCCTCCCTGTTGCTCTCTGCTTCCCTAAGCATTGCTCCTCTCTGTGGCATGACAGTAAAATCCGAGATATCTGACGCTGCCTCCCGTGCGTTTCTACCATCAGATGCCGTTCCTGTAACAGCCACTGCACTGCCGGCTGGTAGCTCGTGCAGCTCCGCATCATACTGCCCTCGGCTTTCTCCTGTGGCCGAGAGGCGTTGGTGTCGAGCTCCTTGAATAGCGCTGGGCACTGCTTAACCGAGGGAGACTTGGTACAGCATACGCACACTACCTGCTAGTGCTGAGCCTAGCCCCTGAGCTGCAGGCAGAGCTTAAGGTGAGTAAGCGAGTGGTGGATAATTTGATCTTTTTTGCCCATAACTGTCACACTTACTTTGCATAAGCATGAAGGCACCTGTGTGAAGAAGTCATAATAATTTGATAAGCAAAGACCACATGTCAAGCTACGACTTCCAACACGTCTTTCGGATATAAGCCGAGAATAGGCAGCTGCAGCATGCCAGTTTTCGTATCACGTTGCATGCGACAGTGTCCGATGGAGATGAAAGCATGTGCAAGTCTTTCCTCCTTGTCGTGCTCATGTTCACCAGAACTTCGCTAGCGATTAGATATGCCCCGTTATCCTATCTCTACAGATAATACAGCCTCATACACATCCACTAAGCTTTGTCACCCCCCCTCAAAAACACATCCCGAATCTTTTTAGAATTTTTTTGCCAGAGGTCAAAATATGGGTGCGGTGGAAAAACAAAGTAGTTGGAGTGAGGCGGTTGTAAAACAAAACCAAGCAGCAGTGAAAGCGAACGCTCGCTATTGTAAAACAAACACGCCCGCGAGTGGTGCGCACGCGTACTCCACAGCGAAACATGTGGTTTCAATTATCACGCCCGTGCCTGGGCACGATAATTGAAACCACATGGCCGGCGGTGTGCGTAATAGATACCAATAGGCCATGGGCGGCCGCCTTTGGCCAATTGCGTGCAGTCTTTAATAAAAAGATGCACGCTAAGGCCAATAGCGTGGCCCAAGAGGAAAAGCACACGCACAAGCGTGTGCGATTCCTAGGGCGATTTTGAAACCCCGTACAAGAGGTCTCTTGCTGCGCGAGCAGTGCTGTGCACTGCAACGCTAGGCGCAAGACCTAAATATATATATATATATATATATATATGTGTATATATATATATATTTCATTTCAAAGGCTCTGCATTCGGATAAGCACTCAGCAGAATAGAAGAAATCTTCATTTATTCATGGCATATTGAAGGTCGCTCTAATCCGTCATTGTTCCTCCTAGCCAACGCGTTTCAGAGCTGTCTGCTCCTTCCTCTTGGGCAGTGGAATTGCGGATTTGCAAGGCTACTGGTAGTCCCATGATTCAGCTTTCTAAAGTAGTAGCCGTTTCATATATAATCTACTGGCGGTCGCCAGTAGATAGTTATAGTTAGGACCGTCTTTCCATAGGAAATCTCAAAATTCTATTTTGAATAACTTTGGTGCCGGTTGACGAATCTTCGCGAGATTTTCAAAACTAATGGGGCGCTCCGCTCAGCTCCTACCCTGAAAGTCTCGGGGGGATTCGTCAAGCGGGGGCCTAGAAAAAAGGGGGTTCCCAAAACGCATTTTCCCCATGCATTTTCCCATAGGACTTTTAGTCGAAGGTACAGCCCGAACGGCTGAACAGAATTACTTGAAATTTGGCAGAGAGGTCCTCAGGTCAGGGAAGTGCCTTTTGCATATGTGGAGTCAATCTGTTCAGTAGTTCCAGAGAAAATTGCAGTAAAAAGCACATACATATCTATAGCCGCGCACCGTGCGCGCACCCTAACGTGCACGAGCGTGATTCTGATTGGATGTTACATGTCAGTCAACGTTCGAATCGGTCGAAATCAGGAAGTGTTGGCCACCATTTTGTTTGTTTTCAGTGCAAGAGTGGAAAAGGAAGGTGGCGAACGTGAAAAGGGGGCAGGGTAGAGAGTTCCTGACCCCCTAGCCTTTGTCAGGGGGTCCCTGAAGGACCCCGAAGGCAGAAAAAAACATTTAAATTTGTATTTAAAAAAATCGCACGGTGAAAAGCCATAAAAAAAAAAACGTAGTTTATTGAAAACCCCATCCTAAACATTTAAATATTTAAAAATATTCAAACTTATATATTCAATATGTTTGATTATATCTTTCTATCGCATTTTTAGGATCATGAATTCTAATCGCACATGTCAATGTCAGTGCAAACAATTTATTATTACGATGTATGAATTTATTTTGAACCTTACAGGGCGCACAAAAAGTTTTTCTTTCATGTCTATCAACCGTGACCTGTATTTCTAGGGGAATTTGGGCATAGGTCAGTAACTTGACAAAGGCTTCGCCGAAACGTGTAGTTCTGTTTGTTTGACACAATAAAGTCTTATTGTGTTTGTCCTTGGTGTGCCGCTGGATTTATTTCGGAGAATTCTCGAATCATATCCTGGTAAAAACATATATATATATATATAATACCAACAAGTTTGCCTGTGATGGAAAAAGCCCACGCCAAGGTGAGTAATGGCCCACTATCTTTATTGGAAGCAGCAACGTGGAGGATGTCCCACAAGAGCAAATCAAGTCCTGACCTGACGCGTTTCATGCACCAGCATTTCATCAGAGGCAGTGGACTCAGGGAAGCAGCATAACATTTTTGGGCACCATTTTTGATGGAGCTTGTGGTGTCCCACATTCCTCATGTGAGCAGTAATGTTGTAAACCCCCAGTGTCAATTAAAATCCACAGTGGGTTTTGCAGCAGAGCACCTAACCTCGTTGCTGTGTCTCACCTTCCAACAACAGGCACCTTTATCCCAAATGCAAAGGCGTCGCTTGGTGTCTCCGCTGGAGCGCTGAAAACAGTCCTGGGGCTTTTTTCTGTGGCTCAGGCGGGCCGCTAAACACAAAACCAACGAGTTTGCCTGTGATGGAAAAAGCCCACGACAAGGTGAGTAATGGCCTATTATCTTTATTGGAAGCAGCAACATGGTGGATGTCCCACAACAGCAAATCAGGTCCTGGCCTGACGCGTTTCATGCACCAGCATTTCATCAGAGGCAGTGGACTCAGGGAAATAGCATAACATTTTTGGGCACCATTTTTGATAGTCAAACCCCGCCCATGGTGGGCGCGGCCACTCCCATATATAAACATATACATGCAGAATCCTCACCTTCAGCAGTCCCTTTCCATGGGAACAAACGAGAGTGGACCCAGGTTCAGTGCTTATTTTTGTAGTTTATTTACACCAAAAACAGCTCCACCATGACGTGTTTCTGCAGTTCACCTGCCTTGATCACATGACAGTGTTGCATGCTGTGAAAATCTTTTTAAAGTGACAGTGCCCAATGACAATTATATAGACATAGAAGAAATCCGTATGCTTATTGTGCAAAATACTTGCATAAATGCTCAGTATAAAAGGTTTATGATACCTATTCACAATATATCACCTTTTGAATGTTGATAACACTTTATGTACATAGATATTAATATATAAAAATTTAACGTTTTTAACATTTCATACCGGATAATGAGGAATTCAATGTTCATGGAATTCATAGCCCACATGCTAGTTACCTTAATCCATATTCCAACTCTGTCTCATAAGTCAAAATAAGTTCATAGTGGTGCCTAACAATTCTTCCTACTAAACAGTGCTATATAACTCCCTTAAGTTAAAACCTATAAAGTGCAAGTGCTAAAACCAATGTGTAAACAACTCTGTACTATATCACCAGAAACACTTATTTATGACCTAATATATTTGTTAAATGGGTCTCTGGCAATATAATTTAAAGTGCAAAGAGGCATGTGCAAATAATATAAACTTTAAATGCTTGATTTGGTAGTTGAAAAATCCGATTCATGAGCAGTTGATTCCCACTATTGTAATAATATATAAATATGCACATAATTAAATAAATACATATAAATATCAATAAAAACAATTCAATTGCTTAAAATCAGATTAAAATCAATCTAAAAATTCCCAAATTTTCAAATACTCCATAATTCCTTGAGACGATGTCCTGTGTTAAAGTGCACATTAGGTTTTAAGAACAAAATAAATTATCTAAAACCCATAATACTCTAACAATAATGAAATCAGATTTTCAGTTTTGAGCATGATTTGTCTACAGATTTACCAGAAAGACCTATCAGAGGGTGCTATAATGGTCTAATTGTCTTACAGTATGCCATTATAAATAAATGAGAAATGAAAAAGGTTGTTGTTATTATTGTTGTTATAAATAAGTGTACAAATCCTCATATTGATACCCCCAGGATGTTTAGTATCGAGCTCAAGAATATAACAAGTCTCGAGGCGCGTCAATTTTGATTCTCGGTCACCTCCGTTCCTCTGGGGTGGGACAGCATCTATAACATAATAATTCAAGTGTTTCAGATTGCTGCCATGATGCTCCTTGAAATGCCTTGCCACAGGGTAACTTGGGTCACTGTTGTTAATTGCCCTTACATGCTGTAAAATTCTTTTATGAACAGCTAATTTAGTGCTACCCACACATGCCAAATTGCAGCTGCATTCCAAAACATAGATGGCATGATCAGTCCGGCATGTTAAATGTTGATTTATGGCTTGTATCTTATCGCTAAAAGCAGTGTGGTCCTATTGGAGCCACATTGGCAAGCCTTGCAACTGGAGCAGTTGAAGAAACCTTTTCTAGCTACGAGCCATCCCCCCGAATCTTGATTTTCTGGGCTACTCTTCACTAATCCATTGGTCATTGATGCTGTTTTTGTATATGTAATAGCAGGATGTTTGGGGAGTAAATCCCCAATTATTGGATCATCCAAAACTATTGGCCAATTACGTCTAATGATGCTTTGTAGCTGTTGTTCCTGTCTAGAATATGTCAAAATAAGTCTGGTACGTTCCCTGGATGCATCCACACAGTTAATACCTGCACCTTGAGTTTTTGAATTGTACTGTAGAAGATCTTCCCGGGATCGCTTTCTAGATTTCATTGTAGAGGCATCTATGGTTGGTGTTTTGTAGCCCCTCTCCAAAAATCTGATTTTACATTCCATCTGTTTAATTTCCAAATCTGCGTCCTTACTACATATTCTACATAAACGGAGCATCTCCCGGTAGGGAATGCTCTGTATCAGCTGAGGAGGATGCTCGTTAGACGCATGTAACATTGTATTGCCTGCTGTGTCCTTACGATACAGTGATGTTGTGAGAATATTATTGACTACATTGACTCGCACATCCAAGAATGTAATACTCTTGTCACTGATACTGGATGTAAAATTCTATTTAATATCATTGACATTAATTGATGCAATAAATTCCCTTGTTTCATTCTCAGTGCCATGCCGCACAATAAACAAGTTGTCAATGAATCTGAGCCACAAAATAATATTCTCTTTGGAAATGCTATTAAATTGTCTCCTGAGGACCAGCTCCTCCCACCAACCCATAAACAGACAGGCATAGCTGGTGGAGAAGCTGGCCCCCATCGCCACACCCTGTATCTGTTGGTACATTTGGCTTTTAAACATAAATATTTTCAAGACATAAGGTCAGCATGTCAATTAACATTTTGATATGCTCTACATATTTAAGCGGTCTATTTGCTAGGATATGTTCAACAGCCCTTAGTCCATCACAGTTTCTTATACTGGTATACAAGGAGGATACATCAAGAGCAATTAAAAAACAACCCTCATACCACTGTATATCCTTGATTTTTCAAATAAAATCACTCGTATCCTGTACATAAGATTTGAGATTGTGGACATGTTCTTGTAGGAAGAAGTCGGTACCTTGACATGTTCTCTAATGGTCCATCGCATGCCGATATGATGGGCCTTCCTGGTGGTCTGTTAATGTCCTTATGTACTTTAGAATAAATTAAATTGAGGGTATAGTTGGATGCTCTTTCTTTAAATATGTATATTCCTCAAGACTTAACAGACCCTTACTTTTCAATGCCAGTAGTTTGGTAAAAAAGAGATCCTGAGTGGCTTTAAATTTTTGAAGGGAGCTTTTTCGGTAGCAATCAATGTCATTTAATTGGGAATAGACATCATTAATATACTCCTGAAGAGGCCACAGTACAATGTTTCCCCCTTGTCCGAATTCCTGATTACTACATTTTTCTCCTTTTTCAATTTTGCTATCAACTGGCCATATCTTCTTTCATGATTGGATACTCTTCTCTTATTTTTGTTGATGTTAATATTCAACATCTTCACCTGTGCCACCACTTGTTCCTTGGACGTATAGTCCAAGGAAACCCTTGGCATGATAGGGGTGAATTTTGATTTTACTTTGAAGGGGGTGTCTGGTTTCGCACAGACATCCAATCCAGATGGCCTCAAACTCGTGTAGCCCCTTTCATTTGCTTCCTGAGTTTATACCTCCTCAGGGGCCCTACCATCCTGTTGCAGCTCATGCAGTTCCTTCAGTATGCCATGATCTGCTGCTGTTAAATTTGAAGCACCAGGAATATCATTTGCAAGTACCTCACTCCTCACTTGTCTCTGTTGGGTCTGAAATTGATGGAACTTCTTTAATTTTAGTTTTCGTATAAATGTATAAATGTCTGCCCGAGTCTGCGTGTAGTCAAAATTTGACTCTGGGCAATACGAAAGTCCCAAAGACAGAAGTTGCTGTTCCGCCATAGTTAGGTCGACTTTTGCCAGATTAATAATAGTATTTTCATTTGGTTGCGCCATCGGGGTCTGAGTACATAGTGCTCCCACTACTTGTTCTTCAAGGTCCCCCGTCCACGAGCAGGTCACCTGATGTTGGCGCTTTCTGGCTGCTTTTCTCCTTTGCCTTCTGGCCTCAGTTCGTCATTTTTTGCCGGTCGATTTCTAGGGCGTAATGTCTCTCTTCTACTGCGTCTCAAATAGTCCAGCTCCTCCCCCAAAGTGGGTTTGATGGCATTTGGTTTGGCTCTGTCTCTTTGTCCCTCCGTTTCAGACTCGCTTTCAACTGCAGAGCTGAGGTCTGATACTGACGGACCCTCTTCTTGTGGTGGGTTTCTATCCGACTGATTTTGTCCCTCCATTTGTCTATTGGGTATCGCATTTCTGTATGTATCAAATTTACGCGCAAAGGTAAAAATTTGTCCATTGGCGTAATAATCCTTGTCCCTTCTGAATCTATAAGTCTTTCTCTGTTTAATCTTTTCCTCCTCTTTGGTTAATTTCAATATCATCTCATCGCAGAGTTTTGAATTATGCTGGGAATCACCAAGTGTCTTTATTTCTGCGTCTAGAGCATCTATTTTAATCTATAAGTCTTGATCACTTTCTGCATACTTGACCAGTATCTGGACTAGTCTCCGTGAGGAATCCAAATTTGTCTCCGCCCACTCAGCCATCATCTTGGGGTTTGGTGTGTCGTAGCTGGGGGCAATCATTATTCTTAAACCCCTGGGTATTCTATCAACATCAAGGTATCTTTGTAATGATTTTGCTTACCACCATTTAGCTTGCTCCTGGCGCATCAGTTTTTCTAAGATGCGGAATTTTTCCTTTAAACTATGTGCCCCTCCACTTGCCTCCTCGCCGGCACCTTTACTGTCGTCACGCTGTATCGAAGGAGAGTCAGAGAAAATCTCCTTCGCAGCTGACTCGCGATCCCGCAATGCTGCGGCGGACATGTTTGGTGTAAGAAATTCAAACCGTAATCTGTTTGCGTGCGTTCACCAAGCTCGATATATATATTACCTACTGGCGGTCGCCAGTAGGTAGTTATAGTTAGGACCCTGTTTCCATAGGAAATCCGCAACATTCTATTTGGAATAACTTTGGCGCCGGTCGACGAATCCTCGCGAAATTTTCAAAACTAATGGGGCGCTACGCTCCGCTCCTACCCTGAAAGTCTCGGGGGGATTCGTCAAGCGGGGGCTGAGAAAAAAGGGGGGTCCCAAAACGCGTTTTTCCCATGCATTTTTCCATAGGACCTTTAGACACAGCTACAGCCCGAACGGCTGAACAGAATTACTTGTAATTTGGCAGAGAGGAAGTCCGCAGGTCAAGGAAGTGCCTTTTGTAGGTGTGGTGTAAATCTGTTCAGTAGTTCCTGAGAAAATAGCATTTAAATCAATATATATATCTGTGGCAGCTTACGGTGCGCTTACCGTGCGCTTACCGTACGCGTACGGTGCCGTGCGCGAGCTCAAATCTGATTGGTTGTCACATGACTGTAAACATTCGAATCGGACAAAATCAGGAAGTGTCGGCCGCCATTTCGTGTGTTTCACACTGAAAAAAAAAGGGAGATAACTTGAAAAGGGGGCAAGGAAGAGAGTTACAGACCCCCTAACATTTGAAAGGGGGTCAAAGAAGGACAGAAAAGTACAAAAAAAACATTTATTAATTTTAAAAAAAAATCGCGGGGTACGCGTACGGTAAGCTTACGGTGAGCTTACCGTACGCGTACGGTAGAAAAAAAAAAAAAAAAAAGAAATAAAATTCAGATTTAAGTGTTTAGATATTAGGGGGCTCTAAAAAGAGCCGTTGTGTTTATGAAGTGATTTGATTTTTTAGTGGTACCTACAAGTAAGTACCGATGCAGAGTCTAAGGTTCAAGAGGAAGACTCTGTTCCCTTCATCAGTGAAGTGTACACCATCTCCTCTATAAATGTCTTGCATGTCGTAACGCAAGTTGTTGTGGTAAATGGAACCCATACCATAGTCTCGGAGGAAAGCAGAAACAGATTTGTTGACATGCTTTCTTGCTTTGTCAATCTGCGGACAAAAATGATTGGACCAGTTCCATTTTTGCCTTTGGCATATGTTAGAATACGCAAAGGCAGTTTTAGGGAAAAGTGAAAACAGTTGTGCAAAGGTCTCCTTCATAAGCATTTCCAGACCTACCCCAGTCAAAGTGCCTAGGTCATTGCCACCACAGTGCACTATTATGAGGTCAGGGTGTTGGATTTGCATGAAGGATTTCACCAATGACATCAATTGGTGCCACTTTAACCCTCTCTGACCAATCCATTTAATGTCTACATTTGGCAAAGCAAGGTCTCTCACCATACCTGTTTTCTCTGCATACTTTTCACTCCAGAAGACATAGCTGTGCCCTACAATCCACACTGTGAACATCTTCCAAGGAGATCGGGATGCACTCAGGAGGTGTATTTCAGTAGAATGGGAAAAAGAAATGAGAGACAGTTTGGAAATGGAGGCATACATATTTAAAAAAAAAAAAAAGAAATCATTGGCTGATTCATACCATTCTACACTAAAAACTAGGCTGTATGTGTCAATATATAGAAGCATGTTTTGTATTGGTACAGAAAAATGTGTTACCAAAGAACAGTACTATGGATTTGCTGTTAGGTTTGAAAAGTCAAGCACTCTTGCTCTTTGGAAATGAAACATTGTGTGGTGAACTTCTGACCTAACTCTACACAGCAGTGTTTCAAGAGCTGTTGCTATGGTAGCAGGCAGAAGTCAAGTTGGGGGAAGGGTACTAGGCTGAAGTCAAGTTGGGGGAAGGGTACTTTTGGAAAAGGGTTGGTTTTCAACCAATAGAAATGTGTGATTACATTTGAAAAAAAGGGGGAAGCACTGAGATTTGAAATTAACATGTATATGTGTGGAAAAAGAGAGGGAAACATTGCCATTATCTGGTTCTGCTGAGAGGAGAGAGGTGTACAGAACAGAGATCCTGGCTCTGATAATCTGCTGTTTGAGTGCCACATTTCTTTCACAACTAACTAATTTTAAAGGTGAGTTATGAGTTTGAGAGGGGATGTATATGGTAAATTAAGAAATGAATAATAGAATTGGAATTCCTTTTGTTGAAGTTGTGTTTATCGTTTTGTGTTTTGGGAGAAATTTAAATGTAAGGAACATGTAAAATAATATGGACTATGTTTTCACCATAAAATAAGGTGTATTGTTATAAATGAGGAATACTTTTAGGGTTTGAGGTTGCAGTCAGTAATGCAAATACATTCAGCATCACTAAGGCTGGTTGCCCTTGCTGGAGTGTAGTCAGTCACCCAGGTTACACATGTTTCTGGTCTCAAAAAGCTGTTTGGACATGTGGTTTTTTCAGAATCTGAAAAGTGGATTCAAAATGTGTCTGACTGTAAAAGTACTTATCACTTGCCAAAAAAAGAGTAGTAAGTGTGCTTTCCAATTGGCAAAGAAATTTCGTTTTCTGACTAATATCAAACCATGACTCTGTGTGCAAAGTGGAATTATAGACAGAGATTAATTGCGTATTACTCTGGTAATTTTACAGTTGCATTAGTAGGAAAGGGGGAGCTATTTTTTCTGCAGAAGCAGACTCTTAGCACACACCCAGCTGCTTACCCTGTGGAATCATGCATAGTATTCACAACCGAGTGGGGTTTGAGGTTGCACTCAGTAATGCAAATACATTCAGCATCACTAAGGCTGGTTGCCCTTGCTGGAGTGTAGTCAGTCACCGAGGTTACACATGTTTCTGGTCTCAAAAAGCTGTTTGGACATGTGCTTTTTTCAGAATATGAAAAGTGGATTCAAAATGTGTCACACTGTAAAAGTACTTATCACTTGCCAAAAAAAACAGTAGGAAGTGTGCTTTCCAATTGGCAAAGAAATTTCGTTTTCTGACTAATATCAAACCATGACTCTGTGTGCAAAGAGGAATTATAGACAGAGATTTATTGCGTATTACTCTGGTAATTTTACAGTTGCATTAGTAGGAAAGGGGGAGCTATTTTTTCTGCAGAAGCAGACTCTTAGCACACACCCAGCTGCTTATCCTGTGGAATCATGCATAGTATTCACAACCGAGTGGGGTTTGAGGTTGCAGTCAGTAATGCAAATACATTCAGCAAAACTAAGGCTGGTTGCCCTTGCTGGAGTGTAGTCAGTCACCCAGGTTACACATGTTTCTGGTCTCAAAAAGCTGTTTGGACATGTGCTTTTTTCAGAATATGAAAAGTGGATTCAAAATGTGTCAGACTGTAAAAGTACATATCACTTGCCAAAAAAAGAGTAGTAAGTGTGCTTTCAAATTGGCAAAGAAATTTCGTTTTCTGACTAATATCAAACCATGACTCTGTGTGCAAAGAGGAATTATAGGCAGAGATTTATTGCGAATTACTCTGGTAATTTTACATTTGCATTAGATGGAAAGGGGGAGCTATTTTTTTCTGCAGAAGCAGACTCTTAGCACACACCCAGCTGCTTATCCTCTGGAATCATGCATAGTATTCACAACCGAGTGGGGTTTGAGGTTGCAGTCAGTAATGCAAATACATTCAGCAACACTAAGGCTGGTTGCCCTTGCTGGAGTGTAGTCAGTCACCCAGGTTACACATGTTTCTTGTCTCAAAAAGCTGTTTGGACATGTGCTTTTTTCAGAATCTGAAAAGTGGATTCAAAATGTGTCAGACTGTAAAAGTACTTATCACTTGCCAAAAAAAACAGTAGGAAGTGTGCTTTCCAATTGGCAAAGAAATTTCGTTTTCTGACTAATATCAAACCATGACTCTGTGTGCAAAGAGGAATTATAGACAGAGATTTATTGCGTATTACTCTGGTAATTTTACAGTTGCATTAGTAGGAAAGGGGGAGCTATTTTTTCTGCAGAAGCAGACTCTTAGCACACACCCAGCTGCTTATCCTGTGGAATCATGCATAGTATTCACAACCGAGTGGGGTTTGAGGTTGCAGTCAGTAATGCAAATACATTCAGCAACACTAAGGCTGGTTGCCCTTGCTGGAGTGTAGTCAGTCACCCAGGTTACACATGTTTCTGGTCTCAAAAAGCTGTTTGGACATGTGCTTTTTTCAGAATCTGAAAAGTGGATTCAAAATGTGTCAGACTGTCAAAGTACATATCACTTGCCAAAAAAAGAGTAGTAAGTGTGCTTTCAAATTGGCAAAGAAATTTCGTTTTCTGACTAATATCAAACCATGACTCTGTGTGCAAAGAGGAATTATAGGCAGAGATTTATTGCGAATTACTGTGGTAATTTTACATTTACATTAGATGGAAAGGGGGAGCTATTTTTTTCTGCAGAAGCAGACTCTTAGCACACACCCAGCTGCTTATCCTCTGGAATCATGCATAGTATTCACAACCGAGTGGGGTTTGAGGTTGCAGTCAGTAATGTAAATACATTCAGGATCACTAAGGCTGGTTGCCCTTGCTGGAGTGTAGTCAGTCACCCAGGTTACACATGTTTCTGGTCTCAAAAAGCTGTTTGGACATGTGCTTTTTTCAGAATATGAAAAGTGGATTCAAAATGTGTCAGACTGTAAAAGTACTTATCACTTGCCAAAAAAAACAGTAGGAAGTGTGCTTTCCAATTGGCAAAGAAATTTCGTTTTCTGACTAATATCAAACCATGACTCTGTGTGCAAAGAGGAATTATAGACAGAGATTTATTGTGTATTACTCTGGTAATTTTACAGTTGCATTAGAAGGAAAGGGGGAGCTATTTTTTCTGCAGAAGCAGACTCTTAGCACACACCCAGCTGCTTATCATGTGGAATCATGCATAGTATTCACAACCGAGTGGGGTTTGAGGTTGCAGTCAGTAATGCAAATACATTCAGCAACACTAAGGCTGGTTGCCCTTGCTGGAGTGTAGTCAGTCACCCAGGTTACACATGTTTCTGGTCTCAAAAAGCTGTTTGGACATGTGCTTTTTTCAGAATCTGAAAAGTGGATTCAAAATGTGTCAGACTGTAAAAGTACATATCACTTGCCAAAAAAAGAGTAGTAAGTGTGCTTTCAAATTGGCAAAGAAATTTCGTTTTCTGACTAATATCAAACCATGACTCTGTGTGCAAAGAGGAATTATAGACAGAGATTTATTGCGTATTACTCTGGTAATTTTACATTTGCATTAGATGGGAAGGGGGAGCTATTTTTTCTGCAGAAGCAGACTCTTAGCACACACCCAGCTGCTTATCCTGTGGAATCATGCATAGTATTCACAACCGAGTGGGGTTTGAGGTTGCAGTCAGTAATGCAAATACATTCAGCATCACTAAGGCTGGTTGCCCTTGCTGGAGTGTAGTCAGTCACCCAGGTTACACATGTTGCTGGTCTCAAAAAGCTGTTTGGACATGTGCTTTTTTCAGAATATGAAAAGTGGATTCAAAATGTGTCAGACTGTAAAAGTACTTATCACTTGCCAAAAAAAGAGTAGTAAGTGTGCTTTCAAATTGGCAAAGAAATTTCGTTTTCTGCCTAATTTCAAACCATGACTCTGTGTGCAAAGAGGAATTATAGACAGAGATTTATTGCGTATTACTCTGGTAATTTTACAGTTGCATTAGATGGAAAGGTGAGCTATTTTTTCTGCAGAAGCAGACTCTTAGCACACACCCAGCTGCTTATCCTGTGGAATCATGCATAGTATTCACAACCGAGTGGGGTTTGAGGTTGCAGTCAGTAATGCAAATACATTCAGCATCACTAAGGCTGGTTGCCCTTGCTGGAGTGTAGTCAGTCACCCAGGTTACACATGTTGCTGGTCTCAAAAAGCTCTTTGGACATGTGCTTTTTTCAGAATCTGAAAAGTGGATTCAAAATGTGTCAGACTGTAAAAGTACTTATCACTTGCTAAAAAAAACAGTAGGAAGTGTGCTTTCCAATTGGCAAAGAAATTTCGTTTTCTGACTAATATCAAACCATGACTCTGTGTGCAAAGAGGAATTATAGACAGAAATTTATTGCGTATTACTCTGGTAATTTTTGCAGTTGCATTAGTAGGAAAGGGGGAGCTATTTTTTTCTGCAGAAGCAGACTCTTAGCACACACCCAGCTGCTTATCCTCTGGAATCATGCATAGTATTCACAACCGAGTGGGGTTTGAGGTTGCAGTCAGTAATGTAAATACATTCAGCATCACTAAGGCTGGTTGCCCTTGCTGGAGTGTAGTCAGTCACCCAGGTTACACATGTTTCTGGTCTCAAAAAGCTGTTTGGACATGTGCTTTTTTCAGAATATGAAAAGTGGATTCAAAATGTGTCAGACTGTAAAAGTACTTATCACTTGCCAAAAAAAACAGTAGGAAGTGTGCTTTCCAATTGGCAAAGAAATTTCGTTTTCTGACTAATATCAAACCATGACTCTGTGTGCAAAGAGGAATTATAGACAGAGATTTATTGCGTATTACTCTGGTAATTTTACAGTTGCATTAGTAGGAAAGGGGGAGCTATTTTTTCTGCAGAAGCAGACTCTTAGCACACACCCAGCTGCTTACCCTGTGGAATCATGCATAGTATTCACAACCGAGTGGGGTTTGAGGTTGCACTCAGTAATGCAAATACATTCAGCATCACTAAGGCTGGTTGCCCTTGCTGGAGTGTAGTCAGTCACCCAGGTTACACATGTTTCTGGTCTCAAAAAGCTGTTTGGACATGTGCTTTTTTCAGAATATGAAAAGTGGATTCAAAATGTGTCAGACTGTAAAAGTACTTATCACTTGCCAAAAAAAACAGTAGGAAGTGTGCTTTCCAATTGGCAAAGAAATTTCGTTTTCTGACTAATATCAAACCATGACTCTGTGTGCAAAGAGGAATTATAGACAGAGATTTATTGCGTATTACTCTGGTAATTTTACAGTTGCATTAGTAGGAAAGGGGGAGCTATTTTTTCTGCAGAAGCAGACTCTTAGCACACACCCAGCTGCTTATCCTGTGGAATCATGCATAGTATTCACAACCGAGTGGGGTTTGAGGTTGCAGTCAGTAATGCAAATACATTCAGCAAAACTAAGGCTGGTTGCCCTTGCTGGAGTGTAGTCAGTCACCCAGGTTACACATGTTGCTGGTCTCAAAAAGCTGTTTGGACATGTGCTTTTTACAGAATATGAAAAGTGGATTCAAAATGTGTCAGACTGTAAAAGTACTTATCACTTGCCAAAAAAAGAGTAGTAAGTGTGCTTTCAAATTGGCAAAGAAATTTCGTTTTCTGCCTAATTTCAAACCATGACTCTGTGTGCAAAGAGGAATTATAGACAGAGATTTATTGTGTATTACTCTGGTAATTTTACAGTTGCATTAGATGGAAAGGGGGAGCTATTTTTTCTGCAGAAGCAGACTCTTAGCACACACCCAGCTGCTTATCCTGTGGAATCATGCATAGTATTCACAACCGAGTGGGGTTTGAGGTTGCAGTCAGTAATGCAAATACATTCAGCATCACTAAGGCTGGTTGCCCTTGCTGGAGTGTAGTCAGTCACCCAGGTTACACATGTTGCTGGTCTCAAAAAGCTCTTTGGACATGTGCTTTTTTCAGAATCTGAAAAGTGGATTCAAAATGTGTCAGACTGTAAAAGTACTTATCACTTGCCAAAAAAAGAGTAGGAAGTGTGCTTTCCAATTGGCAAAGAAATTTCGTTTTCTGCCTAATTTCAAACCATGACTCTGTGTGCACACAGGAATTGTTTTTAGATATTTAATTTGTGATGGTGTTATTGTGATTTTCACTTGTAGGAAAGGGGTACATAGTATTTTAAGATTTGAAAAGATCATAAAAAATGTAGTAATATATTTAAATAAAATAAAGGATTTTTTTTTTAGTTTTTTTCAGGTATTGCTGAAGAGCAGTGAACAAAATTTAAGATGCCTACAAAATCCAGACTAAGGAAAAACCACAAAAAAAACTATATTTGAAGACAACTGGAGGACCTAAGTTAGTTGGAGATGCTCATGTTGGGAAAAAGAGAAAGTCTTCTGGTAAGCAGACAAAAGATTTTTTAAGCAATATCTTCAAAAAAAGGAAAAATGTACAAAATGTCTGTACTGGAAAGAATGTTTTAAATAGAAAACAACAGGAAAAAATTGAGCATTTAGTTAATGCAAATGTACCTTCAGAAACAATAAAGATTAACTTAAAAAGAAAAACAGCGTTTAAAGAGATTCGTAGAAAAATGTTTCAGAGAAGAGTTATGTCCAATTTGATAAAGGATGTGAAGAAATATAAGAAAAAAGGTAAATTTTATAAAAGAAAAAAAGAAATTGAAGCCATTGCAGCAAAGGCTTTAGAATTAAAAAGGAAACTATTCATTTTAATTTTGAACAGGATGCGTACATTAGATAAAATGGTCAATGTACTGAAATCACAAAGCAAAAGGAAAAGACTAGTGAAAAGAACAAACTTTTGTAAAGTGTTTTTAGGAGAATGGATGCATAGTTCAAGTAGTGAACCTTTTTTTAATGAAGAGAGTTATTTTCAAAGTAATAGTTTGCTGCATGCAGTTGACACCAGAGGTCGTGCTTATGAAGTGAAAAATGGTTGTATAATGGAGAAGGAGAAAATGGTTCCAAGAGATGAGATACAAGTGATGGCGGATGAGGCTCTGGGGAGACGTCCTAAAGCCCCAGTGTACACTTGGAATTGTAGTAGTATTTGCACTGTGCGTCAGGAATCTATTGATACATTTCTTGAGTTTCTAAGAGAATATAGTAAAAAAAAGTGTTAAACAGAAGATTAAGGTGCTTCAAAGTCTAGATCCATGCAGAGTGAGAGAGAATACTGGTTTGCAGGGACATTCTCTGGCTTGTCTATCTAGAAAAGTGTGTAAAAGTGTTTTTCATCATTTTAGGATGCTGGCTGTTCATCATACTGAAATGAGAAAGTTTGTGAGACGGTTGTATTTTGCTAAAAGTCCAGCAATAAAGTTAGATGAATTGAATAGGGCTCTGTTCCGTGGATCGGTATCAGATGTAGAGAAGGTTACTGATGAAATTCAGTTTTGTTACTTTGGTCCAGAACAAGAAAGTGCAGAAAAGGACACAGTAAATGAGGAAGAAGTGGAAGAGAATGTAGAACCCTCTGTAAGTAAGGCATTTAATGATCACATAACAAAATTTGCAATAATCTCTAATGAAAGACCAAATATTACTTGTATTTGTTGCTGCAGAACTCATTATAGAAAACAAACCAGGAATGTTGATCTCTACAGAAAAAGTGAAAATGAAGATAATTATAAGTGGAAGGATTTTGCCACATATATATTTCTTGAAAATTCTTTTGAATTGGGTGAAGATCAGCGTATTTGTAAATACTGGTACAACAAGTTAGAGGAAAATAGAATGCCGACCAGAGCTGTACATAATAATTTAGAATTGGATGCTATTCCTGCCGAACTTTCTGAATTAAATACATATGAGTCTATACTTATTCAATGTGTTCATCCTTTCCAGACCATAGTACGTATGGAGCCCAAAACTGGTAAATTACCTCCTTCAGATTTACTGAGAGGTTTAAAAGGTAGAGTGGTGTATTTGCCCTTGGATTTGAAAAAAAATATGGAAACTATTGATGCAGATACTTTGGAAACTGAACCATTAGTTATTTTGGTTAATGGTGTACCTACAAAGAATAAGAAGATTTGGCAGGAGCTGGTAGATGTACGGAAAGTACAAAGAGCAAATTTGTATTTGAAAAGGAATAACAAATGGTATGAATCAATTTATATAGAAGAAGAAGAAGAAGATTTACAAGAAGACACAGAAACACCAACTGGACAAATTGAAAAAGTGGACAAGTCAAAGGAAGAAGAAATTTATGAACATTTTAGCATACATCCTCTTCATTCAAAAGAAGTTATGGGAGACAATATTGATCTGTTTCAGATGAAGAAAGCAAAAGGAACTCCCGTGAGTGTATGGGAGGAGAGCTTGGAAGCTCGATGTTTTCCCCAGCTGTTTCCTACAGGAAAAGGAGGACGATATGATGAACGTCCAGAACAGATTCCAGCTTCTGAGTATCGAACTACAAGACTATATGCAGAAGATCCCAGATTTCGACAAAGTATTCCTTATTTGTTCCATCTTTTATTTGAAAGCGACTTGTCTGCATTATCATATGCAGTAAATCACATTTTAAAAAGTGGAGTACATTTACAAAATGTGTCTGCTAAGGATTTTATGGAGAAAGTGCAGCACCAAGATGATCATTTGGAAACACAACTGATCAATCTGATGGCTTGTCAGCGTGGGACAAATGAATATTGGTACCGACGCCATGGTGAATTAAAATGCATGTTACGGAATTTAGGAACACCAACATGGTTCCTTACCCTAAGCTGTGCTGAGTACGCTTGGGATGATTTACTGGATTTTCTACGAGAGGCAAATTCAAACAATAAAAACATCGAATTCAAGACAGCAGGAGAACTGTGCTCATTGGATCCGGTTAATGTTTGCAGATATTTCAATCATAGATTTGAGGCTATGATGTCCTTCATCTGCAATAAAAAAAATCCACCTCTTGGAGAAGTAGTGGATTTCTTTTGGAGAAAAGAGTACCAGGCAAGAGGTGCTCCTCATATTCATATGCTGTTGTGGATCAAGGATGCCCCAAAGTTTGGAACAGATACTGATGAAGCAGTGTTATCTTTCATTGAAGAATATGCAACATGTGCTATACCAAAAAGCACAGAAGAGAAAAAGTTAAAGGAGCAAGTTTTACGTTTCCAAAGTCATCGGTGTGGAAAATACTGTCGACGGAAATACAAGAGCAAAGATAAATACTACACTAAATGTCGATTTGGATTTCCTAGACCTGTTCTTTCAAATGGAAGAGTAAACAGTTTTATGTCATCTGTGAGACATACTATTACAAGAAAATCACCTAAGAATACCTACAACCTTAAAAGAAAAGAAGAATCAAAAAATATAAATGACTACAACCCAGTCATTTTATCCATGTGGAATGCTAACATGGATATACAGTATGTAGCTGACAATTCCATTGCTGTTGCTCGATATGTAACGTCTTACATTACTAAATCAGAAAAAACTGAATTGAAAGAAATGTGGGAAGAGATTTCTCACGAGAAGACTGTCAGTAAGAAGCTGTACAGTTTCAGTTTAAAGATGTTATCGCATCGAGAAATTGGATCCTACGAATGTTCAGATAGGTTATCTTCTGCAAGTCTCTACTCAAAATCAAGAAGAATAATTTGGGCAAGTTTAGGCCTTGCAGCAATGAGAAATCGGGTACTGAAATCTGTTGGAGAAATTGAACATTTGGCCGAGAATGACCCAGAAAGTACAGATATTTTGAAATCAAACATGTTGGACACATATTATCCCAAGAGAAGTCTTCATCTTGAGAACATGTGTCTCTATGAAGTGCTGCAGAACTACATTTATTCACGGAAAGCCACAGAAGACATCAACAATGGAAAATATAAAGTCATTGGTGAGGAAGGATGTTTGGTGAAGCAAACAAAAGGAAGTTTGATAAATCACAGGAAGCTGAGTTGCGACACTACTGACAAAAAGGAATTTTACTACTTGGCTCTTTTACAGCTGTTTAAACCATGGCGTACAGAGGATGAACTACTGGGAGAATTTCAAAGCTATGAAGATTCCTTTAATGCTTGCAAAGACAGCATAGAATGCAGTACTTTCACAAATTATGTGCAAATGTTAAATGAAGAAATTGAACAGGAAACTACAATTGCAGCTGAAGTAGCTAGAGACAGTTCTCAAGACAGCCAAAGTTCAGGAACACTCAGTCAAGATCCCCTAGGACAACCAATCGTTGAAAACGAAGCTGTAATAGCCATGAATGAAGTGGAAACGGCTATGAATCAAGCTCAAGAAGAATTTATAGACTTACCAAATTTGGAAAGACAACTGAATGAAGAGCAGCAACAAATTTATGAAGAGATCAGAAACAAAATTGATCACGGATTACTACATGAAAAAAAAGAGTGCTCATGCACATCATTTCATCCAATCAGGATGTATGTAATCGGACAAGCTAGAACTGGAAAAAGTTTCTTAATAAAAGTCATCAGAAGCTACCTACAGCAAAAAACGGATTTAACTTTGTCTTGTGTGGTTACTGCTCCAACTGGGTTAGCAGCATATAACATAAAAGGAATCACCTTACATCGTTTGCTAATGTTACCAGTGGAGCATGAGAACAAAATACAATACCACAAGCTAACTGGAGAAGCATGCTTGGAAGTTTCAAGAGTATTGAAGAAGATGCAAGTTCTCATTATTGATGAGGTGAGCATGGTATCAAACTTAATGCTTTCCTTTGTGCATTTAAGAATGCAGCAAATTCTAAGGACAGACTATGACATGTTATTTGGTGGAAAACATGTCATAGTTTTTGGGGATCTTCTACAGCTTACTCCAGTTAAAGGACAACCAGTGTTTAATACTGTGACACATGAAGACACAAAGAAGTCATTGGGAAGCATTGGTAATGCAAATATTTGGTCCTTCTTTGAGTACAAGGAACTTACTACTAATATGAGGCAAGCAAACGATGAAGAATATGGAAGTATTCTGAAAGATATCAGAATTGGACTACTCACTGAAGCTGGCACAAAAGCATTACAGAGTCGGTTGCTACATAATTTATTTCCAAAGGAAGAAATAGTTGCAGAGAAGATATACAAGAACATTGCAGAAAAGAAAAGTGTCATCTGCTTAATGCCAACTCTACGTGAATGCTCAATATTCAATGAGGAGCTTTTGAAATTGGAAAAGGAAGAGATTAGGAAATTGGAAGCAGTTGACAAAATTCAGGATGGAAGAATTACTATCACATTAACAGGCAAACTGAAAAATAAATTGGATTCACTAGAGAAGAACATTTCCAAAACTGCTGGATTAGAAAAAAATCTATATGTTTGCATGAACTGTAGAGTATTTTTAAGGAGAAATTTGGATGTTGAAAAAGGCTTAGTAAATGGAGCTATGGGAAGAGTTGTGGGTTTTATTAATTATCAGAAAAAAGATGGAATTGAATGTTTAAAAATAAAATTTGATCAGATAGAAGAAGTTATAGACATTTGTCGTTGTACAGTTCGTTTCATGCTTGTGAAAGACTTATATGTACAAAGGAAACAGTTTCCGTTTTCTCTAGCATATGCTGTAACTATTCACAAGTCTCAAGGATTGACTGTAGATTGTGCATTTGTAAACATTGGTTCAACTGTGTTCAAAGAAGGTATGGCTTATGTAGCTTTGTCACGAGTGAAAACATTATCTGGTTTATTCATGATAGACTTTGATGATTCAAAAGTTAGTGCTGATACAAACTGTGTAAAGGAGTATAATAGATTAAGAAGAACCTATGCTCCTCATTTAGGTCAGTATCCTGTGTTGGAGAAACGTGTAGTTTCTCGAAAAAGGAGAATTGAGAATATCTGTAATGAGGATGTAGAGAGGAGGAAAAAAAAGAGGAGTGAAGAAATTGCAAGCAAAAAGAAAAAGGAAAATGTTTAAGAGGTTGTAGGTTGTCATTTTGAAAATAGCTCTGGTGTCAACTGCTACGCTAATGTAGTGCTGAATGTTGCATTTTATCTGGAAAGTTTGCAAGAGCAGATAATAGTAAATCAGACAAAAAGATTCTGTTCTGAGTTGAGTCTCCTTTTTCAAAAGCTGAGTAATGATAAAACTCAAATAGAAAGTGCTACTGAAATTAGAAAACTTTTAGATGTATGTTCAGGACGAACACAGTTTTCTCAAAATGTACAGCAAGACGCACAGGAATTCTTGATGTATTTTCTTCAGGTACTGGAAGAAGAAGGGGTGCCAATTGAAAATATGTTTGGTGTCTCTTATAAATGGGAACATAGTTGTGAAAACTGTTTCAATACATGTGGCTCTAATGTTGATTCTGAAAGGTTTATTTATTTAACATTGCCAGACAGTAAAACAGTCACTTTTGCTAAATTAGTTAAAGATGCTAATCATAGCATGGAATGCGGTGAGTGTAAATCTGACATGTTTTCAACGTTAATTTTAAAGGAATACGGACAGTATGTAATTTTAATAATGCAACGATGTAAAGCTGATGGTTCAAAATTGGATACTTTAATAAAGAAGTTTATAGGACAGCAATTATCAATTTCAGGAAAAACTTTTGTAACAGTTGCAATAATTTTCCATGAAGGACCTACTGTAACTTCTGGACATTACACAGTTTATCTTAAATGTGAAAAAGGCTGGACACTGTGTAATGATTCCCAATTGATTTTCAAGCAACGTTTGCCTTTTGATTTAGCAAATTCCTATCTAATCTTCCTGAAACCTAAATTTTAGAGAGACTTGGCAAGATCTGTACAAAACAATTTTACCATTTTATTGGATTACCATTGGAATTTACAAATAAAAAGATTTTTCAAATTACCATTTGACCTAAAGGAAAGGTAACCAATTGTATTGTGGACTTATTTAATTCCTAATTAATCTTTCGGAAACCAAAAATTTTAGAGAGAATCGGTAACATCTGTACAATTTAAATTTTGGAATTTTATTGGATTACCATTGGAAATTTCATCAAAAAAGATTTTTAAAAATACCATTTGGCCTAAAGGAAAGGTAATCAATTGTATTGTGGACTTATTTAATTCCTAATTAATCTTTCGGAAACCAAAATTTTAGAGAGAATCGGTAACATCTGTCCAATTTAAATTTTGGAATTTTATTGGATTACCATTGGAAATTTAATCAAAAAAGAATTTTAAAATTACCATTTGGCCTAAAGGAAAGGTAACCAGATGTATTGTGGAGTTATTTGAGATATATTATTTTTGTGATTATGCTTCTGTAACAAAATTGTCAGACGGTATTTTAAAGAAATAGTTATTGTTATTAGATGAATTTTTTTTTGAATATTTTGCATTTCTATAATGTTATGTTTTAGTGAGAAGAGATTCTGGGCTTTTTTAAAACAATCTTTGAGATTGTTAATTTTTTTTTGCCCGCTGTTAAGTGATGAATGCAATTGCTTTCACGATTTATAGTGAAATGCAATATATTCTGAAAACAGCAAAAAAAGGCAAAAAATTGTTTTTTGGAAAATATGTAAATACGTGTACTGTATTATAAAATGTTTTATTAAATATTAATACTTTTTTCTTTTTTTCCAGATTGAGAAAGAAAATTTTCGAAAAATAAAGCCATTTTTATAAGCAATTTCAATTAAATTTAAAATTAAACTAAAATTTTTGGGTGGGTCAGGTAAGTCAGAAATTAGATGGTCCCTTTCTTCCACTTCTCCTCAAACAGATTTTCAGTATTTAGTTATTAACCCTCAAGGACCTTGTAATGTGATAATTGTTTTTTAGTGTTTTTAAAAAAAAAAAAAAAAATACGCTTACCGTACGCGTACGGTAAAAAAAAAAAAAAAAAAAGTTTTTAAGAAAAAATTAAAAAAAGTTGAGAGGTAAGGTTGGCTCTTAAAAGAGCCGTTGTGTTCATGCAGGGACAGAGGAAAGGAAGAATGGGAACATTAGCTGGTAGGACAAATGTGCTGGTCTATTTTGTTGTTAATGAAGGAAAGACTGGTCTCCCTATGAACAATTAGACCATGGCAAAATGAACACCGCATAGTAACCCTCGCAAACCGATGGTTAGTTTCCACAGGACCAGAAAGAGGTGAATCTGCCCCCACAGATGAAGGGCTCTGCTGAGCTTCCGAAGAAGGACTCGGCTGAGCTGCTGTGGATGTGCTTGCTCGACTTACTGAAGGGTTGCCTCTAGTATGTCGTGCATGTGTCCTAGGATGTACATCCTCAAGGTGTCTCAACATAGTGTGATTCCCGAAGGAATACTTCTTGTTGGGATTACCTCTCGAAAGTACACGCTGGCACAGCTTGCAAGTCACCAAGGCAGCATTGACTTTTTTCTCGCCCTCAGGAAAAGTAAAATACTCCCATATAAAAGAGCTCTTCTGTTTCCTCTTTCTCTGCCTGATGGTGGTGCTGCTAGCCTCACTCTCAGCAGAAGAGTGCTGGTCTGCCATCGTATCCCAAAGACAAGTCAGCTCCTTCTCCTGAGGGATCACAAGCAGAAATGAGGGGAATGGGTGTGGTGTAGGAGAGTTCTAGAACTGAAACTACTTTGAACCAATCAAAAGTTTTGTTTCTTGATCACATGACCCACCGTGCGCGTACGTTACGCTTACGGTGCGCTTACGGAGCGCTTACGGAGCGCTTACGGTAAAAGTACGCATGCGCGTAAAAAAGACACGCGCTCGCGCGCATGCGCATAACGGGCACGCCCCAACACTTCCGCGTAACGTGCGCGTGTAGCGTACACGCTTACACGCCACGTACGCAGTACGCACGGCTACGTAAATTGCGTAACCATACGCAAAAAGAGTAGAAAAATTACGAACATTACGCAAACCGTACGCTTACCGTAAGCTTACCGTACGCGCACTTAAAAAAATAAATAAAAAAAAAAAAAAATGGAAAAAAAGAATCTCTATATTATACTAATATATCTTACCTGTTTGGAAAAAAAAATGAGAAAAATTAATATATTGCAGAATTTTTTAAAATTAAGCATAGTGTTTTAAGAGAAACTTAAGTAAAAAAAAAAAACAAAAAAAAACACTTGCAAATAAAAAAAAAAAACACGTTTAATATAAGAATTTGTAAAAAAAAAAAAAAAAAATCAATGAAAAAACCATGGGAATCACACGTTATAGGTAAGAATTAGCATTTAAAAAACCATGCAAATTCACTGAAAAAACCATGAGTTTCACACACGTTATAGTTAGGAATTAGCATTTAAAAAACCTTGCAAATTCACTGAAAAAACCATAGGTTTCACACACGTTATAGTTAGGATTTAGCATTTAAAAAACCTTGCAAATTCAGTGAAAAAACCATAGGTTTCACACACGTTATAGTTAGCGGACATTTCACTCATAAAAAACCATTGAAATTCCCCCGTTATAGTTAGTTAGCTAACTATAACTCGCGCACCCGCAATCCACTGCTGATGACGTAACATATTACATCACTCATGACATGGTCAGTGACATCACTCATGACATCACTCATGACATCTCATATGACATCACTGATGACATCATCCTTGTGACAGAGTAGTAGACCTCCTCTCACCCTAATATAACCTTTGATACAAACATTCAAAAATAGAGACTGAAATTTTCAAAAAAATGGACATACCAATATCAGTTACAACAACCTATTCAGTAATTCTAAGATCCACATACACATCCACTCATTCACCAACAGTCCTGTACAGTCACTCATACATGTACTCACTCATCATATGTACTCATACACCTATACATCCTGTTACACATTGTCACTCATCCATAGAGTTACTCACACACATAGTCACTCATGCTAATAAAGAGTCAAACATCCATTTACTTGCATATTCAGTTATACACACACCTCATCACGTACTTCTACAGAAACTTACACATACTTACTCTTTTAAATAATCACTAATAAAAACACATAATTATTCATACAGGAACTGTTTCAATCTCTCACTCTCACACATACTCACTTATATACACAAATTGTCAAATATACTTCTTTAAAACATATTTAGTAACTCATAAAGACACTATTGAGACAGTCATTCACTCACTAACACACCCATACACACACTCATCCAACCATACAGTCATGCACACATGCTGTCTTCAACACATACAACCAGAGAGTCAATCATACATGCACCTATGCACTACGTAATACCCCCCACCGAACCATGCAGACACTCAGACTGATACTCAAAAAACAACCTAAAATCCAATATAAACACCCATGTAGCTACTCACCAACCCAAGCAGACACTTATACACAAAGTGAGAGACTGATACAGGTAATTACATATTTAAACATTACTCACTAAGCCATGTATTCACTAAGATACACTTAATCAGTCAGTTACACAATCAAATTTTCAAAAACAAATCATCCTTTTAGACACTTATATACCCATTTATTTTTCCATCGACCTTGAGATATACATATATAAAACATATTTAATTTTCAGAAAAATACACATTCACTGGATGATGTCATCAGTGATGTCATTTGAGATGTCATCAGTGATGTCATGAGTGATGTCACTGACCATGTCATGAGTGATGTAATATGTTACGTCATCAGCAGTGGATTGCGGGTGCGCGAGTTATAGTTAGCTTAACTAACTATAACGGGGGAATTTCAATGGTTTTTTATGAGTGAAATGTCCGCTAACTATAACGTGTGTGAAACCTATGGTTTTTTCACTGAATATATATATATATACGTATATATTGATCCCCCAACTTAAAATGTGCCACGGGGCGTGTTTGCACAGTGGTGAAGTCAGGGGGTGGGGCCTGATGTGACATGTGTGCAAACGTGCTCCATTTGGGGATTAAGTCCCCCTGAATCCTTAGGGTCCCTTGGGTCCAACTAGCCCACCAGGTACCTCCAGTAAGCACCACAGAGCTGCATTGCAGAGAGGTGTAAAAATGGGTGTGGCCTTGGACCACCTCACAGCAAAGCAGGTATGTGCCGCTTACTGGAGGTACCTGGTGGGCTAGTTGGCCTCCAGTGACCCTCAGGATTCAAGGGGACTTAATCCCCCAACATACAACGTGCTAGGGGCACGTTTGCACAGTGGTGCAGGGAGGGGGTGGGGCCTGATATAAGAAGTTAGCAATCCTGCTGTGTGGGACTTACTGGTGGTAATAAAAGGAATAGTTGTCCCCCAAGGTTGACGTTGGAGACTAACTACTCCACCTGTTACCTCCAGTAAATCCCATACAGTGGGATTGCTAAGAGGTGTTTCGGAGGCCACGCTCACCTTTCTCCACCACTCTGGAAACGCAACTGGTATGTTATAGTTAGAAATTAGCATTTAAAAAACCTTTGAAATTCACTGAAAAAACAATAGGTTTCAGGGACGTTATAGTTAGAAATTAGCATTTAAAAACCATTGAATTTCACTAAACAAACATAGGTTTCAGGGACGTTATAGTTAGAAATTAGCATTTAAAAAACCTTTGAAATTCACTGAAAAAACAATAGGTTTCAGGGATGTTATAGTTAGAAATTAGCATTTAAAAACCATTGAATTTCACTAAAAAAACATAGGTTTCAGGGACGTTATAGTTAGAAATTAGCATTTAAAAAACCTTCGAAATTCACAGAAAAAACCATAGGTTTCAGGGACGTTATAGTTAGTTGGACATTTCACTCATAGAAAACCAGAGAAATTCCGCAGTTATGGATAGTACAGCTAACTATAACTCGTGCCCCCATAATGCACTGCTGATGACGTCACATATTACATCATTCATGACATGGTCAGTGACATCACTGATGACATCTCTGATGACATCACTGATGACATCACTGATGACATCATCCTTGTGACAGAGTGGTAGATCTGATGCACCTCCTCACAGCCTAATATAACCTTTGATACACCCACTCTAAAATACAGACTACCATTTTCGAAACCATCAACACACCAATACCAGTTACTACATACTTACTGATTCCTAGGTCTACACACACATCTACTCATTCACCCATACAATCACTCATACATGCAGTCACTCATCAATACAACACTATCATATGCACTCATAAACCTAAACATAACAGAAACATAAACCTATACAGAGGTGTGTGACTCTCTACATAGATGTGTGAGTGGTTGATTAACTGGGTTTATGGGTTCAAGAGTGCATGTGGAAACAGCGGTATGGGTGGGTGAGTGTGTGTATGGGTGTGTTGGTGAGTGAATGGATGTCTCAGTGGTACATGTCCAAGTAACTACATATGTAAAAGGCAGTATATCTGACTGTTGAAGTATATGAGTGTCTATATGTGAGAGTGAGTGATTGTGAGAGTGGCGGTATGGATGAGTATGTGAATGTTCAGTGATTGTAAAAGAGAGTAAGTATCTGTTAGTATGTGTATGAATAAGTGAGGTAGTGTATGAATAATTGTATAGGTGAGTAAATGATAGTGTGATTGATTATTTGGGTAACTGACTAGGTGTGTGAGTTAACTCTATGGGTGAGTGGTGGTGTGTGAGTGTCTGTATGGGAATATGAGTGCATATATTAGTAGCTGTATTGATGAGTGAATGAGTGACTTTATGAGTGTGTAGACCTATGAATTAGTGAGTGGGCATGTAGTAACTTGTATTAGTGTGTTTGAAGTTTCAAGAATGGTAGTCTGTATTTTAGAGTGGGTGTGTCAAAGATTATATTAGGGTGTAAGGCGGTGCATCAGATATTAAGTGGATGATGTCATCAGTGATGTCATCAGTGATGTCACTGACCATGTCATGTGTTATGTAATATGTAATGTCATCAGCAGTGCATTGCGGGGGTGTGAGTTATAGTTAGCTTTGCTAACTATAACACCTGAATTTCTCCGCTTTTGTAAAATGTCAGCCTAACTATAACATAACTGAAACCTCTGTTTTTTTCAGTGAATTTATATGTTTTTAAAAATGCTAATTCCTAACTATAACGTCCCTGAAACCTATGGTTTTTTCAATGAATGTCTAAGGTTTTTTAAATGCTAATTTCTAACTATAACGTTCCTGAAACCTATGTTTTTTTAAATGAATATATATGTAACTAAATATATTATATATATTATATATTATATATATATATATATATATATATATATATATAATGTGTTTTTTTAAAAACAGTAAACAGTGATCCTGCAGGACTATCACAGGATTCCAGTTTTATCTGATCTTGCCAATATTTTTTTATAAGCCCAATCACCAGCTTCCACTAGAATGTACGGGCACTTCAAACGACATCGCTCCCAGCATAGTTACAATAATCTTACCTCTATGCATCATCCTAGACTACAAAGATTGTTAAATGTATCTATTAAAGCCATAGCTAATAGTGCCATCACCAGCTACGAGCCATGAGAAACATCAGAAATTGACTTTCCAGTGCTGACTTGACAGCTGTTCAAACAACAGTGATGTCAAATATTAATTAAGGATAATGCCTCACTCAATGGACTTCTCCCTTAAATACATCCACACTCTGCTGCCTGACACCAGAAAATCACAGCGCCTTGAGACACAGCTTCTTGAGACCCTAACGGGTGAGTAGTCTCGCTTTGCAGGAAACCTGATTAATTGATTGAAAATCTAACCATATATACTGCACCAGTCATAGACAACTTAAAAAGCCTAACCTAGGAAGATTATAGCTCATGCAAGACACCTTATGTCATGTATAAAGTGCCATTTATGAAAGGAATGGAGCATATTGAACCAAAACTCTTCTTCTTCCTGAAATATCGAAGCTTGGGCAAAAATCCATGGGAAACTCACCTTCTCTGGGACTATGATCTAGAGCATCCTACTAGCCAACGTCTGATATGCTACCAATTTGAGAGAACTCAAATATGAACTAAAGGACCACTTTCTAACCTTGCACCAGTAACACCTTAATACTCTTTTACTTCGACTTAAACACATATCGATTTTTACCCAACCGTGGTGTCTGTTCCGTCTCACCTTAAAAAGCACCTGCTTGCACTATATTGATGTTATATAAGACCCTTAAATTAGTGCTTACACTGGCTTTCTACTCATGCACTTGTTGATGTTATTAGCATTTATTTTCCCTTCTGTGTGTCCCACCTGATATAAATTGTCTTGCTACATTGTAATTTCGGCATATTTCATGCTACTTGCCTCCTGTTTCCATTATTTGCACTTTGTATCCTAATTTGTCTCCTCCCCTGCTCTTCCATGCAGACAGGTTCTAGAACACGCTATGTAAAAACAACCTAAATAAAATGTCAAAAATAGCTCTTCTGGGTCATGCATAGTAGAAACAATATAAATAGCTACAAGAACTGGGGGTGATTCCTGGCATAAGTGCGTGTTGGAAGTTTTCTATTTGGTGTAGTACAATTTGCACATGGCCTTCCTTCGCTAGCACCTTCTTTTTCTCTTTTGAGTTCTCTTAGCCCGTATTTACCTTTTCAGAAGACGCAGATATTTTTACCTGGAGGTGCGCTCCTGGCCTGGAAATATTAAGTGCCAAGAGTACCAATGTATTATGTTTTTTAATGTGTCACCATATTATTTCTGTGCATCCTGTTTTATATGTACTTTTAAGGCTTAACCACTTCGCTGTCTCTTCTCCCTAACTATCCCTTTGTTTGTCCTTGTTTCCCCAGTTTCCTGTTTCTTTTGCATGTTACATCCTGTGTTAAGCGGTCAGGGACTCTGATACAGTGGATTAGCAGGAGTCTTGAATTGAGTGTTTTCTAAAGTCTTACCAGTCCAAGGGCATATCATGTGAAATTACCACAATTAGCCTTGTTCCGGGAAGATACTTCCCAATTTCCTACTTCAATTTGTCAGAAGAGCCAGTGTTAAACTAAGATGTGTGGATCTGACACATTCCTTATTCTGTGAATAATGCCTACTTCATGATTCTGCCCTCTATTTATTATGGCTACCCAATTCAAGTGGAGGAACTAGTCATATCTAGAACAGTCTGATAATTTAATCTGTCATGATGCAACCTTATATCATTAAATATGCCACATGTTTTTCTCCATCATTCTTTTGTGCTCGCCATTGATGTTTATTTTTATGTCACCCATCTATATTTTATGAATCTATCTATATAAAGTTAGTGTTACACATGTTCTTGTTAAATAACCTGAGTTCAGCATATATGCATATAGTAATATAGCTGGGGAGTTCTGAACAGTGGGTAAGAGTGCTGGTGTAGGAATCAAGATTGTGCTCAATGGGGCTAGTAATATTCCTACTGCGCATGGTGGTAGTGCACTTTGTAGAGATGTGAGGGCATATGTACAAGCCCCTGCGGTGGCAGTATGCCCTGCACCATATTTACAAAGTGGCGTTTAGCCACCTTTTGTAGCTTAATGCCGCTTTATAAATATGCTACCCTTTCAAGCAGGTATCTGTGTGAAAGGGGCATGTAATGGGTGTTGCTGTGGGCGTTCCCCCTCAACACCCATTGCTTTTTGACGCTGCCCCTGATTTACAAGAAGGTGTACTTTTTCTATGTGTGCTGCATTAACCACAGGTCCCTCCTGTCCTCATCCCATTCATAAACAAAGTGAGATAATCCTATCTCACCAACAGAAAAAAAGAACGAAGGAATGCTGGCCCTACCCCACCTTCTCCCACCAGGATTACATAAACGTACCTCTCCCAGCATTCCCTCTGTTCTTTTTTCTGTCTTCCGACAGAATGGGACAAGTCAGGAGCTGGTGGGGTTCTGATATACTCACGTCTCTTCTGCGGGGTGGTGGAGACGTTGCTGGTGTTTTTGTCTCCCACCCTACCGGGCTTGGAGGGAGACATGCTGGATTCCTCCTGGGCAGTGGCTTTCTCTGTTCCTTGGGGGTATCCGGGCCGTGCCTCCTGGCTTCCCGGGCACTTCGGGAGGCGTGGCATTTTTTAATTTCCTCTGTCTTCCCTGGCTGTGGCCTGGATGGATGTTGCTTCTGCAATCCGGGATTGTGTTGCCTGACTTCCGGCGTCTGAACAGTCCAGGAAGTCAGGCATGTCAAGGCCGGTCGGCTGCGGGGAGTTTGGAGCCCTTAATTGCTGCCGCGCTGGGTAAATCCCACATAGCATTTTTTTTTGTGCCTATGGTTGCGGCCTTGATTCCTCTTGATTGCTCCTGATATCATCGACGCTCTGAAGTTGTGCAGAGGTGAACTTGGGCAGTACCTGGATGAGGATTCCTCCTGTGCATAATGGGGACAGGAGGCTGACTGGCAGGTGCCTGTTCTAGCCTGTTCTCTGGAGTTTATCAGGATTGGGCTTGGTTTGGGATACTGATTGATTTTGGGTACTGTGAGACACTGGTGCAGTGACTGGCTGGTGTGTCCTGGTTCCTGGATATTTCTAATTGGGCTCCTGGTCAAGCGTTGTGTTTGCAGGAATGGGCAAACATTTCAAGAAGCACACACATGTGAAGCGCTCTTCCTCGTTGCCTTCTGATTATTCTCCTTCTCCAGAGCGGTCCAAATGCAGCAGGGAGGGGGGTGATGCTAGAATTACGATGCTGATTAAGGAGACATAACATGAGATGGGGGGAGCATCCTAGAGGCTCTATTCCAGTGCAACCCTCTCATTCTTCAGAATTCTGAGTAGGATTGGATGGGAGGTGAGGAGCATAAGGGTAAATACATTGATAAGGACGTGCTGCCAGACTTGCTGAAACATGTCAAATTCAATATGGGTTTTCCTGCTGAGGAAGCTCCCAGCACATCTGGTGGTTGATTGCTGCGCTAATTTCAGAGCTCAGTGGCAGTGGATGTGCCTGTAAGGAGTGGAAGGACCCTAGTCGTATTATGATTCCCAAGTTCATTGCCAAACTATATCCTCTTCAGGGCATGTCAAAAGATTGCCGGACTCCATACTGATTGATTCGTTTGTGGCTAGTCTAGTGGGCTGGACTTTGTGGCTGAGGATCCGGATATTAGTAATCTCGTGTATAAGTAGGTGGATGCTTCCCTTTGAAAAGTGTACTCAGGTCCCCATTTGGCCCTGCAGGCTGGCATTTATGGTACTTATGTTGCTCAGTCCCTGATTTCGGATGTCAAGGCTCTGTATCAGTCTCTATATGTCTGTATATGTCTGACTGTTCTGGTCTATTGGAGCATATCAAGCAGCAGGTTGAATTCCTTTCTGATGTGTCCTTTAACGTGGTGCGAGCCTCAGCCCTTTCTGGGAGGTGCTGGTGTGGCAGCTCACCGCAATCTGGTTTTGAAGAACTTGAAGACTGATGCCGCTCAGAAGGCTTCTGCCCTGCGCTTGCCTTTTCAGAGGACTATGATGTTTGGGGAGGAGTTGGAGGGCAAATTGCACAAGCTTTTTAAGGAGAAAAAGCACTCCTCTTCTTTTAAGCAGTCCTCCGCTGAGGCTGTTTCTCCTAAACCTAAATCCTTCTTTCATCCGTCTTTCTAGAGGTCATGGGATGTTTTTTCCCCCGCCGAAACCTTATTCCGGACAATATAGAAGCCAACTCAGGATTGTTGGTCGGAGGTCGGCTTCAGCTCTTTCTTCTGGCTTTGTTGCAGTCTTGTTCCGATGTGTGGGTGCTGGACATTGTTTGACTGGGATATCGCATTGAGTTTTTGGAGCCTCCTCCGGATTGAGGGGCTTGTCTTGTCAGACCAAGAGGGCCAAACTTTTCCTGGAGATCGAGTCCCTCTTGCCAAAGGGGGCAATTCTGGAGAGTGCTTCCTCTGGAGATGGGGAGGGGGTTTTACTCCCTGATTTTTCTGGTGCCCAGAGTAACAGGGGGGTTCCGTCTGATGTTGGACTTAAACCCCCTGAACAAGTTTATGGTTCCTCTGCCCTTCAAAATGGAGACTCTTCAGAGGGTGATTCCGTTGGTTCTCTCAGGCTATTTCTTGTGCACCATAGATCTGCAGGATGCCTACTATCATGTCCTGGTTCACCCCAGCTCTCGCAGGTTCCTGAGGTTTTGTCTTCAGGGCCATAATTTTCAGTTTAGGGTCCTGCCTTTTTGGGCTGAGGTCCGCCCGAGAGTGTTCACCAAGGTGGTGGCGCCGTTGGTGGCATCTTTCCATCTTCAGGGTGTCTTCGTCTACCCGTACCCATACCGACAATTGGCTGATCCATGCTCCATCACGGGATTGGGTAGATCGGGAGTTGGTGTGTTCTGCGTTGAGGGCTCATGGGGTCCTGCTGTACCTTCCCAAGTGTCAACTGGAGCCCTCGCAGGACTTGACGTTCATCGGGGTGCGCTTTCGCACCAATTTGAACAGGGTGTTCCTGCCTGTCTCTCGGGCAGTGACCTTGGTTTCCCTTGTTCTAGAGTTCTTGAAGGGGTTCTCCTTCCCAGTTCGTGTCTGGTTGAGTCTTCTGGGTCTCATGGCAGAAACACTGTTCATGGTGCCTTGGGCGCGGTTTCCCCTGTGGTTGCAAGTGTTGGCATGTTGGAATCCTTTGTCTCGCAATTTGGCCCATCTGGTTCTGGTGTCTCCTTGTATCCTCACTGCCCTGCGCTGGTGGACGGTGTCGGACAATCTTTTTAGGGGTCCGTCGTTGTAACCCTCTCCTCCGGCAGTCCTGACAATGGTTGCCAGTACTTTTGGGTGGGGGCGACGTTGGAGTCCAACTTGCTCGAGGGTCGTTGGTCCCTTCTGGAAGGGAAGGCATTCTTCGAAGTGGCGGGAGTTGACGGTGGTGTCCTCAGCTGTCATGGGATTCTGCAGTTGGGTGTTGGGGCGCAATGTGGTGGTGCGTTCCGACAACATGGGGTCAGTGGCCTACCTGAATCATCAAGGGAGGTCCAAGTCTCTGAATGCAGTGGTGATTCCCTTGTTTTGTTGGGGCGGAGGGGCATCTGTTGTCTCTGATGGCTGTACATATCCAGGGGGTGGACAACAGGTTGGCTGATGCCCTCAGTTGTTATTTTCCCGCCTCCCAGGAGTTGTCTCTGACTCTGGGGGCCTTTCGGCTTGTGTGTAGGAGGTCTGGTCTTTCCTTTTTTGACCTAGTTGCTTCCCGGTACAATGCTCATCTACCTCGGTTCTTCTCCCGTGTCCGTCAGGAGGGGGTGTGGATGCTCTGACCATTCCTTGGCCATCACGCCTGCTGTATGCCTTCGTGCCCCTTGCGCTGATTCCCCAGTTTTTGCCTCGCCTGGGGCTGGAATCCCGGGAGGTGGTGGTTATGGTTCCGTTTTGGAGTCATCCCCACTCTGCTGCTGTTGGCGGTGCAGTGTCCCTGGTTGCTCCCTTGCTTTCAGTCTCCCCTATGGTCGTCTCCGATGTAGTCTCAGCTACGGCTGTTGGTTTGGAGGTTGAGAGGCCGGGGTGGTGGCGTCGGGGATTCCCGGAACATTTAACCTTGGCTCTGCAACAGTCTTGTAACCCTTCTACTCTCAGGTCATATGGATGGCATTGGGGGAATTTTTAATGCTGGTGTCGAGCTCTGGAGTTGTCCCCTGGATTGCTCTCTGCCTGAGGTGCTGTAACATCTCTGGGAGGGGTTTGGAAGAGGTTGTCTGTTTCCACTTTGTGGGCTCAATGGGTCGCGACTAAGGCGTTCCGTTCCCTTTGGGGGAATTTGTCGGATGTGGATGACTTGGTTTCTCGGTTGTTGAGGAGTTTTCTTTGGCTTTTTGGGACCTTCCCCTGGTGTTACGGGCTCTGGTGGCTTCTCCCTTTGGCTGAGATGGACATCAAATTCGTGACGTTGAAGGTGTTTTTTTTGGTGGCCATTATTTCGGCCAAGCGCCTTGGGGAGTTGAGGGCTCTGATGGCACGGGAGCCCTTTTTGTCTTTTTCAGAGGACTGGGTGCTCCTCTGGTTGAATTCCTCTTTTGTCCCCAAGGTGCCTTCTCAGTTCCATCGTTCCCAGAGGTTGGTGTTACCTGCTTTGTGCGCTGATCCGGTGTCTGGCGATGACCTTCCTTGGTCTTTGCTTGATGTCTGCTGGGCTTTGCGTATCTATCTGGATCACACGCCTCCTTTTAGGAAGTTGTACTCCCTGTTTGTGTCTTTTGGGGTTTCTTCTCATTGGGGGGAAGGCTTCTTCTTCTATTGGGCACTGGCTGAGGAAGTCATTATGTTGGCCTACTCCCTTTCGGGTTTCCCTCCTCCGGCGTGTGTGCAAGGGTGTACTATTCATGGGATGGCAGCCTCCTGGGCTGAGGTTCGGGGGGTTTCCCTGTCAGAGATATGTAGAGCGGATAGTTAAGCATCTTCTAATACTTTTGTGAGGCATTATCGGATCCAGAATTTACTGGGGGATGATGCTAATTTTGGTTTGGGGGTACTGCAGGGTGTGTGCTCCTGACTTCTCGTTTCTCTGTGCCAATAAATCACTAGGTGTTGATGTCTGCCTTGTGTCCTGGTTGTTTGTTGTTGATGAATGCCGGCTGTTGCTTTGGTATTCTCACTTTGTTTATAAATTAGACGAGGACAGGAGGGACCTGGGGGTAACAGGACAACGGGCCAGGAGTAATGAAGATTACTGGTAAGTAATAGGGCATTCTGTAGCATTTTGTTGTACATATGCCATGTGTTCTTTAATTTCTTTCGGCATTACAGGAGGGTCAAAATCGTTTTAATGCTCATTGGCCTGTTGCTCTTGATTGTGGGTGCGCAGATGCAGAAGGCCTGCTTTTGGTCTTCTTTCCTTTTTGCATTCCTTCATCTCCAATATGGCGGTGTTCTAGCCCCTGGTATGCGTTCTTAGTTTCTTGGCTAGATTCACTGTGCAGTACGTTGTTTTGTGGGTAACAGCGTTTTGTTCTACCTCAGCACCCATGGTTTAACATGAAAGCCCAGCAAGATAGCGCAACTGTTTTAAACGTGTTCAAAACTTGAAAACTGCAAGATTGAGTCTCACAGGGTCAGATCAACCTTATGTCTTTCTGAAGATTTTAAAATGAGTACCGCAAAAAAGAGTAATAATCACATACACTTTTTATAGCCTTGTAAAGCTTTCAAGCAGTGAAATCAAGCATTATTAAAAATCTATTGCCTTGCTTTTTTGATAAATACTTCTTTTTCGAGAGAAAATTGGAAGGAAAAAGGCTCTAAAATCCTATTCAGTATTTTGCTTGGTTTACTAACGGGGAATCAAACAGGTCTAGGGTTTCATTATTTTGAACTGTTTTATGTAAAAAAAAAACTCTAACCATTGTACTAAATTATCTTTAAGCTTAAATAAATTTGACGGAATCCTCATCAAACTAGGAATCTTGTTTTAAAAGTAGTGGAAGCTTAATTAAAGTAATTCATTTTTTAGCAGTAGAGACCAGCAGAAATTAAGTCACTTTACCTTATTTTTATTTCTTTTACTATTTGCATGGGGAGTTCCCTCCTATCGCTCCCTTGGCTGCAAATTTGGCATACTCTTAAACTCCATTTTCATACCAACAGCACTAACAAAATCATTTTTGAATAGTTTAAGATACCATTTCATCTAATTTTCACTACGGGTTTCCTGGTTCCGTTTCAATGTGTTGTACTGAGAAGTAGTCTGGTCCCTGGTGCTTTTCTATATCATGAACACTCCCTGATGGTCCTCAATGTCTGGTTCCCGTAGGACATGTTGGAGATCTCTAATGCATATTCATGAGGTTTATTTGAATACAATGGTTTTGAATGAGCTTGATTTGATTACTCATTGGTCAGAATGAAACATGGCAGTGCAGAGCTCATGGAATGTCAATGAATCTCCATGTGGAAAGCAATGTCTTAATTGTTGACTTGTGGTGATGAGCCACTCGCTGATGGAGTTGAAACAATATATTTAATTGTTCGTTTTCCATTTTACTAGGCGTGCCAGAGAGTTGTGTTCACCCTCCTCCTGTTGTAAAACAGATTTGGTTACGAGGTAAGACTTTACAGAGTCTCTCCAAGAATAAAAAGTTTGATACTAGTAACTTCTATTCACGAACATTATGCATGTCACGATAGAGGGCAAAGCGCTGGGATTCAATGACTGAAATGAATATTTTGTCCAAAAATAATTTTACCGGTTCTGATTTACTTTAAAAAAAGTTAGTCATCTGCTGACTGTTAATTGTTCCCTTTAATAAAACTCATAAAACATTACTTTTATATTTGAAAGCTGTTGCTGGAATCATAGTTACTAAATTCATGGAATCAATTAAACATCGAAGGGTGGATTTTTTTATGTGTTTGCCACAAAATATGTCAGAACATTCGCAACCACATAAAAGAGTACAAAGTACATTCTTCTGTTTTTGATTGACCCATTTCTTGTTGAAACTTGTTGCTTTGCGTTTAATTGATTTGCCTCTGCTTTGGTGTGCACTATTCTGGTCTTTGCTTTAGTTTTTGTGGCATACCACATGTCAAGTCAGCATAAGATGTGACAATTTTTACAGTACTGTCAAACAAGGCGTCAAAGAAAATTATGATCTGTTTAATTTAGTTAGTCTATTTATTCCTCCATCTATAAATATAAGGTGAGGAGATAGACAGGTCCATTATGTTACCTCCAGAGAAGTAAAACCGCTGCTTAGTATGCCTCCCACAACGCGGCAGACACCTGCTATGACAGCAAGGCAGTGCTGTTCGGTTTGTGCAGCCAAGTCATCCTATGCATCATGCAGTCACAGGGGAAAGCACAGTAATTCTCACATATTGAGCTACCTACCCATGTCCCTCACCACACACTGCTGTCTTCTTCTCTCGCCCGTGCCCCTCTCTACTTTGCTCTATGTCCTTCCCTACTCCACGTCGCGCTCTACTTTTTGTCCTTGCCTACCTGAATCCCACCCAGTTGCCACTTTCTGCCATACCTGGCGTGCCTCCCTGACCAGTGTCCCTTCCTTCCCCTCCCTATCTTTCAATGTCTCCTATCCCTCTAGGTAGGCTGTACTTTCACACTCTGGGGTTGGCACCTGTTGTTGGCAGACTTATACAGACAGGTTGTGTGCAACAGATGATCCAGTATTCATGTCAATAGCTTTGCATTGGTGAAGATGGATGGCATCGGGGTACTGGTTTGGATGTGCACATACACAAAATCATAGTGCGTAGCACTAGAACAGCAGACCACATTTTGCAGGTGTTCAGCTGATCCACTAATCTACAAGCTTTTCCGGGAACATTGATCTCAAGTCCAGATGTACGGAGGTGGAACACATCTGCACTGCAACCAGAGCAGTGTGAGGATGGGAAATGCAGAATATCTGAGGAGGGGCACAGAACGAGAGGAGAGGAGTAAAAGATGAGTTAGGGAGGGAGGATACATGGAGCAGTGGAACGCAGGTTGGGAAGTAGACAAGGCAGCTGAGCTTTCATCCAATTAGAATGAAGCTTTCTGCTGCTGGAATTCATGTTGGTTGAATTCTCCTATTACGGACCTTATTCTTTTCAATCCAGATCATGTTGTTGTCTAGTGAGCTTTCCTGAAGTCATTTGTGAACCCACCTGATGCTTTGAATTACCTTGGAATATTTTCATACTGTCTTGGCCTTCACACTGCAGCATCCAGGGTCCTGGAAAGCCTTCGCTAAGGAATGTACCATTCCACAAAGACCATCATGTACCAAAGAGGCTGCAGATGAGCCATTTGTCCACATTCAGCTTTGTTGGCCTGACAATCCGATAATCATGAAGCACTTTACAGTAGGCAAAGACCAGGAGTTTCATTTGGACACAGAGCAGGCTCCTCTTGAACCTTTATATCATCACATAGCATAGGACACATCTTAAAGAATTGGACCCAAATGGGGTAAAGATTCAATAAGCAATTTACAAAGAAATGCTAACATTGATTTACCACTGTCTAAAGTTTGCCATTATGAGGCAAGTGATTAAGAAATGCATGGGCACTATTGGCACTCGGCCAAGCTTGTGATACTTGAAAGCCAGTTCCCTCCCACCCAAGTCAGCTTTGCTTGTCCCGCAGGTGCGCACCCCAACCCTGAACGTTCTCCTTACTCTACCTCACTCCCATCCAACCCAACATGATGCTCACCTTGTTGACAATTCTTTTCGCCCTCTGCTGCCACTGGTCCCAACTATGTTCTATCTGTTGTTCGTGGTGGAGAAACTTGCAGTGCTGTTGCCAATGCTTGATCTGTGGGGTGTGCCAGTGAGGCATCTTTATCTATTCAAAAGCAAAACGATAATTTGTTGTCAATACTTGTTAAACACTGTGACTTTATGAAAGTCGGAATTCATGATTTTAGCTGATCAAACCTGTGGACTGCTTAACCAATCTTGACTATACAAATTGTCTGCAGATGTGATAATGCTGTCCCTTCCAGGCCCTCCTTACACGTTGGCCAGAATTCCCGTTCTGGCTGAAAACTCGTAATCCCCTAGGCCAGGAAAACTCCTAATCCACTGGGCCCGGTGTTATCAATAACCTCAATACTGGTAATACTAGGCCCGGTATTCTCACCCGCAATCAAATGTCAGCTCATAAGGAGGACCTATGTCCTTAAAATCTTCAGGCTTTTACTAACCTTCAGTTGTGGCAGAGCCAGCATTTTAGCAATACTGTTTGAAAGATCACATAGTTTTAATTATAATAACACTATTTGGACAGTTTTTGATGGTGTACATTTAACCTATTTTAATACTCAAATTCCTTTGTAGTACTCTATTGCTATCACCTCCCATACGTCTCAGATACATCCCGAGGTACCGACGGAGAGGGCGGGGCCTCCTTTAACCTGAGTCAGCACCGGGTGAGGTGAGGCTCACTTCTCGTGCTAATCAGATAATTCATATATACTGACTGCACGAAGAAGTCATACACCACAAAGGTTGTATTTTACACACTTATTATTCTTTGTCACACTTGATTGTTGCAGTAGCAATAAATAGATTATAAGGTCCTGAAGAAAGCCATTTGACCATGGGGTCAAGCAGGCTGAAACATGTCGACCATATTGTTATACAGCCTATTTGTTAAAAGCTGTTTCTGCACCATCTTTTAACCCAAGGATTAGTAGGAATATTCTGAATTAAACTTCCTCTTTCCTCTAAATCCTTTTTTAATACCTTCACTTGTTTGCACTGCACTGTTCATATATCATTTTCGGTATACATCTACACATTCTGACTAAGCCAGTGACTTTGCTGTCTTCTTTTTCCCCCTTCCCGGGTTACATTCAGGTGCTCTGGTTGACACCTATACCACACGTAATACACCCTGTTGGAGAGGTTCAATGTGGTGGGAAGGTTGGATATCCAGATGATGATACTGACCAATCACTGGTTATTGATGGAAATCCTCTATAGCCAATTAGCACTTTAATGTTTCTCTCTCACTTTTTACCTTTGTCTTTTCTGTTGTCTTTCTTCAACACACAGACCATCAGACTTTTTTTTTTGTGTCATTGAGTACTCTATTGCTTGCCTCCCCAGCCCCTTTTAATACTCAAATTCCATTGTAATACTCTATTGCTTGCCTCCCCAGCCCCCATTTACAACGTGAAGTGTCTTACCTTTTTTATTTCTATTTTGCTAGGGTTAAGAAATAGCTAATTTTAGGCAAGATTTTAGACTGCATGATTTTCAATGCCAATTGCTGGCGCAATCTTGATCACTGATTTGTTAAAATATTTACAGTATTATTACTTCTCTTAAATTCTCTACCAGCTAATCTCATAAATACATTTTAAAAAGAGAATTGTAAAATAAGCGGATATCCTGATTTTCGTGGCAAAAAATGTAATCTCATATTCACCTACTGATTTCCATTCCGTGGTTAAAGGGCATATGCATCAAGCATAGCATATTTGTCTTCGCAAACGGGCCAATTTGCAGAATCAGCCCGTTTACGAACGAAAAAAATGCTTTTCAGATGCTGCAAACCCTATTTTGCGATTCGGTAACCGAACCACAAAATGGGTTTGCGATTCACTATTAGGAAGGGGCGTGTTTAGGGCGTCCCTTTCTAATACCGAATCGCATCGGTATGTTGGAATGTTTTGTGACCTAAATGCGGTCACAAAACATTCGCATTTTACCACTTAGTTTAAGTAGGTGGTAACCCATTCGCAAATGGGAAGGGGTCCCAAGGACTACTGCCTACTCTTAAGTAAAACAAAAGAAATCTTTTCATTTTTGTTTTCAAAACGCATCCCGTTTCATTTAAGGAAAACGGGCTGCATTTCAAAAATAAAATTGCTTTATTTAAAAGCAATCTCAGACATGGTGGTCTGCTGACCCCAGCAGGCCACTATCCCTGTGATTTTTGTGATTCCTAGGGGGTCGCAAATTGTGACCTACCTCATTATTATTCATGAGGTAGGTCATTTGCAATCCCCTAGGAATTGGAAAAAGTGCTCAACACACTTTCATGCATTTCGTTTTGCAATTTCCTAATTGCGAATCGCTAGGATTAACAATTAGGAAATCGCAAAATGGTTTCTTCATGCATCTGGCCCTAATGTTCTTGTGGTTTTTTGGATCAATTTTGCGAATTGTCTTGGCTCGCCTTCCAAAAGTTCCTCTTGCGTCCCTTAGGGCAGTGTGGCAGCTTGTGGTTCATAATAGCTTTGCTGGCTCATAAATCAATACAACTCTCCAATCTCGGTGACTTCTCTTGCAAATGTAATACCTCAGTAAGAGATCCCGGCACATACATTCCCGAAAATGCCAGGGCTTGTGGAAGTGACATCACACACCCTTTGACCCTGAATGGCATCACAGAGATGACCCCTTGTCCCAGAATTAGTCCATCAGAAGTGTCCTGTTTGGTGCTGAAAGGCTAAGGGAAGGCCAGGGAGAGTAAACTACAGTATTTAAACAGGACCGGCTGAACTTGTTTTCCTTCTTTTTGTGCTAATTTCTTAATGACCGTTGGCAGAAAGAGTAGCAAACAAGTGCCTGGGTCAGTCAGAGGTAGCAGCTGCTACGCTTGGTTACTATCAATTGATGTCCATGCGCTCACATTTCATTAGATGCAAACTTTACTTCAAGCCTCCACTGGTTACATTCTGCCTGCTTCTAAAACCAAGTAATCAACTTACTCCTGTCGGATTATGTCTTTATTTGGAGTACATTTATGACTTTTCTGGGAAAAACAATTGCAGAAGCAGCATCTACGGAGGAGCAGTTCTCAAATTTGTTGTGAACTACAAGTTACTCTCTTGAAAAAGCAAGGTTGCATGTGTAAATATAGGTTATATCTGTGCATGCACAAATGTGAAACAACATTTCTTCCTTTCACAGAAAACGAAATTCCCCACGGTGAAATCCCTTTTTCTACGCCTTAGCAATTTTGGGCTGTCAGCTCCCTGTTCACCTCTCCGATTTACTAATGACTGCACCCAGGGTTGGAATGCCCCCACCAAGATTCTGCGAATTTGCACAAACTCACACGTTTCTAAGAGTTTCCCTTCTTAAGCAGGTATCCCCAGAGAATGGTCATTACCGACTTCCTAGAGCAGATTTGATTAAATGAAATATTACACCATAATGGTGTACTATATTAGATAAAGTCCCCTCGGCTGTACATTATAAAGATATTGCAAGTCACCTAGGAGTTCTGTGCTCATATAGAAGAACAAGTCCAAAGGGCAAGTTCTTTTTTATGGTCGTATAATTCTGATGGGGCTTGCAATATACTTTGAACGTATGACACAGGGTGTTTTATTCCTTGTAATACACAGTCACACCATCACTTATCCTGAATACCTCTAAAAAACCTGGGAACTTGCTCCTTCTTATGCAAGAAATAGCATGGTTGCAGACATAAAGAATAAAAGCAGAATCTGTAGTGCAAAATTAAACACCCAAAAACTCAGTAAGTAATTTGGAGCAAAACATATTATAACCATTTCAATGTAAATCAGATTTAATAAGGGTGTAAAATGAGATTATTACTTTCCAGTAATGAACTACGTGCAAAAGGTAAACATGCTGCCATAAATCACACCTTGCTGCTGATCACAGTTCATTTTAGAAAAACAGACCATAGAAAGAAAAAACTGTACTAATATTTGTTATTTATAATGCAGCTGTAATTATGCTCAGTGGCCTGTCTTTCATCTTGGCTCCGGCACTAGGCATTAAAACATCACAATTCAACTGTAATAAATTATTACATTTGAGCAGCTACATCATATTCTTATTACATTGTTCTAAAATTGGCATAAGTTAACTGTTAAGAGAAAATGAGAGACATGTTTTATACAGGGATTGCATGCTTTCATGTATTATATTTCAGCTGATTCATTTTTTAGTGTAAATTCATGTTTTGTGAATCCAGAATGTGAGTTTACAATCGTAATGGTGGTATTGGCCAACCTCACTTCAGTTTAAGGGCACAAATACCTTTCAGAACAAGTGCCTAACTTGAATAATGTACTTCTAAGAAGCAATTCTGTATATTTCCATCTTAGAATCCAGATGAAGACCATGTGGTTCCTTACTTTTCTTAAAAGTTTAAATGTAATTATTTTCTGCTTTTCTTTGCTTAATGAGCCCTTATTACTATTCTTATTTGAACTGTAATGTTTTGAATTATTATATATTTTACTGTCATTTGAACTGTAAACGCATGCGGTTTTATGTTTTGTGACTTGTATATAGTCTTTATAGAGCTATGAAGTACCCATGCCTAGTTTACACTTAACAAGAATAATAAAATGTGAGCCAGCTCATCGTAAGGTTTTATACATCCTCTAAATGAATAGGGGTCGTGGGAGTCTTCTTCCAAAAGGAAGTCTTTAATAAAGTAATCTTGATGCATAATAAAATACTGTAAAGGTTACGAAGCAAAATAAAAATTCCACAAGTTATAAAAAGTCTTTTAAACAAAATATAAACAACTGTGTATTCAATCCAAAGAAAGAATACAGAGGAAAGCAAAATTTAAAGACACAAAATGTGGTGGTACTAAATTTAACAATGAACTAAGGGTGGGGTGAAACATTAAGTAACAGTAACCATATTTTTATTCCAGATCCTCTTAAAAGAAAGATCATCCTTTGGTAGAAAGAACTATTAAGACGGATTAAGCTAGCAACCCTAGGGAAGCATTTCATAATATCAAGAAAAAATAATACAGTTCATATTAACCCCTCCAATGCTCATGACGGAATGGTTCCGTCATGAGCATCAGTGCTCCTGTGCTCATGAAGGAGCCATTCCGTCATGAGGACAGGGGCACAAAATCCCTCTGCTGCAGACAGCAGAGGGATTTCTTTTTCTCCCCCCCAAAGCCTCGGAAGCTGGGGAAGAGCTTGCCAGCTCCCGAAGCCCCCGCCCGCCGTTTCTGTGAACTGACGATCAGCACTGACGTCATTTCACAGAAACTGAAATGAGCCTTTGGGCTCAGTTCAGTTTCACTTTCTACGTGCTCAGGGGGCTATCTCAGCCCCCTGACCATGTAGAAAGACAGGAGAGATATCATTGGAATGGGGAGAATCTCACCTTTCCAATGGAACCCCAAGCAGTGATCCACCCACTAGACACCAGGGAGGGGGGAGCGGCCCCTTGGGCAAGGGCCTTTGCTCCCCCCATAAACTAATGGGCATTATTCAGTCTTTCTGCCCCCCCCCCTGAGGGGCAGATGGGGCAGTATCCCCAATCTGCCCCCCGGGGGAGGCAGAAAGCCTACTAAATGCCAGATGGAGCATTAGCTCCCAATCTGCCCCTTCGGGAGGGCAGAAAGCCCACTTGACGCCAGGGATTTTTCGTTGTCATATATAATTAGGGTGGAGGCTGCCCAAAACGGGCATGCCAATGCCCCCACCTCCGCCACTATTACAGCCTTTCTGCCTTCCCTGGTGGGCAGAAAGCCCACTTGATGCCAGGGATTTCTTTTTTGCGCATTTGTTTTTAGGGTGGGGGCTGCCCAAAATGGGCATGCCAATGCCCCCACCCCCTGCCACCATTACAGCCTTTCTGTCCCCCCTGGGGGGCAGATAGGGGCAGTAAGCCCCAATCCGCCCCCCCGGAGGGGGCAATAAGCCCACTAGATGCCAGGGTTTTTTTGGGGGGCAATTTGAATTAGGGTGGGGGCTGCCCAAAATGGGCATGCCCCCACCCCCCAGCAATAATTACACTCTTTCTGCCCCCCCTGAGGAGCAGATGGCAGCAGTAGCCCACAATCTGCCCCCCTGGGGGGGCAGAAAGCCCACTAGAAACCAGGGATGTTTTGGGGGCAATTTTAATTAGGGTAGGGGCTGCCCAAAACGGGCATGCCTATGCTCCCACTCCCCTGCCAAAACGACAGCCTTTCTGCCCCCCCTGGGGTAGTAGACCCCAATCTGCCCCCCCGGGGGGCAGAAAGCCCACTAAACACCAGGGACTTTTTTATCCGCAATTCTTTTTTAGGGTGGGGGCTGCCCGAAACGGGCACGCCAATGCCCTCACCACCCCCTCAAAAATGACAGTCTTTCTGCCCCCCCTGGAAGGCAGATGGGAGCTGTAGCCCCCAATCTGTCCCCCTGGAGGGGCAGAAAGCCCACTAAACGCCAGGGATTCTTTTTTCTGCAATTTTGTTTAGTGTGAGGGGGGCCCGAAACGAGCACGCCAATGCCCCCACCACCCCCACACAAACATGACAGTCCTTCTGCCCCCCGGGAGGCAGATGGGAGCGGTAGCCCTCAATCTGCCCCCCGGGGGGGCAGAAAGCCCACTAGAAACCAGGGATTTTTTTGTTTTATTCGTGTAGGGGCTGCCCAAAATGGGCATGACAATACCCCCACCCCACCCCCAGAGAAATTCCAGTCTTTCTGTCCCCCGGGAGGGCAGATGGGGGCAGTGGCCCCTGATCTGCCCTGGGGGGGACAGAAAGCCCACTAGGCGCCAGCGATTACGATGGCTTTATTTTATGGGTGGGGGCTGCCCAAAATGGTCATACTAATGCCCCCACAAAAAATAGCCACAGTCTTTCTACCCCCCTTGGGGACATATCGGGCAAACCCCCTCTCCCCCAATTTCCCCCCAGGGCGGCAGGAAGCCCACTAGGCTCCGACTTTTGTTTAGCAATGTGCCTACCTGTGGATTTTGGGCCCTAGCGCAGCTGGCACGTAGAAAAACCTAGCAAACCTGTACATTTTTTAAAACTAGACACCAAGGGGAATCCAGGATGGGGTGACTTGTCTGGCTCTCACCAGGTTCTGCTACCCAGAATCCCTTGCAAACCGCAAACTTTGTAAAAAAAAATACATTTGCCTCACAATTCTGTTGTAGGAAAGTTCTGGAATCTGCATGGATCCACAAATGTCCTTCTACACAGCATTCCCCCAGGTCTCCCGATAAAAATGGTACCTCACTCGTGTGGGTGGGTCAAGTACCCGCGACAGCCAAGGGCCCAAAACCTAGTGAGGCGACATCAAAATTACCTATCACAAACCAATCTGGTTTTCAAGGGGGGTCCCATGAGTTTTTGGCCCCGGGCTCGGCAGCTATCTAGGGAAACCTACCAAACCCACGCATTTCCGAAAACTAGACACCCGAGGGATTCCAGGGAGATATGGCTTGCATGGATCCCCCAAAGTTTTCTTACCCAGAATCCCCTGCACACCTCAAATTTAACTGAAAAAATTTACTTTTTCCACACATTTTTGTGTGGGAAAGTTATGGCATCACCGGGCTGACACAAATTTCCTACCACCCAGCATTCTCCCAGGTCTCCCGATAAAATTGGTGCCTCACTCGTGTGGGAGGCCCAAGTACCTGTGACAGGCAAGGACCCAAAACGTATTGAGGCAACATCTAAATTGCCTATCACAAAACGACCTGGTTTTGCAAGGGGGGTCACCTGGGTTTTTGGCCCCGTGCTCAGCGGCCAGCTAGGGAAACCTACCAAACCCACACATTTCTGAAAACTAGACACCCGGGGGCTTCCAGGGAGGTATGGCTTGCGTGGTTCCCCCAACGTTTTTTTACCCAGAATCCCCTGCACACCTCAAATTTAGCTGAAATAATCACTTTTTCCGCACATTTTTGTGTGAGAAACTTGTGGCATCACTAGGCTGACACAAATGTTCTACCACCCAGCGTCCCTCCAGGTCTCCCAATAAAAATGGTGCCTCACTTGTGTGGGAGGCCCAAGTACCCGCGACAGGCAAGGGCCCAAAACGTATTGAGGCGACATCAAAATTGCCTATCACATAACGACCTGATTTTGCAGGGGGGTCACCTGGGTTTCTGGCCCCGTGCTCGGCGGCCAGCTAGGGAAACCTACCAAACCCATACATTTCTGAGAACTAGACACCCGGAGGATTATAGGGAGGTATGGCTTGCGTTGACCCCCCAACTTTTTCTTACCCAGAATCCCCTACAAACCTCAAATTTAGCTGGAAAAAATCACTTTTTCCACACATTTTTGTGTGGGAGGTTGTGGCATCACTGTGCTGACACAAATTTCCTACCACCCAGCGTTCCCCCAAGTCTCCCGATAAAAATGGTGCCTCACTAGTGTGGGAGGACCAAGAACCTGCGACCGGCAAGGGCCCAAAACGTATTGAGGCGACATCAAAATTGCTTATCACAAAACGACCTGGTTTTGCAAGGGGGGTCACCTGGGTTTTTGGCCCCGTGCTCGGCTGCCAGCTAGGGAAACCTTCCAAACCCACAAATTTCTGTAAACTAGACACTCGGGGGATTCCAGGGAGGTATGGCTTGCGTGGTTCCCCCAATGTTTTTTTTACCCAGAATCCCCTGCACACCTCAAATTTAGATTAAAAAAATCACTTTTTCCGCCCCTTTTTGTGTGGGAAAGTTGTGGCATCACCGGCTGACACAAATTTCCTACCACCCAGCGTTCCCCCAGGTCTCCCAATAAAAATGGTGCCTCACTCGTGTGGGAGGCCCAAGTACCCGCGACAGGCAAGGGCCCCGAAACATTTTTTGATAGGCAATTTTGATGTTTTCCTCAATACGTTTTGGGCCCTTGCCTGTCGCGGGTACTTGGGCATCCCACACGAGTGAGGTACCATTTTTATCAGGAGACCTGGGGGGGACGCTGGGAGGTAGGAAATTTGTGTCAGCCTGGTGATGCCACAACTTTCCCACACAAAATTGTGAGGAAAAAGTGATTTTTTCAGCTAAATTTTAGGTGTGCAGGGGATTCTGGGTAAGAAAATGTTGGGGGATCCATGCAAGCGTGTCTAGTTTTAAAAAATGTATACGTTTGTCAGGTTTCCCTAGGTGCCAGCAGAGCTAGGGTTCAAAAACTACAACAAGGCACTTTGCAAAAAGAGGGTCATTTTTCACAGTGAGAATGTGGTGTGTCCACCTTGCGTTTTGGGCCGTTTCCTGTTGCAGGCACTAGGCCTACCCACACAAGTGAGGTACCATTTTTCTCGGAAGACTTTGGGGAACATGGGGTGGGTGGAATTTTGTGGATCCACGCAGAACCCAGAACTTTCCAACACAGAAATGTGAGGAAAACGTGTTTCTTTGACAATTTTTCAGGTTTGCAAGGGATTCTGTGTAACAGAACCTGGTGAGAGCTAGTCAAGTCACCCCATCCTGTATTCCACTGGGTGTCTAGTTTTCAAAAATATATAGGTTTGCTAGGTTACCCTAGGTGCAGGCAGAGCTAGTGTTAAAAAACGACAGCTAGGCACTTTGCAAAAAAAGGGTCATTTTTCGCAGTGAAAATGTGGTGTGTCCACTTTGCGTTATTGGCCGTTTCCTGTCACGGGCACTAGGCCTACCTACACAAGGGAGGTACCATTGTTCTCAGAAGACTTTGGGGAACGCTGGGTGGGTGGAATTTTGTGGATCTACGCAGATTCCCGAACTTTCCACCACAGAAATGTGAGGAAAATGAGTTTTTTTTGACAATTTTTCAGGTTTGCAAGGGATTCTGGGAAACAGAACCTGGTGAGAGCCAGTCAAATCACCCATACTGGATTCCCCTGGGTGTCTGCTTTTCAAAAATGTATAGGTTTGTTAGGTTTCCCTAGGTGACGGCAGAGCAGGGTTCAAAAACTACAGCTATGCACTTTGCAAAAAAAGGGTCATTTTTCACTCTGAAAATGTGGTGTGTCCACGTTGCGTTTTGGGCCGTTTCCTGTTGCAGGCACTAGGCCTACCCACACAAGTGAGGTACCATTTTTCTCGGAAGACTTTGGGGAACATGGGGTGGGTGGAATTTTGTGGATCCACGCAGAACCCAGAACTTTCCAACACAGAAATGTGAGGAAAACGTGTTTCTTTGACAATTTTTCAGGTTTGCAAGGGATTCTGTGTAACAGAACCTGGTGAGAGCTAGTCAAGTCACCCCATCCTGTATTCCACTGGGTGTCTAGTTTTCAAAAATATATAGGTTTGCTAGGTTACCCTAGGTGCAGGCAGAGCTAGTGTTAAAAAACGACAGCTAGGCACTTTGCAAAAAAAGGGTCATTTTTCGCAGTGAAAATGTGGTGTGTCCACTTTGCGTTATTGGCCGTTTCCTGTCACGGGCACTAGGCCTACCTACACAAGGGAGGTACCATTGTTCTCAGAAGACTTTGGGGAACGCTGGGTGGGTGGAATTTTGTGGATCTACGCAGATTCCCGAACTTTCCACCACAGAAATGTGAGGAAAATGAGTTTTTTTTGACAATTTTTCAGGTTTGCAAGGGATTCTGGGAAACAGAACCTGGTGAGAGCCAGTCAAATCACCCATACTGGATTCCCCTGGGTGTCTGCTTTTCAAAAATGTATAGGTTTGTTAGGTTTCCCTAGGTGACGGCAGAGCAGGGTTCAAAAACTACAGCTATGCACTTTGCAAAAAAAGGGTCATTTTTCACTCTGAAAATGTGGTGTGTCCACGTTGCGTTTTGGGCCGTTTCCTGTTGCAGGCACTAGGCCAACCCACACAAGTGAGGTACCATTTTTCTCGGAAGACTTTGGGGAACATGGGGTGGGTGGAATTTTGTGGATCCACGCAGAACCCAGAACTTTCCAACACAGAAATGTGAGGAAAACGTGTTTCTTTGACAATTTTTCAGGTTTGCAAGGGATTCTGTGTAACAGAACCTGGTGAGAGCTAGTCAAGTCACCCCATCCTGTATTCCACTGGGTGTCTAGTTTTCAAAAATATATAGGTTTGCTAGGTTACCCTAGGTGCAGGCAGAGCTAGTGTTAAAAAACGACAGCTAGGCACTTTGCAAAAAAAGGGTCATTTTTCGCAGTGAAAATGTGGTGTGTCCACTTTGCGTTATTGGCCGTTTCCTGTCACGGGCACTAGGCCTACCTACACAAGGGAGGTACCATTGTTCTCAGAAGACTTTGGGGAACGCTGGGTGGGTGGAATTTTGTGGATCTACGCAGATTCCCGAACTTTCCACCACAGAAATGTGAGGAAAATTAGTTTTTTTTGACAATTTTTCAGGTTTGCAAGGGATTCTGGGAAACAGAACCTGGTGAGAGCCAGTCAAATCACCCATACTGGATTCCCCTGGGTGTCTGCTTTTCAAAAATGTATAGGTTTGTTAGGTTTCCCTAGGTGACGGCAGAGCAGGGTTCAAAAACTACAGCTATGCACTTTGCAAAAAAAGGGTAATTTTTCACTCTGAAAATGTGGAGTGTCCACGTTGCGTTTTGGCCCGTTTCCTGTTACGGGCACTAGGCCTACCCACACAAGTGAGGTACCATATTTTTTGGAAGACTTTGGGGAACGCGGGGTGGGTGGAATTTTGTGGATCCACGCAGATTCCAGAACTTTCCACCACAGAAATGTGAGGAAAATGTGTTGTTTTTTTTACAATTTTTAGGTCTGCAAGGGATTCTGGGTAACAGAACCTGGTGAGAGCCAGTCAAGTAACCCATCCTAGATTCCCCTGGGTGTCCAGTTTAAAAAAATGTATAGGTTTGCTAGGTTTCCCTAGGTGCCTGCAGAGCTAAGGTTAAAAAACTACAGCTAGGCACTTTGCAAATAAAGGTTAATTTTTCACTGTGAAAATGTGGTGTGTCCACGTTGCGCTTTGTGTTGTTTCCTGTCGCGGGCACTAGGCCTACCCACACAAGTGAGGTACCATTTTTCTCTGGAGACTTACTGTAACACAGAATTTTAGAGCAACTGTTATTACCTATTGACTTTTGATGCATTTCTGCTTTCCAAATGAGAAATGACCTATAATTCTCATGCTAGTATGGGTACACCCAATTTCGGAAATGTGCAAATATCTACTATTTCTAAACTCTATATTTTGTTCCCATTTCAGAAATACATAGGTGTCTATCATACCAATTTTTCCATGTATACATTTTCCCAAAATAATTGCTATATAGCCGGTACATAATAAAAAACCATTGCAAGACGCTGCTCAGTTATTGGCTCTGGGTTCGTCGGGTTCTTGGTGAACCTACAAGTCCTATATATCCCCACAACCAGAGAGGTCCAGCAAATGTAACGGTATATTGCTTTCATACAGCTGTCATAATTTGAAGAAGTTACCGTTTTTTTTCAACTAATTTTCAATTTTTCCTATATTTAACTGTTAGTTTCTATGAAGAAAACTTGAAGGATCTACACAAATAACCCCTTGCTGAATTCAGAATGCTGTCTTCTTTTCTAAAATGTATAGCTCTCCAGGATCCATTATTGCTTTTATACCCATTTCTACCATTAACTGGAAGGAGGTTGAAAGCCCATAAAATAGCAAAAATAGTCTATGTCCCAGAAAATTGCCAAAACTGTGTAAAAGATTTTGGTTTTTTTACAAAAGTCGGCTTGTCCCTGAAAGCTGGGAAGATGGTGATTTCAGGACCACAACCCTTTTTTTGATACCATTTGCAGGGAAAAAACAGAAGCTTTCATCTGGAGCCCTTTTTCCCATTTTTACGAGAAAAAACAAAATTTAGCAGTATTTTGGCTAATTTCTGGGTCCCCTCCAGGGAAATCCACAAACCCTGGGTACCTTTAGAATCCCCATGATGTTGTGAAAATAAAGACGCAAATTTGGTATGGATACCTTATGTGGTCAAAAAGTTACAGGGGCCTAATCACGAACTACCCCAAATAACCAAAAAAAGGCTTAGCACGGGGAATAAAAGGCCTAGCAGCGAAGGGGTTAATGTACATAATTAACGTGTAGACTTTAATGAAAAATAAAATGCGTTTAAATGCAAACATTGTAGTAGGCAACCATATTTACTCGTACTAGGCCTCAAATGGCTGAAGCAACATTGCCTGACAAGCTGACATGACTAAGAGAAAGTCGTATAAAATGTTTATTTCCTGACCATTCCATGGACATGTTTTTTCATAATGAAAAGTTGCATACGTTTTCATCTAATGTCTAAAAATGTTTCTACTTATACAATGTTCGGTGCTAATAAATAAATACGTTTATTTAGAAATTAATTTAGAAATTTATGTAGAAATGTATTTAGAAATTTATTTAGAAATATAGATATAACGGGCTCATGCTGTGACAATTCAGTTGATGAAGCTTTATAGACTACCAATAACATATGTTGCAATAACTTTCCATGTCATGAAGAAGTCCCAATATATAAGGGAAGAAACGCATTGTTTCACAATCTGACCACGATTCCTGTTTCTTGTCGTGTGTTTGAAAGAAGGAGCTTCATCTTGACCAACAAATTGGATCCCTACACAAGCTGGATTGTATTAACTAATCAGGATTCTTGCACTGGATTAATTTATCTGTCTTTCAAATATTGTATTATGCATCTGACCGTGGTATCTTGACCAACAATTTGGGCTTTTACATTAGCTGGATGTTATTAAGTAATCAGGACTCTTGCGTTGGATTTATCTGTGTGTCTTTCAAATATTGATCTATGGTTTTGAAATTTCTTTTTTTTTTTTTACAGATCTGGACAGAGTGCTTCTTCTTTATCGTTTGGTAGAGGTGATATGTAACTCCCCTTGTTCTGGATGCAAGTACATAGGTGCATATGTAGCAATCAAATGCGTGCATTACACAAGAGTACTCGTGTAACAGATTAAACATTGTCTGTAAAGTTGCCTTCAGAACCATCCCTATGTAAACTCTTGATGCTGAATCTGCGCTGTTCTTCTATATAAGTTAACTCAGGTTTAGTTTCAGTAGAAGCATGCTCAACAGAAGTGATTAAGCCCACTAGTAGACTAATCATCAATATCAAATAGCAAATACGATTCTTTTCACTCTACACGTGTTTGTTGAATTAGATGCAATGGTTTCTCCTGAGTCAGATCAATTGAGCACAGAAATCAAAAGCAAAATGTCATTTGTCAGTTCTACTTGTGCAAACTGACATAACTTTGATGTTTTGAAAGATGAGTAAATTAGTTCAGTTACCTTCAGAAGTTATCCCTAAGCCTACATCAACTTCTTATAGTAATGACAACCCTACTCTTCTACTGGAGCCAGCCCCGAAGAAGTTTCATAAATTGTCAGCAAAAGTCTTTGGACAGATCACCTGAATTGTCAGTCAAAAAATCAGAAATCAACCAGTCTTCACTGTGGTAGTTATATTCATGGAGGTTTTTCAAAAACTTTCTGTTGATCCTTTCTGTTGAACTGTCATGTGTTCTCGAGTCAGGCCCACTCTCATCAAAGTTAGTCAATTTAGGAGCTAAGTACCTTCGACTACACACCTGTCTTCTCTTTGATCTCCTGACTACTGGCCGGTCACTGTCACTTGGCTCTTTTTCTTCAATGATTGTTTCTGTGATGTGTTCTTCCACCACAACAGCTCTCAGGCTTTTGCCCTTCCTTGGCTACCTTTCTCTTCCTAGACCCTCGCCTACTGAACTACTTTCTCCCTCTTCAGGCTCAGAGCTATCACTTACAGTTTCTTCAGCTTGGTTCATTGTGGATACTCTTGGCTCATTCGCCACAGGTTCAGCACTTGCTTTGGGTTGACCTTGAGACACTTATGCAAAATGTTCTCCCCCCTCTGAGAGTTTGAGTAGCACTGGAGTTTGACTCTGCAAGTCAGTTACTGTTGTCACCACCTCTTCACCAGCTTGTCTCATTCTCTTGATGTGGAAAGCATGTACCCAGTTTAGAAGAAGACAACACTTCACAACAGTGTTCGTCACAAGAGTAATTTGAAAGGGGCCACACCAGCGGGTCCAAGCATATCTTCCCCACATGCTTCTTCACTAGAATCCAGTCTCTTGGACTAAATTCATGTCACTGTTCTTGCCTTGGAAGAGTAGTCACCAACTCAATCTGTGAGAGTAAGACGCACCATGTCAGTCAGTCCTTTGCAGTAGTCAAGAACCATATAATCCGTAATATTCACAAGCGCAACTGCAGGTATAGCGAGAAGATTCATGGCTCTCACCAATTGAATCTCATGGGGGGATAGACCTATCCTCTGTTCAAGAGTGCTTTGAAGATTCATCAATACCAAGGGAAGGGCATCAGGCAGTTTGAGGGATGGGGACACACAATTTGGCAAGTCAGGACTTCAGTGTCCCCCTGATTTGTTCAACAATGCCAGATGCCTCTGGCCTTTAACTATAATAGAACTTCTGATCCTCCTGCAGGGCTACACACAGCATTCGAATGAATGCATTTTTTAAATGTGTCCCATGATCCAGAGATTTCAGAAAAACTGGCATGCCGAACCGAGGAATCAACTTGCTCAATAACAATTTGGCCACAGTATCTCTGTCATTTCTTCTAGTTGAGTATGCTTCTATGCAATGGGAAAAGATGCAGACTACCATCAAAATGTAACAGACCCCACTTCACATTGGCATCTCCACAAAATCCAGCTGCTTGCGACTGAATGGACCACCTGAGTTACCTCTGTGACTCATGGGAACAACTGTCCTCCTGTCTGCATTGTCACATTTGTAACATCCAGACAATCATGGTGACCCCTGCCAACATTTTCATTAGACATAGGCAAAGGCAACAGTGTGGCAGGGTTAAGATAAGTACATCTTCCTATGCTAATTATTTCGACAGAAAGTATCTGTCTCCTGTTCATAAAAGTAGGCCTGCTATTTGTCATGTGTTGTGTTCAAATGTGAGCTAGCAAGATTTCATCAGAATTGGGAACCATCACTGCGAGTAGGTACCCCATGATACCTTCACATTGCTGAATGCTGACACCAACTGCAGGTATGGCCTTTAGGCAGCATGACAAAGTCAAGAATGGCAGAGAAATAGGCGTCAGGATGTTTCAATTTTCTGTGAGTCTGTGTTAACACAACCAGTGCCCACCCTTCCGTTCATAGGAGTAGAAAACAAAATCCTTTTCATAATCAGGCATTCTTAGAGCGAGGACATGACAGACTTCCTCTCAGCTTCAGGGAGGCACTCATGCATTCATTGTCCCAAGGTAGTGGAATAGACAGCTCTTTGTGTGTGAACCTCCATAGAGTAGTAGTAGGAATCCACTGACGACAGTAGCCTACCATTCCCAGGAACATCACAACTTCTGTGTGTGTAATGGCAGGTTTAATTCTCAAAAAGGTAGAGATTCTCTCATGGAATACTTTTCTAGCTCCCTTCTCAATGCGACGTCCCTGATACAGAACCTCCCTTTGACAGTAGTAAAGGGCACTTTGTGACCATTCCCTGCCAAATGGTTCAACAGGGAATTGGTGTCTTGCTTGCATGCATCTTGCGTTGTTGACAACACAAGTAGCTTGTCAATATATTGAACCAGGGCTGAGTTGCATGGCAACTTCAAGGTCTCCAGATTCTTCTTCAGTATCTGATTAAAGATTTAGGGGATCTCTGTATACCCCTGTGGAACTTGGCACCATGTCAGAACTTTATTTTGGAATCTAAATGCAAAAGGGAACTGAATATCCTCATGCGGAGGAATAGGAAAGAACTTTTGACACAAGTCAATGACCGAGAAACATTCAGAATCACAGGGTATCTGGAAAAGTATCTTGGCAATATTCTGTACCACTTGAAAACATGGGATAACAATATTATTAACCTTTCACAGGTCTTACAGGATTCTCTTTTTTTGGTTTCTGCAAATCCATTATAGGTGAATTGCAGGTACTCCCTAGTCCCTCCTTTAATATGCCTTGCTCTATCATAGATTCCATCACAGGAGAAATTCCAGCCACTGCCTTAGGTGACTGAGGTGTCCGGGGATATTGTGCATTTCACTTGATGATTATTCCCACAGGTTCAACACCTTTGATAAGACCAATAATATTGCCAGTAAAATCCCAAACTTCCCCCTTCACTGAATCTCTTAAGTCAGGAGGTAAATCTTCTCCTGTAAAAGCCAAAAACAACCAGACGGTTGACTCTTCTACCCTCAATTTGAAATCTGCGTCTTCATCATGCGCCTGAAGCTCAATGGCATCCGATGTGCATTAGATCACATAACTTTGAAGAGTAAATCCCTGCCCAATAGATTGAATGGACTCGAATCCCATATCACAAAAGATGATCCACTTCAAGAGAACTTGGACTTGTTTTTCAAAGATGGGTTGTTTTGGGATCTCTACAGTTCTAACTGTAGAGCGGGTAGCTTTGGTAACAATAAGAAACGATATAGGGTGGCCATTCACCTCTCCATCTATATGTGGTCCTCTCTGGTCTACCTCAAAGACTGCACCAAGGACGCAATCTTCCTCCCCTCTCAGGCTGACCAGAACGTGGCTCTCTGAAACGGTCGAAAAACTGAAATTGTTGGACACTGTCAGGGCTCATAAAAGGGTTTTGCTGCTGAACCTTAGGATTCAGATTTGGAATACAACTCAGGGTAACTATATTTTGCAGCATAATTTGGGCTTGGGTTATATTAGCATTATGGGGTCTTTGCAATTTCATATTTTGTTTTGGCAACGCATTCATGTTTGAGATCTGATCATCATTTTGCATTTGTTTGGGATTCAGTTTACATTCTCGCTTCCAGTGGCTCACCTTGTAACAATAATGACACAGAGTAGTATTTTGCAGCATGGCCATCCCTGAATTCTGATCAACAGACATTCTTTGCCCTCTACCCTGCGAAACACTGTTCCTATTCTGCATCACCTGACCACTGCCTTGATAGCCAATTCCCTGCATTCCTGCAATAACACAAGGACCATAACCTGAATTTGCCATATACAGGCCATTTTGAAATCCTTTCTGTGCTAACTTTGTTTGTGCTAACATGAATTTCTCTTTAATTTTTCTCTGTCTCATTTACAAATCGTCACTGCAATACTTTGCATGGTACAGGATTTCGTCAAAACGATTTGACTGCCAATAAATTACATTCTGCTGAATGTGAGTGCTAATCTCCAGGTGCAAACCAAGAACTAACTGAGACACAAAATTACTAAAATCGGGGTGTGGTCAGCCAAGATGGCTGAGTGGATGTAATCCACGGAGGCTCCGTTACCATCAACAAACAAACCAAAGCCCAATACTATAAGTTGGTGCAACAGAACTCAGAATGACGATATAAACAGCTCATGAGGACGGGCCTATGCAAATCATGATGGCGGCAATATCCTTTCATGGAGGATCCAAGGGTGAAGCAGAAATGACAACGCCTTGAGGCACAGTGAGTGGCCAGGTGTGAGGGGCATTCCTGACCAAGGACTTGCCAAGCCCAAGAGAAGATAATTTGGCACCAGGTTACAGCCGGGGGCGGAGGGGGAAATCGCCATGGCTCAGGACTCCCTCGTATATCCAGTGCAGTGGACGGAGCATTATGGAGCACTGAGGGGACACCGAAGAGGCTCTGGGGTGACTCAGCAGGTGGCCCCAGTCCACTGAGCGAAACAGGACTGTCGGAACATTGGCATTGACGGTAGGAGACACCAGGTGTGTTATGAGCAGTATTCCTGACTTCAATATGGCGGCCGTGTGATACTGGCCGGGAGTTGGGGGTCCTCATTTGATAGCTCGGAGTGACTGGGAGATCTAGCGGTTGCCACCAGGGGACCAAGATGCTAAGGTTCTTGCCCTGTCAGCCTGCACTTGAGTGAAGCTGCCATCACACTTGCCTGACCCTAATAAGACAGATTAGGCAGGACCCATGAGGCAGTCCGGCAGCCTGTGATACCACTCGTGGGTGATTTGATGGACAACAGCCACCCACTCACGCTCATTACACTATCGGCAGGACACCCTATGTAAAGAGACCTCTTGGGAAAGCTTGCAGCACTAAATACTGAACCATAACAATAAGGCAAAGACTTTGAGGACCAGTGGGGTTCTTTCTGCCCTAGCAGTGCACTTCCCCTCTCTGAACTCTCGGTGGTGAACTGGTGTTACAGGGCACAAGAAAAAGGGCGCGCTAGACCTCTGACATAGCTCCACACATCGCTACTAGCGACCTTTATGCTGCAGAGAAAACAACAGCTCAACATTTCACCCCTTCGGAGACACAGGATCCGAAGGGGCTACTAAGACAGGAGGTGACATGTCTCTAAATAAAGAGGATCTGCTCTCCTCATTGCTAGACTTTAAGAAAGAGTTCATGGAAGAACTTAAGATGGATATGGCCTCCTCACTGGAAAAGCTAAAGGTGGATCTCAACAACAGGTTAACCTCCCTTCAACAAGATAAAGACTCTTTAGGTACAAGTTGGGACAAAAACCATGAGATCATTAATACCCTCTAGAGAGCCAAATGCCTCCCTATTGCCACCTAAGGGACAGGGGTATGGGGATATAATAGATGTCAACAGTTGCAAGTAGTTGAGAACGATTTTATTAAAAGACTTTGGATGGTACCAAAAAGTGCCCCTACATCTGTTTGTCAAGCAGAACTGGGCTTAGAGCTCATAGAGGACCATATTGGTTTTGCCCCATTGTTCCTATGGGCTAAGATTTGGCTTTCGGATGATTTAGCGTTCTCAAGAGATATTATAAAGGATTGCCTTATTACCCATAGTTTCAAGAAGATCCCCTAGTTTCATTACTTAAGAGACATGTTTTCAGAGATAGGTCTAGGACATTTTTATGACAATCCCCAGAATATTCCCCCAAACGCCAAAGAGACCATTAAACTAGCATTTCTAAACAGGGGTAAAGCACAAAATCAATAGCTCCTAGGTTATCCGGGAGGTTATCCCCCTGTTTTGGCTAACCCGCAGTTTTATTTAACTTTCATTTTAAATCCTCAGACCATATTTTATCTTAATAGATTTCGATTAAGCACAGTGCACTTTCTGGTAGCGTTTTCTACCCAAGGATAATGGTCGGATAAACTCCCCGTGAAAATTAATCGAAACAAAGCACGCTGCACTTTATTTTATTTTATGCACTTTATAAGTCAGTAAGAATTGGATTTTTGATCCCTTTAGTAAGAAAACTGTGCCCGTGTACGTACATCGAAGGTTTTAACTATCTATACTCACTGGCTTCTAGTGGTATCTGTATAGCGTTAGATAATTTCTTCAGGGGTACCATTTTAATAAGAAAGCGTTATGAGTAATATTATGCACTAGTTGGCCAGCAAATGACATAACCAAGCCAAACTGTTTTTTATAAAGACTGATCGAGCTTGGACTTGACATGGGTCCACTTTTAATGTTTTTTTCTTATGTCCCATTTTTAATATATAGTACTAAATGATTTTTGGTTACTTTGATATATCAGTCTAGTTCCAGACTTATTTTACCTTCTACTGCATGATTACGATATTGACATGGAACGTTATTATGTCTGCTAAGGTCTCTTATGAATTATTATTTTTTTAGTATTGTGCACTTTTATGGTTCTTTGGAATCCAAATAAAGTTAGTTGACTGACTGACTGACTCTTTAGGTACAAGAGTGATGGATCTGGAGACCAAAACGCTAGATCTGGAACAACCCATATGCAACTTGGGAAATCTAGTCGCACAAACCCTCCGTACTCAGTTACAAGCATCTCTACTGAAAACTGAAGATTTAGAAAAAAGTTCCAGATGAGAAAATATTAGAATACGGGACCAGGAAGAACAAGTGGAAGGTCTGGATTTGGAGGCCTTTGTTCTTGGTCTGATTGCAGAGGTGCTCGGATGAAGATCTAGATAGAGAGGGTCCACCGAGTGGGAAAACAGATAACTGGTGATCGTAAACGCACATGAGCTGTACTAGCTAAACGACATTCATGCAAGGTGAAAGAGGCCATCCTGCAGGCTGCCCGGAAAATGGATGAGATAACTTTCCATGGTTCCACTTGTTCATTATATCAATATGTAGCTCAGGCAACTCTGATTCGTCGCCAACAGTTAAGACTGGTGACTGAAAATCTACGACATGAACATATAAAATATCATTGGATCTATCCTTTTGGCCTAGCATTTGACCTCCATAACAAATCACACCATGTAACAGAACTTACAGAAGCTATGGATCTCCTGGGTCTACTGACCCATGGCCTGCCCGAATCTGAAAATGGGCCAGGACCCTCAAACAATGAAACCACTAGACCCCGGGACAGGGGCCTCGGGCCCTCTCAATGACGCCTACGGAGCCATTCCCCACCCCCCCTGGAATACTCTCTTCCGGTGGGCAACTGTACTCTGCCATTTTGAGGAGACACGTTCTAGTTCTCCTTCCAGCTCGGTGATCGCAGCTACAAAGGCAGCTGATGGCGCTGACGCACAGTGGGCATGCCGATGGTGCGCCAAAGGCAAGCCCGTCTTCGCCTGACCGCGCTCGACCAGGTGCCGGGGCCAGGACCCCTGGTCAGGCACTGACCTATTCTGCCGAGGAGCTCTTGGTTCTTGCGAACAGCAATCATTTGATGGACATAAACGTAGAGGCCAAGCTAAAGTCTGAAAAGCTTCTGAGAACCAAGGGGGTGGTAGGATTTGGACCCCTGGGGCTGTGCATGATGAACCATTAGGCCTTAAAGTAGCTGCCCTGAACACACGTTCGCTACAAAAACATTGCTTAGAGGTCTTTCCCCTCCTTCAGGTGGTAGATATAGACATTTTGCCTGTCTCTGAAACCTGCCTGGGGGCACCTCAACCCCAGATATCATTGCTGCTCTCCCTGGGGACTTCGATGTCCTTTGGCATAACAGACAAGAGAAGACTAGAGGGGGAGGTGTAGCCCCTTTCTACAATAAACGGCTCCTGGTAATTGTGGTAGAGAGCGCGGATAGCGCAGACATCCTAGGGATAAAAATCTCCTCTTAATCTTCCTGTCTAGCCCTCATGGTGGCATATCGTCCCCCGCGAGCATCGCCGAGGTTGAACAAGGCGTTCTCGGAGATCATTAGCGATCTCTTTTCCTGGTACCAACGCCTCCTAGTGGTTGGAGACGTCAACTACCATTGAGATGTATTTCCAAGAGAGCTACCGGCTAGTCAATTTGAGGGAGGAATGAGCTTGACGGGACTCTCCCAGCTGGTGGACTCCCCCACTCATGTTAAAGGTCATATCCTGGACCTCGTCTGGACTTCTATGCCACAGGCGACACGCACAGACATCAGCCCTTTCGCCTGGTCAGATCAGTCCTTAATTAGCTGCTGGGTTCTGCTGGCTAGCCAACTGCTATGCCCACCTGCCTAGTGGAGAGTGGTGTTGTTGGAAACGGGTAGCGTGGTGCAGAGCGGGTTGGCCAAACTCTGGAGGAAATGTGCAAAGCATCCACGCAGTACACACAGGCGACACACAAGGCACACTACAAAAAGAGACGCTACACAAGTTTGTGTGAAAATAACTTTTGTATTGTCAAAACACAGTATGTTTGGTAATCTCTACACGGCGCCAACTGGCGCTGGGTCAAAAGGTACAGGGGGGAATTATATACAGGGCAGGGCCAATCGGGCCCCTGACGGAACTATTGCGACCTCCAAATATAACCAAGGTATGTGAGGAATAAAGATACAGTCCCTCAGCCTCAATCCTGCAATAAAGTCAACTCAGGGCATAACCTTAGGCGTTAGTCCGGACCACCTGTAATATCAGGACCTGACCATATCCCTTAACAACTTGAAGGTCCCCTGAGGCAGGAATCAAAGTAGGCAGTTCATTAACATCAAAACCTGGCATCTAAACATAGTGCTGCACATAGCAAGTCAATAGAGCGTCACATAGAGCCTTTTAACATAGCGCTGCACATAGCAAGTTAATAGCGCTTTAAAACATGGCATTTGACATAGCAGTTGACACAGCGCTTAAGAACATGACATTTGGATATAGCGCTTTAAAACATGACATCTGCACCTAGCGCTGTACCTGGAGGATCAGTAGCGCATAGCCACTCAATAGGGCCTCGTAATATGGTCTCTGAGCAAAGCGCTACCCCTGGCAAGTATACCCGGCCTCAGACGGGGCACTCAGTCTGGGGCGAGGTCCCACACTCTGGGGCTCCAAAGTCAGGCAGGCCCCTTCGTTGCAGCTGCCCGCTGTCAGGTGGGGCAGCTGTGCAGGGAACCAAAAGAGGGACTCCGCTCTTTAGGGCCGCAACTCCGACGACACCGGCTTCAGGCGGTGCTCTCCTCGGCTCACGGGGAGTCCCGCCACCATCCGCGCCTCGCTAGTCTTCACCCGGGCCCCCTCCTGGGACCCGGGACTTGGACAATGCTCCCGCTTCCTCGCGGCTTCAGTTCAGGACTTCACCCGGGCCCCCTCCTGGGACCCTGGACTTCTCGGGGCAGATGCGCGGGGCTCCCCTCACAGCATGGGAGCCCTGCGAGAGCGCCGACGTCCTCTGGCCGCCGTCCAGTGCGGGGTAGGCTCCCGCCTGGATTCTTCTTCCCGGTCGGCTTCCTCCTGCGGGGCGGGACTTCCCCCCCGGGACACTCCGACTAGCGCGAATCACAGCGCGGCTCCCTCGACATCACGGGGAAGCCCGCGCGGCGCTAATTCTCGGCGGGTGACACAGTGCGGGGTGGGCACCCGCTCCGGGCATAAAGACCGCGGGGTAGGCTCCCGCCGGTCTCAGACAGGAAACAGGCGGCAATACGCGGGGTGGGTACCCGCTATAAGTTTAAATATTCAAAGGCGGCACACACGCGGGGTGGGCTCCCGCGGGGCTCCTAATTAGGCTGGCACACGGGGTAGGCTCCCGTTATATCTTTCAGTGCCCAGCTCTCCCTGGCCACACGCTCCTCACCCCCTTTGGGCCATGATGTATAGCGCTTTACAGGTGCTAGGTAGCCGGCAGCTGGGATTCCCACACTCACCAGCAAGGCACAGTCACTTAGAAATGCAGTGCTCACCGGATATAGCGCTCTCCTTCCACAGGCAGCTTGTAAATAGCGCTCTCTCTCCGTAGGGACTGCAGTCCGGGTCCCACGAGGCGCTTGCTGGCTCCTGCGCCCTTGGTTGAGGGTTTCTCAAGGGGGGGAAGTTGAGTTGGTGGCTGAAGGCGGACTAATTAGTCTCTGCCCGTCGTCCCTGGGTTCTCCTCTCGCTGGGCCAGATCAGTGGGTTAGTTCAGGATCCCTCACTCACTTAAAAGGCAGCACCTAAGCCCTGTCACTTCCAGCGGCATAGGTCCCTGACTAAGCCCTACCGCCTAAAACTCCTGCGTAGGTCTCTCCAGGTCTGCGTTGCCCCAACTATAGCTTTCCCTCGCCCTGGGGACAGTAGAGGGGGGGTAGATAGGCTCAGGGCCCAGCACACAGGCCCATGTGGCGGTAACCCCTGGCAGCAGGTCCCCTCTCGCTCAGGTCCACCCTCTGACTGAGCACATGGCAGCCCAGCTCCGCCCTTTATACGCCCCTCACCCCACCTTCCAGACAGTGCCAGAAGCTTCTAGAAGCGTCTGGGGAAACTGGTTCTAACTGGCCTAGGGGGAGGGTTAGAGCACCCTGTGTGCCAGGCTTCCCTCCAAAATCTGGGGTTGCTGGGAAATAACCACTAGACTGTTAACCCAGCTCAGTCAAATGGCGCAACCACACAGCTATGGCAACCATTTTAAGTTACATGTTTAAAATGGGGAAACTCAGTCTGCGTACATTATCACACAGCTTCAATCTTGCATTTACACATCATGCGATTTCCCAGAAAAGCGAAAAATTTCGGGAAAAAAGGGCCAAGTCCAACAGGTGTGCAGCTGGAATAAGATTGAGGCCGACAACCTAATTGGCACCTTGCTTAGTATCTCCCCCAAAAAACTACAAAAGATAACCTTGATCAGGAGAGTGAGGCTCTAATGGGAAACTTAAGCAGGGCCATAGATCAGGTGGCACTGGCCCGGAGGGAAAGAATTAGAGATAAATTTAAGGGAGCCCACTGGTTTAATGAAGACCTGTGAAAGAGGAAGCAAACTCTTCGTCAGGCTGAGAGATCATGACGCAAACTATACCATCCAGTGGTGCTTGCAAGCTACAAAGCCCTGCTAACCCTATACAAAAAGGTCATTATAGCCAGAAAGGGTGAATACGACGAGGCCAGAATCACGGAGGTTACCAATAAACAGAGGGAAACATTTAGAATTCTCAAAGAGCTTAGCCAGAAGTCAGAACAGAAATTGGCAGCCGAGTCGACGGACTGCAAAACATTTCAGGAGTTCTTTGTCCAGAAAGTCAGGGATATTCTTACTGAGATAGATAACAGTCCAACTAATCAGGCGGCCCTGGACCAGACTCTAGCCCCCCGCAACCCAGGTGCGAAGCTCACCGTCTTTCCGAACTTAGACTTAGCTCGCTTATCATGCGTGATGAACCGCATCAAATCGGGCTCCCCTGCAGATCCCTGTCCTCCAAGGATCTTTCGTATGGCCCTTCCTGGGCTAGAAAGAGAGATCCTCTCTCTACCTAATCACTCCTTGGAGACAGGCTACCTGCCTATTAGCATGAAGGAAGCCGGGGTGACCCCACTGTTGAAGAAGCCTGGGGCTGATGCGGCCAATCTTAAAAACTATAGACCCATCTCCCAGCTTCCTTTTTAAGCAAAGGTTATGGAGCAACATGTCCTCACAATACAATACAACTACTCCAAGTGAGGCAGGCCGGCTTCAGGGCTCATCACAGTACTGAATTAGTGATGCTGGCTGTGCTCGACAAGCTCAGAGTCAGAGCCGACAACAAAGATGCAGGCGCCCTGATTTTGTTAGATCTGTCAGCGGTGTTCGATATGGTCAACCATGCACAACTCCTGTTTCGGATTGCCAATCTGGGTATTTGCGGGTTGGCCCATCAGTGGATTGAGTCCTTTTTGCTAGGGTGGTCCCAAAGGATCCAACTGGGTGATCAAACGTCAAACAGTGGTGATTTCACATGTGGGGTCCCCCAGGGCTCAGCTCTATCTCCTCTCCTTTCCTTTTCAACGTGTATCTCCAGCCATTAGTGGCAGCCCTAGCCGATATGGACTGTCAAGTATTTAATTATGCAGATGACACCCAATTTATTCTGCAGATTAATAATTCCCCGCAAGATCAGCCTTGCATGCAGAGCATCCTTAGATACACTGTGAATTGGATGAAAGCCAATTCATTAAAAGTCAATGTGGATAAAACAGAGTTCCTTGTAATGTCTTCTAAAGGTAACCCCTGGAATGGCCTTTTTTGGCCACAAGAGCTCGCCACTGCCCCTACGCCAGTGCCTGTCATTAAAAGCCTTGGCATTAAGATCAACGCCAACCTTTCCCTGACCAATCTAGTGTCCTTGGCGGTTTGCGCCTGCCTGGGCATAATGCAACAGCTGCGGAAACTTGCCCCCCTGCTCTCACCTATTACTCTGCAGATAATTGTGTCGGCCACGATTGTGTCCAGGTTTGACTATGGCAATGCCCTTTATATTGGCCTTCCTGAGAAACTAATCAGCAAGCTTCAGGTGATCATGAACGATGCAGCTAGGCTGATTTTTAGGCTCCCTAGAAGGGCCCATGCCACCCCTTTGCTGCTTAAGTTGCATTGGCTCCGGGTCAAACAGAGAGCCAAGTTCAAGGGCCTTTACATTGCCCACAAAGCCATCTTTGGCCAGGCTCCTGGTTATATCAAGGAGCGCCTGATAAAATATGCACCGGGACGCACACTTCGATCGTCCACAGCAGGCCTCGGGGCCCCCTCACGAGCCAAAATAGCATAGAAAGGTGGCAGAGCTTTCTCTGTCTTCATTCCCCAACTCTGGAATGAATTACCGTAGAATCTCCATAAGGAACCCGCCCTCCTCCCTTTCAGGAAGCGTCTTAAGACTTATCTGTTTAGAGAAGCCCTGGCTATAGTCTAATACATTTGTTCAGTGTTCTTCTGGGAAGGTAGACACTACCTGAGCTTTCTCTACAAGCACTAAGAGACCTGTAGGTGATTATGGGCTATATAAGCTACAATTAACATAACATAACAAAGGAAACACTAAAATGACACCTGATGCACCTATATTTTATACTACAGGTTGAACACTATGATCTTGAAAATGGACATCTTAAGCATCATAGATAAGTCATTCAGAGGATGCGGGAGAGGCTCTTCAGCGAAGGCTGGTAACAGTAACCAATATATGTCTTGAATTTTCAAAACGTGAGGTCATATCTCGCACCTCCCTAGGACATTATACATGAGTGACTATTGGCCTTAATTGATGATAAGAATATATAGATATGGTAGCAGTCTCTGACCAACTTGTCTACTGCAATGTACCATCAACAAAGTGGTAAACATTATACGGGACCAGTTGTCCAAGGAGGTTTGGGTTGAGGCTTTCTGTTATGTTGTTTTTGGATACATGGATGGTCCTCTTTTAGGTCAATGGAGAGAGACATTGGTGGAAACACAATATTCACTGGACGCTTGAGAGTACTAGGAGATGGGACGGCGAGACAGAAACAAGGTGTTGAGGTGACAGGGCCACAAAATGAGAGGGGGCAGTTTCAGTGCAGCCCTGGGAAAAATGTATCGCCAGGATTAACACAACACTTTCATGGAATGTGAAGAGCCTAACCTCTCCTCTTAAGAGCCAAAAAGTATGGAAGTACCTGCTTGACCAACACTACAATGTGGTGGCCTTACTGGAGATGCACCTCAAACGATCAGAAGATCATAGACTGCGGCATAAATCCTACCTCTTGGTTTATAAATCCTCAGCTTCTACGGAACACAACGGAGTGGCACTTCTATTTATCTTGTCACTAAAATTCCAGCCTGAAGGGTACAAGACAGACAAAGACGGTAAACAAATGATGGTGAAGGGACGCCTTAGGGGGAAGTTGTGTAAGTTTGCGGAGGTATTTGCAGCTAATGCTAACCAAATTCCCTTTGTCCATTCCCTACTAACAACGGTGGGGGGCTATGCAGAAGGCACAATAGTTATGATGGGGGACTTCAACTTAACTTTGCACTCAGGTCTAGACAGCACTCATCCACATTGCTCACCCACAGGCAACTTTTCAAAAGGGTTAAAGCAGGCCATACAAGATCTAAGACTCCTTGACGCTTCAAGGACGTTCTATCCCAACACTAAAGACTTTTTTTCTCCGAGTGTCTATTGGAAATCTTCCAGCTTAGATTACATTTTCCTTAGCCTCGGTCTTGTAGGTGACCTAAGAGTAGCAAAGATCCATCCGATCACGATCTTTGACCATGCACCAGTTTCAATATCCTTAGACTAGGGCAACTCCCCACCAAAATACTTGCGTTGGTTTTTTCCAAATTCATTGGTGTGTAATAGGCTTTTAAGAGATGACTTACAGAAGTCAATCAGTGAATTCTTTCAGAAAAATCATCCCGAGGACACTACATCTTCAAACAATGGAAACACAGTTAAAGGAATACCTGAGGGGAAAAAGCATAGCACTGGTCTCCACCCTTAATAAGCAGAGAGTGAAGGAATGAATAATACTAAGAGGAGGAATTATTGAAAGTCAAGAACACACACAAGGGCATTCCCATTTGCTCCCTACAGTGAAAGTGACTGTCCTAAAGTAAAATGACTGCACTAAAAGGAAAACTAAAAGCAATTTATAACAACAGGGTGGAACTCACACTCTTACAATTAAAACATATGCCCTATGAGCACAGCAACAAGGTGGGTGCACACCTGCAAGAAAGCTTATGGTCAAGAAGGAAAAGGAATACATTGGTAAATTCCTTAACAAAACAGGAGAACCAGAAAGCTCAGAGGAAGTTAAAGGAAATAATTTTGGCACATTCTATGAACAGTTATATAGGGCAGACCACACTAACACTCAATCTCAGCTAGAATATCTCACATCAATAGATCTCTCAAAAGTAACACTGACTCAAAATGAGCTTCTAATGAGCTTCTGGGAGAACACATAACTGACAAAGAAGTACGGCTGGCGATCAAAACCCTGAAATGTTATAAATCCCAGGCCTGGACAGGCTCCATGCACAATTTTAATAAACATCTGGCGTCAAAGTGGTGCCCCATCTAACATACCTTTTAAATCATATAGCAAAGAGAAAAGCAGTCACTCCCTCCATTAACGAAGCTCTGTTAACTGTCATTCCAATACCGGGGAATGCTCCTTTTCTCTGCAGTTCCTATAGGCCGATTCCACTACTTAATCTAGATGCAAAGCTCTACTCTAAAATACTAGCCTCTAGATTAGAGGATATGCTGCCACACCTCATCCACCCAGATCAATCTGCTTTCATTAAAGGCAGACAAACCCATGACAATGTGGGGAGGGTGATCCACCTAACTGAGAAAGTTTCCGTACGTTAAGTGCCAGCAGTGCTACTAGGTCTGGATGTCGATAAGGCGTTTGACTAGTTGACTGGCCCATCCTTTTCCACATGCTCAAGCGATTCCGTTTTTGAGTCCTTAATTGCCTTGATCTAAGCCAATTATGCTATGCTCAATCTACAGTTCTAGTCAATAGAGTCAGCTTGGAGCTCTTCCATTTGGGAAGAGGGACAAGGCAGGTGTATACACTTTCCCGTCTTCTTTTTGCATTGAGCATATGACCCCTAGCAGCTAAGATTTGTGCAACTCCAAAAATCAGTGGCATTATGTTTAGATCAGTGGAGCATAACATTGTTATTCCCCGACGATGTTTTACTGGCACTTTCCGCACCCCAATTCTCTTTGATAGCTCTGCAGGAGGAGCTACAACACTTCGTGATAGTTGCAGGTTTTCGTATCCACTTGTCTAAATCCTACCCACTGAACCTCACCTTCCCCGAGAAGGAAATGGATACACTAGTGAATACCACCCTATTTCAATGGGATGTAATAGACTTGAGGTATTTAGGTATGAAAATTACCCCCCAACATAGTGGCTCTATACCAAGCACATATCCTTCACTACTAGAACAGCAAAAAACTGAGCTCAAGCATTGGTCACCCATGTATATTTCTTGGATAGGCCGAATAAATGCAATTAAGATGACAGTACTCCCAAAACTCTTATAAGTGAGACTGACCTCTGAATGCCTACCTGAGCATCCCTACGAAAACAACCCTTAAAATTTGGGACAAGGTGAATAGTTCTGCAAAATGGACAACTTACCCATCGCCATACACACCGATTCATTTTATTCTGGAATTTCCTCCAGTGGTGCAATGGTCCCTTTGATGTATGGCGGGTGGATGTTACCTTATCAGATCTTTTCCACAACTGGTACATACTGACCTTTGAAAATTGTTGATGTAACTTCCATCTCCCCAGCACTGAACACTTCTGTTATCTGCAGTTGAAGCACTGGGTGCTGCACCTGGAGGTTAGAGCAGCGGCTACTAGAGAGCTCACACCCATAGAGCAGTTTGTACATAGGGTGGGCTCCTCTAAAGACACTATATTCTTTTTGTACTCCTTATTGCTTATCACATCACATGTTCCACAGCCACGTCACATCGCCTACTGGGAATGCACTCAGGGCACAGAAATAGCTGAGGGACATTGTGGGAAGACATCTCTAAAATCAATCACTTACTAGGCATGAGAGAAGAACAATATAAGATACTTTATGACTGGTATTTGTATCCCATCAAGCTGAAAAAAATCTTTCCTAACTTTGTTGGAGGGGTTGTGGACTCCTCGGAGATTTTCGTCATATTTGGTGGGATTGCCCAACATTTTGTCTTTTTTGGCCGTACATTTGAGCGCACATTAAAGATCTCTTGGGCTGTCTCATTCCTGACACCCCTGACTTCGCACTTTTGGGTCTCCGGGACAAATGTCTGAAACACCAAACTAAGAGTGATAGGGTCATAATGTGGATATGCTTAGGAGTGGCAAAGCTGGCGATAGTTGCCGCTTGGAAGAAGCGGGAGGCACCAGCTTTGACACAGTGGCACGCACAGCTATACAATGGAAAGAATGGCAGACATTTTTAGGGGTGATTTAAAAAACGGAGTATTCATGGCGCCTGTTAATGTCTGAAACACCAAACTAAGAGTGATAGGGTCATAATGTGGATATGCTTAGGAGTGGCAAAGCTGGCGATAGTTGCCGCTTGGAAGAAGCGGGAGGCACCAGCTTTGACACAGTGGCACGCACAGCTATACAATGGAAAGAATGGCAGACATTTTTAGGGGTGATTTAAAAAACGGAGTATTCATGGCGCCTGTTAGTGTCCTGCCTCTCCCGGGGCCTTCCTCTATTGACCTGTTCCACAAATAACCGAAGACTGCAGCTCTTGCAGTTCTGATTCTCTGTGGAACATATCGAGGTAGAAATATTTAACCCAATCGATGATGCTTTACAAACTGAGTTATACATCCATGTTATCCCCCTTTTACTTTCATCTTCTCGGTTGTGTTTTCAGTCTCATCGTGTTATTTTCGGGGGTTGGGAGATAAGGGGAAGGGAGTGGGTGGGTGGGAGATTTTTGGGTTAGGTTAAGTCCGTGTTTTGGAGATGGCAGCTTTTCATGACTATGACATACCATGTGAAAGACCTCAATTTTCAATGTGAAATTGTGTTGTTTTATGGCTTATTAATGTGGGCTTTGGAGGTCTAGTCACATATAGATTGCTATTTTCTATAACATGTAAAAATCTAATAAAAAGAACTTTGGAAAAAAATTACTAGGATTTCTTCTCTCTGGATTTTCAACGCCACTATGCTGCCTGAAAACCTGCATTAATCTTTTGTAATAAGCAAGTACAGACTCCTAAGACTCTTGTGTAGTTCTTGATATTTTCAACCAGTCAATCTATTTCTTTGGAACCTTACTATTCAAAAAGAAAGTCATGAGGTGGTACTTTTCCATAACAACAGACGAAGGTCCATTAGTTTGAGCAACTCTCGGCGGCTCATTATTAAACCATTGTACTGATACCTTGCACTCTACCCACAGGTTGCTTAGGACTGCAATATCAAAGAAAGTATTTAGATCTTCCCAAAGCACCTTTTAAATCTTCACAAACCTCTCAACTTGGGTGTACCATAGGTCAGGATTTTCGCAAAATTTTGGAAATTGATTTGTAAATGTGAAAAGATCACCTGACTCCAAGGTACATGCACATATCCACCGCCATGTACTTCTCTTAATGCTCTCTCAAAGCTTCGACCTCTGTATCACTTTCACTGTTCTCCCCATCTAGCCCACCAGTATCATCTTTCTCTTTCTTTGTCTTTTCCTTCTGGGACCACCGGTCCTTGATCCTTTCAATGTTTCTCCACTTCTGAATGTGACCAACTAACTCCTTCAGATGTAATTTAATACCTCGAGTTTGCATATTGTTGATAGTGTCCTCACGTATAAACATCGTGAGAAGTTTGCCTGGTATATGCTGTCCACTAATTGTAGTGGGCACCTTGCACCAGTCCAAACAACCCCTTATTGATGACAGGTTAAAGACAACCTTTATTGAAAGCTATCCTAGTGGTAGCTATGGAGCGCAGCCTTCAGGCTAAGTCTTGAAGGAATGTAAAGCAGCTTGTTTTACCAGTCTATAATCTCTTGAATGGCTAAATGAAAGACAACCATACCAGGAATATATATAAAATATATTTATTTATTTCTAAACACACCCAACTAGTCTTTTTATGAGGCTAGAGGTCAAAACACATAAGCTACACTTCAAATAGTACAGTAAAATACACGTCAGGCCCTAGGGGCGAGCCAAACCATATACTAAAATAGTGGTATAAGAACCATGACTTAACTAGACACAAGGCCTAGAGCCTGTAGAATTGCTGGGACCCCAAGAAACCGCCCAAGGTAGTGACACAGGGGACCCACGGGGGTCGTGTGCAGTGTGAGAACACAGCTGCGAGCTCCTGTTAACTTCTATGGGGAAAGTGCCGGTTAGATTTTTAAAGATTAGGGACACTTAGAAATGAGTCAGGACCAAACCCTTTGGGACTTAGGAAGTTCTAGGGTCAACACCCATGGGAGCACCAGAGTACTCATGTTACCTCACCCAGGGAAGCCGGGTGCATAGGTGTCAAATGGTGTCGGGTCGCGTTGTCGTTTTCAATGGGAGCTGGGAAAGAAGTGCTGCTGCCGGGAAGATGCGAAGTGTCCGAATAGATCCAAGCCTGGATCGAAGTCAAGAAGGACCTAAAAGCAGAGGGGACAGAGTCTGGGTCACTAGCCAGTGACCAGGGGCACGATAGGCGAATGCCCGCCGAAGTCGGGTGATTTCAGGTGAAGGAGGTGAAGCTTGACTCTTCAGCCACGAGGACCAGGAGGTGTCGAGGACAACCAGGAGCTGGATTCGAGCTGCCCCACAAAGGATGTCGAGTGCTGCAGCATCGGTGCCCGGATTGGACACAAGCCTTGGCAACAGCAACCCACGCAAAAAGGAGAAAGATGCTTTGGTGCAGACCAGCAAGGTCTGAGGGTCTCACCACATGGTGGGGAGTTGGGGCACTTCTGGAGCAACCAGGGAAGCCCAAAGAAAATCAAAGGAGCCTTCACAGGGACCCACCAGTTGACGGACCAGGAATCGCGAAGGAGCCTCGAGCTGAAAATGCAAGAAGCGGGCTCACGGAACACTCGTGGAGTGGAGGCCCTCAATCTTTGGTGCAAATGGGGCTCAGGCGTGGGCTACAAGTAACCCAAAGCACGACTTCGAGAGACGCCGGGAAGTCAATGCACTTGCAAATGTGCACGGTGACCAGGAGTTCCAGTTCCACGTTACTCACGAGGGCTGCGGGTCTCAGCTTTGCTGGGGACTCGGGTCGGCCTCTGAGATGTCTGGAAATCCTCTTCCTGGGCTGCAAATACTTCCGAGTCCGACGGGAGCTTCGGAGATGCAGACTGGGAAAAAGGTTTGGTTGGTGCCTGCCAAGCAGGGGAGTCACTCCTTGACCCCAAGGGAGATTGCTTCAGTCCTCTAGTCTTGAGTAGAGCGTCGAAGTTCAAGGATTCAGCTACAGAGTTTCATCCAGGGATATCTAAAGTCCTGTTGCCAGGGGTTCCACCTATGGGAGGGTTTGGAAAGAGGGGTGGCTACACCCATTTCCTTTGTCCAGTTTTGCGCCAGAGCAGGGGCTGGAAGCCCCTGAACCGGTTTGAGCTGGACTATGCACAGGGACACCAAATGCGCCCCCAGTGCAGGACTTCAAAGCACTCTGAGAGTGCTCCCACCCAGCTCCAATACACATCAGCCTGTCTGTGATGTGGTTACACCTCCCTGTGACAGGAAACCTATTGTCCAGGCCTCCCCTGCCGGAGTTTCAGTCAGCAGCAGGAGGCCAGACCCGTGTCTGTGGCTGCAGCATCCACTTTGTGATGCCAGGGCTCAGTTAAGTTGGTACCGGGTATATTTGTGCTGTCATGTCTCTCCCTCTTGAAGGGTGGGATCATATTCTCACATCAGGAATTGATGTGGGGGTATGATTCCAAGGTGTTTGCCACCAAACACGACATGTTTCTGTGCAGCCAGTCCAAGGTTAGCATTAACCGTTTTAGTCATAATGCACTTAAGAGTATGTGGTCTGGTTGCACCACTGACAACCCCAGAGAAGAGATTCCGAAGCCTGCAGAGGGGCTCAGCTCATGCCTGGGCACCCTCTCACATATAACCAAGCACCCTGCCTTCAGGATTGATAAGGCCTGCCATAGGGGTGACTGATAGGTTTCTATGTGCAGTGATAGGTGAGGTATAGTGAACCTATACCCCAGTAAAGGGTGCATGCACCACCTTACCTAGGCTGCAATAGCAGACCTATGGTGTCATTTTGGAGGGCTTTCCAGGGGTGGCACAATACATGCTTCAGCCCCTGGTAGGCCTCTGGGGTACCTATGCCCTGGGTACATAGTATACCATATACTAGGGACTCACAAGAGTACCCCAGAATCCAATCTGGAGTGTACCTAAAGTACATGGAATCAATTTATAAGAGAAAGCAGATAGGCTGGGGACCTGAATAGCAGGTTCCCAGCCAAACTAAGTCCTAAACCATCAAAACACCAGGAAAAAAAGTGGGGGCAACCATGTAGTCAGATTCCGCCTTCCTACAAACATCTTGAAGTTCTTCTTTAAATTCAGACTTTTAGACAAATCAAATCCAAACTCTTTAGCTAATCTCTCCAGTTTGCTGGGTTTCACTGGCACATCTAGCAGTTTCCTCACTCAAGAACAAACATTCCTCCTCATTGTACCCAGACTTCTTTTGAAAAGTTCTTTGAATTCTGCTTTCAGTCTCAAAAAATCTAGTCCCCTTGAAGGGGCCCTCCTCTCTGGGGTTCGTAGCTCGTGACTCTCCTCAACCTGTACGATAGGCACACTCACAATGGGAGTTGGTGGTGTTCAGGGCTCCCAGATCTAAACTTGTGTCCGCACTTGATGCACCAGGGCTTGTAGTGACTTTGGACGTACCTGGGCCGGAAATAATGATGGTAGTACTTGTAGCGCTCTATAACGGATCTGGGGCGATAAGGGATAAACCTCTCACGGGAAAACTCTAACCAAAAGGTGCACTCACAAGCATGTCTGTAGGCTGTGTGTTCCCTCTAGCCTGGAGACAAGTATTGTATGAAGGTGACTGGGTCATCAAAATAGTTATCACTGGAGTCACTATCACTTGTTTCAGTTCTCTTCTTTTCATTCTGTGGGCTTGAAGGTGACACCGGAGAGCAAATTGGGGTTGTAAGTGTTTTTATTGGTCTATGTACACGCCGGCGGGTGGGTGTGGGTCGGTAGTAAGGTAACGGAGTCTCTGTGGCAGTCTCTGGAGAGCCCCTTCGTCCAGCCGTCCTCGGTCTGCTCTGTGTTCGGTCCAGGTCGGGCAGGCTCTGTCCGCGGCAGGTGGCATCGTGCAGTGGTACCCGGGAACAAAAACAGAAAGGATTCCAGATGTGAGTGTTCTATTCTTAAACTGGTGCGGTGAGGGAAGGGAGTGAGGGACCACTCGGTGCACAACACAGCAAAAATAGTGAGATCGGGTGCTCGGGGTGGGTTTTACCGGGATACCCAAAAGGCACACAGTTACCAAGGCGGTCCCCTATGCGTCGGTAGACGCCCTCCCTTTCTTTCCCACCCAGCCCGTGAAACGTTTGCATACCTGTGAGAGCCACGCTCCTCCGGGAACGTGGCTGGGCGGCTCACGGTATCGTTGGCCTCCTGGCTCTCATTGCTCGTCGTCAGCTCCTCCTCGAGGTTCTGTCCGCTTCCTCTCCTCTCTTGCTCCTCCGTCTGTCTCCGCTCCACCGTCTCGCTCTCCTCCTCCGGTGTAAGCACACACCTGCGGTAGCGTTCTTCCGGGTATTTCAGGCCAACCCTCCTCGTCGTCATCGCTGGGGGCGTGGCTTTGTGATAGTCCGTCCCATTTAAAGCAACGGGCCCTTTTTCCTCACCTGAGACGGGGAACTGTAATCCCGAAGGGGTCCACTCCGTTTGCTGGGGAGAGGGTGTCGGTCACCTTTGGGGTCCAGGTGGGCTTACCCTCAGTCCGCTCCCCCTTGTTACACATTCTTACCCCACTTCTGATTTCTTGCTTTCTGCTTTCCCTCGTTATCATAGGGTACATTCCTATGCCCCCAATCACATTTTCTCTCCATTCCCGCAATTCTGCTTCCAACTTCATCTCTATACAACTACGGACCTTCTTTCACACATATTTCTCTTTCTCTTTTATATGTATGGTAAGCTCCCATGCATTCAAAGCCTCATACTGAGCAGGTCTTGGCAGGGGTTTCATCTCATTTAACACTTTACTTAAATTCTCAATTACTCTTAAACTGCAATGACCTTTCATTTGCTGTGATCGCATCCCATTGTTTGACCCGGATACACATGTGTAACCCAACCTTGCTTGTCATGTAATGTGCAGACATGCCCAAAAAGGTGCCTTCTCCTCACGAACAGGTGTTCTCACATCATCTTTGACCAAAGTTCTCAATTTCTTGAAAAATATCACCTCTACTCTGTATGAGGTGCAACACATATTCAGTAAACTTCAACTAAAATAACAGCCAATTCTCACCAAATCGCAGTCCGATACTCGATAACACCAACATCCATTCCTAACATGACACCACTGAACCGACCACTGAAGGAGCTCCAGTGACGTAATGACCAGTCCCAGCATGGCACACACACCAACTGTCTAACACCAGTGTGGCACCTTATGAGTCAACTCACAGTACCTCACAGCAGCTGAGTTCACATCGATCAGCTTTGTATAAACAAATTATCTAACATAAAAAACAAAACAACTCTTGTCTGTTCTGGTCCAGAAAAACCCAAAGTCAGCAATCACTTTCAGGAAAACTGGACTAACATGCCCCATGTGCTACCACACACACAAAGTGAATTCTCAACTAATGGGAAAACACCCTGACTAGTGCAGTCCATCCTGTGCACAAAGAGTCACCTGAACACTGATCTCAGGTAGTACATCCTCACAACAGAAGATAATAAGTGCCTCTCTTGATGCAGCTAATAGCATTTCATAGTCCAACACCTCAAACTTACCAGACAAGCCAAAAATCTTAAAATAACTCAATATCTATCCTAGGATCTTGCATGTTTGTTTTCGTAAGCACAACCAATATACACGAAAAGGCACTTCAGTTCTCAACTAACACATAGAATTCTTCTGAAGGCAATTTTACACCACACCACAAAACACACTAACTCATCAAAACAACAAACACTACACCCTCAACAATGCACAATCAATCATGTATAACCCTACATATACTCAATCTCCAAGGATAATGCAGCCGCTTCAGGAACGCCGGAGCACCAATAATACTCCATACTGGACAATGGAAACTGGGGGAGACGGTCTGGGTCAGGGTAGATTCTAACTGTCTCTGGGGCAAATTCGAACTCCTCACGCCTCAGTGGAAACCATCCGCTGCTACCAGATCGTGTTGCAGCAGATTTGCACTGTGCGCATTTCTTCTGCAAACTCAAGTACAAGCTGCATTCATGTGGATGATTCTTTAGTTCCGGTCTGATGCATAACACATCAACTCAATTACATTTGAATAACGTGAAGCACATTTGACCCCAGAAAATTGGATGAGAATGTTAGATTTGCAAACCATAAAGGTATATTAACAGATTAGTAAATTACAAACTCAAATGGTTCAAATTAGGGATAACTCAGTAATCAATACACAAATGCATTAGTCAATATTGTTTAAAGCAATTCAGAATTGCAAAGACAAACTTTAAAGTTTTCACAAAGTAAATCAGAGCAGGCACCATTTTCCACAAAGAGAAGCTCCCTAATTTGCTAAATTAGAAAAGTTGGGAAAGTTGAAGAGGAGTCAGGTAGAAGATGTCCACATGAGAAGACTCTAAAGGCAGAATCAAATTAATCAAATAAAGATTCAGTCAAGCAGGTGAGAAAAGGATTTGCTCAGGAGTCTAACTTATTCGGGCGACAGCAAGAAAAAAAAAATTCTAAGGGAAGTGGAGAAAGCATCTGAACTAACTAACTTAGTAATTCATAGTTTAAATCATCTCGTGTACAGGAAGGTACAACTCCCTACGATTCCCATGAAAAGAACCAATCAAGATCGAACATGTTGCGATAATGAAAGTTCCAGTTTTTCCACGACTACCACACAACGGAGTCTCTGCATGACCTTCAGCTGGATATCTGGGTAGCAGGATGATACAATTCAGTCAGGATGTTTCCACTTGCAAGTGCAGGCTCATTATTTGACTCTCCATAAAGCATGCATAGATAAACATTCACACGGAATCTAAAAACAAATACATTTTAATTAACTTTGGCATGCACAGCTTGACTCCTGCAACCAGAAAGAGGAAAAGTACATGACAGGCAAGAAACATGACAACTAATATGAGAGATTTTAAGTTGAGGCCTCCGTTAATTATGGTAAACTTTAAGGGCTGATTATTGTAAACATATATATATGTAAAAGCAATCACAAATATAAATTTCATCAGCACCTTCCTGTCTGTGAGTCAAACAGAAATGCCCAAGCTTTAAGCCACACATCTGCCCTCACTTATAGTTTGCGGTTATTCAATCAGTCAATCAATCAATCACATATTTATAGAGTCAAGCAATTTACCTGTGAGGGTCTCAAGGTGCTAGAGATGTTGGCTGTTGCGTGATGGTTTGATCATTCAAACACCCAGGTCTTTAGTTCTTTCCTGAATTGCTGGAGTGATGGTGCAGTCCTGAGGAGCAGGGTGAGGTTGTTCCATGTGTGAGAAAGTGCCATCTTTCTTGCAGGGTATGCCCCCACTTTTTGCTGAATTGCTGAATGTACTTTGACTGAGTGTGCCCTGGACTCCTGCCAATCAGGTGCCCAGGGCCTATGTTCCTTCCCTAAAAACCTCAAACCCAAAATTGGCAAACCCTGGCCACATGTCAGCCCCTGGTAAATGGTACCCTAGGTACCCAGGGCCTTGTGAACAGGGAAGGCCTCTAAGGGCTGCAGCACTCATTGTGCCACCATTAGAGGCCCTGTACCCTAACACACACATACTGCCCTTGCAGGCTGAGTGTCTGGGTACAAGACAAAACAAAGAGTCGACATGGCACACATCCCTGTGTGCCATGCCCACCACCTACACTGCCCTGGCATACATCAGCCACCCCTCTAGCTGGGTGCCCTATGCCAGTGGTGTGGGCACAGAAGCATGAGCCCTGTGCCCATACAGTACCCAGGTCCATTCCTGGGCACTGTCAGTGCAGTGCTGCCATTTAAGAGTACATGGTGCTGAGAGCTCGTCAAACACGAACTCCACAGCACCATAATGGCAACACTGAAGACTGAGAAGTTTGGTATCAAACTTCTCAGCACATTAAACCCGCACTGATGTCAGTGTGGGATTTAATGTACAAAGCACCACACAGGGCATCTTAGAGATGCCCCCTTAAACCTAACCTACAATCCACGTCTGGTCTGGGAGGCTGCCTAGGCTGCCACACAGCAGACATGTTGCTGGACCCTTGGGTAGGAGAGCCCCCGCTCTCCTGGGCCTGCAACAATGCACATCCCGGGCGAGGTGCTAGGTCTCCTCCCCCAGGATGGGCAGGGGGAAGCTTCAAAGGCATGCCGCCTCTGTGAGCTTCCCCAGGCCACTTGCTGTACCCAGAAAACTGTCCCCCACCGGTTCTAACCCCCACTCTGGCGGGAAGACTGTCCGGAAACCGAAAATAAGGACAGGGGATTTGCCAGCCTGCCAACCCCACCCCTCAGGTGGGGGAGGCGAGGTGAAGCACATCTCCGGGCACTCGCCATCTTGAAGATGGGAGGCCCTGCCCAATCAGGAATAGGCTACTGCCCCCCTCCCACAGGAGAGTGGCAGGATAGGGGGTGTACCCACCCCAGGGCAGGGACCCATTGGTCCCTGCCCTTTACCTACCTGTAATGCCCCTAAAGCTAGTATTTAGGGGCACCCTGAACCTTCCTTCCTCAGATTCCGAAGAACAAAGAAGAGAAAGAAGAAAGAAGACCTGCGGTGCAGCTGCTAAGAAGAGGAAGTCACCAACTGCTTTGGCCCCAGCCCTACCGGCCTGTCGACCCTCAAACCTGCTCCTGCTACATCCCGGCACCTCTTGTGGCCAGCAACCTCACAAACCCCGGAGGACCTGGCTACCTTTGGACTCTGAGCACCTGGGACTCCCATGAGCAGTGGCTCTGCTCAAAACCCGCTTCTAACCCCTGGCATCAGCCCGGAACCGCGAACCCTGCACACTCTGCATCTGCCAAGCCTGGCCTGTGCCGGAGTGAACAAAGACCCCGAGGACGGCCCCCCGGCGACTGTGACCCCGAATCCGGCACCCAAGGACTCACCTCGATGCTCCTGACGACGCCTGCAGCCTCCGAACCAGGTACCCCCCACCCGCGATCAACAGAGGGTAAGATTTACTGACACCAAAAGGCACCCCTGCACCCGGCGCCCTGCGGCCCCCTGTGCCCAATTCCTGGGTACCTACCTATCCTCCAACTACCCAAATTACCTCTCGAAGTGGTAGTTGCACCTGAAGAATCTTTGTCCCCGAGCTTGCAGCCTTTGTTCATCCAGGAGCTTTCCCATTGAAAACCATTGAGCGCCCGAAGGTTCAAAAGCACCCTGCACCCAGCCGCCCGAGTGCCCCTGGCGGTGTAACCTCTACTCCTATCTACTTCCCCATTTGCCCTGAGCAAGTGACCAAGAGCCCAGCTCCCATAGCCGCGTGGCCTGCTAGTCAGCAGCCACCAACCAAGGGCCCCCTGCCTCCCATAGGATAACATTGGGCCTAACTCACTCTGCACCCGGCTGCCCCTGTGCCGCTGAGGGTGTAACAACTGTACTTACCTGACCCTGGGAGACCCCTGAGTCTGTGCCCAGAACCTTAACTCTGCCAGTCGAGTACTTACCCAAAAGCCGATAACCCAATTTTCCTTCATAGGGTAACATTGACTGGTTTCTTCTGAAATTTCTTCTAAGTGTGGAATTTCGAAAACTTAAAATATTCACCTAAAATCAACTGAGTAACAAAAACGAAAATATTCACCAGCTATTAGGAGAGATCCCAGTGCTGGATCTTGGTGCCCAGCACTGACCCTGAAAAGTACTCACAACCGTACTTACCATTAACCCAATTTTCTTCCATAGGAAATTATTGACTGTTTTTTTTGTGAAATTTCTTCTAAAGTGTCGATTTTTGCAAACTACAAATATTCTTTAAAAATCGTACCAACTCTGAAAACGTAATTGCTTACCTGTTTTAGATTGAGGTCCAAGTACTGAGCCTAGGAGCCCAGTACTGGATTACAAAAGTAACGAGAACATACCATACCTGTAACTTGAATTTTCTCCCATAGGGAATCATTGACTGTTTTTCTATGAAATTTCTTCTGTCAACTTTTAAAATAGCAAAATATTGCCTAAAAATCACAACAGTAACTAAGTCAACTTTACTCACTTGTTTCCAAGAACTGTCCCAGGATTGAATCTAGGATCCAGTCCTGGAGTTAGAAAAGTAATCCTGAAAGTAATCTATTGCAAATAGCTTAAAACTTCCATTGAGCTCAATGTATTATTGTGTTTGAAATTGTGTTGCCTATTGCAACAACCTGTGACTATCTACAAAAGTCAATTGCATATTGCAAAAGTATTCAACTAAAGCCTCTCATCCTGAGAAAGTATATTGTAATACCTATTGTTGGTTCTAAAGTAAAACAAACATATTTTTTGTATATAAACCATTGGCCTAGAGTTCAGTTCTTAAGTGTGTGAGACCATTTGCTGACTGAGTGTGTACAACAAATGCTTTACACTGCCCTCTTATACTGCCTTACTGCTCGACCAAGCTACCACTTTAGAGAGTAAGGTTATATCTAACTTTAGCCTCTGCCAAACCTCTGTGGACTGTGGACTCTGTACACACTGTACCTTTTTGGGAACAGTATATACAGAGCCACTTTCTCACACCATGCCTTGGCTGCCAGGTGGAGAAACGTTCTCCGATGTTGGTTCAGCGGATCTGTGGAGTGTCAGCAAGGGAGAGGGAGGTGAATCGAAGGTGTATGGTCGGATGATGGAAGGTTAGGCATTTGTTGATGTACGCTGGTCCTTCGTTGTGCTAGGCCTTGTAGATGTTTGTTAGCATTTTTGATGTGGCATCTCTTCTGAAGCGGGAGCCAGTGTAGTTTCTTGAGATGGGGTGTGATGTGGATCCTTCTGGGGAGGTCAGGGAAGAGTCTTGCCGCTGAGTTTTGTATTGTCTGGAGTCTCTTCTAGAGGCATGCGATGATTTCTATGTAGAGTATGTTACCGTAGTCCAGTCTGCTGGTGATAAGGGCCTGCGTGATGGTCCTTCTGGCATTGACTGGGGGACACCTGAGGATCTTGCTAAGCATGCAAAGAGTGTGGAAGCAGACAAATGAGACTACATTGACCTATTTCTTCATGGATAGCTTGCTATACACTATGATGCCGAGGTTGCGGGCATGGTCTGTAGGAGAGATGGGTGGGTCGAGTTCCACGAGCCTCCATGCGTCGTCCCATGGCGAGGTGTTGTCCCCAAAGATGAGGACTTATGTATTGTTCATGTTGAGTTTGAGACAGTTCTTCTTCATCCAGTCCGCGATGTTCAGCATGCATCTGTGGAAGTTGGCTTTGGTGGTGGAGGGGTCTTCAGACAGTGAGAGGATGGTCTGAGTGTCATTGGCATAGGGGATGATGCTGCGATCTGATGCTGTAGGCCAAGGGGGGGTCATATAGGTGTTGAAGAGGATGGGGTTGAGGGATGATTCTTGGGGGACTCCGCAGATGATCTTCTTGGGCTCTGAGGTGAACGGTGGGAGACGGATCCTTTGGGTTCAACCGGTGAGGAACGAGGGGATTCACTTGAGGGCATATTCCTGGATCCCAATGTAGTGGAGTCTGTTGATCAGGACGTGATGGGAGATAGTGTCAAACGGGGCAAACAGGTTCAGGAGGATGCAGGCTGCCATTTCTCCATGGTCCAGGAGGGCTCTGATGTTGGTAGCTGTGATCAGGGCTGCTTCTGTGCTGTGGTCAGCTCGAAATCCAGATTGGGAGGGGCCCAGGAGGTTGTTGTCTTCTAGGTGTTGGATGAGTTGCTTCTTGATCGCTTTTTTGAGGACTTTCGCTGGATAGAGGAGCAAAGAGATGGGTCAGTAGTTCTTCAGTTTGACTGGGTCGGCGGATGGTTTTTTAGAAGGGGGCTCACTTCAGCGTGTTTCCAGTCCGCAAGGAAGGAGGCCACGGTTATGGAGGTGTTCAGGACCTTCCTGAGCTCGTCTCCGATTGTCTTGCATAATTAATTATGGTCAGTAATGGAATGCTGAGGCATGGCAAAACCAGAGTCGTGCCTGGTATCTGAGAAGAGAGAAACCAACTCTGTCCTTATTATTAATTACTAGCACCTTGTAAAAACATAGGATATTTACAGTTTTGATTGCTGAAGGATATGCTCCCAGAGCAACAACTGCATGATCTTTGCTACAGTTATGTAATAAAACATATCTTCGAATTTGGTGCTGATTGTGTATTTAAAATATAGACTGATATTTAAGGTTGTTGGGTCTACATGAGAAATAAAGTTACCCTGGAAATGTAGAAGGAAAAAATGCAAAACATAACTGTTTTCACTTGTGCAAAACTTTAGTGGTTCATGCCAATTTGCACTGCTTCACTGGTTTGTGTGTGGGTGGAATTCCACAAACGTCTGTGGAATTCTTCCTCTGAACTGATTTGTGAACAATTGGTAAATGTGATCTACAGGCAAACCTTCTCATTAGCATTTTTTAAATTTCAAATTTTGACAAAAAAAGTGTGCCCACAGTTAGCAACTATTGTGCCTGAAAATCTTCCAGATACCATTCATGCCAGAACAGTGTTCTTCATTAAAGAATTTGTAGTGCTGAAAGTCCCTGTTGCTGTAGCCATGTGCTCATATCTACATTTGGAACAGACCCGTCATGTATCCCTGAAAAGGTGAACTGTGTGTTGAGTTCCTGGTAGGTACTGTGGATGTTATTAGTTTTTGTTATTACTCCAGTCGCCCACAGGGGAACTGATATTAACATGCATGAGACACATCCACTTAACCAGACAATAGTACGACCAATGGTTGGTGGCAGATAATTTATTACCTCCTCGTCAGACCTCCCCGTCACAGTCCAAACCAAATTAGCACAGCTCCTCCCACCCAGAACTACCAAGCAAAACGTACCCCATCCCTTCCCTCCAGGCCACTCCTACATCCTGTGCCATATAACCTATGACTCCCCCCCAATTCACATCCTGTTGTTTTTTTTGTGCTGGATGCTGTTCTGGGCAAGACTCGTTGTGGGGGGTGCCTGCTGCCTCCGACGGTAAGTGTGTGGCGGTCTGCGTTTACGGCCGTTGATTGCCCTGGGTGCCTGCCTGGGTGCATTTTAAGTCCCTGCTATAGTGATCTGGGGTTTATGAGCCAGACTACCTGGTGTGGGGTGGTGGCGGTCCTGCTGCGGCTTCCACTCTTCCGGGTTAATTCCCTGTTCTAGCGGAACACCCAGGGAGGGAGGGGAGGTGTGTTGGCCCGGCTTTGCCTTTCTTGGCGTGCCGGGGGCGTGGTGGATCGGCTCCTCCTCAGAGGTCTTCTGCACGGGGGCTCGGTTCGCATATTCCGAGTCCGAGTTGCCCCTCTGTTGGTGCGGTGTCTCCTGCCTCGTGGGACCCATGGGGAACCTCTGGTACTTTGGACTATTTCCCGGTTCTGGCTCAGGCTTTGTTTGGTATCCTGGATGCGTGGACCGGATTTGGGCCTTCTTGTTGGGGAATAGGGACGACTGGTCTGCCCTCTATATTTGTGTTGCTGCCTTTGGAGGGTCGCTGGGGGTTTCCGGCTCTCCCCGCTTGATTCGGTGTGGCGCTGGGGTTTGTGGTTTACGTTGTCTGTGACCTTGTCTTACTTTGGCCTCATTATTAGGGTCTCTGATTCACTCTGCGGGTTATGTGTTCATGTCCTGGTGGTTCATTTTGTACTTAGTGTACATTTGAAGCTGGTGTGCTGGTATGACGGGCATTGCTTGGGAGCCTTACCTGGGTGTTCTCTTGTTCCTGTTGGGGAGGCGTTTGGGGCGCGGTCGGGTTTCCCTACAGCAGGGGCCTGATTCAGTCATCCGTTTTATGGGATGGCGATGTCTCTGATTGGCCTGTTTTTTTGGGCCGGCCTACGGTCCTGTTGGGGATTGGCTGTAGGTCATGGTGGCGTTCACTGATTGGCCTTGGGGGCCTTGGATTGGTTGGTCAGGTGTATTTATAGGAGGCTGGTTGCTCTGCTCTCCTGATCCATCATGGAGGGTAGAAGTTCAGACGTGAGTGAGCTCAGATGTATGGAGGAGGTGGTGGTTGCTGGGTCTTCCACTGCTCCTTCCCTGGCTGATGTGCAGAAGATGATTGAGGCCGCAGTGGCTGCGGCCTTTTTGGCTCGTGAAGCCCAAGGGGCCTAAGAGGCAGAAGTTGGATGCCTCGGCAGAGGTGGATCGGACGTGGAGTTGGATGAGGAGGTGAAGGGTCATTTTGTCCAGGGTGCGGACCTTCACTGTGTTCTGCAACATGTTCGGGACAATTTAGGGTTCCCTAGTCCCTTGGAGGGTGGGGAGTCGGAAGACTTTTTTGCCAAATACCTGAAGAAGTGGCTGAATGCCTCCCTATTCATAAATCTGTGAGGAATGTGCTAAAGGGAGAGTGGAAGGATATTGACATACCTTTCCCCAGTTTCTAGCTAAAAGGCATCCTTTGCAGGGGTTCGCTGAGGAATTTCCATCTGTGGTGAAGGTGGATTCCCTGCTGGCTGGTATGGCATCTCAGAGCCTGGTGATGTCTGAGGCTGCGGTTCCTTCTGATCCTGGGGACAAACTGGTGGAAGGGGCTTTGAAGCGGTCCTTTGCTGCCTCTAATCTTGCATTTCGGTCTGCGGCTTACACTAGCTACCTGGTTTAGTCGCTTCTGAAAGACTGTCAGGGTATTTCTGAGCAGCTCTTGCAGGATGAGGATCCCTCAGAATCTTTATCCATGTTGGAGCAACAGTTGCGCTTCCTGGCGGATTTATCCTTCGATTCCCTTAGTGCGGTGGCACAGCTGCTGGGGCCTCGGTAGCTGCTCGCAGACAGTTGTGGCTTAAGCCTTGGAAGGCCGAGGCTGCTCAGAAGGCTGCCGTGATGGAGCTTCCTTTCATGGGCTCTAAACTGTTTGGGGAGCTGTTGGAGGCACTAATTAAGAAAACGTCAGAAGACAAAAAGTTGTTGCCTCTGGTCCACTCTTTGCAGAGAAGGAAGTTTGCTGGTTATAAGTGGGCTTTTGGGCAGGGGTTTTAATCCAAAATGGCAGCCCAGCCCTTTCGTGGTTGGGGCCGTGGCCGGGTTGTACCTTCCTTCCACAAATCCCAGGGTCAACAGCGTGCCTCCTCTTCTTCAGGGCCCTCCAAGTCGTGACTATGTGAGGAATTCATTGGTGGTGCCGGTTGGGGGTCGCCTCAAGTCTTTTTTTCTTGTTTGGGAGGAGTTCGTTTGAGATCAGTGGGTCCTGCGGGTTGTCCAGCTGGGCTACAGGATCGAATTTGGTGTTCCTCCAGTGGATGGGTTCAGAGATACCCCTGTTACCAGATTTCAGGTCAAGTGTCGGGCTCTTTTGGACGGAGTTCAAGACCTGGTTTCCAAAGGGTCTGTGGTGAGGGTGCCTGTGAGTCAGCAGGGTCGGGGGGTTTACTCGATTCTGTTCCAGAAGCCAAATGGAGACTTACATCCTGTCCTGGATCTGAAAGCTGTAAACTTGTGTATCCCTCATCAGTCCTCCAAAATGGTGTCTCTGTAGTTGATTCTTTCCTTCCTGTCGGTGGGGGATTTCCTGGCTTCTCTAGATCTCCGGGACACCTACATTCATGTGCTGGTGCACGTGGCTTCCCAGAGGTTCCTGCGTTTCTGTGTAGGAGTAGATCATTACCAGTTCCAGGTATTGCCTTTTGGGCTGTCAGCCTCTCCTAGGGTGTTTACTAAGGTGTTGGCACCCTTGGTGGGGTTGTTGCATGCTCAGGGGATCCAGGTGTTCCCTTACTTGGACGATTGGTTGGTTTCTTCCTCCTCTTTCCTTCAGGCTCAGGCCCATACTCTGGAGGTTTGCAGGCTCCTTAGGCAGTTCGGGTGGATTGTGAACTTGTAGAAGCCCTATCTTTGCCCCACTCAGGAACTGCTGTTCATTGGGGGAGTTTTCAACACCAAGTTGGGGAAGGTTTTCCTGTCGGAATCCCGCATACTGACTCTGGTGCGCGAACTAAGGAGGGTGTTGGGGGCTCCATCTTCCACGGGTCGACAGTGGTTGCGTGTTCAGGGCTGTCTGCTACTCTGATGATTGTTCCTTGGGCCCGTTTGCACTTGTACCTCCTGGTGAATCATGTTCTGGGTCATTGGGATCGGCATCTCTGGATTACGAGCTGTTGATTCAGGGGGGTGTGGCCATCGCCGAGGAATTGTCCTGGTGGCTGGAGGAACAGAACCTCTTGCAGGGCTCGCCCTTTGTGTCCCAGGAGAGGTCGGTCCTGACGACCGATGCTAGCAAACCGGGGTGGTGGCGGTGTTGGTTCAGGAGTTGGTGCAGGGGCTTTGGTCTGTGCTGGAGGCAGGAGTGTCTTCGAATTGGAGGGAGTTGAAGGCAGTTCAGTTGGCCTTGACTCATTTTCCTTCTTGGGTCCTCCAGAGGGATGTGATGGTGCGGTCAGACAACATGGTGGTGGTGTGTTATGTCAACCGCCAGGGGAGTGGCTTCCCTCAACTTGTTGGCTCAGCACATCTGCCAGTGGGCAGAGTCGCACTTGTTGTCTCTGAGGGCTTTACATCTGCCGTGGATTTTGAACTCGGAGGCGGATCACCTGAGCAGGGCGTTTCCCACCCTGTCCGACATGTGCCTGACAGCCCGGTTCGGGGTCCCAGTGGTGGACCTGTTTGCAGCTCTGGGGAATGGCTTGAGGGAGAGGTTTTGTTCTCTGGTTTGGCCGGACGAGGTTTGGAGGGTGGTTGCACTGTCATTCCGGTGGGAGCGAAACCTGATGTATGCTTTTTCCCCGATTGCTCTCATTCCGCGGGTCCTGCTGAACATCAAAATGGATCGGGCCTCGGTTGTCCTGCTGGCTCCAGATTGGTCCAGGAGGCCTTGGTTCCCTCTGTTGTTGAGGTTGGCAGTAGGGCCTTGCTGGAGGTTGCCAGTGGTTCCTTGTCCCCTGTTGTTTACCCCTCTGACGGTTGGCTGTTGAGATGCTGAATCTGGTGGCTTTGGGGTGTTCTCCTTCTGTGGCTGAGTTTATTCAGCAGTCAAGGCACCCTTCAACTCTCAAGTCCTATGCCAGACAATGGGTGTAGTTTCTGGATTGGTGTATGGCACGGGGTTGGTCTCCGTTGGAGGTGGATCCAGTGCGTATCTTGGATTTCTTGAAGGATGGCTTCGACTTGGGGGTGGCTTTGTCCTCCCTGAGGGCTCAGTGGGCAGCTGTGCGGGCCTTTTGGGGTTCGGACTGTGAGCCTTTGGTCCCCTTGGTGTCCCAGTTGTTGAGGAGTTGTTTCCTCCAGAAACCTGTCATTAAGTCCTTTGCTCCTAGTTGGGATCTTCCTTTGGTTTTGAGGGCCTTACAGGGGACTCCTTTTGAGCCTCTGCATGAGGTGTCTTTGCGGTTTGTGACGATTAAGGTGCTTTTCCTTGTCGCTATTACCTCGGCTCGGAGGATTGGGGAGTTGGGCTCCTTGCTTTGTTCAGAGCCCTTTTTACATTTTTTTCTGGATCTGGTTGTTCCGAGGCCTGATCCTTCCTTTGTTCCCAAGGTCCTTTCTTTTTTTCACTGCTCAGAGGATCTGGTTTTACCGGTATTCTGTCCAGATCCTCTTTCGGAGGTTGAGGTGCGGCTGCACTGTTTGAACGTTAGGCGGACTCTGGAGGTGTACTTGCTGCATACTAAACCTTTTTATAAGGTGGATTCTCTTTTTGTGGCTTTGGGCTGACTGGTCAAGGTCAAAAGCCTTCTGAGGCTACTCTGCAGGGCTGCTACTTGGAGTTCTCCTCACACCTTTATGTCCCATTATCGTTTGGTGGTGGGTGGGACTGAGTCTGCTGGGTTTGGGGGTGCAGTGTTGCTTTCTGCTTTCTCTTTTTCTTTTTGTGGCTTTGGGCTGGCTGGTCAAGGTCAAAATCCTTCTGGGGCTACTCTCAGTCGGTGGCCGAGGTGGGCTGTGGGGGCTGCGTATGAAGCTTTTGGCACCTGGGCCGGGTCAGGGGAGATCGACTCGGGGGTGGCTGCTTCCTGGGCTTGTTTTCAGGGGGTTTCCATGGCCGAGATCTGCAGGGCTGCTACTCGGAGTTCTCCTCACACCTTTATGTCCCATTATCGTTTGGTGGTGGGTGGGACTGAGTCTGCTGGGTTTGGGGGCGCAGTGTTGCTTTCTGCTGTGGTGGTGTGACTTTTTGCTTGTGCTAATAAAGTCTGTTTTTGCTACTAAGTGAAGCCGATTCTTGCTTTGGTATCTGCTCCTGTAGTTTGGACTGTGACGGGGAGATCTGACGAGGAGGTAATGTCCAGTTACTTACCGGTAATATTCATTACTCCGAGTCGTAGACCTGCCCGTCACAGTCCTGGTTCCCATCCCTCCCTCCCTGTTCAGCTTCCTGTGCTTGGGGGTACAGGATGTTGATTGGGGGTCATAGGTTATATGCCACAGGATGTGGGAGTGGCCTGGAGGGAAGGGCTGGGCTAAGAGTTTTGCTTGGAAGTTCTGGGTGGGAGGAGCTGTTATCATGTGGTTTGGACTGTGATGGGGAGGTCTACGACTCGGAGTAATTAATTTTACCGGTAAGTAACCGGACCTTCTAATAAAGGTCAGGCATTTGGACATACTCCTTAAATTGGGGAGATTGCCTACTTCCTCTTCCTGTTGAAATGAGCATAGTGTGTTAAAAGTGGCCAACCTCATCACTTACAATTTTTGTACTCCTGTATGTTCATACCCGGGTGTGTAAGTAGTCTCTTGTTATTGTAGGCAGCGGCATGAGGATGTCTGTAATTTAGAAAGTAAGCTTACTGTCTCCTCTCATTCCCACAGTCTTGAACCAGTCATTACAAGCCATGTGTTGTATGTTTGATTCTGAAATCACACCCACCTCAATAAAGCACTTTGTGTCCTTCCCCTTTATAGGATAGGTTCCAGCAAATAAGCCTGTGGATTGTGGGAAGGAGCACCTGAACAAAGGATTGTGAAGAACAGTATTGCCAATATCAAATGCTTCAACAAAGGAGATTGGCACTTGGCCATCCACCTGTTACAGCTCAAGCTCTCGCAAGAAGAGCTGAGCCCAGCTCTTTGTTTTAGGAGTGCCTGTAACAGACATACAAACCTAGTGGGCCTTATTGAATGTATGATGTGACAGTTGAACTGGAATGACTGTGCTTATTATGGGCTAGCCCATTCGAATTATGCATCTCTGCTGCAGAGGCATTTTCTGCATAATTAAGGACTTGCCAGCTTTGCCACCTCATGCATCATCTGCTGAATCTGTAGATTTTAAGAAAAAAAATGGATCTAGCTCAAATCGATCAAAAAATATTAAAATCACAGCAGTCTTTATTTGCAGCGCAATGGAAGGCCCTATGAAAAGGCTGACTGGTCATCTTTCAGTTGCTAATTACTGTAATTGGATGTGGTTAATGGACCCTTGTTTCTATGCTGCTGAAATCTACCTACGTGAAGAGGCTCTTGTGCTTGATAGGATCTCGCTTAAATTTCAAGTGTGGCTTTTAATTTGAGTGGCAAGAAAACAATTATCACTTAATTAAGTATTCATTTAAGCTGGCTAAGTATTTAAATTCATTTTCTGCTTTAAGAAGCTATTTCCGCCATTACTGAGTATGCAACTTGATGAGGGAAATGTCCACCATTACTGTGGATGTGACTTCAAGAGTAAAATGAAGTTTGACTGTTCCCTATCTTCACCTTCTCTGCTTGTGTGATAGAGCTCCTCACCAAATGCAACAGGCAGAAGCAAAACATCAAGGGAGTGTAAGGCAGCAGCAAAAGAAGCGAAGCGACATGCTCTCTCTACACAAACGTCTCAGTTTTCTGTGTGGATGAGACTCACTGAAGGCACTGGAGAAGATGTGCCTCAAGTTTGAGAAAGTGTCTGGAGCAAATATCAACAGAGCCAAGTCAGAAACCCTACTCTTTGGCCACAGGCCCCCACCTGAGACCTACGGCTATTCTCCATCATGCAGGATTTCATAATGATCCTTTGAGTCTGGTTCAGTGGAGCTGTAGCAGGAGAGAAGATATGATATAAAGATGAATCTGAAACTGAGACTCTGGAGCCTCAGGAAACTGATGTCTGAGGGATGACATAGATCCTGTGGAATAAAACCCTTCCAGTAGAACTGTGCATTGTCCAAGACTGGCCAGTGCAACCATGAAAAGAAAAGGCATTCACGCGGATGATCTTCTACATCTTCTGGAACTCAATGAGGGACAGAGTGAAAAGAGAGGTGATATTCAAGAACCATGAGAAGGGATGCAAAGGAATGACTGTCATTGCCACAATCCTGAGGGGTATCTCCGTGTGCCACTGCATGAGGAGCATCCTCAGTAATAAAGACGACAGCCACACCGGATTATAGCAGCACACTTATTTCTGGTACCCAGATGGAGGCGCCTTTAATGGGCAGAGTGGGTGAGCGCCACCCAATGCAACTGGGCTATATCATGATACTACCAAGATGTGGAGAATTTCATGAAGGAGTTTGGACTGGAAGCAGTAACCCCGGACCAATGAACTCTTAAGATCATCCAAAGACAGATCTGAGCAAAGGACGTCAGTGAGCAGGCTGGTGACTTTCCCTCAACAACAGCTGATCATGTTTGGAAGCATGGAAGAATGCCACCTCCTGCTCAGATACCTGACCAGCAAGAACATCATCTGGGTGGCCATCCAAGGAGGTCTGCCAGTGAGCTTTCATGCATGCAAAAGTGCTCAATCACTTCAAGTCCTGGTCAAACGGATGCACTACAGATGAAATATCATATCACCTCATCTGGGGATGCACTTACTCCCAAGACCTGTTAAGGTCATAAGCACAGAGCTTGGGGCCCTGATACCAACAATAGTGTCATTCATGATTCCTTCACAGAGACACTACACTTGGAGACCTGTGATGTTTTAAAGATATCCTTCTATTTTCCAGAAACTTCCTGGTAGTAGGTGTAAATAATTGGGTGATAGGTTGAGAGGGTAGAAGCCACACTCAAAAAATAAACACAATCCTTTTCAGTGTAAACCACAAAAGTCACTAAATAAACCTGTGCTTAACCCTCTGGTAGCTTAGCACAAAGCAGTCAGGCTTAACTTAGAGGCAATTCGTAAAATATTTATGTAGCACTCAAACAGTGATAATGTGAAAAGACATACAAAGACAATCCCTAACCAATTTAGAAAAATAGAGTAAAACGTAACAAATTCAGTGGAAGCGTAGAAATTGGTTCTTAAAGTTTTAGGTGAAAATAGTGTCAAAAAGAATAAAGCGCCATTCGCTGGTCATGCTGGACCGGTGGAAAGTCACAAGTTCAGGCCAACTGCGATGGTGCCAGGGTCAGACACAGGGATCAAGTTTGTCCCACTGAAGACTTACTTTCTAAATCCACATGAAGAGCTGCTGTTCGCATTCACGGGGTCCATGAGGAGGTCATTGTCAGTACAAGGAACAGGTTGGGTACTGTGGGCTATCGCTTTTGTAGTGTGAAGAGTCGGTCGGCGCTAGAGTTTTGTGTTGACAGTCATTGCAGGCTATCCCTGTTGTCGCATAGTGTAGGTTTCACATTGGTGATCATCCACATGATCGCTGTTGGCGCAAGGGCGGTAAATTCTCAGCATGAAGAGGTCACTTCATGGTTACGAGGGGCCCAAAATGTCTGTATCTTCACCTTTTTTTCAGGAGGCGAACCCACTGATGCCATCCAAGGGGCCAGAATCCAAGGACACCTCTTGGGGATTAGGACTCAGTTCAGCAGATGCCAGCTGCAGGGCTCAGGCAAGTCCAGTTGGTGTTGGTCAGCAGTGCAGTTCCAGGGATGTGTCTGGAAGCTTGTTGTGTCCCTGTAGTTCAAGTAGGAGGTGAGTCAACTGATCCTTGGAGGCAGTTTTGGGGGGCCTGGGCAACCAGGACCAATCTTCTTTCTTCAGACAGTAGGACAGTCCTTCTCCTGACTCTTCCACAAATGCCACATTTATATCTGGTGGCAGCCTTTGTATGGGGAATTTCCTGGCCTACTCTCAAAATACTGGTTCTGGACAGTTCTTCCCTTTCCTGTGGGTTTGGCTCAAAACCTGTCTTGGGTGACAGAGCAAGGTCAGACCTAGAGTCAGGTTCCTTTGTGTGTACTGCCGGAAGGGTCCCTTGTAGTGTAATCAGGGCAGGGCACATCACCTCACCAGCCATCTTGCGAGCAAGACCCTCTCCCTCCTCATCTAGGCCTCTTTTGTCTCTATGTCTGTATTCAATAGAGAAAACACTACAGGAGAGACATTCACAGTCATGTGAGTCTGGACACAGGCAATAAGGCACATTTGGATTGGGCAGAAAGTGGCATTTTCAGAATAGTACCTTAAAATCTGAATTTGCAATTAAAGAGAATTTAAATTTGAGTGAACCCAGTATAACTCTATCTGGTCTCAAATTGCAGTTAGCGCTCACTATGTGTAATAAGGTAACATAGTGTTAGTCTTTAGGAGAGATAGCCTTACCACAATGAAGAACGGCTAGATGTTTTTCACTGCCAGGACATGTAAAACTTAAACCCATATGTCCTAATTTTTATACACCATGCACCCTGCCCTATGAGCGTTTAGGGCCTAACTTAGGGGTGACTTTTAAGTATTAAAAGAGAACGTTTAGGCATGGCAAAAAGGTTTATTTTGCTCCTTCTAAATGGCAGTTTGAAACAGCACTACAGACTGTAGTCGCATGCCTGAGACATGTTTTAAAAGTCTACTTTAGTGAGTGGCACAATGAGTGCTGCTGCCCACTAGTAGCATTTCATTTACAGGCCCTGGGTAGATGTAGTATCATATGCTAGGGACTTACAAGTAAATTAATTGTACCAATCAAGTGTAGGCCAATCTTACGATGTTAATGGAGAGACCACAAGCACTTTACCACTGATTAGCAGGTGCAAAGTGCACAGACTCCTAAAAGTCTACTAAACGGGTTCACTAAAAGGCATAGGAAGGCAAAAATCTGGGGTGACCCTGCAGAAAGGGTTAGGTACTGCAGTAGGGAAGGAGACATCAGCCCTGCTCAGTTGCAACATGATCCACAGCCGCCTCCATGACTGTGGTAAACAATGGATTGGATGAAGAAAGTGATGAGGAAAGTTAAGTATTTATTGGGTCCCCCCAGCTCCACTGATGAGCCCCAGGGGGACATCTAACAATATTTCTTCTCTATTTCTCCAGGACCCGAAAGGGAAATAGGAAGAAGGGCATATTGATGAAGACACATGAGTAAATGTATTTTGACCAACGTGACCTTTTTGCTTTACAGGTCAAAGGTCAAGTGATAGCTTGTACAGGTGTTGTCAACTTTGTTACCTACAAATTACAAGTGTTTTTCGTGAAAGGTGATGATTTACCGTATCTGAACCGAACTCAAATTCCAGTAAAAAACAATGCCCCTGAACCATGTGGCATCAGTGAATTGAGAACTGGCCTAGGAGCTTTCCTTGAATTATCTGCCTGAATTCATTATCTGGTAGCATATTGAGAATTTCTCTATGCCCTCTGAGAATACTTACTTTGGCCAATAGCTAAGTGAATGTTACTTTTAGTTTTGATTCTGGAATTCCATTGGACTTTGTCTCATGTAGGTTTTATAATTACATAGTTTCTTCTCGCACCTCATATTCAGCCTGCTTATAGTTTGGATTATTTCTGAACTGTTCATCCATTTTGTTGGGCTGCCATTCTAGTGCAGGTGATAGAAGGAGAATACCTCTAGCCGGATAGATGTGCCTTTTTAGTCAATAACAACACATGAGTTATTACTGGACATCAAAATCATTTATGAAATGCATTAATGTAAACTTAATGTCCAGATACCTCCTTTTGTGACACCAAAATATTTCTTATATAAACAATTGTGTAAATGATTATTACAAAAAAGATTACGAAGTCTTTAAGAAATAAGTCACAGTATCGGGGGCACGGACAAATAAATTCATCGGGATAAGAGAAAGGACAATACCTGGTTTCTACACGGACCTTGGTCCAAGATACATGTTACAGCAGCAACAATGGGAAACCCATTGATGTTACTACCTATAAGAGTAAGAAACTGGATTGAGGGGTACATGCATTACACCTTCGCAGTCTATGTTAACTAGTGTCCTTCTGTGAGGCTTGCATAGAAAATGCCATTATGATGGTGACAGTGTAAGAATGAACAACACATTGCTTTCTCCAAGAAGTCTTGTGGTGTCTGAATATGGCATGTGTAGTTCCAGGATGTCTACAAACAGATCATGAGATCAGGCCTCATGGCACACATTTCTTTTTGACTTCCATTATGCCGTTGTATCAGGGGAACATCACAATGCTTTGTTATAGTCTTTCCTCCACTCCTGTGAATTGCAATCTGTTTTGTACCATACCTTAAAGCTCATCACTTGGAATTCCCACAGGCACCCTCTTGGAGTCAAAGCGTAAATCCAAAGGTGGAAGGTGCACTCATTGAAATTGAACACATTAAATCAAGTAGTCCAAAAAATGTAATATTTCTTTCTCTTTTTACTCTGATGGTTTTAACACGAACAGTGCACAGCCAACGTGTTTCGTTCCATGCAGGAACTTCGTCAGGGCTATATGAGAAGCAAATAAAATATTCAAAAACGGTATATGTAGTCCTTTAGAGCTCGTTTCGTCTCATGTTCCCCATGCAGGCTGTAATGCAGCCTGCATGGAGAACGGGGAAAGTGTGCATGAATGTTTTGGGCAGCCCGAGAGGGCCGACCAAACTGTCATTCCGCACTGAAGAGTGGGCAAACCAGTCCTTCCCTGCCCTGCACCGAGAGCAGCCCCACCCACCCTCCCGCCTGCAAAGGACATATAAAATGATAACTCAAAGTTATTTTCATTTTATATTTCCTTTAATTTGCACTGCTCAAAAGCAGTGGGCGACGCTCCTCTGCCATTGCGGACGAGCCACCACTGAGAATTATAAGTTTACATTTATACAAAATCATGAAGTTGAAATTCTAGTTTAGTATGGTCAAAATTGATTAAAGTAAAATAGGGTACTGCTAAATTTTAAAAGTACAAACATGTAAATACATCTTAAAATATACCTTTAAAAACTAATTTCAAGAAATTATTATTAGCACACGTATAGAGTACATTCTCTGAAAGTTTCACTAATGCATCTTTTAGTAGAAAAGTGTAACAACTATTTTCTTTTTGTCAATTCAGTGCACACGTTATTACAAACATAATTATCTTTATAAAATTCACTATCAAAGACAGGAGTAATCATACTATTTCATAATCTCATTTGTTATTCTATTATGTAAATGGAATTTGAAACTGATTAGAGGTAAACTCAATAACGTGAAAATTCACCATGTACACACTTTCTAACACACGTTAATGAGACAAGATTATTTTCTTTAAAAATCACAACCTATGTTAATTATACTCATGATATCATTTAAACTACTCTTTTTCTGCATACTTTTACGATACCGTAACTAAAATTCTTTGTTTTCATCATTTTTCAGAACTTCATGTTTTTACACGTTTTCCTTATTTTTCTCTCAAAAAGTATCATGTCCAGTTTTTGCTCATCTTTAAAAGTATAAATGCAATTTCCCCTCTATCAATTCCCCCTTTGATGGCAAATCAAGCCATTACACTCTTATCTTCATAAAATATGATGCCCCGTATAGCCCTGTTGTTCTCATCAGTTTTAATCTGGACTGTTCTAATGCTTTAATAACATCATAGTAGCCACATTGTCTGTCTTCTAGTTCTATCTCATCTCTTTTTCTTTTAACCCTTGTGTTTCTCTCTTTGATTTTATGCATTTATAAATGTTAATAGAAATAATTAATATGAGTATGCAAGCAACTAGGATATGTATAGGCTTCAGAATTTGTCCCATAGTCTATTTCCCAAGTTATTAGCCATTCTTCCATTGAAGTAATTCCCTTGCCAATTGATTCCCATGCACCATCAGTCTTTAATCCACTCGATAATTTTTAAAGGTGAGTAATGTTGTTAATATACCCCCTAACATCATTACTTTTATCAGGGATATATGTGCAGAATTTTTGAACCTTCAGCATTCGGCAGACCCCGCCTTCTTTTGCAAGAAGGACGGCTAATGCAGGTCTGTTTTGAAGCACCATAGATCTCGTAGCAATCATTTAAGTATCTAGGGCTAAGAATCCTTCTGCAGTATCTGTAGATAATCTGTCAACTACGGTGGAAAGCTTTTGAATTTTATGAGAAATTAGTATCAACCCAACTGATGGAATTGTTGCACCAAATATATCTCCCACAAATTCAGCAGCACTCTCACCTCATTTGAGTCTGGTGTGTTTAATTTCATTGGCTCCATTTGATTGATCCACATGATATATTTTTGGAAAAACTATTACCATATAACAAGATCCTTTCCACCTTTTAGGTAGCCTATAGTAGGCCTTTTTCCCCACAGATATAGTAGATTCCCGGGTATACAGGATCTTTACCTCCGAAATATAATCCCCAACCACCTTCAATTTGCAAAGTGTGATCGCATTCACTAGAGTCAATGAAGATATTATTAAACTCAGTTTTGCTGCGCAATATACATAGCTTCCTTTTATGCTGCCAGTCTAAAGCAATAGAGCTGGTGTTCCTGTTTGATTAAGTTCAGGTTCTTTAAAAACCCATGGGGGAACTTTTGTGTGATTTGTAACCTTTCCCATAATCTCTCTACATCTATCCTCTATTGAATCTATATAAAAAAATCTATTTTGTGCAAATAGCACGTTAAATTGTGTCTATGTGCATATGCCATATCTAAGCTTTGAGTAGGTTGAAAAAATGCACTCATCATTTCTACTGTCTGTGTAGCAGGCACACAATTTAGATGCTTTCTAATAGGCACGTCAGAAAACACCAAGTCAAACTTTAAATAATCATATTGAAATTGCCCTTTGCCATAGAAGAAGCTAGGTAGTACGCTACAAGAAATTCCATAAGTAGCAGGTAAGTGATGGTATGTTACCCCTCTGAGACCGGGTAGGTAACTGTAGACATAGATAACAATTTCGTAAGTCCATGGTCTCCACATACTCGCAGAAGCGTAGTATAAACATCTAATGAAAAAACACTAGTAGATTGACCTCCAAGTAGAGTCCTGTTAGCTAATATACTTAGTTTGTTATTATTAGTTCCTAATGAAGATTTAGAAACAGAGGTAGGATTAGCTTTCTCTAAGTATACATGGTGAGGAAAGTTTAGAATTATAAGAAATATGACAAAAACTATCAAAAATGCAGCAAGTATACAGGCCCATATGCGTTTGCGTTTTCCTGATACCAACCTTGGATCCATGACTTTTCTGGAATCAGACTTTACGACTTTATTAAAATTTAGATTAGATGTTAGTAGCGTTTTGCAGCAAAAGATGAAATTCAGAAACTTGTTAACTTTTCTTTTTACTTTTTTTCTTTTCAGTTCGTTTTTCTCAAAGCAATGTGGATTTAGATTTGTACATTTTCTTTTCCTTAGTACTGTGTTTGTATTCATTGAATGTTCAAATTGAGCACAACAGTTTCTCAAGGTGGTTCATAGGAACTTGGATTGTTGAACAGAAAGGCGTGATAAGCTTTTCCTCATTTGTTTGAAGCCAGGTGTGCCTACCTTGGAGCAGTATATTTGCAATTTGGTACTCTTGCTCTTTTAGACCTTACTGACGATCTGTCATCATCACTGTCACTGTGTTCTAACTGACTAGAGACTTCTGTGATGGGGTGTGGTACTCGCTGTTCAGTTAGAATTTGTCTCAATCTCTTTGATCTTTTGGGCCAACTGTCTCCTCTTACCACTCATGTGTCAGCTGCTCTGCTCCCTTCGCTTGGGTCAATATCTTGCCTAGTCAGCTCTTCTCCATGTGCCCCTTCTGTACCTACAAGAGCTGACTTTCTACGACCCATTACAGAATTAGTGCTAAGAGTCCCATTAGCTTGGGCCCCCTCAACAGTTTGGCTAACCTGAGGCATCTGTCTCACTGTAACCACCAGCACATCTACAAAAGGCACTGTATTTTCAGGTGGAACATGGGACTCGGCGAGTGTGGGCGGTGTGCACCCAGTTTGGAAGACCACCACATTTAACAGCAATTGTGGTTACCAGAATCACTTGAAATGGTTCACACCAACGAAGTTCCAGGCACGACTTGCGTACCTGCTTCTTCACTAGGATCGAGTCTCCGGGACTGAGGTTGTGGCACTGCTTCTGTTGAGACAAAGTAGCAGCTTCCCAATCTTCTGAGACACAGAACGTACCACGTCAGAGTGCCCTTTACAGTAATCGAGCACCAACTCATCTGTTATAGTCATTATCTGGTTTGATGGAACTGCAGGCTGGAGATTATATTTTGAATTTTATTGGGAAAGAGGATTACATGACCAGCCGGGTCGGAATTACAACCGGCAGAGTGGTGAGACACAACTTTGATCTAGAAACTTAGTTGGTGTATAGTTCGGACTGGTTGAATACATTTGGTGCGAAAGTTAACATGATTATACTTACACCCTTATCTAGGCGATTGAATATAGAACATACAGAACCAGACCGGTAGGACCCCATCCCCGTAGTCTTTTATTTGAACTGAAAGATCCATTGGACATACATGTTTCAATGATATGTAGGCATGTTGTAGAGGTGACGTCCACAAGGGTTGCATGATATAGTGGACACTAAGTCTTATTATAGAGAATCTGATCAGGTGTTCATGAATTGGGACTCAAGATGAACTCAAAAGAATCACACTCATGTTTATGTATACACCACACACTTCACGCTTTACCCATTTTTGACGCAATGTATAATGAAACTTTTTCGTCATCACTAGCACATGGGCAACTATCATGTATAATAGTTCTCTACTTTGTCATGTTTTTAACTGTCACATACAATAAGTATTATGAATAGGCATAGGGTTTCCACAATAGGGTGATATGTGCTCACCATTTTCCACAATAAGGTGATATGTGTTCACCATTATTGTACCTGTGTTGAACGACATATATGTTTATAGAGACCCTGTTATATCATTTCCAGCCCTGAAGAAGTCTATTAGTAATCCCCACACGACAAAACACGTGTTGGCTGGCAGTTGTTGAATAAAAGACAAAGAAAAGACCGAAAGAGACATTACGTGCTTTCGTTCTTCTGCTCCAACTTCATGATGAACTTTCATTGGACATTAGAGCGGGTGCATAGGATAAGAAATGAATCACTTGACGGGCCCTGGGGTCCAGCATTTTTTGGGGGTTCTAGGGTGTTTTTCCTCACCTGTTGCACCGCATAGTATAGAAAAGTGCATAGTGATGCTAAATTGGCAGGCGTCAATTTTCCTAGTCAATAACACCCCTGCAGCACCAGTATGCACAATGTAGTTTCTGATCATTTTGTAATGCTGCACATAACATCTTTAAAATGAGTCCCTCAGTCTGATTCCAAAGAAGTCGGAAATTCAAAATGCAGTATGAGTTCTCTCAACAATAGTTTGGTCACAGTTAAACTGTCATTTCGTTGGGTGGGGTAGACTAACGGTAAAAGGCGCATTCAATTACAAGAATGTATTTCAAACCATTACATAGCGGCATCTCGAGTTGCATCCTGTTAAATGGACCTCCAGATCTTCCTACATGACTCATTATAACGGGTGTTCTTTTGCCTACATTTGGTGTTGACATACTATAAATCGTTGACACAAGACTTCTGCAACAGCTTTGAATCTGGGATTAAACCATGTTTGTCTGAAGAGCCGCATCCTAGCATCCCTTCCAACATGTGCAGGTCCATGGTAATGACGAGCCATGGGTGACAACAAGCTATCTGATAAGACTGGTCTCCCATCTGTGTCTACCCATACCTCATCTTCATGTATCTGAGTGCAACCTGCTCTTATCCATCCCTGTTTTTCTGAATCCGACACTTTATCTTGCAATGCCTTCACTTCCTCCCATGTTTCTACTGATGACAACAGTCTTCCATTTGTGACATAAGAAATCTCTCGAAGGGGTTCTCCATTGAATATGTAAGAATTTAGAGCAAAATAGCACCAGTCTCATCCGCATAGCGGTTGCCAACTGTGATATAATCAATTCCCTGTCGGTAAGCTTGGCACTTCACCACAGGAATTTGGGCAGGCAGTTGTAATGACAGCAGAAGGTTCTTCAAACGTTCCCCATTTTGAATGAGGAATCCTGATGATGTCATGAACCCACGCTGTGACCACAGCTGCCCGAAGTCAAGTACGATGCCAAATCAATACTATTGGTGAAGATGGTAACTCGTATTTTGTCAGATAATTTACAAGCTTGGGATAAAGCCACTAGCTCGGCAACTTGTGTAGAGTAAACAACCTGAAACCAAGATGCTTCAACAGTTCACACCATATTAGCAGCTCTCAAATTTCCTTCGGCATCTCTCAAACATGATCCATCCACAAATAACACTCAATCAGATTCTGGCAAAGGGGTGTCGAGGATGTGGGGTCGGGTCTTCATACAGAATTCAGTGACATCCAAACAATCATGATCAGCCTCATCAACCACAATCTCATTTCCAGGCAAAGGCATCAATGTTGCTGGATTCAAACTTGTGCTTCTCATCAGAGTCACATTTTCTGACCCAAAAATCACTTGCTCATATCTTGTAAGCAAACTATTGGTGAGATGTTGCGTTGGAGCATGAGTAAGCCATATCTCAACAGAATGAGGGCCATGCACCTTCAACGGATGTTCAATCACAATTTCTCTCACTCTGTTCCAAACTTACACATGTAACAGCAACAGCATTAAGGCATCCTGGCAAGGCAGCAGCTACAGGATTAAGAGTATCTGAAAAGTATGCCCCAGGTTTACGCGCAGTACCAGGCATTTGGCCTAGCCCTGCCTATGCGCAACCTCCGTGCTCACTGCAAAACAGAGTAAAGCTTTTATTGTAGTTGGGCATTCCCAGTGCTGAAGCTCAACAAAGACTCTCTCACAGTTCATTAAAAGTGTGCATGCATACTTAAGTCCAAGGAACAGGATCTGTTACATCCTTGTGCATAAGCCTTTGAAGAGGCTTTGCTGTCAAAGAAGAATTTGGAATCCATTGGTGACAGTAGCCAACCATTTCCAGAAACATACAGACTTCTTTTTGTTTACTGGGTGGCTGCATCTGCAGAATCGCAGTGATTCTATCGTGTGACACTTTTCTGGCTCCTTTCTCGATGTAATATCCCAAATATAGAACATCCCTTTTGCGAAGCTGCAATTTTGATGGTGACACTTTATGCCCATTTTTTACCAAATTATTCAACAATGCAACAATGTTGCATATACAAGCTTCTTGTGTACTTGACACTACCAGCAGGTCTTCAATGTACTGGACAAGGACAGAGTGGTTTGGCATCACTAATGACTCCAGATTCTTTTTCGAGATCTGGTTGAAGATAGAGGTGCTTTCCGTATACCATTGTGGGACTCTGCACCATGCCAAGAAACCATTGCCAACCCGAAAAGCAAATAAAAAATGGCTATCCTCATGCAATGGAGTAGAACAGAAAGCTTGACACAAATCAATGTCAGAAAACCATTCAGCTTCGCATGGAATTTGAAAAAGGATCTGAGCTTGGTTTGGTATAATCGGGCAACATGGTCTTACAATCTGATTAACCCGTCGCAGGTCCTGAACAATCCAGTACTTCCCATTGGATTTTTAAATACCCGTAATAGGAGAATTACACAGACTACCCATGATTTCTTTTAGTATTGCTTGCTCAATCAAACAGTCAGAGGTGTAATTCCTGCGATCGTTTCTGGACTGAAATTGTATTGAGTTATTAAAGGAAACTCTGCATTTAGCTTCACAGTAAGTTTTACTGGAGCCACTCCGTTAATCAGGCCAATAGCTTTTCCAGTGAAATCCCACACTTCAGTACCTCTCAATTCCAGATTTTTGTTTAGCAAATTTAAAAACAATGTCTTCATCATTGGTATGGGATTCTATTCCATTTGGTGTACAGTATATTGAGCAATTTAGCTTGCACAATAAATCTTGTCCTAACATATTTACAGGGCTGGAATCACATACCACAAATGTATGTAAATCTGGAAAAGACACAATTTGAACAGGTTTTGGTTTCATTACTGGATTAGACATTAATAGACTTGAACCACCTACAACTTGGATTCTTTCTCCTGAGGGGGGTAGGTTGGGAACTTCCACTGTTCACTTAGAATGGGTAGCAGCAGTGTCAACAAGGAATGAGATTGGAGATCCACTTACCTTGCCATCCACATAAGGACCACTCCACATTTGGACACTGACCTCCTTGAACCTCTGTGTCAAATCCTCAATTTGAATTATACTTCTGAACCTGACCATTCATTTGTGGCATCAGGGCTTGAGGCATAATTGAATTCAGATTTCTCTGGCTATGTGTTTGTTGACTCTGTACCATGTTTCCACTCTGTAATTGTGCATTCTCAACCTGTTGAACCTGTCCCTTCATCTGCTTGAGAGGATTTAATCGACATTTGTGCTTCCAATGCCCAAATTTGCCGCAAATGTGACAAGGATTAGTCTTTTTCATCATCTCGATAGTAACACCTCTACCCTGTGGTTGCATACCTTGTTGCTGACTTCCACTTACTCCTCTAATTCCAGAATTCAACTCACTATTGCCCTGTACCACATTTGTAAAATCACCACTATAACCTTTCTTAGCAGCTTTCATCTGAGCTATCACCAACTTTTCTTTCAGCTTCCTGTGCTTAGACTCTAATTCATCTCCACAATACTTGGCATACCAAAGAATTTCATCTATAGGATTGCTTTGCCAGCAAATCAAATGTTGCTGTATCATATTAAAAATTTCAGGTCTCAATCCATACATAAATCGATAGACGAAATGCCCCATGTGTTTCTCTGCCAGATTCTGCATTCCACTATACTTGAATGTTTGTAGCAGCCTTTCATAATAGGTGTGCACTGTCTCCTTCAGTTCCTGAGTTGTCCTGTCAATCTTCACCCAAAAAATCTCTTTAGGAGATATTTTCCATTTCAATTAGGTAATGGCTTGTTTGTATTTTTTTATTACCTCAGGAGATGATGCACCTGTATGTGGATGTCTAGCTAGTTCCGTTTCTTGCCAATCGATAGCAATTTCACATTTTACCCACAAATCACTTGGGCGATGATATCAAACAATGTATCCAAATCCTTCAGCAAAACCTTCTAAACCTTCACAAATCTTTCAACTTGTTTGTACCATTCAACTGGATTTTCTTTCAATCTTGAAAAATAATTTGTAAAGGACAGTATATCTGGTCGTGTCCACGGATCGTTCACATACCCTCCTCCAGGTACCTCTCTCATTGGAAGCATCCTCACTCCCTCACCTCCAGCATCCGCAAAGGATAAGAACCTTGGCATGTGTATTTTTGCTGTTTCCTTATTTTAGTCCATCTTCCTTCCCACTTTTCCAATTCTCCCCAGTTCCTAAGGGTTCTTAGTAACTTTCCTGGCGGTCTTCTATTCTCAATTTCCCTGTCACTGAATCCTAACTTATATGTTTTCTGTTAGGTTTTGAATTTTTATACGTCCACTTTATATTTCTGTTCCAATTCAGACAACTTTTCATGTGTGCTTCGAGCACGTCTGGTAATGTCTTTACATACGAACAGTAGTTCGTCGTCAAAATCTGTAGCTATTCTATCAGGGCTGATAGTTCCAATCATCATTTCTTCTAATTCGACTTTGAGTCTAGCCACATCTAAAATGTTGTCTTTACAAGACTTTAAAGCAGCGGTGTTTCCATGGGTCCCTGCATTTTTGTCATGTAAAGAAGGAGCTATCTCTTTAATCCAATCATCAAGCTCTGTAAGTGTAGGTCCTAGTTGTCTTTCAGGAGTCCCTTCAAGCAACTCTCCGGTTTGCCCTTCTGAACCTGGTACAGGAGTGGACGGTAAAAGTAATACATGAGAATCTAGCAAACCCACCTGAAGAGTTCTTCCGGTTATGTTTTGAGTTCCCAGTTGTGGGGTTTCTAAACCATTTCCAAAATTGTCTAAAGCAGCAGTTTGTCCAAACCTTCCACTAGAAGTAGCCAGTTGTACTGAACCCACATTGAAACTGACATTCATGATACGAAAAACATTTGCTGGAGTCGGAATTAATGGTTCTTTATTTGTCTGTCCTGGTCTGGTGTTTGTAGAAATAGGAGCAGAACTATTCATCCCAATAGTGTGGCTAAAATATGTACATTCTGCCCCCTGTTTCCAGAATGATATAATGGAACTACAGGACCAATTGTCACTGGAACAGAGAAAGCATCTGGAACACACAACACTGATTATTTACCTCGGATCTTTCTGCAATATCATTTATTGATAAAAAAGGATTATGTGTATTTGGACATATCGGCATAGCAGGTGCTTCTGGAATTTGCCCACCATAAGAATTTACCAAACTCTGAGGTTGCTCCTCATTGTAAGGTGGTGGACGATTTAATAGTAATTCATTTAAAAAATCATCATCAATCTTGTTCTCGCTTTCACCAGTTTGTACCAATGTCTGCACATCCTCAAGATGTTTTTTCTTTTCCTTACACTTCTTTTCTTCTTCCTCTTCTGCAACTAATACAAGGTACATATGAGTTTCCTCTGCTATATCTGTCCTTGAGCTTTCTGCTGTGCATCACATCTAGCCTCGACATATCGATTTAATACACCGTGTATTGAAGAGATCAGCTGGGTCCTGATGAAAGCCATATGGATATCAAAGACAATACATTATAAAAGTGTGTAAATCAATGTACCAGACATTTACATGCAACAGTGAGGGTTACAAAGTGTAGGAGTCTCATATTGTCCATACTGGTAAGCATTATGTTAAGAGAGCTTGGTTGGGAGGAAGACAAAATTTGGATTTAAAACATTATGCAGTCGTTAGGGCTGTCCGTACTAATAAGACTTTGGGCCTGATTTAGATCTTGGCAGATGGGTTACTCCGTCACAATTGTGGCGAATATCCTGTCTGCCGAAATATAAGTCCCATAGGATATTTTGGAAGTTATATTACAGCGGACGGGATATCCGTCACCGTTCTGATGGAATAAGCCGTCCTCCAAGATCTAAATCAGACCCTAAGTTACCACCCAAATGAACACTTTTTAAGAACATAAGAATTACAAACGTTAGAGAAAAAAACAATATGGCTTGAAACTGATGCCTTGTAGTTTGCATGTATCTCCTTGATGTTTGTTCACAGCTCACTGTGCTATTTTAGAAGAATTGTAACTTATGAACTGCAAGTAAAAAAATAATCTTTGTGACAAAAGCAGTAAACCACTGAGGTATCTACATAAAATACAAGCCTTTGATTTGCATGTTACACAACATGCTTTAAAGCAGGCGCATTAACCCTTTATGACACTTTACAAATCAAATCTGTAACTAGCCAAAACACAGATTTCTCCTGCAAGTGTATTAACCACCAGAGTTATCTCACTGTTATTACCTTCTGAAAGTTGTTGGGCGCACAGAGATTACTTCAGCAGGTACCCTAACCCTGTAAGATATTTTTAATTGTGCCTCTGTGTGATCAATTAAGTCTAGCCTCGACATATCGATTTAAAGTATTTTTGTACCTTCTTTGAAATTTCTGTTTCTCCTTCTGATGTGTTACATGCTCCCACTCAATAAGGGCTTCAAATTGCATGGATCTCGGAGGTGGTTTAATACCATTCAATTGCCTCTGTAAATTCTCAAGAATCCACATATTAAATGTCTCATATTGTGGAAAAGCTAAAGGTCCGTCTTTATCAGTTTATTTCATCCAATTCTTCAGCCATGTACATGTGTGATATCTTTTCCCCTCTGTCATGAATAAAGCTGGTGTACCCTTAGGTGGTATCAGTACAACTTCTCTTGTGGATACATGTACATCTCCCTGTATCAAACTCTTTAGTGTTTCAAAACATTTCTTTTTTTTAATCAGAAAATATTGTCCTTTACAAATATTCACTTTGTAAATGCCGATATTCACTTCCCTATTTATTTTCAATTAGCCAATACCAATGCGGCACTTCCATGACGTCAACCTATCCCAGCACGGCGTTACACCAACCAATCAACCAATACCAGAGCGGCATCTTTGTGATGTCACTTCACTCCTTGCAGCAACTAACCCTCCTTCACAATTCTCACAAGCGTGTTTTCTCCTAACAAATAACTCATAAAATTGCAAGCATTTCAAACCCCTGTCTGCTCCACTAAAATAAACTATAAATTTCACTCATTCAATAGAACTAGCAACATGTCTTACCATTCACTCTAAGTGAAATCTTGACCAGCGCTACCTCACGCTAATCATTAAACTATTCCACGTGCACTGAGAATAATTATAATGATAGTAGTTTCTCAATCTCACAATAGAAAGTTCCCTTCCCTTAATGGCCCGGCCAACGACGTCTCCCGCACAGCACCTTTAAAATCACAGCAGAAGATCCTACTCAGCATGTGCCATACTGAGATCACCCATAGGTGTATATCCCGGAATCTTAGGCCACTTTGGACCCGATAACACCGTCAACGTAACTGCATAAGCTCCTCACTCAACACAGTTCAAAAACTCTGCATAACTTCATACAGCCACATTTACCGCAATCCAAGCCTTAAGCAATAATGTGCAACCCTACTGATACTCACACCACGATCTTGTTGTTGCCGTTGTTTTCTGCATCAACACTGGTGTTTGGTGACCAAACATAGAGCTTTGGATTTAATTTGAGATTTGAAGTAGGAGTCTCAGTAGAGATCTCCCCATTATATCCTAACTTCATTGGACAACAAACCATTCGACACGCTACCAAAATAACTGCTGTAGCATTTACTGGGCCCTCACAATTAAACCGTTTTGAAGTCTGTGATGATCTAAAACTTTTAATCATTTCCACTCTCTTAAATTGAGAATGCTTATTCACTATAAGAGGATAAATCATGATAACTTGAGTCAAATTTAGTTAATATATTTTAGTTTATCAAATCTTTAGCAGAATAAGTGCATCACATTGCAGAACAGCAGCTGTCCGTCACCACCAACACCTGCATGAGAGTCTCTCTCCAAGAATGTAGCAACTCTCCTAGAAATTTCTTAGCATTTCCGGGGATGACACCTCCTTTGACCAGACCTCTCGGTTGATTTCCAGTTTATGTGGGATGTAGATCGTGTGACATAGAGAAGACACAAAATGTAGAGGAAATAGGTGGAACAATTACGCAGTTCTTAAGTCATCCTGTTATATGAAACGTTAAACAATGCTCCTTTAGCTAGAGCCTGTCATAAAGTTCAAAAGGGCAGTTTCCAAGGCAGCTGTCCTGAAAGTAGTATCATAAATGAAACAAAATCTTTATACAATAGATGAGAATCTCAAAAAGATGAAAGAACTTGATCCAGACAACTGTTACATCGCGTGATTCTCTCAAACTCAGCGTGCATAGCGAAGCAGAAAACGTCATGTGTACAGTTTGGCAAGTGTTAATTTAGGCTAATATAACACAGAATATATAGAATTATAAGCTTATGTTTGTATGAAATCATGAAGAAGTTGAAGTTCTAGTATAATTTCTGATGCACTTGAGAACATTAGTATGGTCAAAATTAATTCAAGTAAAATAGGGTACTACTGCATTTTAAAAGTACCAACATGTAAATACATCTTAAAATATACCTTTAAAACATGTTTCAAGAAATTATGATTAGCAACCGTACAGAGTACTGTCTCTGAAAGTTTCACTAATGCATCTTTTAGTAGAAAGGTGTAACAACTATTTTCTTTTGGTCATTTTGGTGCACTCATTATTATACACGTACATTATTTTTAGAACATTCACTATCAATGACACAATTAATCAAACTATTTCATAAATCTCATTTGTTATTCTATAATGTAAATGCAATTTGAAACTGATTAGAGGTAAACTCAATATGTGAGATTTCATCATGTACACATTTTCTAACACACATTAAAAAGACAAGATTCTTTTCTTTAATAAATCACAAACTATGTTACTTATATGCTATCATTTAAACTACTCTTTTTCTGCATGTTTTTACCATGCAGTAACTAAAATTCTGTATTTTCATCATTTTTCTATAACATGACGTTTTCAGATGTTTTCTTTATTTTTCTCTCAAAAAGTGTCTTGTCCAGTTTTTGCTCATCTTTAAAACTGTAAATGTAATTTCCGCTCTATCACTCTCCATGGTGCAGTTCTCCTTTTGGCAATCTTTCTTACCTTCACTTATTTGTTATTATATATCACCCAATTCATGTTGCATACTACCCCACTAAATCGCCTTCTCATACCCCGCTTTGAACCGACTGCTGACTCTCAATCCAGGTCTGACTGCTGCTGACCCTCAATAAATTACAAAAGAGATCTCAGGCAATTAATCGTGACATTTGGTTGAGGGCACATGCAAGGACAAACAACTAAACAATCTTATTGATACAAAAATAGAAGAATTCTTGTAATCTTATAAATGACAATATCAATATGGCTTAATGAATATTGACAACATAAATATATAGAATGGCATACATTACAGTTATCAGACATACTACTATTCATACATACCCATGCATACATCCACTTCACACCCCTCTCATAATCAGTGTACTACAGTTTGATATACTGGCAATCTCAGACACCGTGTATTGAAGAGATCAGCTGGGTCCTGATGAAAGCCATATGGATATCAAAGACAATACATTATAAAAGTGTGTAAATCAATGTACCAGACATTTACATGCAACAGTGAGGGTTACAAAGTGTAGGAGTCTCATATTGTCCATACTGGTAAGCATTATGTTAAGAGAGCTTGGTTGGGAGGAAGACAAAATTTGGATTTAAAACATTATGCAGTCGTTAGGGCTGTCCGTACTAATAAGACTTTGGGCCTGATTTAGATCTTGGCAGATGGGTTACTCCGTCACAATTGTGGCGAATATCCTGTCTGCCGAAATATAAGTCCCATAGGATATTTTGGAAGTTATATTACAGCGGACGGGATATCCGTCACCGTTCTGATGGAATAAGCCGTCCTCCAAGATCTAAATCAGACCCTAAGTTACCACCCAAATGAACACTTTTTAAGAACATAAGAATTACAAACGTTAGAGAAAAAAACAATATGGCTTGAAACTGATGCCTTGTAGTTTGCATGTATCTCCTTGATGTTCGTTCACAGCTCACTGTGCTATTTTAGAAGAATTGTAACTTATGAACTGCAAGTAAAAAAATAATCTTTGTGACAAAAGCAGTAAACCACTGAGGTATCTACATAAAATACAAGCCTTTGATTTGCATGTTACACAACATGCTTTAAAGCAGGCGCATTAACCCTTTATGACACTTTACAAATCAAATCTGTAACTAGACAAAACACAGATTTCTCCTGCAAGTGTATTAACCACCAGAGTTATCTCACTGTTATTATCTTCTGAAAGTTGTTGGGCGCACAGAGATTACTTCAGCAGGTACCCTAACCCTGTAAGATATTTTTAATTGTGCCTCTGTGTGATCAATTAAGTAAGCAAGAACATATTTATTATCACATTTTTACTCTTTGTGGCAAAGTTAAAAAATAATATACATGCATAAATTGACTGCCCCTTGTTACTCCACCCCCTTTCTGCTGCTACATCTTGACCTCCAATTTATAGGTTCCTGGAGTAAACTGATTCCACTTCCAGCACCGATATTCACAGAAGCTGAAGGTCACAGACTACAATAGGCATGCTGCTCCAAAAGGAAATACTTCATATTTCAGAATAATGCTTCTAGCTCTAATTCTGAGGCTGTGGGCAGGTCCTCAGAGACCCTGGGTAGTGGGTATGGGCAGGCTGCACATGTGTTCAAACACAGTCTATAGAGAACTTTGGTTCTGGGATGTTTTCGCTACCAGCTAGCTTTCACATTTGCTGGTGGTGGTTTAGAGTTCATGGCTATAGTTGAAATGATATTAGTGTTTTCATTGACTCTCCTTGGCAGTAATGAGTTGGGGTGTTGTAATTTTTGAACTTCTGCTTAAGGATCCCTTCAAAGTGGGTGCAACAGGAGTGCCGTGTTACATTACTTTACTAGATTTGAAGTGTGAATGGTGCTCGATGGCACAGTCAGGTGTACATGGGTTTGTAAGGAGATCCTGATGTAGGTGTGTAATTGTTTCAGCTGTCTTTCCTGTCTGGTTTGCATGTACAGCTGAGGAGCTCAGATCTTGTGTCACAAGTATGTGTCAATAGCCTTGGTTGATTGTAATCTGGATTTGATAATTGGGTTGAGTTCAGATGAGAACTCCCGGATCTGCAAAGGACCAAAGTCACAGCCCTAGTGGAGGGTGAGCCCTCCTATATGGAGGTGTAGAGATGAAAAAGTTAATCAGAGTAAGCTGCAGGTTAAAAAAGCTGGCACCTTCAATTGGTATGACGCATTGTCCTCAGCATGGTGCTTGAAGCTGGAATAGTTGGGTGTGTAGCTGGCATTGTTGGCTGGGGTGTTATCGGGGTAGTTATCTGGATTGTCAGGAATATGATAATCAACAGGTAGTTGACCACTGGAACTGGGGAGTAGCTTGATACAATGAATTAGACTGGTTCTATAGGGGCTGCTGCAACACTGGGGTGGTGATGGATGTACTGTCCCCTGGGTATTTCCTCTGAATATTTCTCAGCTTGTCCCTTGTTTTGTGTTTGCCCTTCCTGATCCTTTCTTTGGACAAACATTGTTTAAGTCTCTATACGCTTTGTCCCTTAGGGCACTATTTAGGCTGTATGTGCTTTTACAAGTGTGAGATGTGATTCGCAGGCATCCTGGGGTTTATGCACATCAGCACCGCGGAGAGGGTGTTGCTTTTGGAGGTCCTTTTCATTATACCAATTTTGTGTTGAATGAGGAGCACCATGTTTGATGTTGAGTGTTTGTGCATGCGCCCATGCATTGAATATGTGACTACTTGTTTACAGTGTGGTGGAGTGGGACATCCACCAACAAGTGGCAGATGCTCCATGATCACAGTATCACTGAAATTCATACAGTCTTAATATAGCTGTCTTTTAAATTTCAACCTTTCGAAGAGCAGTGTGGTATTTGTACTATGTGTTTGAAATACTACAGCATATATTTATTTGAGTGTGGCTTGTATTTATTGAGAAAAACAGCACTGTAACACAAAACCTGTACATAGTAAATAATAACTAATTAATAATAAGTAGATCAGAACACAAGGACAAAGTACAAGACAATAAGGGCATTAATCTAATGCTTCTTTTACATCTTATTCATCAAGCTTACAGGGGTGGAATAGAGCCGGCAAATGCCTGATAGGAGAGCTATTCAGTGGGGGATAGAAGTGGTGTACAGGAACAGAATGGAAGTAGGTATGTTAGTGTAGGGTAGACTCACAATTGATGAGATGAAGCTTGACTGTGATGTTGCAAGGAGGTATGGAAGGTATAGCCCTTACATCAAATGTAGGGGCAATTCAGTGAAAGAGAATGAGGAGGTGACAAGAGGCTAAGCGAGACTGAGCACAGGGGGCATGAGGCCAGGCATGAGGTAAAGGTGAGTAGAGTACAGAAGTCAGAGAGATGAGTTGCAGGAGAGAGTTTCAGACATGACATGGGGCAGTCCTAAAATTTACTTTAAAGCAAGCCAACCAGCCTGTTGTCCATGGATGGTATTGAATGAGAGTGAAGAGCAAGGGGGTTGGAGTAGACATACCTTAGGAAGCTGGCAATTAGACTATTGCAGTAGTTAAATTTAGTCATTAACAGGTATATTAATGAGGGGTGTAGCAGTATGGAATGGAAGATGGGGAGGTTCTTCAGATGTGCTGCGTTTGATGTCTAGCTACAGTAACCATGGTGGTGGAGCAGCGCAAAGCTGTCCACTCTTTACACATCACGAAATATGACGCAATATGATGGAAAGTGTCTACAGCGAAGTGACATGAACATGCCCCTTGCAAACACTTCTTTCTTAATTCATTGATTCATGAATAAAGTGACACTTGACATTATTCAAAGAGTGCATTTATTGTAGAATTAGAGAGTTTACTCACAAGAATATGTTTAACCATGCTGATTAAGACGTTTTAATAGGTTTGTTTGAATATAGAACCATCCTCGTCTGATAAACGAATGTACTGTCATAGAAGAAGTGTTAGAAATGGGGGTCTCTAGTTGGCAATGGCTGGCCACTGTCCAAGTAGGGACTCTTCTTCCTAAGTCAGAGTAAGCAGCCTACACCCTTTGACAACCCCTGCTCAACCCTGTGGTAACGTAGCACGAGCAGCTAGGCTTATCTCAGAGGCAGTGTGTGAAGCATTTATGACCATACACAGTAATATAATGAGGAACACTACAAATGGACGCCACTCAAGTAGGTATGAAAAATAGGTATTTTTATATAGACTTAATCACAAGACCAATAACAGTAAAAATCCACAATACTATAAAAATATAATTACTTTAGAAATGCTGCAAGGAAAAATAGTTCAGGATGCACAAAATGATGTTTAGTTCAAGGCAGGGGTCTCTGCGACCCTTTTACTCTGTAAAGTAAACTAAGTATCTGGTTCCTGGAGCAAAGCAACAAAAATGTCGCTAAGGCGTTGTAGCGATAAATTTCCTCACGCTAACCAGCGATGCGTTGAATGCTTACCGCAAGGGAGGATGATGCGCTGGGTTGCGGGCAGGACAAAGCGACAAACTTCCTTACGCTAAGCCGGTGATGCGATGAAATCCTTGCCGCGAAGGGAGGATGATGCACCGAGCCTGTTGCATGTGCGATCTTGCTGCGATGACAAAGATGGCGCTCCGCGAGGAAGCGACGATCCGGATTCGATGCGGGGAAAATGGCGAACGCTCGGCGTCCGCGCTGCGATGATCCTGTTGCGATAATTTCCAGATAGCGGGCGTTTTCAGGCCCGCAGACAGGTGCTGCGACGATCTTAAGATAGCGGGCGTTTTCAGGCCCGCAGACAGGTGCTGCGGTGATCTTCGGGGTTAGCGAGCACTCGGCGACAGCGGAGCGGCGATTTTCCTCACGCTCACCAGCTGCAGCAGCTCGCTAACGGAGGTTAGCGACGATTTTCAGCGCTCTCTTCTCAGCAGTAGAACTAGAGGCCCTGGAACACACAGGAGCCTCACCTGCAGATAGTAATCCTCGCTGGGAGGAAACAGGAGGCTGATGGTGGAGTCTGATGTGCCTGAGACTCCAGCAGGAGGCTAGCTCTCTCCTAGCCCTTGGGTGATTGCTGTAGCACAAAAATAAAAGTCCAATCAAAGTTCTTTTCCTCTTCCTGAAGTCCAGTAGTAACAGCTGCAGGCCAGTCCCAGAAACAGCACACAAGGCACAAGGACAGTCCTTCTCTTGCAGATTCCTGTAGCCACACGGACAGAGGTTCTTCTTGTTATCCAGGAGCAATACAAATTGTAGGGGTTTGTGCACAAATATTTATACCCCCAAAGTCTTTGTTCTTAGGGGTCCCAAGTCTCTGAACCCAGCCAGAACCAGTTCTGCCCAGCCCTGGAGCACTTTGTTGATCAGGCTGCATCCTTCCTTTCAGAAAGAGGGGGTCTGCCTCAGACGCACAGTGGGAGGTGGAGCCAGCATTCACCTTGCCAGGCACAGTCCTATTCAAGTGCAGGAGCTACCCCTCCCCTCACACCAAGGCAGGTCGCTCTATTCAACCCAGGTCTGACTCAGCCTGCCCTGTCCCTCCAAAACCAGACAGCCAATACACATCATAGCAGAGCAAACTGGAAGGCTTAGGCAAGAAAGTACCTATACTCTAAAAGTGGTAGTTTCAAACACAGAATATAAAAATAACCTTCGCTAAAAGATGTATTTTAATATTCTGAGCTCAGGCATACTAGATTCGTTTTTCTACCATGTTCTGTGGGTCAGTTAGGACTATAGAATGTAATAGCCCAGACCTCCCATTCTGGCCTATGGAGAACAGGTAGCCTTACAGTAGTGAAAAACGAAATGGGGTGTAATTCACTACTAGGACATGCTACATACATCAGGGCATGCCCTACCTTACACATACAATGCGCCCTATCATAAGGGGGGCTTACAGGATGCCAAGGGAAGGTTTAGGGGCTGGGAAGTGGGTGCACTTCACAGCCAAAATGGCAGTTCTGGACTGCACGCAGACACTGCAGTGGCAGGTCTGAGACACACTTTACAAGCTGCTTCTGTGGGTGGCACAAACCAGTGCTGCAGGCCCACCAGCAGCATTCGGTTTACCAGCCCTGGGCACACACAGGCCACGCTACTAGGGACTAACAGGTAAACCAAGTAAGCCAATCATGGATGTACCAATTCATATGTCATCTTTACAAAGGGAGCATTCGCGCTGTGGCACTGAATGGCAGTGGCACAGCCCCCAGAGCATCTATAACCAGCAAAAACAGAGGAGACACAGCGAAAAAATGGAAGGGAGACTCACGCCAATGGTGCCAGGTCTAACAAGAAGAAACCAGACTTTCTTAAGCGTGTGTTACATTGTCTGTATAACATGTAATCATTTAAAAAGTCATTAATAATCATCCTTATAGGGGTAGAAACCTACTGCAAATGGAACAATAATAAAAATGTAATGTATGCACTAATGCTATATGTATGAACATTCAAATGTAGTTTTCAGTCATACGTGCCTTTGACTAATTTGATGATTTGCAATATGATTTATACAATATGAACTAAAATGTATTAATGAATCTATGTTAGTTTATGTAAATTTTTGCACACATATATCAATCAATCATAGCATTTGTAAAGCGCACTACATACCCGTGAGGGTCTCAAGGCGGTGGGGGGGGGGAAGCTGCTACTGTTCGAAGAGCCAGGTCATGAGAAGTCTTCAGAAGGTCTTCGGTCTGTCGTAGGCGGATGGGGAGGGTGTTCCATGACTTGGCGGCAAGGTGGGAGAATGATCTGTCGCCGGCGGTCACTCTTCGGATGCAGGGGACGGTGGCGAGGGTGCGGTCTGCGGAGCAGAGCTGGCGGGTGGGGGTGTAGAGGCTGAGTCGGCTGTTGAGGTACGTTGGTCCGGTGTTGTGGAGTGCCTTGTGTGCGTGGGTGAGGAGTTTGAAGGTTATTCTCTTGTTGACAGGGAGCCAGTGCAGGTCTCTCAGGTGGGGTGTGATGTGGCTGCGTCGAGGGATGTCGAGGATCAAGCGAGCGCAGGCGTTCTGGATGCGTTGAAGCCGTTTCAGGAGTTTGGCCAGGGCTCCTGCGTAGAGTGCGTTTCCATTGTCCAGTCTACTGCTGACGAGGGCCTGGGCGACCGTCCTTCTCGTTTCAGTGGGGATCTACTTGAAGATCCTGCGAACCATACGGAGGGTTTTAAAGCAGGAGGAGGACACAGCGTTGACCTGCTTCATCATGGAGAGGGTAGAGTCGAGGATGACCCCTAGGTTGCGTGCATGGTCGGTGGGTGTTGGGGGTGTTCCTAGTGCAGTTGGCCACCAGGAGTTGTCCCAGGCCAAGGGGGTGGATCCGAGGATGAGGACCTCCGTCTTGTCCGAGTTCAGCTTCAGTCGGCTGTTCCTCATCCAGTTGGTGACGGCCTTCATTCCTTCGTGGAGGTTGGTTTTGGCGGTGTGGGGGTCCTTGGTGAGGGAGAGGATCAGCTGGGTGTCGTCGTAGTTGGAGATGATGTTGAGGTTGTGCCGTCATGTGACGTGGGCGAGCGGTGCCATGTAGACGTTGAACAGCGTTGGGATGAGCCTTGGGGTACGCCGCAGATGCTCCCGGTGGCTTCGAAGTGGAAGGGGGGGAGGCGGATGCTCTGTGTTCTGCCGGAGAGGAAGGAGGAGGTCCAGTCCAGGGCCTTCTCTTGGATTCCAGCGTCGTAGAGGCGTGTTTGTAGTGTGCGGTGGCAGACCGTGTCGAAGGCGGCTAACAGGTCCAGGAGGATTAGGGCCGCGGTTTCTCTGTTGTATAGCAGGGTCCTGATGTCATCGGTGGCGGTGATGAGGGCAGTTTTGGTGCTGTGGTTGCTGCGGAACCCGGACTAGGACGGGTCCAGAATGCTGTTCTCCTCAAGGAAGCTGGTTGGTTGTTTATTAACGGCCTTTTCGATAATCTTCGCCGGGAATGGGAGCAGGGAGATGGGTCGGAAGTTCTTGAGGTCCTTGGGGTCCGCCTTGGGTTTCTTGAGTAAGGCGTTGATCTCTGCGTGCTTCCAGCTCTCCGGGAAGGTCGCTGTCTCGAAGGAGATGCTGATGGTTTTCCGGAGATGGGGTGCGATGGTGCTGTTGGCTTTGTTGAAAATGTGGTGTGGGCAGGGGTCTTCCGGGGATCCGGAGTGGACAATGTTCATGATCTTGATGGTGTCATCATCGTTGATGTAGGTCCAGGCGAGCAGGCGGTTGGTGCGGGTGGTGGTCGTGGGAGCGGGGCACTCAGTGGTTGCCGGGGTGGTGACGGCGTTGAAGCTGTCGTGGATGTCTGCGATCTTGCGATGGAAGAAGGTGGCCAGCGAGTCGCACAGGTCTTGTGAAGGTGGGATGTTGTTGGTGTTGGAGCTGGGGTTGGAGAGTTCCTTCACGATGTTGAAGAGCTCTTTGCTGTTGTGTGTGTTGTTGTCTAGGCTGTCTTTGAAGGAGGTCCTTTTGGCGGATCTGATGAGGTGGTGGTGTCTGCGGGTGGCGTTCTTGTGGGCTGTGTAGCTTTCCGGTGTTCGTTCATGGATCCAGTTTTTTTCAAGTTTTCGACAGGGTCGCTTGGAGGCCTGGAGGTCTTCGGTGAACCAGCTGGCTTTCTTGCTGGTGTGGGTGTTGGAGGGCTTCTTGAGCAGGGCGAGGGTGTTGGCACAGTCGTTGATCCACTGTTTGAGGTTGCGAGCGGAGGTGTCGGGGTCGGTCGGATCTGCGGGAGGGCTCCGGCCGAAGGTGGTGGACAACTGGTCCTTGGTGACTTTGCTCCAGGAGCGGCGCGGCATCTTTTGGGTGCAGTGGTACGTGGTGGGTTTCCAGAAGGTGAAGTGTATGCAGCGGTGATCGGTCCAGTGGAGCTCGGTGGTGTGGTTGAAGGAGACGTGGGAGCTTGCGGAGAAGATGGGGTCAAGCATGTGGCCGGCAGAATGGGTGGGTGTAGTGACGAGTTGCCCGAGTCCGAGGTTGGCGAGGTTGGCGAGGTTGGCGATCAGGGTGGAGGAGTTGATGTCGTTGTTGTTTTCGAGGTGGAAGTTCAGGTCCCCGAGGAGGATGTAGTCCATGGAGGCGAGGGCGTGTGTGCTGACGAGGTCGGTGATGGAGTCGCTGAACTGTGCTCGGGGTCTGGGGGGTCTGTAGACGAGGGTTCCTCTGAGGGTGGTGTTAGGATCGGTGTGAATCTGGAAGTGCAGGTGTCCGGCGGTGCTAAGGGTGTCGTCGGTGTTGGTTGAGACTTTTAGAGTGTTCCTGTGGACGATGGCGATTCCTCCGCCTGGTGCGGTCCCTGCGGGTGATCTTATAGCCTTCCGGGATGGCTATGGCGATGTCGGGTGCCGAGGAGGGGTTCAGCTAGGTCTCCGTCAAGAAGGTGATGTCTGGGGTATTGGAGTCCAGAAGGTCCCAGAGTTCCACGGCGTGTTTGCGTGCGGAGCGGGTGTTGAGAAGGATGCATCTGAGGTAGTTGGGGTCTTTGGTAGGTGGGTTGGCGGTCCGGATGCTGGTGAAGCTGCAGTTCCGGCAGGAGAAGGGTCCTTGGGTGCGCTTCGGGGCAGCCAGGAAGCAGGTGCGTGATCGTCCGGCATTAAGTGCGTGGAGGGTGCTGGAGTCATAGCCTAGGCAGGCGTCGTGGCGTTTGCGGGGCCAGGGGTCCTGGCGCAGGGCGCGGTCCAGGCGCGGACGGGCAGAGATGGGCTTGCCTTAGGCTGCTGTGCGGCCTCCATATGAGGGGATGTGGGAGGGAGGAGCAGCTGGGAGGCAGGAGCGGGGCGGCGAATGGGAGATCAGGGGGGCGGGCCGCAGGGGACGCAGCGGCGGGAAAACTAAGAGGGGAGCGGGCACGGGTTACAGAAGGCAAAGTGGAGGGCACAGAGGGGACAACACAATAATGCTAACACAGTACACAGAGGGGAAGAAAAAACACAATAATGCTAACACAGTACTAATAAATGACAGCACAGAGACAGAGCAAAAATCAAAACAGTCAAGAAAAGCGGGGCACAACTAATGCGAGCAGCAGCAGCGGGCTCAGGCTAATGGTTCAGGGCTAATGCTTGTCTTATCTATACTCCTGTGCCTTGTCCCTATTTCTATTTCTTGTTCCTATTACCTGAAACTCTTTGATTTCTGAAACTCTTTAGACACTGGAACCATTCTGACTTGGACTGTGCTTGGAAGACTTAGATTTCTAATGTATAGAAAAGACCAATTGAGATTGTTTTCTGAGCATCAGATCTTAAATGTATACCATGCAGTTTAATGGTTAACTTGACGTTATAATTTAGGCCCGTATTTTACCATGCTTCAGAAAGCTTTTTGCTGACGTGGCTTTCTTCCAGGTATTCACACGCATTATTAGTTTAGAATAGATACATTTCTGTACAAGAGATAGGTACATAGCTTGAGAAACAGACCTTGATGATGAGTACATGGGAAACTTGCAGATAAATGAAAGGACTATTCTTCACGGACCTGAGTGTGAGAAAGAGATGTCATTCCCACGTCTAGTGTGGGACTTTGTATGGATGTTGCAGTCTACAACACGGAGAATGAAACAAAGACAATGGACTATTGATGATAATGTGACTAAGGGGATGTCACCTATGAACCTTTGGATTATAACATACCATTCATCTTGACTGACTTCAGAGAGATGGCTTTGGACTTTTCTTGAGGACTGTGTTGCACTTTTTTGCTGAACCCCTTTGTGTAGACTCTGCAGAACCTTCCTTGGACTCCATTCGCAAGTGCCCCTTGAATGGACTATCAGAGTTTGACATCTATTTCCCTTTGACTTCTGCCCTGGGTGTGGCTTAGGCCAACACTTTCCTGACCTACTGAAGACTTTTGACTGAGCTTCTGAGAAGCTAATGCTTGTCTTATCTATACTCCTGTGCCTTGTCCCTATTTCTATGTCTTGTTCCTATTACCTGAAACTCTTTGATTTCTGAAACTCTTTAGATACTGGAACCATTCTGATGCCTTGGACTGTGCTTGGAAGACTTAGATTTCTAATGTATAGAAAATATCAATTGAGATTACTTTCTGAGCATCAGATCTTAATGTTATTGTTCTGCATTGCACCTACAGAGTTGCTTGTCTGTTTACTCCTGGTCTGTCTAAATTTCTTTAGGAGGCGTGTCCTCCCTGTTGTCATTCTGTAGCTCTATAGCACGGTCTTAATAGTGATCTGTTTGAACGTGATTACTTATGTGTAATAAACATTCTTGAATTTGGTTACCAATTCCTGGTCCTCATTGTGTTAGCCAAACGGGTTGCACCGGTAAATATATTTGAGTAAGATTAGACGCAGATAAGTCTAACTCTCTTTCCCCTCAGGGCGACAAGCAAGACCCATCGGAGGACCAAGAGTAAGTAGATGAGTTGAAAGAAAAATAACAGTGAAAGGTAAGAGTAAAAACAAATGTGGGCCCAGAAACACTGGATCAGAGGGAGAGGTGGGGTGCTGGTGGAATCAGGGGAGATGGGCTGAAAAGAGGCTGGAAAATAGACATGTTTCATTTTTGAATAATTCAGTATAAGGGGTACGAGGTGTAAGAAGAAGTCAAAGGCCAATATGATGTTATGCAGGGATCCAATGTTTGTTGATAAGATTAGAAAGTTCTAGACTGAGTTTGAGTGGCACTGCGTTAATGACATTGTAGATGCTAAGCACCTTATGGTAGGATTGTAGGATGGGAACCAAGCAGAGTCAGTTAAAAAGATAGTAAGAGAGAAATATACAAAGGACTGCACAGGCTCCAAATAATTCTCAAACGCTGTTGAAGTCGAAATTTAACAAATAATCAAATATAAGTTTTAAATTATGTACCACGCATGTCAGATTACACGTAGAAGTGCAGACATGTCTGAGGCATGGTAGCAGTCAGATATTCAAACTTGACAAGCATGCTTTCAGTTTAAAGCACACACCTCTTTAAGTATGGCCTACATGCAGTGTACAATTGTAGAGACTTATATGGACTAGTATACAGTTTAATACATCTTGAACAGGTTTTAAAGATCACTTTTCTCTACGAGTTTAACTAGAGAGGCAGAGCTTGAAATGCCAGACCTAACCCAAAATCAAAGACCGACTCCTGTCATGCCACTCTTATGAGTGTCAGCATCTTTCTAGAGACCCCAATAAGTGTGTCAGTACCTTTTAGGGAAGAGGTGTGGCACTGCGGCCAGGACAACTGACGCTGGAACTCTGGGGCTCAAGGTTCGATCCCAGGCACCGGAGGCAGGTCAGCCCAGCACCATGTGACTCTGGGTAATAGCTTGCTTAATCTTCCTGACGGCCCCCAGCGCCGGGATGCCTTTGGGTAGCTGTTCGTGCTTTACAAATACTGGATTTACATTTATAGGTACAAGATGACACATGTAAAGGAGCCTATAGATACTAGACTACCTCTGTTTCACACCGCATGTTCTCCAAATGTGTGTAGTAAAAACTGCATGCATCACTTGGTGTTCATTATACAGGCTAACCACGTATAAAGTTGTGCTTCCGTGGCTCCTGCCTAGCTAAGAGATATGTGGTTGTGGAACTGAAACCTGAAGTAACTGACAAAATATGTGCAGGGGTATGATAGACTGTATAGTTTTTAAGTTAGGGTTATCAGCTACACCACACGTGTCAGACTGCATGTTGAAGTGCAGACATACATAAGACTTGATAGGAGTCAGACATTCAAACTTGATACTGTACGCTTTCAGTTTAAAGCACATACCTTACTATGTACGACCTACTTGCAGTGTACCTTTGCAGAGACTTATATGGACTAGGATACAGGTTAATACATTTGGCAACATCTTTTAAAGCTCACTTTTCATTACCAGTTTCCTTAGAGAGGAAGAGATTACAATGCCAGGCCTAAGCCAATTGAATGGCCGACTCCTGTCATGCCACTCTTGTGAGTCACAGCATCTTCCTAAAGATCTCAATGAGTGTGCCCGTGCCTTTTAGGGGTGACACAACAAATTAAAAATAGCCTTTAAGTACTAGAATACCTCTGTTTCACACCGCATGCTCTCCAAATGTGTGTAGTAGAATCTGCAAGGATCACTTACTCCTCATTATACAGGGCAGCCAGGTATGAAGCTGTGTGTTCAAATGCTTCTGTGACACCTGTCTAACAGATCACTGCTTTTGGAACTGAATGCTGATGTAGTGGTGACAACATTTGTACAGGGATATGATACACTGAATAGTTTTTAAGTTAGGGTCATGAGCTGTGCCCCACGTGTCAGACTAAACATAGAAGTGCAGAAATACCTAACACTTGGTAGCAGTCAGACATTCAAAATTGAGACAGTTTGCTTTCAGTTTAAAGCACACACCTTACTACCTATAGCGTACTTGCAGTTTACCTTTGTAGAGACTTATATATGTGGCAACATCTTTAAACCTCTCTTTGCTCTACCAGTTTCATTAGAGAGGTAAAGCTCACAGTGCCAGGCCTAACTGAAAATGAAAGGCCGACTCTTGTCATGCCACTCTTGTCAGTATCAGCATCTTTCTGGAGACCTCAATGAGTGTGTCAGTCCCTTTTTAGGGGCAAGATGTCACATGTAAAGAAGTCTATAAGTACTAGATTACCTCTGTTTCACACCGCTTGCTCTCTAAATGTGTGTAGTAGAAGCTGTATGGATCACTTTCTGCTCATTATACAAGGCAGTACGGGATGAAGCTGTGTGTTCAAGTGGTTCTGTGATGCCTGCCAAGTTAAATCATCTGTGCTTCTGGGACTGAATGCTGAAGTAGCTCTGACAAGATTTGTGCAGTGGTATAATAGACTTTATAGTTTTTAAGTTAGGGTCTTCAGCTGTACCACACATGTCAGACTATACACACAAGTATAGACATATCTGAGGCATGGTAGCAGTCAGACATTCAAACCTGACAGAGTACGCTTTCAGTTTAAACCACACACATCACTATTTACAGACTACTTGCAGTGTACCTTTGCAGAGAGGTTTATGGACTAGGATAAAGGTTAATACATCTTGAACATGTTTTGAAGCTTGCTTTTCTCTACCAGTTTCATTAGAGAGGCAGAGTTTGCAATGCCAGGCATAACCCAAAATGGAAGGCCGACTCCTGTCATGCCACTCTTGTGAGTCTCAGCATCTTTCTAAAGACATCAATGAGTGTGTAAGTTCCTTTAAGGGGACAAGATTGCACATGTAAAGAAGCCTATAGGTAGTAGACTCCATCTGTTTCACATCGTATGCTCTCCAAATGTGCGTAGAGGAAGCTGAATGCATCACTTTCTGTTCATTATACAGGGCATCCATGTATAAAGTTGTGTGTTCAAGTGCTTCCGTGACTCCTACCTAGCTAAGAAATCTGTGGTTGTGGGACTGAAAGCTGAAGTAACTCTGACAACATTTGTGCAGGGGTATGATAGACTGTATAGCATTTAAGTTAGGGTCATCACCTGCAACACACATGTCAGACTACACGAAGATGTGCAGACATATCTTAGGCATGGTAGCAGTCAGATATTTAAACTTGAAAGAGTACGCTTTCAGTTTAAAGCACACACCTTATTATCTATGGCCTTCTTGCAGTGTACCTTTGCAGACACTTATATTGACTTGTATAGAAGTTAATACATCTGGCAACATGTTTTAAACCTCACTTTTCTCTACCATCTTAATTAGAGAGACAGAGCTCTCAATGCCAGACCTAAACCAAAAGGAAAGGCTGACTCCTCTAATGTCACTCTTCTGATTGTTAGCATCTTTCTAGAGACATCAATGAGTGTGTCAGTGCCTTTTTAGGGGCTTGGTGATACATGTAAAGAAGCCTGTAGGTACTAGACTACCTCTGTTGCACACCACATGCTCTCTAAACGTGTGTAGAAGAAGCTGCATGGGTAACTTTCTGCTCTTTATACAGGGCAGCCGGGTATGAAGCTCTCTGTTCAAGTACTACTGTGACACCTGTCTAGCTAAGAGATCTGTGCTTCTACGACTGAATGCTGAAGTACTTCTGTCTATATTTCTCCAGGGTAATAATAGACTGCATAGACTTTAAGATAGGGTCATCAGCTGTAGCACACATGTCAGACTACACATACAAGTAGAGACATACTTGACATGGTACCAGTCAGACATTCTAACTCGATAGAGTACGCTTTCAGTTTAAAGTAAACACCTCTTTGTCAACAGCCTTCTTGCAGTGTACCTTTGCAGAGACTTATACGGACTTGGATAGAGGTTAACATCTGGCAACATGTTTTAAGCCTCACTTTTCTCTACCAGTTTCATTAGAGAGGCAGAGCTCTCAATGCCAGGACTAAGCGAAAATGAAAGACCGACTCCTGTCATGCCACTCTTCTGAGTGTTAGCATCTTTTTACAGACCTCAATGAGTGTTTCAGTGCCTTTTTAGGGACAAGATGACACATGTAAAGAATCCTATAGGTAGAAGACTACCTCTGTTTCACACCACATGCCCTCTAAATGTGTGTAGAAGAAACTGCATGGATCGCTTTCTGCTCATATACAGGGCAGTCGGGTATGAAGCTGTGTGTTCAAGTGCTTGCATGAGGTCTGCCTTGCTAAGAGATCTGTGCTTCTGGGACTGAATGCTGAAGTAGCTTTTTTGTATTCAATTTCTATATCCATGAGTAATTTGGAACGTTTATTTAAGAAATGCGGAAAGTAAGAGCAAATCTGTGTTGTGACATATGCCTCTGGATGGCGCTTAAATGATACCTCATCAAATCTGGAACACACAAATCACCTGTTCTGTCAGCTGGCACAGCATGAGACTTGGTTTCTCATCGGATCATATCTCACAGCATGTTAATGTATTACAAAACACATGCAATATTTACACCTGCATATGCTTTCACAAGCTGTTTACGAGCTCGGCATGCTAAAAAAAACAGCAAGAGGCCTTTTGCTCAGGAACAACACATTTAACACTGTGGGTTTAAAACATGTATCATGTTTGTACCACTCATCAAATGTTCCAAAAGGCACCAATGTTAAAAAATAGACCTTTTCATCGGCTTCAAAGATGCAATGTACATTTTTAGGTCTAGCGTTAGCCAAGACTTTTGTTTTTTACTAAAATATTACACAAAAACTACTCATTTGTAGAGGTTTCCAGCCGGCCCTCATCAGTCACTAGTCTGTTATTGTATCATTAAAAATGTTCTTCTGCCTACTACAGCATGCAGCATAGGGCAACCTGTTCTTTCACAAAGAGCACGTCCATTCACAAAGGACTTCCCTCCAGTTCAAGGGACTGCTATAGCAATGCGTGCATTTTCAGGCCAAATAAATATTTGGAGGTTCTAGTAATTGCCCCATTAATAAATATTACAAAAACCATGATAAAATACAACGAGCATTGACTAAGCCAAAAGGCTAAGCACCAATTTAAGAGAGATTAGCCTTGTCAAAGTGTGCTTCGTCACCATTCTAAGTATAAATCATTGACATGTTTGTACTACTGCTTCTATTGCCGGTTGCAATTAACACCCTTGTCCAATCCCCAGCACACTACACACAACAGAAGGAACAGGCTTCGATGTAAAGCATATAAGCACTTCATACGAGTGCCACTTCCATAACACTCACAAAATCCGCAATTTAGACATAGTTTAGTCACTCTGTGCGTGTGTGGATACATACTGCAATTGGGTCAAGCATACATTTAAGGCACAGCACGCTGCACACTACAAAAAGAACAGGCTTTGGTGAGGGGCACATTAGCAAATTTTTCACAATCCATCACCAGTGTGGTTTACTGCGAATGACAGGTCACTTTTGCACTCTTTGCAGCTAAGTGTCATAGGAGTGCACCTATTTATTTTTCTTTAAGAGTTTTATATAGCGCTAGCCAGACCCGAAGGAATTGTGGAGCGTTTTACAGCATTGTCCCTTGTAAGATACATTAACACATTAGTATGTACAATGACTCATGAAGTATCAAACAATACCGTCGTATAAAGCACAATGTCACTTGTAAGATAAGTTATCACATTAGTATGTACAATGACTCATGTCGTCGTAGAGAGCACAATGACTCGTGACGGGATTAGATCAGGCAGGGGGGATAGAGGAGGTAGTCATGAGGAAAGTGAGGTAGATGTCTTAATGTCAAAAGTGTCTGTGCTGCTGTGGGCAAGCATCAACGGTTAGGCTAAGGCTATCCATTCGAGAGAGATCAGTTGAGGAGGAGATCTTTGACCTGCCTTTTGAATTTTAGGTAGGAGGGGTTGGTCCTGATATGGACTGGTATGAAGTTCCACATTTTGGGCGCATTTTCTGCGAAGGATCGAGATGCGTTTTTTTGTTTGCGAGTTTTCGGAGGGATGAGGAGTAGAGTGTTGGCACCGGCATTCTGGAGTTCAGAAGCCAGGTAGGTGGGTTTCCGTGTGTGCAGTGCTTTGTGCTTGAGGCAGGAGGTTCTGAAGTTAGCACGCATTTCGATTGGGAGCCATTTTAGCTCTCTGAGTGCAGGTGAAATATGTTCATATTCCTTTACTCCGGTAACCATTCTGGCTGCTGCTTTAGAGTTTATCTGAGGGGAGCTAGGTGAGATTTAGCTGCTCCTTTGAGGTTTGCATTTCCGTGGTCCAGTCTGTACAGCACCAGGGATTGAGTGGCTTGTTTGAGGTCGTTTGGAGGTGTGAAGGGTTTTATTTTGTTAAGTAGAGTAAAGTTGAGGAAGGCGCTCTTTGCGGTGTTCTTGATGTGTTTGCTCATGTCTAATTTAGGATCCAGGGTGATTCCCAGCGATTTTACAGAATCGGCTAGTGTGGGGTTGTAGTTGAGAGCATCAATAGCTTTTAGCCTTTCTGTGATTTGGGGGTTCTTCTCATTGTTGGAGATGAGGAGGATTTCCGTTTTGTCTTGGTTTAGTTTCAAGTGGTTGCGCGATAACCAGTGTTGGACTTCTCTTACAGTATCGTTCAGTCTCTGAATGTATTCAATGGAGGAGGTTTCCAGATAGATCTGGGTATCGTCTGCATAGAGGTGAAAGGGAATGTTGGTTCTTTTGAGTATGGCGGTAAGGGGTTCCATATAGATGTTGAAAAGTTGTGGGGAGAGTACTGATCCTTGGGGGACACCTCTGTGGGTATTAGGTCTGATAGGAAGTTTTGATTTTTATTCTTTGGGTGCGGTTCTGTAGGAAAGAGGTGAACCACTGTAGGACCACCTCTTCCGCTCCAACCCTTTCTTGAAGTGCCTTGGTGAGTAGTTTGTGGTCAACCGTGTCGAAGGCTGCTGATAGGTCCAAAAGTATGAGTAGGCAGCATTGGCCTGTATAGAGAGATTTGTGCATATTATCAATTACATTTAGGATCGCTGTCTCTGTGCTGCAACCTTTTCCGATTGGTGGGGGTCTAGAAGGTTGGTGCTGTCCAGGTGTTGAGTGAGTTGGAGGAGAACACATTTTTCAAGGATTTTGGCTAGGAGAGGGAGGCTGAAGACGTGTCTGAACTTATTCAGATCGTCTGTATCGGAGCCCGTTTTTTTTTCAGTTTAAGTGTGACTTGGCTGATTTTGAGACAATCCAGCATGACTCCAGTACTCAGGGAGCTGTTTATAATCTTGGTCCAGTGCAGGGCTAGGGAAAGTTTGAGCTTTTTGGCCAGTTGGGCTGGTATGGGATCCAAGTGTGGATGGGGAGGAGGGAGCTTACGCTTTTCTCTAGGTCTGACTTAGATTTCTCGCCCAGTGGGGGGGGGGGGGGGTCCTGCGTACGGGTTGGCAGTGGATCGTTTGGTTGATGTGGAATAGAATGATATGGTGATCAGACCAGTCAACAGGCAAGATGTGGTCGATGGAGACTATATCTGCTTGAGCGATAATGGCATCCAGGATTGAGCCTCTGTTGTGGGTTTCCTTTGTGCAGTGTCGGGTGAGGTTGTTATTAATTAGAAGAATGTTTAACCCCTTCCATGCTGCGCGAATTCCGCCGCTGTGCTGACGGTTTCTTGCGCGGGCGTGGTCATGACGGAACGGTTCCGTCATGAGCACAGCTCAACCGTGGCTCATGACGGAACCGTTCCGTCATGAGCACCGAAGGGGTTAAGGTTTTGATTAGTGAGTTGTTTTCCTCATTCCAGTGTAGATTGAGGTCGCCTAGAATTATGTTGTTGGAGCCCCGTAGTGAGCAATGGGTTATCAGGTCGGAGAGGTGTTCTCCAAATGAGGGGGTGTTTCCTGGTGGTTGGTATAGGAGATGACATAGTAATGTTTTACACCTACATAACTACTACCAGATTCCTTATCAATGGGTTCCATTACTAACTCTAAGGCAGTTTTCGAGACAGCAGTGATAACATCCCCATACAAACCTTGTGTTTTTTGCACAGACATAATACAACAACAACCCACATAATTGTACTCAACAACACAATTACATAATGCACCACATACATTCTATCCACACCACATAATTCAACAGCATACCACAAAATTCAACAGCATACCAGATAATTAAGCTCCCCTACATAACACTGCACAACACAAAATACAATTCCACATATTTACACTCCATGATACTAACCGTGTGCGGAGAGCTCCGCTCCGCTCGCGGAGTGTGCGGAGTTGTGCCTACTCCACATTCCGCGGGCACATCTCGGCACACTCCGCGGTGGAGTGGAGTTGCCCAGCCGCCGCCTCCACCCCTAGGAGAATTACATTAAATATACTCTACAGGTTAAAAAAGCAACACTTACCTTAACTGCGGCGTCCCCGGGCTGCCGTCCTCCTCTTCCTTGATTTCATGATGATCTGCGCATGCACGTGCTCGTGCAGGCGCATTCCTTACGAGAAATTTGCGCGCGCGCGCATGCGCAGATCATCGTGAAACAGAGGACGAGGAGGACGGCAGCCCGGGGATACCGCAGTTAAGGTAAGTGTTTTTTTTTTAACCTTTAAAGTATATTTAATGTAATTATTCCTGGGGGGGTGGAGGCGGGTGGCGGAGTTTTCACGGAGTTGGTCCCCAACTCCGTGGACCTCCGCGCAGTGCCGCTCCGCCAGTTCCGCCCAGGCTTACATGATACACAATCCCACTCCACATAATTACAATACAACAAACACCACATAATTGCTATTCACAGAATTCCACAGAACACCATACCACATAATTTCACTACACGAACCCACTTCACACCACACAAAGCCACGACACACAATCCCACACCTAACCATTCCAAACCAATACACATAATTCAACTACACACCACGTACATTCACTCCACTCCATACCATAGAGGTAAAACCCATTTACATCAGTACCTCTAACTCTTGTTTTACTTTATTTTTAAAGCACATGCTTTTGCATTAGGGGGTCTGTATCCATTACAAATCATGCATTATATCCTGTTGGGAGTCACTTTGTAGGCCTTATCTGTTAGTTTATCTACATTTAATATATTTTGTTATGTGGAAAAAATGTAAAGGTTTTAAATAAAGAGGGCACAAAAAACAACATTTAAAATGTATAGCTACAATTGGTGTGTGAGAGGGGAGTAAGTGAATTTTTAAACTTTACAAGCATTATTTTAACACACACAATTGCACATTTCCTCAACACACAAATAAACACATTTCCATTACACAAATTCAGCAAGAAACCACATAACACAAATCAACAACACAATTACATAAAACACCACAGACATACAATCCACACTACATAATTCAATATTGCACCACAAAATTACAACAGCACAATACATAATATAACTCCAATACATAACGCGCCATAACACAAAGTACCATACCACATAATTACTCTCCACAACACACAATCCCACTCAACATAATTCCTATACACTAAATACCACACAATTTCTATCCACATAATTCAACTGCACAACATACCACATAATTCCATTGCACACTACATAATCCACTCCACTCCACAACATAAAAAAAACCAATTACATTTACAATACCATAGCTCTAACTCTCTCAAATGCGAGACCTATTGCAGTACAAATGCTTGTTTAACTGGTAGTCGTGTTTGCAGAGTGGTGGAGAAAGGGGGCTGGGAATCTGATCAGCTCTCAGGAATTCCGCTGTGTAGGAATTACAGGAGGTACAAGGAGGGCTTCTTGGCCCCCAAGGTCCCTCATAAGTAAAGTGGACTTCATCCACCAACCAGTAGTGCACCACGAGCCACATTTGCAGAGTGGTGGTGAAAGGGGGCATGGTCTACGAATACCTCTTAGCAATTCCGCTGTGTGGGACTTATTGGAGATAACAGGAGGGGTAGTTGACTCTCAAGGACATCCTTGGGGGTCAACTACCCCTCCTATTACCTCCAGTAGGTCCCATACAGCAGGATTGCTGAGACATGCTAGCAGACTATGCCCCCTTTCTCCACCCCTCTGCAAGCGTGCCTTCTGGCGCACTACTAGCAGGGAGATGAAGTCCCCTTTGTTATTGAGGGTCCTTGGGGGACAACTACTCCTCCTGTTACCTTCAGCAAGTCCCACACAGTGGGATTGCTGGGAGGTTTTCGGTGACCATGCTCCCTTTCTCCTTCACTCTGCAACCGTGCCTCCTGGCGCACTACTAGTAAGGGCGGACGGAGGTGGCGTAGTGCCTCTACGCAGAGATCCACAGAGTTTGAAAAAAAAAACAGTGGAACTCTGCTCCGCTCCCTCCCCCTTCCCAAATTAATTAAAAATTTAAAAAGAAGGCACTTACCTGCTTGGCTGCCTCCTCCTCTGCCTGGCCGCTCTCCTTCCTGCGCCTCGCCGTCCTTCTTCTATGAAAAAACTCCCACGTTGTACATCTTGTGCGTGAGCATGTGCAAGACGTACAACGTAGGGTTCATAGAAGAAGGACGGCGAGGAGCAGGAATTAATTTGGGAGGGTGGAAGGGCTGGCTAACTCCGCTCCGCCATGGAGGGTAGTTTTGAGCGCGGAGTAGGCAAAAATCCACAAACTTCGCTGGCAGAGCGGAGTTACCCGCCCGGGGTTAACTACTAGTTGGGAGAAGAAGTCCACTTTAGTCCTGAGGCCCTTAAAAGGCAAGGGTACGTCATCCCCCCACCAGCAGTGCACCAAGAGGCATATTTGCAGAATAGTGGAGAATGGGCATGTGGCCTCCGACCACCTCTCAGCAATCCTACTGTGTGTGGTTAACTGGAGGTAGCAGGAGGTCTTCTTGGCACCTAAGTACCCTAAAGCAGCCAAGGGGACTTCATCCCCAACCAGGAACGTGCCAGGATGCGCATTTGCAGAGTAGTGGAGAAAGGGGGCGGAGCCTCAGTGATTTGCTGGCTTTTTTTTGCTATATTTTATGAAGGGGGGGTCGCGTGACTCCCCCCTTCCCAGGCCAATTTTCGGGCCCTGGGGACCCCATCCCCCAGGTCCTGCCCCATTTTATATATATACATACTTGGGCAAAATTGAAGGCAGACCTTGTAGTGAGCTTGTTGCACAAATCACCAGAAAATATTGTCCCAAATCAAAACCCCAGTTTGTACTGTGCCGTGTTCGATATACACTGCTGCACACCGGAGGCGACGCCAACCGGCGTGCGCTGATGTCTGGACTGGTGCTGATAATGGAAGCATTCATGTGCAGCAGTGTATATCGAACATGGCACAGTAACCCACTGGGGTTTTGATTTAGGACGATATTTTCTGGAGATTTGCGCAACAAGCTCACTTGAGCAAAACAGAAGTGCACAACGAAGTCCAGGAGGCCTTGGGAATTGGCCACGCCCACTGGGGACAGACTGTTGGGCACTTACCATCCACTTGTTAGCCTTTGAACTCCATCCCCCGGGGCATGGCCATCTCGTTGGGGATCACGGGGGAGCCTCAAGGCCCCTGCGGTCCCAAGTGTGGTCCACTTTGAACAAGCGAGAGCAAAATGCTCTTGCTTGTTCAAAGTGGAGCACACTGTTTGCTATGGGATGGCGGGAGCAGTTTATATACTCATTACCCAGTAGTTATTGTTATGTCAGCGTTTCCATAGGAAATGCCTTTTTGTTTTGCCTATAACTTTGGCAGAGTTTGACGAATCCTCATGAAACATTCCCAAAAGGTGCTCTTTTTTGCCTAGTTTATGCATGGAAAGTTTCGGGGTCATCTATCAAGTGGGAGTTGAGAAAAAATGCAAAATCCCCATGCATTTTCAATAGACTTTAGTCAGAAGCATTTTCGCAAAAACTGCTGAATGCAATACACCAAATTTGGCAGGAACCTAAATCTTGGTTCGAAGGTTGTGTTTATTGTGATTTGGTGTAAATCCGTTCAGTAGTTTTTGAGTAATTAAAGTTTAAAAATATTTGTATATCTGGATGGTTACATCTGAGGGACTCCTGTGAGCGTCTTGCGAGAGCGCCAACACAAAAATACAGCGTTCGGATTGGTACAGGGAGCTTTTTTCCCCTTCGGCCATTTTGCTCCCGGTGCAGTCAGACAACAGCACGAGCAGGCAATCTGATTGGCTGCCAGCAACAGAAGAAAAATGTTGCCTGCAGACATTACAGGATTTAGGGACATAGTCCCCTGCCTTAAAGTTTAAAAAAGAATATAAGGGTGTTGGGTAGGGATCCCCTGGCCCCCCAGACCCTGCAGGGGGGCCCCAAAAAACATTCTGCATTTTTTACCATCATCCAACAGGAATGTCACAGCATTGTAGCAAAAACAAACAAATGTTGGCTACCATTTTTTTTAAAACATATGGGGAGGAGGGTGTGAGCATGGCCCCCTATCCAAGGCTCCCCACAGCCTATTTTGGACCCCAGGGATCCCATCCCCCGGGGCCAGGTATATTCATTAAGGGGAGGGGCATGCGTCCCTCCTCCCCGAGCCTTGAAAAGACCCAGAGGACCCCATCCCCAAGGGCCAAAATCCTGAAATGATAAAAAAGGGGAGGGGGCTCTGCGGCCCCTCTCCATGAGCCTTGAAAGGTCACACAGACCCCAGCCCCCGGGACGATTACTTTTTAAAAAGGGACGTGGCCCGCAAGGCTCTCTTCAAAACCATTGAAAGCCTGGGGACCCTTATCCCGCAAGCCTGTTGTTAAGTACAAAGTGGAGGGGCCGGCGGGCCCCCTCATTGAGCCTTTACAGACCCCACGTTTCGTGCCGGCCTGGCCGTGGAGGACTTCACCACCCTTGAAATGATGTGTGGGGCCGCGGAGCTCAGAATGATGCTGGGTTTGAAAGCGGCAAAATAGGTTTTCAATTGAAACCGGAGGACACTCCAAGGCCCAATGGAGGGCTCTGAAATAATCATGAAAATAACTGAAAAGCCACAGTTTCCACTGGAGGAAAATAAATGCAATGTGGACTACTAGTCCCAGAATGCATTGTTAATTGGACCCACCTGGGAGGCCCATTGGAGGGCAAGACATCATCAACATGCAGCTTAAAACAAAGGGAGCAAGTACCTCTGTGACTTTTCAGCACTGCCTATGAATAAGGAGCGAGATGCTCCGAAACGCGTCAGGCAAAATTAAAGTTGCTGTGTTAATGCCATTTTTTCTTTTGCCAATATCTTTGGCGCCGTTTGATGAATCTTCACGAAATGTTCAAAACTAATGGCCCGCTCACTTTAGCTGCTGTGTTGAAAATGTCAGGGTGATTCGTCAAGCGGGGGCTGAGCAAAAAGGGTGGTTCCAAAACGCTTTTTCTCCATGTTAATTTCCATAGGAAACTGTTGACTCTGCTACAGCCTGAATTGCTTAACGGAATTACACCAAATTTGGCAGAAAGGTAGCTCTTGGTCCAGAGTGCACTCTTTTTATTAAATGGTGTAAATCTGTTCAGTAGTTCCTGAGAAATGTAAAGATTTCTCAGATATACAAATACGGCCATGGAGGATCCGCGAACCCTCCCGATCTCGAGCCTGCGATCTTTTTGGCTGCCAATACTTCAAACCTGGAAGTGTTGGCATACATCTTGCGACTCGGTTGAAACGAGTCACAAGAAAGATGGTAAGGGGCCTTCATCCCCGAATCAAGAGTGCACCAGGAGGTGGGTTTGAAGACTGGTGGAGAAAGGGGGCATGGCCAGCTATCAGAACTCAACAATCCTGCTGTGTGGGACTAACTGGAGGTAACAGCAGGGGTAGTTGGCCCACAAGAACATCCTTGGGGCCAACTACCCCTCTTGTTTCCTCCAGTAAGTCCCACACAGCGAGATTGCTAAGAGGTCTTTGGAGGCCATGCCCCCCTTTCTCCACCACTCTGCAAACGCGCCTTCTGGCACACTACTGGTTGGGGGATGAAGTCCACTTTAACTCTGAGGGACCTTGGGGGCCAAGAAGCCCACCTGGTACCTCCTGTACCTCCTATGCAACGGAATTCCTGAGAGCTGGTCGGAGGCCCAGCCCCCTTTCTTCACCGCTCTGCAAATGTGACTACTACTTGAAAAAAATAAGAAATTCACAGAAAAAAAACAAAGGTTACAGGAATGTTATAGCTAGGAATTAGCATTTAAATTACCTTAGAAATTCATTGAAAACACCACAGGTTTCAGGGAATTTATAGTTAGGAACTAGCATTTAAAATACCTTAGAAATTCACTGAAAACACCACAGGTTTCAGGGAATTTATAGTTAGGAATTGAGTGATGTAATATGTGAGGTCATAAGCAGTGCATTGCAGGGGAGCGAGTTATAGTTAACAGCTGAATTTCTCTGGTTTTGTATGAGTGAAATGTCAGCCTAACTATAACGTCCCTGTAACCTTTGTTTTTTTCCGCGAATTTCTAAGGTTTTTTACATGTTAATCTCTAACTATAACATCCCTGAAACCTGTGGGTTTTTTCAGCGAATATATATATATATATATATATATATATATATATATATATATATATATATATATATATATATATATATATATTCAACACAGACAAATCTGAGATAGTTTCATATTACAAGCAAAGACACAATATATGAGTCTTCTTATGTATTCATCTTCTGATGTTTATTCTTATTTTCTTTGTAGAGATTTACATATAAGAATCACAGTGATGCCTTCTTTTTCCCTTATGTTCAGATTTACATACAAGTATCACAGTAAAGCCAACACGTGTTTCGCGCACACTGCGCTTCTTCAGGGCTCAGTTAAGTAGCTAATCTCACTTCTTGCCTTGTATTTTGGAAAAAGTTCTCCCATTAGTAGAGTCTCCGTTTTCTAAGTATAGGTTCCTTAATTATTCATGTATACTTGTTGCACAGCTAAAATATATCTTCATAATCAGAGTGTATTCTTTATCAGTCCTCAGTCTACTGATCCTTGATAAGATCTCTCAACCTTTCGACGATCGTCTAACCTTTTCCTCAGCCCGTACCGCACTGGTGGGGACCAGTGTCTGAGATTGGTGGCGCCGGGCAATGTTACCTGTAACCCAAGTTGTATTAGAATATATATATATATGTATATATATATGTTCACTGAAAAAACCATAGGTTTCAGGGACGTTATAGTTAGCTGGACATTTCACTCGTAAAAAACCATAGAAATTCCTCCACAATAGTTAGTTCTGCTAACTATAACTCGCGTGCCCGCAATGCACTGCTGATGATGTCACATATTACATCATTCATGACATGGTCAGTTACATTACTGATGACATCACTGATGACATCTCAAATGACATCACTCTCAAACATGATTCATGATATCCCAGCAGAAGGCTTTTTCACATGGTAAAATCACCTTAGAACACACCACAATTCCTAAAATGAGTATGGTACCATCAACATATGATTTATAATGTAACTAAAGTCTTAAAACTTTCTATTAACTGCAATGCATTTAATTAGGTGCTATCATGTATATTGGTCCCAAGATGGCTGCCAACACTTCTTGGCTGAAGTGCTTACAGTCAATCAGATCTCACGATGAGATGTGTGGTTAGGCTCCGGCCAGATATATATGTGATTTTACTTTTGATTTTCTCAGGAAATACAGAACGGATTTACACCATTTAACCAAAAGGCACGACTCTGAACCAAGGGCTACCCCTTTGCCAAATTTGGTGTAATTCCGTTCAGCAGGTTGGGCTGTAGCTGCGATTAAATGTTCCTATGGAAAATTGCATGGGGAAAACACGTTTTGGGACCCCTTTTATCTCGGCCCCCGCTTGACGAATCACCCCGAGACTTTCAGGATAGGAGCGGACCGGAGATCCCCACCAGTTTTGAAAATTTCACGAAGATTCGATAACCGACCGCCAGTAGGTGATATATATATATATATATATTATCTACTGGCGGTCGCCAGTAGATAGTTATAGTTACAACCTAGTTTCCATAGGAAATCTCAAAATTCTATTTTGAATAACTTTGGCGCCGGTTGACGAATTCTCGCGAAATTTTCAAAACAAATGGGGCGCTCCGTTCAGCTCCTACCCTGAAAGTGTCGGGGTGATTCGTCAAGCGGGGGCCGAGAAAAAGGGGGGGTTCCAAAACACGTTTTCCCCATGAACAGAATTACGTGAAATTTGGCAGAGAGGTAGCCATAAGGTAATCGTGTAAATCTGTTCAGTATTTCCTGGGAAAATAGCATTTAAAAGCATATAAATATCTATACGTGCGCACAGGGCGCGCACGGTGCGCGCACCCTGCCGTGCGCGAGCGCAATTCTGATTGGTTGTTAGATGTCGGTAAACATTCGAATCGGTCGAAACCAGGAAGTGTCGGCCGCCATTTTGTCTCTCGCAGTCTGAGGGGGTGAAAAACAAAGGTGGAGAACGTGAAAAGGGGGCAGGGTGGACAGTTCCTGACCCCCTAGCCTTTGTCAGGGGGTCCCAGAAGGACCCTCAAGGGCAAAAAAAAGAATTTATTTTTTTTTTGAAAAATCGCGGAGTGCGCGCACTGTGCGCGCACGCTGAAAAAACACACGTAAAATTTTTTTTTTTCATATGCAGGCAACTATAACTCACGCGACCGCAAACCTCTGCTGATGACGTCAGATATTACATCACTGATGACATATGTGGCTTTCTGAAAAAAAAATATTTGTAATATATGTATAGCTAATGATTAATGGAAGAAGACATGGGTAAATAAGTGTCTAAATACAGTGATGTAATATCTGACGTCATCAGCAGAGGATTGCGGTCGCGTGAGTTATAGTCGCCTGCACTAACTAAACTAGGGAATTTCATTGTTTTTTTACGAGTGAAATGTCCAGCTAACTATAACATGTGTGAAACCTATGGTTTTTTAAGTGAATTTGCAAGGTTTTTTAAATGCTAATTCGTAACTATAACGAGTGTGAAACCTATGGTTTTTTCAGTGAATATATATATAGATATATTCGCAAGGGTGGTGCGGAAACAAAACAAAGCCCTTCCTGCCAAATGTACTTACACCAAACCAAGCATGGGAATTTCCCTGTTGCAAGCAATATCTTAATGACAATACTGATTTAAACATACAAAGTGTTTTTGTTGTATAGTTAAGCAACCGTTTCCATGAGAATATGGACAGGAAATACAAGATTTGGGATTCTCCTATGAATCCTTTACCCTTGTCCTTGTCCAATTCGAATGAAATTGTATAGCATCATATTGATATGCTTGTATGTTTTTCTTTTTCATTTTCATTCACCTTTCTCAAGCAATGCTGAAGTTTTTACGGATGATTTGGCCTGATGGGCAAAGAGGTTGTAAATTGAGCAGGGGCTCTTTGGGACTGGTCTCTGACTGCGATGCGGCCAATGAACAAGGTTATGTTGCAAAATCTCCAGTCACAAGGAGTAGCACAACAACATGCCTCATAAATAATAATTAGGCAAACACAGGGGTTGTGGTCTTCAGGCAACAGTAGCCCCCCCCCCCATCCCTGCGTTAAAAATGCCAAATAGGATTTTTTAAAACAGCCCATGATCTTCAAAGGAGCCGTTTAAAAAGAGTTTCATATTTGAGAACCCATTGGAGGGAACATGCAGTGATCCTATGTTTCATACACACTAAGTTAAGATATAAGGGGAAAAACTACTGTGGTTCATTAAAGAGAAATGTATGTCTTAGTCTAAGCGCTGTTTGTACCTAAGCGCGACTTTTTTCAAAGTGGATCATAAAAAAATGCGCGCCAAACACTTTCTAAACATATTTCGCCATATGTCGGGCCCCGCGGTGAAGCTTTACACAAATGGCCTTTCAGGCTCGGTGGACCCCACTGATGTATGGTGCAAAGCTGTCTCTGCTTCGCCCACTGTTTGTTACCACAAGCAGCAGCAGGATGACAGTTTGATTACATTCAAGGCTTTCGGGAGGCCGGGCCCTCACAGCGGAGCAAGGGGGACCGCTGCCTATGAAAGGAAACAGCCCAACAGTTCATCCTTGGCTCCAGGCATAATCGATAGACCCTCGTTAGCTTCCCACTGCGGGCTTGGAGGAAATTAGCTCAAACTAAAATTATGCAGTTATGCAACAGAACAAACAATAGAAATTATATTTCAGCCAAACATGCCAGTCAAGAACTTCAGTTAAACGCAGCAGAGCATTTCACGTCAGTTATACATTTTTTTCCACAAATTGTTACGTGTCTGAGATCCCTGCCCTTTGTGCGTGACAAATAATCACTATTCTTTCTCCCTCACAGACCGGCGCCAGTGACATGCGCACTCTGCGCCGAGCGTGCTCAAGTGAGTAATGCGCGAGACATGCCGGTGAACAATTATGAATGTGAGTGAAGCCAGAGGCCTATACGGCGCACTTCAAGGGCCTGCATTAGACATACTGTTCACCAGAAACCAGGCCTTGCTTACGACGCTCTTTATTCCCAGTGAAAGCTGCATTGTGCTCTGGGGTGCTTGGATGTCGTGCAGTGGGGCGAACGATATGCGCATTGTAGTGTCACGAACTAGTAAAACAGCGTGAAACATCGAAATGAGGTCTTGCGCTTCTCAGTCGCTTGCTTGTTGTCATGCTTTGGTAGGATAGCAAACCTCAGCGCTGTGGACCATAAACAATTATTCTGTAAAATATCAAGCCATTTAATCCATATATCCATACATTTAAATGTAGGTATTACTTATAATAAACTTACATTGAAAAAAGCCCAACTTTTTATAGGCTAGGACACAATGGACAAAATGGGCCTACTTTAAAATTTGGCGTAGGTCACAAATGTGACAGAAATCCCGTCCCCCTTATTAAACGAGTACATTATATCCCATGGCTGTGGCACTAGAAATAATACCAGAAAAATTGTGACGGACTACCCCCAAACCGTAAATCAGGATCTCATTGTGCTTAGAATTCTTGTGATTCCCTTAAATGTAGTAAAAGGTATGTTTTTTGTAAATCGCCTCCCTTTAAAGCAGAGAAATGTCGACATTTAAGGTGGAGAAAGCAACATTTAACATTGACATTGCACAGACAAAATGCTGGAGCAGAGAGGCTAATTGCATCACTTGAAAAGAAAGAAAGCCCAATTGTATTCCCTGCCACAGGAGGATAATGAAAACAGTATGATTGCAAGAGGAGACATGCAGAGTGTCCCATGGCAAAGGCGTGAGACAGGCTAGTTAGAGGTATGCCTAGGTAAAGGGTTATGTGTAAGAATGATGTTATCCACCAACGTACACAAAATACTATAAAACCCAGCTTTCACCATGCAAACACAGAAACGCTTAATGCAATTCTGTAAGGCACTATTGAAGTGACTGGGGTCTGGCAGTTTAATGCTTCATGTCTTTATGGAAATTGACATCTACTAAGGCAAGATGGCGAACTGGTGAGTTTGCTGCATGGTCGGCACTTCCCCAGCTCCACGCAGACCACAGCATGAGGCGCGGAGAGAGCGGGCCTTCGCCCCTGTGAGAGTGCGATATGCGGGTGAGGTTTGGGTCAGACATAGGAGCATATGCCAGAATTATCTGTGTGGTGCTGTTGACGACGGAGCCTTGGACGGGGGGCTTAATCTCGGAGGTGTCTCATCCCTGTACTCAGGGCTTTAAGTGTTATGAAAAAACTGGGGGGTCTCTCAAAGGGGGATGGTCAATGTAATTAAGGGTGTGGCTTAAAAATGCGTAAGTAGAAATCTGTGCTTAGCATAGTGTGCCGCCCGAGTTGTATTTTGCTGTTTCTGTTATCGTGCAAAAACCACACTCCACGCTGTTACTTAAAGCGTAAAAGGTCATTTTATTAGGACAAGGTTGCAACAGTTGAACTTTATTAACAATACATAACTGCAAATATATAACTTTTATCATAACCAAACAGCTCATTCTCCCCAGCCATTCTCAAACCATCTCCCCTGTTTCACTCCTCCCCTTTCACTCTGCGACCTCCTTTATATCCCTATTTTCACCTTCACTTGCCCACCAAACAACCTCTCTTGAATTTCTTCCATGCTCATTGCATCCCGAGCCCTGCCATACGTCACCTGTGTACCCTTCCCCCTCCCCAAGGGGTGGATCAACCCCTATGTGACTCACCACCCCTCCAAAGTACCGCCAACCGGGGAATCCCTGGAGGGCATTTTTTTGCCCCACCCCAACAGTTCCTGTGCAGGTTTTGCCATCCCTCAGTATTCCCTACGACACCAAATGGACTCATTCCACAACGTATTAATCGCATCTCGCATTTCCATCATGTAGTATGCGTTCCCCATCAGCGAAAGGTGCACCCCATCGTCCCTGAACAACACTGGCTCTTCCAACTTAAGTGCCACATGGGCAATCACCTTTATGTCTTTTGCCTAGCAGAAAACCCTCATCGTCCTATTGAATTTCATGTGGGCCATTTCAATAGCTGCATGCTTGACAGCCCCCCTCCATACTCTGCGAGGCACAAACTTAGTCCATATTAAGCATGTTCCAGCTAAATTCCTCTTTATCGCCTCCAAATATGCTGCATGTGCTGCAGTAGTGTCAGTCCTGACAGACGCACTAGATCGTTCTCTCCCAGGTGTATCACCAGCATGTCCGGGCAGCCCCTCCGTTGTCCCATCTTTGTCAACCACGGCAATAAATCCCCCCATCGCATCCCCCCTTTACCCCACCAAAACACTTTGTGGTGACTGCTCCTCAAACCCAGGTTGTGTCCATACACCTGCTAATTGCATAATTGGCTGCCCAGTGAACAAAAGAATGTCCCACGATCCAGGTAACCGTCTTGGCTCCCAGGCCGATCATGCATCCTACGCTATAAAGGAAATTGATTAACCTTGAAGAAGAACCCCCCCGTGCTTGCACCTCCTGCCCCCTGCTCTACCCCTAGATCTAGTCCCCTATTTGCGCACATATCTCTCGCAGCACCTGGACAGCCATCTTCCAGTCTGGCAAATTTTACCCCAGGACCACCCTAAATGCGCCACAGCTGTAGCCGTGCCAATTCAGAAGGAATGCGTACCAAAATCGGTTGGTTCCCTGCCCACTTTGCATAGCACCATGCGCAAAACCACTAGTAGCTGAAATGCTTTCACCCGTCCTCCTTACGCATGGCAAAAAACACCTGCTAGAGGCCGTCCTGGTCTTGATACATAATCCTGCCATTCAGACACCAGGCACACGCCACTGCAACCACTCTCCATCAACCATGCCCATCTCCCCCTGCCCGCCTGATCTGTCTTAGAGCGACTCAGCCAGATCCCCAATCGTACCTGGTCCAGGCGCACCTCCCCATAAGTCACCCCCACCTGTCGTGCCGTCCCCAACAACTCTGAGACACGGAAAGCCCCAAAAAACATCCAAATCATACATAGTCTAAATATTGACACCTCAAATGGGTCGTACCAACACTCTGGCAAAACCCCCAATTACTCTTGCAACAACTCAAACGTGATAACCTCTCTCAGAACTCCCCCCCGCCCCATTCACGTCCCCAACCTTTCAACATTCTGCTCAAAATCTCATCTTGGGCGGGATAAAAACCTAGATATAACTTGCTGTAAAAGAATATCCTGGCAAACTTTCCCGCTATCGTCGTCAAGGTTCAGTGCAGCTACAGATGGACCCATAAACTCTCTAAATTTGGACCATGCCAGTCTGTAGCTTGGTCTTGTGGATTCCGCCAAAGACCTCTTGACCAGGCCTATCAGTCTCACTCCCCCCAGGCCCAGATGTCATCCGACAGCTCTGTCTTGCATTCCTCCGCTCCGGGCACCAGTCCACAGAATCGCTGCCACTGCGAATGGGACAATGCATCCGCGATATCATTACTGGCCTCTGGTGCATGCTTGTCACGAAACTAACATTCAGCCTCAAACACATCAGCATAAACCTTCGCAACAGCTGCAGAACCCTCCATTCCCTCGCAGTTGCGGCCGCCATGACTCATGGGTGGGGTGGCAGGGAGTTGCAGGGGGAGGTTTAATAAAATATATATATTTTTTAAAGCTAACTTACCTTCGCCGGCCCGGTCTCACCCACCACCCGTCGCAGAAAGGCCTGGATGTCCTCCACTTTTTCCCTGGGCAGCCACGCCACCCAGTGTACTGAGTCCAATTCAATGCCCAAAAAGGTCAGTCTGCAGCTCGGCCTGGCCATTTTGTCCAGGGCCAAAAGCACCCCAAAAGCCTGTGTCAGTTCCTCAAATTGATGTAATGCCCTCACACAATCCCCGAAGGCTCCCTTCCGTACGAACAAAAAATCGTCCAGATAGTGAGACACCCACCGGTGACCGCTTCTCTTTGTGAAGACCCACTGCAAGAATGTACTGAACATTTCAAACAGAGCTCAAGATATTGCGCAGCCCATTGGCAGGACCTTGTCCACATATATGGTTCCCTCAAATTTCATCCCTAGTAGCGGAAAATCCACTGGGTGTATGGGTAGCGAACAAAATCCAAATTTGATGTCACATTTCACCATTTCCTCTCCCTGCCCACACGCTGCATCAGGCGGATGGCATCATCCACTGAGGTATGCAGCACCCTAGAGTATTCTTCTGCAATTAAATAATTGACTGACCTCCCTTCTGGCCAAGATAAGTGGTGAATCATTCTGAACTCCCCCAGCTCTTTTTTAGGCACCACCCCTAAAGGTGAGATGATCAAGTTCTCCAAGGCCAATCCGTGAATGGACCAGGAATTCTACCTTCCTCCAATTCCTTTTTTAATTTCAGTGCTACCACATGTGGCAATTCTCTAGCTGATTTGAAGTTGTCCGCTCATCTACACCCCCTTGGACCCTGGTATCCTACCCAGAAACCCTCGATGAATACCCACAGTATCCATAGTGCCGCCTCCTTATAACGGTAAATCGAGAGCCACGGGCCCATGGCCTCAATCCTAACCGAGGTAGGGGCCCTTTGGCCCAGACTGCCCCCCGTCCTTTAGTGGCCCTCCACTGTTCTGCTGGGGTGGCCAGTGTAAAACACTGTGTGAGTGGATGCCTCCCCCCGCATTTGGAGCATTCATGCTTAAACGTGCATGGATGCCTGGAGCAAAATCCTTTATTAAAGTTCCAACATGCCCCGTGGTGGCCCCTGTCTGCTTAGGTGTGAAAACTGATCCTTCAGCTCTGACACTAGACCCTCCCGCTCCTTGATGAGTGGGACATGCCTGAAAGGACATGTTACTGGCAGGCCGCTGGCCGTATGTGTGGAAGCCGAGGATTGTTTAGAGGACATCCACTGCATCCATAGCTCCCGATCCACCTCACCCCAAGTTGTATCTGTGTTTATGCTTACCCTGGCTCTAAATTCTTCATCATAGCTCAGCCAGGCAATACTTCCAAAATGCGTCTGTGCCTTGTGTATGATATCAATGTATTTCAGCAAGGCAATCGCTCTATTCAAGTGCTTCTCACAGCAAATACTGGCATGGATTAGGAAAGCTGCGGTCCAGTTTTCCATGTTAATGGGCACCCTCGGCCTCCTTGTCAACTCCCACTCCTCTTCTTTTGAGCTCTCTTTCGCCTGTATCTCTCTATGTAATAATTTGAAAACGTCAACGTATTCATGCTTCCATATCCTGTTTTTTGTTGTTTCTGATAGATGCGATCCCAATGGCATCTCCAGCCCCATGTATGGTAACCTTTTGTGGTGCTTATTGTCCGTTTTATCATCATTCCCTTCCACATTGTCCGTCTGGACACTTGCGCCTACCAAACACTTGGCACAGTTTTTTCCCTTGTCCAACGCAGGCGCCACAGCTGTACCTGTTTTTGCCACCAAATCCCTCACTGTCCCATCACCCACTCCCACCGACCGGCAGGATTTTCCCTTTGCACTTTTGTCACCCCCCTTCCATGCCATCCACCAATCCTCATTACCTGAGAGTCCACCTTGGACCTCCTTATCCTTGTACCGGCTGCTGTTCTTCTTCTGCCCCATGGGTTTTGACTTTTCTGTGGCCGCACTTCCCTCCTGCAAAACACCAATCTTCCTGGTTGCCTTCTCCGTTACCCCAGAGCCTCCCGCAGTCACTTCTTCATCATCATGCACTTCTCCCTCTTCCCATTTGTCACTCTCATCCCCGTAATCCAGCACTATCTCTGCCTCACTCTTCATTGCTCCCACACATCGTCATACACCACTCTCTTCTGTCCTTGCGCACTCATGCCTCTCTTTCAGCGCAATCCTTCGCTGTTGTGCTTGCTGCGCGCTCCCTCGTTAGAGGGTAGGCTGCCACGGACCTCCCTGCTGCTTCTGGCCAGCGTCCCGGGGCCGTCATGCACCCCGCTGGTGTCACCTCTTTCCTACTAGCCTCACCTACCAGTCTTGATCCCCCCCCAACAGGCTGCTCTAACCTATGGGGATCTGTGCAACACTAGGCCTCAGCGCTGTACTGGCTGTCCCTCTGCCCTTCTCTGAGGGGTGACTATCAGATACCCAGACCCACTTGCCCCCACTAGACCCTCCCTGTCTCCTGTACCCCTGCACCCTGTTTGTCTAAATGGGGGTCCCCTCCCCCCCACCCATGAGATGCCTGCTGCTCCCGCTCTCTGGCTTCACACATCCTGGCCCACTTTTCTTCGGACTCCTGGATGATTTGGCACTGCTCCTTAATGAGCGCCTCCAATTCCATGCCTGCCCATCTGGGCAAGGTGGGGTGGGGGAATCCACCCCACCTCACCCCTGCTTGTGCCCCCTAGTTCCAAGTCCTTATCTGTGGACTCTGGCTGGCTGACTGTAACCTGGGCCCCAGCCCTTCAGAACTTTTTCGATACAGGGCCCAGGCAGCCTGTTGTTCTGTCTGCTGTACTCCCGGGTGGGGAGCTCATTCCCAGTTTGCCCCTTGCCGGCGCCAGTGCTCGGCTCCATATCGGGCAACCCCGCCCCGGTTCACCGTCTCAATTTTGTTCTGCTCCTCGAGGAGCCGCGCGGGCAGGCTCTTCCACCTGCCTCTGCACATGACTCGCGGTGGTTCTTATTTCTGACTCCCGATGATTTACCTGCATGTGGCAGCTCCTCCTGGCATGACGCCACCGCCGCTGCCACACCACTCAAGGCAGACCGCGTGGGTCGGACCATGACGGCCCATGCTTGGTCTAGGACCCCAGGCCGCAGGAGGTCCGAATACCCCACCTGGCCCAGCACCAGCAACGCGCCCCGCACCGCATCACAGCCGGGTGACGCCATTGTCACACTGCCTGTTCTGAAAGGTGGGCTTGCTACACGCTAACAGATAGGGGTTTAGTCGGCCCTAACTAACTCCCCCAGGCTGCGCTAAGCTACTAGGCCCAATAAATTAATCCTACCCACCCAGTGATGCTAGGTGTCAGGAAGAGGAGGGATCCTCCTGACACCTTTATACCTCACCCTACTCCCGCCCCTTCCCTATTCCCTTGACCCCCTCCCCACCTTGTCCTTCCGGCCTTACGTGAAGTGCCCCGGGGGAGGACGGGTCTTAACCTTCACTTCCCTGGGGCCGGCATTGCATCCAGATATATGATACAAGTACCATCATACCTACAACAAGTCAGGACTATTGGATTTGTCAATGGTTGTTAGTTGCATAAGATAAATAAGCAGCAACTATGGCTTGTATATAATATTGAAAAAGCTTCCACTTAAAGCTCTGGTGACACCACGACAATGTTGCTGCTCCTGAGTTTTAAAAAGAGAAGGGAAATCCAGAGAGAAAATGACTCCCTTTAAAGGATTTCTCTTCCCCTACAATGATCACCTGGTATAACGTCATGCCGTAACGTCTCCACTAGTGAGAAGTGAGCAATGTGAGTACGCACAAATCGATGTACCTGCTATCACTGCAGTCTGGAAAAAAACTGACCACCTGTGCCAGGGCACAAAACAGAGCCCGATAGAGACCCGTTTCGAGGCCTCCTTTAAAAAACTGCTGGTGCTCAGCACCGGTGAGACCCGGCCCACTTAAAGCCCTGGCTGTACTGGTTGGGCCCATAAGCAGAGGGCAGTTCTTGGGTGAATCGGGCAAATTTCCGCTGGAGGAGTCTGCATTCATGGTGCCGAAAAACATCAGAGCCGCCTGCAACAGGGCAGAGGCTGTTATTCCAGGATCCACCGCAGCTCCCAGGCATTCAAAGCAGGAGCAGATGAGCAGCGACTTCGCAGGCAGGCGCGCTGATCCTGGCCCTATTACGAATAGATCATAACTGCTAGGGGGCTCTGACAGAATGAATATAATGGAACTGCCGGAGGGTTTTGAGAGAAAGGTAAATGCGCTCAGCCCCAATCTGACTATGCAGCGTAAGAGCTCACAGCCTGCAATAACCATTTTTTTCACGTCGCTGCTTCCCCTTGTGAGCTTGGCCCCCGCTACAGCAGAACTATCTGGTAGTGTGATCCCGGAGAATAGTGAGGGCCCTGGGGCCCCATGCAATAATAATAATGGCACTATTGGTTTGGGCTTGGCCCTTCTGGGGGAACTAACTGCAAATATACAATCAGCTGTTCACCTACCAGCCCTACCGGCTCAAACCTATGGTATGGTGACAAAACGGGGTCCCCCAGGAGTAGACCATGAGCTGAACTATGCGTATGAAAAGGGGGCTCTTGGACATTTAAGGAGCAACTACTCTGAAGAAACTGACAGGAAGCAAGGTACTATCAGCCCAGATATCTCAAATCAAAAGCTGCCAAAACCAGATGGCTGAAGGGGGTATTCGGACTTACCTTCTCAAACATGACATCCAGGCAGGGGGAGTCGCGGCCGTAAGTGAGGAGGTTAGACAGACTTGACTGGACACAAAGGGCTCGGAGTATAATAATTTTAGAGCTGATGGTTTTAGAACATGAAAAACCTTGGACATTTCCTGTTAAGATGAGGGATACGATTCACTCCCTCACAGACGGGACAGAGTCCACTAATCTTAGCCCCAGCGAAGCTGAAACCAGTACCTCTTTGTCAGTTCAGCAAAAAAGTTCTTCCATGGAGCCAGGGACTACAGTTAGAAGGCGGAAGCATCAGAAGAGATCAAAGGGAAGAAAAACTGCCTCTATAACAAAGAGTGATAAAGAGCCTCATGCAACAGCAGCTCTAAAATAGGACTGTCTGGCTACTCTACTGATGCATAAAGAAAGGGGGAATGAGAGCCTCTCACCAACTAAAAATGCCAACCATATAAACATCACCGATGATGCCGGGGGAGTCCTCGCTGAAACCTGTCTACGGCCAGATAAACAAACATCAAGTGGAGACACAGGCTGAGAGCAGAAGGGCCCAGCTGGCAACGAAACAACTAACAAGGCGCTTTAAAGAAAGTTGCAAAAGCCTGCACTGAGATCGAGGTAAGACTTAATGCCATCGAGGAGAGACCTATGACAGTCAAAGCCAGTGTAGGGATCCTAAAGGGGCATGCAGAATCCCAGGAGGCACAGTTAACAGACATCATGAGGAAAATAGAGGACTTTGAAAATCGCCAGAGACAAAATAGCCTATGATTCTTAGGGATAGACAAAGGGGTCGAAGGAAATGACATTAGAGCATATATGCTGGATCGCTTCAAAAGCACCTTTCCTGAGCTTTCATCCTGCAACTGGGAGACCAATGTCCAGAGAGTCCAAAGATTCCCATTAATGATGAAAAAGCATGGGCGCCTGAATATAGCAAATGAAACTCGACCCAGGGCAGTCCTGGTTAACTTTGGAAACTTTTTACTCAGACAGGCGATTTTTTAGAAGGACCACTCTGATTCCCGAAGACGCTATAATGATATATCATTTTTTGTGTGCCCAGAATTTTGCCACACCAATGTGGAGCACACTGTGGTGATTGAAACAGCTGATCAAGCCATTCCAAGAGGCTGGAGCAGAAGCTTTTTTGTTAACCCCTGCCCGCTAAAAAAACTTTGTTAGAAGGGCAAGATCAGCACTTTTATATCGAAGATTCAGGCTAAGGAGTACCTGCATGGGCTCGCTCCATTGCGATAAGGAAGCCTCAAACGTAGCGTGGACTGTACTTCTTGTTCAAATTGGGGTTGGATGAGGGCACAGTTATCAGAAGAGGTTGATTTTTTTCCTCCTTTTTTGGGGGGGAGGGTCACTTGTCTTCTATACCTTCTTCGCTCATAGCCTTCAAGACATATGAGGGGTTTGGGCAGGAGTCAGGGGGAGCCTGCAGGGGTACACACGCGATCCATCACCCAGGCCATGGGTGGCCTGATTGCTTCACACAGTTGGTGGGGTTAGGGGGCAAGAGGCTTGAGGGAAGCGGGTAGAGGAGGGTGCAGGGTGAACGGCCAGACATTGGGGGAGGAGATGGGGATTTGATTTAAAGAATGAATGGAGGAAATTGGAGCGCACCAGCTGTGAATCTTTAGGGAGATACAATAGATGCACTATGGTTGGTTCGAATACTTGTGCAGTTAAACTAGGCCCACCAGGAATCACAAGGGCAGTCCTCAGCAGAACAGGTTATTGGAGGCACTGTCATCATGTTTAACTTACGCATAGCCACGGTTAACAGTTGTGGCCTGAATAAAGGGGCTAAAAGAAGGAGAGTAGCAAAGGATCTGAAAGCCCTAAAAGCTGATTTTTATTGCCTACAGGAAACACATATCGTCAGGGCTAGCAGAAATATGTTTGAAACTCTAGGCCTAAATTTAATTAAGTGTACTACACAGGATATGAAGACCAGGAGGGTTGCAGTACTTGTTAGAAGCAAGTCATGCTTTTTTTAGCCGTAGCTCTAGTGACAAACAGCAGGTGGGCAATAACAGAATGTCAGTATAAAACAGGAACTTTCACCTTATGCTAATTGCATGGCCTAATTTTGGATGACCCAGGCATTTTCAATTTTATATCAGTAAAGCTGGCGCTTTGGCCTGCACCTTATGTGCTCTGCAAGGATCTTAATTTCAATGGCTCCGGTAATACTCCTGGTGGTACAATGGGCATCTATGCCGGGTGTAAATCTAGGGTATTTAGAGCCCTCAAGAGCCTGGAGAGAGAGGTAGGTTTGGTCAAAGTCTAGACCAAGCTACAGGCATCAGACCCTGTGGCTCTCTTGCTCAGCTTGATTATTTTTATGTAACACCAGATTTATTGAAGGGGTGCCAAATGGAGCTATTTCCTTGACTTTTGGCTGATTATAACCCTCTGGTAATTGAGCTCGCTCTGAATGGGCTTACAAGGAGTGCTCGGAGCCTACAGCTTACAAAGATCATATGAATTAATGGATTCTGAAATTTCTTAACTTAATTAGAGAAAGCGCCCCAGCTGGGGTGGTCTGGGACACTTTTAAAGCAGGAGTTAGGGGAGAAACTCTCAGGTTTAGCTTGAATCACCAGAAGTGGAGTCAATTACTTATTAAAGATTTATACTAACAACTTAGTATTCCTAAACCCAGCTTGTTGCGGCGGTTACCTCTGGGACTGACCCCTCTCATGCTCAACTTCAGATAGCTATAGCCAAGGCTAGACTCAATGAAATCACAGCCAAAATGGCAGCAGAAAAATATCATGATACAGGGGAACTCTTTTGAGGGTATTATGACAAGTTATATTAAGCCCAGACCCCAGCAGGGATAGAAAATATAGAGCAATTCTTTAATTTGGTAGTTTTGGATAATGTCACGTTGGAAGAACGCAATGTTTTGGGGGAGGATTTCATACCAGATGAAATACAGACAGCTCTCCAAGGACTCCTCTCCGGGAAAGTGGTGGTGACCAACCAAATTCCCTTAGAATGCTGTAAGGTATATTTTATGGTGCTAGTTTCTTATATGCAGGAGCTCTCTCTCCAAGTGCAGATAGGTCAAAGCCTCCCTGAGGCATGGTCCACTGCGAATAGTCTCGTCTTTCTAAAGAAAAGGAAGGTTTCGTATGATCCGGGCTCTTATAGGCCAATAACATTAATAGCAATGCAAAGCTATATTTGAAAATGCTTACTAATCGGCTGGGTCATATTATCTCCAAACTGATCTCTACAAAACAGCATGGTTTTATCCACGGGAAGGGAACTACCGACCATTTTCGTAGGGTGATCACACTTCTTTATGCAACAGGTATATCGAACGAGTCCATGGCAGTGGCCCTGTTGGATGCAGAAAAAGCGTTCACTAGGGTTGCCTGGGACTATCTATGGAAAGTAATGAGTTTGTTCAGATTAGGCGGGTGCTATATCAAGGCAGTTCAAGCAATATATCACAGACCGGTTGCACATGATGGGGGCCAATCTGGGCCAATCCATATTCAGAGGGGTACCAGGCAAGGATGACCTTGTTCCCCCTTGCATTTTGCGCTTTAGCTTGACCCTTTTTTTCACAAGCTTGAAGCTAATCCAGCCATTCCACCAGTTAGGCAAAGGGACGGGGGGAAAATCTTAGCGTGTGCAGACAAAATTGCAGTGGTAACCGCAAATCTGGATGTGGCGCTGCGTGTAATTGAGGATGTTTGGGAAGCTAGCGGGCTACTTGCTGAACAGTAGTAAAAAGCAGCTGGTGGCGAACAGGCAAATTGTAACCCAGGACCCGCGTGTGGTTGAGCAAGCAGTTTACTTAGGAGTTAGTATTTGCGCGAAACTGGATCAGATAATTAGGATCAATATTGCCCTGATCATAGGGAAAGTCCAAAGTGATTTTGCTAGAAGGGACAATCTGCACCTCTTGATAGTGGATTGGTGCAACATTGTTAAAATGGTATTCCTGACAAAGGTTTTGTATTATTTTTGTGCAATTCCACTGGAGTTTGAATACTCCTGGTTCAAAATAATGGATGCTCTGATATCCAGATTTATCTAGTGTTATGGTAAAATACGGAGGGCGAGCAGGTATTTACTCCTACCCAAGGATGTGGGGGCCTCCCTAACCTAAAGTTGTATCAACTAGCTGCCGCCTTTCAATGCATGCATCCTCTTGTAGAAATTAACGGTGGGGGACAAGGACCTGGAGAGTATATACCTTTCATTATGAGGATTCCAAAGATTGTCTGTTAAAATGGAAGAACCTAGCCTTTATAAAAAGTTTTGTTCAAGACACTATCTGCAGCTTTCAAGAACTGGGCTGGTTGGCGGAAAAAGGCTGGGCTAGGCAGGCTTAACTGGTACACACGCTTACAGGGGAATCTGCAACTTCCAGGCATATTACAGGATGCCTGTTTGCTAAGGTGGGAGAGGCACAGGCTTGCAAACTTGGGGAATTTGTTTTAAGGACCTCATCTGGCATCATTCGAGGAGCTCTGGGCCAGATTTGACATTAGTCCTAGGGATTTGTTCAAATATTTGCAAATCTGTGACTTTTTGCATAAGAAAACTAAGGCATTACTGGATTTTCCAGGGCACCAACCCTAGATTTGCTATTAAGCAATGATGACTGCACGATTAGTCAGCTGTATTTAAGCCTGGGCTCCAACATCCCGAACGATCTGCAGAAACATAACATTAAATAGCAGCAGAGACATGACTCCAGCAATATCAGTTTCTATGAGTCCCTGAAGCTAAGCCATACCTTTCTCCGTTCGCAACACTATAAAATGCGCAAGACACGCAATGTAGGGTTTTTTCATTGATGAAGGACATGAGGAGCAGGAAGGAGAGCGGCCAGGCAGGGGAGGAGGCGGCCACGCAGGTAAGTGCCTTCTTTTTAAAAATTTAAATAACTTGGGAGGGTGGAGGGGCTGGCTAACTCTGCTCTGCCATGGAGTTGTAGTTTTGCCTACCTCCACGTTTGAAATGGAGCGCGGAGCAGGCAAATCTCCGCAAACTCACCTGGCGGAGCAAAGTTACCCGCCCAGGGTTAGTTACATTAGCATTCTTCTCACCACCTACCACCCCACCAGGATCTTGATGCCAGCTATTTTTTATTTATATTATTGCGTTAGTTTATAAACGCAAACCTCTACCAAAAGAGCAAGGGCATGCTAGGCAACAGAATACGTAGCAAACATGTGAGGCTAAGGAGATGTTTTGCAGTTAGAATAGTCTATGCAGAAAGATCTGTGAGTGGTTCCTATCCCGAAATGGTGATCCTGCAGAGGTACTTGTTCCTAAAGGGAGGACCTGAAGTGGTCTCTGTCCTGGTTTGTTAGTGTTAGGCAACTAAGTTTGTATTAATGCTCCAAGCTAGATGTAAGTGCCTGATAAAACAAATAAATGAAATAAAAATTGGCATTGAATGAGGGTTAACAATTTTTTTTATAACAAAATTTTTATTACGTTTTGGAATCCACCAAGTAAAGCACAATTACAACCGCACAGCAACTACACATTATAACCAACCATTTTACAAATCATAGTATGCTTCCCACCTCCCCCGTATCTTATTGTATTTCCATGGACAGCCTCGTGCAGTATAGATAGGCTTTTCTAGTTGAGTGCACCAGTCCACTCCTGCCCTCCTTTCTGCCAGGGACGGGGGGTTGGAGAGTTCCACCTCCGGGAAATGTTTCGTTTGGCGACCAATGTGACAACACACACAAGCATACGTGAGCTCGGGAGCGGCCATTCTCATTAACCATGCCCAGCAGGACTACCCTCGGGGTTAGGTCAACGCTCTGCTTCAAGAGCTCTGAGAGGTCACTTTGTGTATTTGCTGCCAGTATGTGGTAATAATCAGGAAGGCCCAGACCACATGGTAAAAGTCAGCTGGAGCTGTGGAACAGCAGATGCAGGCAGGTTAGGGGATCCTGCTGACATTGTGGAAGCGTATCGGGGTGAGGCATGTCAAGTGTAGGTAATTTAGCTGAATCAACCGGAGGCGTTTGGAGATGGCCAGCATGTGTGGAGCTAGCCTGGCCTCCCTCCAATCTGCCTCATTGAGTTCACCATCCCAGCCCTCCTAGCAGGGTCGAAGTGTGCAATGAGTAATCAATGGATTTGGAAGATTGCAGCTTTACCAATGCAGCCCATGAGCAGTTTGGCTCTTGGGGAATAAATTCAGGGACCTCAAATGTTAGGTGGAACATTGACTAAGAGGGCATGGCATAGTTGCAGATATCTGTGGCATTGCGATTACGATTGTAACAAACCTGTCGGCCTCAGTGTCAGGTGGGATGTTGGCTATGAGGGTGTGGCGTAGATGCAGATATTTGTGGAATTACGTTTGATTAAGATTGTAACAATCCTGTAGGTCTCCAAAAGGACTTAATGTATTTCCCCACCCAGACATCCCCAAGGACTGTGATGCCTATCATGTCCCATTTGTGGAAGCCCTCTTAGCCGCCGTGTGGTGAAGCCATCGCCCTCTCCACTGGGAGGTCATCCCAGTCAATTTACAGTTCCAGCCTAGGAATCTTAATGCGGATCTCCAACAAAGGAGGACTACATAGTTGATGTCAAGAAGGCTATGGGGTACTGGAAACCCATATAGCATATCTAGGATGAGGTCAAATTCCAGGGAAAAAAGCTCTCCTCAGTAGGTTGGATTGTCACTCCCACCGCTTAGCCAGTCGTTAATAACAATTAGTTCGGAGGCCAGGTAATAGTATTGGAGGTCCACCATCCCCAAAATCATATGGGGATTGCCTACCATTGGGAAAAGCAATTCGAGAGCAACCGCCCAAACACAGAAAGGAGCAAAGAGTGGAGCTGAGTGGGTGAAACCAATGTGTCGAGTATGGGAAGTGTTGGAATATGTACAGAAAGTGAGGAAGAATCACAATTTTGAATAGGGTGATACGGTTCATCACATGCAGGGTAAGCTGCAACCACTTCTGGATGTCACTTTTCATCTTGGACCAGTGGCGGCTCCGCCGCTATGGCGGAGGAGCATTGCCCCACTGCTTTTGATCAATGTAAAGGAAAGAAAATATAAAATGATAAGAACTTTTAGTTATTATCATTTTATGTTTCCTTTGCAGGTGGGTGAGTGGGCGGGGCTGCGCTGCTCACGGAGCAGGGCAGGAGTGGTTTGCCCGCTCCTAAGTGCACAATGACTGTTTGGTCAGCCCTCTTATGCACACTTTCCCCGTTCTCCATGCAGGCTGCATTACAGCCTGCATGGAGAACAAGCCCAGGCCCTCATTCCCTGGTTGAGCGTCAAACCAGGACGCTCAAAACCAATCACAACGCTGCACTGCAGCATTGTGATTGGTCAAGGGAGCCTGGGTGTTACCAATCACAATGCTGCAATGCAGTTCAAGACACTGGGGCCCCGAAATCTGTGAGTTAGCCAAAAACAATAAAGCATCATCTACATAGAGAGTGATCCTCTCCTAAGACCCTCCATGCCATGACCGCCCGCTGAGTTGGGTATCGCAGCGGATGATCCGCACTAGGGGATCAATCACGATGGCGAATAGTGATGGAGACAAGGGACAGCCCTGACACGTGCCCCTCCAAACAGGGAAGCAGTTCGATTGTGAGCCATTGATCCAGACCTGTGCTAAGGGCTGGTGATAGAGGGTGCTGATAAGGCACCTCATGTACCTCCCGGCAAACAACCTTTCCTCTGAAGTTTTTACTGCGTAGTACATTTTCCACACATTTTTTAGATCGTAAATACTGTTGGCACACAAGTCTATACATCAAAAAAACAAAACCACGCATTTGAGGATAATTAAAAAAGGGAGCTTGGGGAGTCTCCCCACAAAAATATAACATGTTCAATTACTAAAAAATGTGTAACCGAATTTAAAAACATTATTGAGTTAATGTATACATTTCTAACAGTATGTGGCAGTGTTACACTGTGATACAATTTTTCAGAGGCAGTAAGCGTTGTAAAAGTATGCGTGGTAGTGGACTGCGTAGTGAAGGTGTTTCTAATGTGAATGAATGTACTTGCGTGGTAGTGGTATGCGTTGTGAAATGTGCAATTTAAAGACGTGCGTGGTGAAGGAAGGCGTGGTAATGTCATACAACCGTACCTCCCAGGGCCAACACATTCAAGGACAGCCACGAGAAAAGGCCAGTCCACTGTACCGACTGCCTTTTTGAAATCTATAAGAAGTAGTGCCGCTGGAGGATGAGATGTGTCTAATCTAAGAGTGCAACCGGAATCCTTCTGATACAGTGTCTCGTGCTGCGTCTGGTCATAAAACTACATTGATCGTGTTGAATTAAATATGGTAAACCAGATTCCAGCCAATTAGCCAGTATTTTAGCGTAGAGCTTAATTTCCGTGTTGATCAAGGAAATGGGTCTGTACGATGAGAAGCGCTGGTTTAGGGATATAACAACTATTGGAGCGAGGTCCAGTCCAGGTGGGACTGCTCCCCACTTAGCCACTTCAGTATAAAGCTTGAGCAGGAATGGAGTCAGCTCAGTGCCAAAGCTCTGGTAGTACTCAGCAGGAAAGCCGTCAGGGCCATGTGTCTTGCCGGAGTACAGATCAGATAGGGCAGAGATAATCTAGTCTTCAGTGAAGGGCTGATCCAACTCATGGGCCAGGGAGGAGGGGATTGTTGGTAACAGGATGTCCCGTAATAGTGGGTGTTCTATCTCCAGGTGATTCAAGGAATCACAGGCATAGAGGTCCTGTAAAAAGACTGTGAAAGTCCACAGGATTTCAGGGGTTTGTGAAAGGCGATGGCCATCCACATCTGTCAGTTGGGGTACAATTTGTGAAATTGTGTCACAGTGACAAGCCAATAAAGAGGTTTCCCATGCTCTTGAATGTTACGCGTTCCTGCTCGCCAGCACTGGCGGTCATCGTCGAGAGCTAGTTGCAGCAGTTGGCTCCTGGTCATCGAGGGGCACAGTGTATGACTTTGGGGGCGGTGGCCAGGGGCCCAGCGCTCTAGGGCTTGAACTTGGGTTTCGAGGGCAGTAATTTGCACTGCTTTCTCCGTTTCGCTATTATGCAAAAGCCCTTTTGCCACGGATCACTGCTTTACCAACCTCCCACAGGGTGGCCCCCGAGTCCCTTGATCTTGGTTAGTTCTGAATTAGGCATGATCTTGGGTTCCAAGGAAGCCTCAAACTGGGGGTCAGGTAGGTACCATGCGTTAAGATACCTGATGGGCCTCTGGGTCCGATCAGAGCCAACAATTTCCATAATAAGGGGGCATGGTCATATATCCCCCTCGGGAGGATGGCCATGCAGTCCACCTCGCATCCATCCGTTAGCAAGAAAAAGTCAATTCAAGATTCTATTTTGCTAGCTGCCAAGGTATAAGTATATGCCTGTTGTCAGGGGTGCCAGACTCACCATAACATTACAGCTGCAATGTTTCGGGAACATTGTTAGCAATAAACTATTAGAAATTCATAGGCATGGAAACACAAACAAAATTAAAAAAAACAACTAAACAGAAAATCTTAAAGGGGTACCCAACACAGAAAACAAAGATTAATACAGAAACATATTATTTACTAAAACAGCAGATGTAGAAAAACAATTAAAGAATACATAAAAGGTGCTAACATAGTTACACAATGAACATCACTAAAACATGGTTTACAGTGTAAACAAGAAAGCAATGGCAGCGAGAGACAAAACTTAGAACAAAATAAGTCCAACAAATAACAAGAACAAAAAAATGCAATCAATGCTTCCTCATGAATATATGCCAAAGACAGGCGTCAACAGCGTTTCGACCTATAATGTTTGCAAAGTCATCATCAGGACAGGGGAATTTTTTATATAGCAACCAATTTAAGTAATCTGGAAAATATTAAAAAAGCTACTTTGAAAGGGTACCACAAATAAGAATACTAATTCAGTAATTGGAAGCATAGCACAAAACAAAATATAAAATATCATGCTAATAAAGACCAACTTAAAAAATATATTAGAAGGTCAACCGACGTGATACACATGATCAATTCCAAGTGTCATATGGATTAGAAGGACTATAAATCACCAAAATATATCCATCACCCAAAAAAAAATCACCAACCCTGAGTGAATGAGCTAAAGTTTCACATTCACCAAACACTAGAAATATCCAAATGAATTACTTGTGTAATCCAAGTCAAACGTTCTCAGACAAAATGCAAAAGGACCTCAAAGAAATAGCATCAGAAGCCCTAAACGCTAATAAATAAATAATTTCAATATGCCAACCAATATTAATCTGATAAAGCCATCCATTGAATGAAAAAATAATTAATAACTTACCAGCCAAAAAAACGAATCATAAATCAGCACATATCTCAATTATAGTGCCAATGTAAGGTCCGGTACAACTTTCAAAAGCAACCCACTCACAGCTCAGAGAGCATAGCACCTGAACACTATAAAGTAAACAATAATGGATTTAATTATAGGCAAAACAAAAAAAATTCAAATGATAAAACTTACAAAAGACGTAGCACAGTGCATCTTACCAGCCAAATGAATCAGACCAGCCTACATAGTGCTCCCTGTCAATGTGGTGGAAGCGCAATACTCCTGGCGTCTAAAGTAGCACTGCTTACTTCAATAGAACTGAGCAAAAGACTACACGAGATAGCAAACTTAGCAGTAATGCATATAAACTGCAATGATCTCCAAAATAATTATCCAGATTCAAAATTATATAATCTTGGAAAAATAAAAACAAAAATTAAAATAGAAATTCGGGATATTCACAAAGTAGTGTTCACCCGTCTGTGCATGCGTAGCACCGGCGGCACTGCATACTTATCAACTGACTACATGAAAGTATGAGGAATCAGATAACAAGTCCTCATGAAAGAAAATATCGGTTGTTTTCATTAACAAGAGCAAGGAGGAAAAGCAGAGTTTCACACTCCATTAGGAAGTAAATGCAGAATAGTGCCAACCACCTTATCACAAAAGGCACATCCTCCAACATAATTTAAGGCTGCAAAACAAAAATTGAGATAGCTGCTGAATAAAGACGCTATGTTCCCCAAACAATTAGTACAAAGGGAAAACAAAGCTCAATAACCAGTGCCGCCACGAAGGGCATATAGCGATATATATATATTATCTACTGGCGGTCGCCAGTAGATAGTTATAGTTAGGACCGTGTTTCCATAGGAAATCTGAAAATTCTATTTTGAATAACTTTGGCGCCGGTTGACGAATCCTCGCGAAATTTTCAAAACTAATGGGGCGCTCCGCTCAGCTCCTACCCTGAAAGTCTCGGGGTGATTCGTCAAGCGGGGGCTGAGAAAAAGGGGGGTCCCAAAACGCGTTTTCCCCATGCATTTTCCAATAGGACCTTTAGTCGAAGGTACAGCCCGAACGGCTGAACAGAATTACTTGAAATTTGGCAACGAGGTAGTCCTCAGGTAAGGCATGTGCCTTTTGCATATATGGTGTCAATCTGTTCAGTAGTTCCTGAGAAAATTGCATTTAAAAGCACATACATATCTATAAGCGCGCACCGTGCGCGCACGATAACGTGCGCGAGCGTAATTCTGATTGGTGGTTACATGTCAGTAAACATTCGAATCAGTCGAAATCAGGAAGTGTCGGCTGCCATTTTGTGTGTTTTGTGTGTGACAGTAAAAAAGAAAGGTGGAGAACGTGAAAAGGGGGCAGGGTAGAGAGTTCCTGACCCCCTAGCCTTTGTCAGGGGGTCCCTGAAGGACCCTGAAGGGTGAAAAAAACATTATTTTTTTTTTCAAAAAATAGCGGGGTGCGCGCACGGTGAAAAACCTTAAAAAAACAAAAACATTTTAAACGAGCCATTCCATATTACAGGATACAGTCAATCTATAACTATATACATAGGTAGCTTATTGTAAAATAAATATATAAAAAATATAATAAAACATACATAACTTAGCATTTAAGAAACCTTACAAATTCACTTAAAAAACCATAGGTTTCACACACGTTATAGTTAGGAATTAGCATTTAAAAAACCTTGCAAATTCACTTAAAAAACCATAGGTTTCACACATGTTATAGTTAGCTGGACATTTCACTCATAAAAAACCATTGAAATTCCCCCGTTATAGTTAGTTCAGATAACTATAACTCGCGCGACCACCACTCTATCACAAGGATGATGTCATCAGTGATGTCATGAGTGATGCCACTGACCATGTCATGAGTGATGTAATATGTGACGTCATCAGCAGTGGATTGCGGGCACGCGAGTTATAGTTATCTGAACTAACTATAATGGGGGAATTTCAATGGTTTTTTACGAGTGAAATGTCCAGCTAACTATAACATGTGTGAAACTTATGTTTTTTTAAGTGAATTTGCAAGGTTTTTTAAATGCTAATTCCTAACTATAACGTGTGTGAAACCTATGGTTTTTTAAGTGAATATATATGAACACTCCATCCAGCTCCCACAGAAAACTCCATAGAAGAAGGCACGGACACAAGGCTGTATGGATACGGCATCAATTTAATCATTCAGGACACCCTCAACCCATGAGGTAAAAAAAGAGACGCGTTTCGCCTGCACAGCAGTCTTTATCAATCTACTTGGCGCCATTATGCATACTCATTTTATACTCCCTCCCACTTGGAAAGATAGTAAACATAAAAGACATACTGTCAGGTGAGTTCACACAATGCATGGCAACGAATATAAACTGCTCCAAAAATTACCAAAGCACATGCTCAGAATATCAGTGAAGCACATGCTAAATATTATATAATGTGCACATTGCATATCTTAATCAACTCCTAGAAGTTACCATTATCCTGGCAGAAATAACAAACATTGTGCATTTGAACATTCAAGTGGGATATTTTAAATAAAAATGTAAATGCAGCACCACTGCAATTTCTCTCATAACGCCTGAACTTGTAAAATGAAATAACACAAATTAAAATTAGAACCAAACTGCTGAAGTCATTTACTAGTTCCATAGAGGCAGTCCCAACCCCACACTAAAGGTCGCCATTAATCAAAGTGTTGCCTCAGGAAGCCCTTTGACCTCCATATTACATGCCGGATAAACTCCTGAAAACACTTTCAAATGCTACAATTTATATAGCAGATCTTAAAGGGCATACAAACGGGACACTGGTAGTTCATACTCCAAGGTTGCATTGTGCTTCAAATATAACCTGTCTAAATGTCAGCATAAATGCAATGGCATCAATCACGTGAGTAGATCATCACGGAACTACCAATCCCAGAATGCCACACGATAGTTCGAAAAATTGTCCAAAGGAGTTGCCAGCTATTTTAAACAATTCAAGGTCAAAACATGGATACAATGTGTCCAGGGTCAGGGCGAGAGTCTCAGAATCTAAAAGACCAGCAGTATTGAAATGTAGTAATTACCAGGCACAAACTCCGGGATGAAGGGGGCCGATAGAAAGGAAAGGATGAAAATGGCAAACACGCCTCACCGCTTCGGCGTAGGCGTCAGCAGTGCCCAGTCATATATATATCTTTGGGTGAACAAGGCAGGGAATCCTGCCGAAATGCGTTACAGCCCGCAAATAAAACCATAAACTTACCTGAAGACTGGAACTGCGGTGTCGGTGTAGGGCTGAGAGATTATGTGTGCCGGAGTTGGTTGTGGATATATATGACTATATACATATATATGGCCACCAAGTCATATTAGGTATTTTGCTGTTTGCTTAGAACCTCTAGCATACGAAGGTTCAGGACTTTGTGTATTTTAGTTAGAAGTTGGTTGCATTTGTGGCAAGACGTCAATAGGTAAGTGTGGTGGGTCACACAACTCCTTTTTTACTCTTTCCTGTGGGTCAATCTGACACGTTCCACACTTCCTGCACAGGAAAGAAATGAACACATATAGATGCTGCCTGTCTTGTTGTCTTGCCTTTACCATCAGTCTTGCCTTTCCAATCTTTGAAGGGGGCCAGGGGTTGGTCTGTTGGGTCCTTTGTTTCCTCAATCCACTTGGTCAACATCTGAAACTAGCTTTTCTCCGACCCTCTTCCATTCCAGAATCACAGGGTGCCCTTTCTCTACTGCTCTTGAGACTCGATCTTTATAGAATGCCCTTATTTTGCATCTGCGTCTTCCCTGATAAACTCCAGCTCTACCGATTCTTTTCCCCCATGCTGTCTACTCCAGGTGTCCAGGTAGGGTTGGGCGGTTAAGGGGTCTTCCTGTGGCAGCTTCCCAGGTTAGAACCTATAGGACTTTGGACCAGAAACCCTGCCTGCAGTCCCCCTCTTATCCTTTTCTTACCTTGCCCTTCCCTATGTCTCTCATGGCCTGTAATCTAATTACATTCCTTCCATGGGATTTCTAACTGTCAATCTCTCACTCACAGTGGAGGTGTGTGTCTTCACCACTTCATGTTAGACCCCGTTGATTCGTACTAGGTCCTATATTGTTGCATTTCTTTATTCCCTGGGTAGCATTTTCCCAGCTTCCATATGAACCCTACAGACCCCAAAGTAAAGAAACCATGGATTTCACCACTACTGCCTGGACTCCATACTTCATTTACTGATGTGTCTGTGGACTGTCTTGGTTGCACCTTTTGCACTTTTGAGGGAACAACATAGACCCATTCAATGAAGTGTACCTGTGGGTTTCCTTTTGCTTTGTGTCTTCACTGTTTCTATGTGAAACCCACAAACTATTTTCTACGGTGGCTGTAGGCTTCCTTAGGGTTCACCTTACCCACTACTGGGTAAGCCGTATCTACTCTTTACTGAGGTGCTTGTGGATTTACTTATGTTGCACCTTCACCATTTCTTCAGTGAGCAGTTGGAAAATGTCAGAGAACCCGCAGGCGGTTTGAGCAGGTACAAAAATGCACCTGGTAAACCTGGGACCAGTATTCCCACACCAACCAGAGTTTTGAGTTCAAGAAAACTGGCTCACTCAGAATCAGCTGCAGTGATGTTGGCCACCATTCTGTCTGACTTATAATGATGGCCTTAGTGTCTGTCTCAGGCTTGCCATACTGAGAACTGAAGCAGAATGCAGGGTCACGATCTAGGTGGGGCGCTGGAGGCAAATCCAGAGCAGGACGCAGGATGCATTAAAAAAAAGTCTTGGTGACCAGCCTGTCTGCTAGGAACACAGTACATTGAGGCGAGTGTAGGCTCCTTGTCTGGAACCTCCCGTGAAGCACAAGCACCCATGACTAGAAGGCAAACTAACCCTGATCTTCTGTGCCGCACAGACAGTACCACTCAAGCAGGACCATCCCCCTGGACCCATCTGCTTAGCCAAACCTCATGGCCAGGTGACTGGCACACACAAACACATCTAAAATGGCCGGTACCAGTGATTCTATCTTTTACAATGCTCGGTAAAGAAATGCCCTACACTGCTAAGGTGTCATTTTTAAAGTTTATTGCTTCAACCATTTCTGAGCCATTCAAAAACATAGGTTTATGTATTCCATACAATCCATGTTATCCCATCAAGACCGGCTCTTGAAACCCCCCTTTCAGACAAAAATACCCAACACTCGCCTGTCTGCAAGACCCCTAAAGATACTACACATATGAGACCACCTACAAGCAGCCTTGTACAGACATTACTTAACCCAACTACACAGGCTTTTTTGTTTCAATTCACTGCATTCTATATATCACACACAATTGCCCCAATTAATGGCCTTATATAACATCCTTTACCTCTCTTCCTCATCCTTCTTTTATATCCCCCTCCTTACCTTGCAACCGGTATTGTTCTATGTAAAGCGCTTTACTACTGGTGAAGTGGCGCTATAGAAAAACAATGTAAATAAAATGAATGTTAACACCATAACATTTTCTGAAGCAATCTTCATATGCAAATCAAATTTTTCAGCCGCAAAATTTGCGAAAAACGTGACATTTTGAGAACATTGTGGGGTATTAACGTGTGGTAATCTCATATTCCTTGTGTTTAATATGTTCGTCGAAGTTCCCTCTTGCCACGAGCAGGGGAGCTTTAAGATGAAATGCCCATGGTGCATTCGCAGCAAATATGGACAGAAAAGCCAGCTGACTGCTAGAGAATGGCTCCAACCTGTGTTTACATTCCATGTGGGTGGGCCGCTCCAGAACTGTTTATATGTACTGCCTAAAGACAAACAACGCTGTGAATTCCAACTGCTGGGAACCAGATGAGTAGGTATGCGACAAGCTGCAATCGGTTCAAGAAACTGCAGGAGCATGTTTTTTTGAGGAGGAGAAAATGACAGAGCCTGGCGGGCCAAGGAGTCAGGGAATGAACGCATGGTCCCTTTTCGAGCCGCGCTTTATTAATGGGAAAGTTTCGTGATTCCAAAAATAAAATATACTCGATTTTAAGGGTGAGTCTGCGAACATGTATAATTTAATCGTCAGTGAATGAAGGTGCACCCGAGTTGAATTTTAGACAAAATGTCTAAGTATTTTAGAAACATATTTTATTCAGGCTTGTAACATGTCGGTCTCCCAATATTTGGAGCCTGTGAATGCGAGGTATGTTCAACCTGTAGGCTTTAGGTTGCAATTACAAGAGATGGGAAGTTTACCACACCCATAACATCTGCATCTCAAGATACAGTTAGCAGGTCAGACCTGCTGATATTTACAGTAGGAAAATGCTGGGTAAATAGGTTCAAAATGCACAAACATTTGCATATTATGCCCTGTTTTTGAGAGCTAACATTGTAATAGGCAATATTAATCAAACCTGTTAAACTGTTTGTCAAATTCCCTCTGAAAGAAGCCTGACTCCCTTTCCATAATTAATTCCATAACTTGTTGTTATTTTTAATTAGCACTTGTATTCGGTTTGGGAAGGTGTGGGCAGTGTAATGGATGTGTCAGTTTTACTGAGTTGTGAAGGTGTAATAAGGTGTCTCCTGGCCTGAAATCATAACACTGAATTGCAACAATCAGAATATTAAATTGATCACTATTTGGAATATATCAATTCACAGGTGCTGTCCCGACCCAAAAGCTGCTCAAGGGCCAATTCCTTTGCACCATTTAAAATGGAGATTCCACTCTTTCACAAGAATTTCACGAATTTATTAAATAATATGTTGGTGAAGAGCTGTTCGCTTCAGTTATGGTTGAACACTTCAAAGACTGTTTTTCTCACACTTCAGAGTCATATATTCTGTTTTTCATTGTGCTTCAAGCCTGAGAGGCTCTTCATCAGGGGAACATCACAAGGACGTTCCTTTTCTCTGGCAAACTCAATCCCTCATTGCCTGTATACCATCTCTTAACAACTACCTATTACTTCAGGTTGACTGCTTGTCTGTAAGTTAAATTCCGGACATAGATTAATTATGTTATTCACAAAGTGTGTTATTCATCTTTTCTTACTCAGTCTTCCACTCACCCATTTCCTTAGTTGCTCACTTAGGCACTTACATAGTCACTCACTAATTAATGTCTTTAATTGCCAGCTCTCTCACTTTGAGGACTGTTTTGAGGTCCCAGGTATATCCAGGAGTTACTGGGTCTCAGTTGCATCAGTGGAGATTTTTTAACAATGGCATCTGGGGATCCCCATACTACTGTGACTGCAAATTGAAAACCACTCACGCACCCCTTCAGAAGCCGGCTCTGAAGGTAATGATGGAAGAGCAGTACAACGGCTCCCACAGGGAGGTGACATGGGCTGGAAACTCAGAACCTAGTAACATGCATAATACCACTCGAAAAATCATTGTCCACTGAGTGCTTTTACTTTAAAAAGATAAAAGTATTTCAATACACACAAGCTAAATACTAAGCATGGAATCACAAATGCATATGCAACAATGTCAATGGGCAGGAAACGTTAAAATCCCTCCTAAATAGGACCTCGTAGATTGAAAAAGTAGGCCTAGAGACTTTGTCAGTTCACCTTACACTCAACAGTCAAGGCTTACTAACTCTAGCCTGTGTGTCTGGGGTGCTCCTCTCCTCATAGGGCCACAACGGTCAGGCCAAGGGGCTCACTGAATGGGTGATATGCGGCGTCTGCCCCACATATAAAGAATGGAGGCAGATTTCGAGCAAAGGACAGTGCCACTCTTGGGACCCCCACGGGAAAGGGGTACTATACGAACTCCCCGTTAGAAATCTGATGTTTCCATTTGGAATTTCCTGACAGGATGGGTGCTACTGACTACAGGACACCTGATGCAGACCTCAACTCCACATACAAGCCATAAAATTTCTGTTAGATACCTCCAGCCTCAAAGACCCACATTAAGCGTGGTTTTCTGCTTTTTGCTCCTAGTGACATGTTCCAACCATCTGCACCACCTTCGAGGGGATCTCCTGACTCCAAGAATGAGTCGATCTTATTTATTTGCCCTTCCTGCACGGCTGGGCTCACCTTTTCTAGACAATGTCCTCATGCACAGCACTCTTCACTACCCTCTATCCTCCGCAAGTTTAGCCTCTTACATCAAGACAGATTCAGGCTCTCCAGTAGAGTTAGAACTCAAGTTCTTTCACAGTTTCAAAGTCAATACGCCTACTTCAAAGGATAATCTAGTCTAACACGATTTAGCGGATGATCTGTGTCTTCTGCTGCACCGAAAGGTGTTCAATCTTTTCTTTCTTTTTAATTTAGTATTATGGAAGATAAAGAATTCAGCATTATTAACTCAGGCTCACATTGCATCATCACAACACATTTTTAACATCTCTCTTTATCCATTAGCATTCTCCTGCTTGGGTTACAAAAACGTATTTAGATTTCTCAGCTTGTTCAAACTGCCATACACATTCAGTAATAATTGTCAAAGTTTAGACAATTTAAAAAATAAAACATTTCTTTCCAGTTTCCCCCTTTGTCCTGTGGTAAGTCCTCCCAAACATCTCCTTCACTTGATTGGATCGTGTCCATACTGATATGTTCTAGGTTGAGTCTGAGCCGACTCCAAATATCTTTCCGACTTGAAATTCTAGGCATCAATCCATCATATGTATCAGCAGATTCATTACAAGTTGCAACATCTTTTAACCAAGGCTGTAATTTATGTGATGGGCTTCTCATTCATGTCATAGAATTACTGTGTTTGGCTAACTGTAATAGTAGTGCGACAAGGCTTCTGACTTCTGTTTGGATCTATTTGGCATTCCATCAGAGCCATTATCAAAGTGATTTCTGAGGGCATTTGAGCAATCTCCTTCAATACCTTCACCAACTATTCCCAGAATGTTGACACACCTTGACAATGTCATGCAAGATGCATAAAGTCCATGTGTGGGTATGCACATCGCCCACATCTGGCACTCATTTCTGGGTTAATTTTATTAAGTAATATAGTTGATGTAGGAATTTAAAAGTAATCAGCCTGTTATCAGAATTCAACAGAATAGATTTTGTCTGCCTTCAGCTGTATTTCCAAATCTTTTATTGCATTTCAGTTTTCAAATTTAGCTCCCATGCCTTTATTGTAGTATCTGTGGTGACCCCATTCTCATCTACAAAAGGCCTGTACAGCCTCAAAATCCATTTCCTGGTAATTCCAGATTTATACGTTCGGCAAGTGGTTCAAAGGGGAGCAGCTCTTGAGGGAATGTTGTACTGCTTGCATGGATTTGCTTTACCCTGTAGTATGTGTGTATATCAGATAAAGCATTTATACAATTTTTCTTACATTGATCTAAAGATATGAACTTCCCTTTCTGAAATAGGTTTCCCAGGTGAGTGATTTCATGTTTCCTTAGGCTTTCCACTACTGCTGTCTCAATTGTGGGTGGTAGTCTAGGGTTTTGAAATAACGAAATGGATGGTGGCTATTTCATTCCTGGTCTGCCCTTCTACTTAATCCCATAATGTCCAATTTGTGAATCTAGCTGCTGATAAAAGGTTGGTCTGTCTGGGTTGTTTTCTGCAATATATGTTTGTAGGGTAACATTTTCTACATGTTCCCATTCAATCAATGAGGCACGTAGCATTCTAATTTAAACCATTATCGGGCAAATTGTACCTTTGTGGCAAGATATTGTTCAAAAGAAGGTACTGCAAGTTTGCCCTTTTCATATGGAAGCATGAATATTTCCTATTGTAGACAGTCTGGTCAGTAGAGCTTGCAAACTCATAAAGAATGCTTTACACAGTAGTGTGGGGATATTGATGAATACATTTAGAAATGTAGGAAGTATCACCATATTTGATATAGCCACTCTCTCTCTAATAATAGGAGATAGGTTAATTTCAAGATCCTTGACAAATACAAGTATATAATCTGCATAGAAGGACAGTATGAAGTGTCTTGAACGAAGGACAGTGCCTCTGGTTTTAGGCAGCCCACAATCACCACCTCCCTGGTTATAGATAGGAGACATCCATCTCTTAATGCTTCGTTGTAAGTATCCAGTAGCTGTGGTGCCAATTGTTCTATACATTCTTTATAAAATTCAGCTTCGAGGCTGTCCTAATCTAGGACCTTCCAACCTGCAAAGTTGTCAATGGTTGTTTATGCTCTATCCTCTATATGTACGTTGACTGATGTGACCTCGAATAAATATTTAATAATGTATATATGTTCAGGTGCATATTTTGTCTTATATAGGTCAGTGTAAAATTCCTCAAATCCTCTCTATGGCAAACTCAATTACTCCCAGGTCCCCCTTGTCCTCGTCCCCTCCATCACAACTGAGATAACCTATCACACTGCACAGAAAAAAGAAAAGAGGAATACAGGTGTACACTGCCCCACCCCCTCTCACTGGGGGATACTTAAGCCGTACTTCCTCAGCATACCTCCTGTTCTTTTTTCTGTTGGCCAACAGGATGAAGAGGAATGGGAGTTGGTTCTGTGGGGCTTGAGCACTCCTTCGGCATGTGTCTTCACCGGCTGGCATTTCCGTGAGGCGGGGGTGCCGGCCGGCAGGATGGCTCATATGTTTGCTTAGAGGGCTTGCGGGGAGACGATGAAATGTTGGCAATAACAATTCCACCAGAAGGAGTTGCCATATTCATAAAGAGTACACAGTACCACAATCACCACTATATCAATTTCTGGACTAAGCTGCCGTTGACCTCCTTTTTAGATACCTGGTATAGATAAATACATCCTATTTTAAGAGTATACATACACTCCTTTCCATTCCAGGTCTTTTTTGTATTTTTTATCTAGATCCTTTGACAGGGAATCACATTTTTCCAACATTTGGCACAACAAACTACCTTTATTTCAGCTAGGATTTATTTTATTTTATTTTTTCATTCTCTTTTCTCCTCCTATTCAGGATCTATTTTTGTTTTTTTACCAGCCCCTTTGTATTTTCAGCCTTCGCATCCAATATATGCACGATTTTCATAAACTCCATCTGAGCATCTCTAGCACGCCAAATGAATTTGTTTTCCATTTTTTTGTTTATTGCAACCTCCAATAAATCTAACCTCTTTTTTGGTCTGTTCAAAAACTCTGTTCAGCATACTCCAGCAAGCCTCAATATATACAAATACTGGTTTCTCTACCGATTGAAAAAATAAACGTCCTCAGAGGAAGTGGATTAAAAATGAATCCTCTGTTGGTTCCAATGAATCCATTTTTGGGCTCTTCAAATAACTATGTTTAGTAAAATTTAACAAGCTTCAAAATATATATATGCTGGTTCAGTAAACCGATCGAACAACATACATTAACAGGAAGTGGATTATAATTAATCCTTGTTTTGTTCTATTTACCGGCGGCCATCTTTGAAATTTTGCCCAGTCTAGTGCTTTCCAACCCAGCTGCTTTCAATCGAGTGCCTCTCTTTGCAAAGCGTACATGTTAAAAAGCCGGGCTCTGGAAACCGCAAACCAGGTTCGGACAAGCCACGAGCAGGTAATCCCTTGGTGACCGCGCTCCTTCCAACATGTAAGTACGACAAAGGGCAAGTCTTTAACAAAGCCAAAGAGACTCTAAATCTAAAGGAAAAAACAGTGGAACCTTCACAACGTCAGCACCTAAACCTAAATAACTCCCAATTATATAGTCCCTTGCATATTTTATCAAGGGTATATGTGCACACCGTAAAGTACCCACTGTTACAATACTTGTTCCAACAGGAACTAAACAGACAAAAAACAAAAGCACAGGTGCACCACAACAAAACAATCAGGTCAGTTCGGACAAATATATAGTACAAGTCCAGTCAAGTAAGAAAAAGAGAATTCCTTGATTTCATCTCTTTAATCCATTTTCAAGATAAGCACACAACACAGGCGACGCGTTTCGTCCTGAAACAGGACTTCTTCAGGGCGTTATATGTAGAGATATTAAGTCAATCTCCATAAAGGTAGAACTATAAACAGAGAGTAGTGTCCTTTGGATTAAGTCCCCAAGTCGGAATATCTATAGGTCGCGTCCGAAAAAGGGGATGGGTAAAGAAGAAGTATTTCTCCAAATGAATAGAAGAGGATCGTAATATGATAGTCACGATCAAGAGAAAGGAAACAGCAACTAGTCTTCCTCCAGTCAGGGTTGGATTAAAGAGATGAAATCAAGGAATTCTCTTTTTCTTACTTGACTGGACTTGTACTATATATTTGTCCGAACTGACCTGATTGTTTTGTTGTGGTGCACCTGTACTTTTGTTTAAAGCCAAAGAGACCTCGCACTGTGTGTTGTTACGAATACCATCACGGCCCTTTTTTTAGAAAATCCTGTTTCCCCTCTATGTTTCTGAATATCTACAGTGTATATTCGAAGGCGCCCTTACACCCCTCGTGTGAGCTCATGGAGCATTAACGATAACAATCGGATGTATGTATTTAAAGCAACTTTTGTAGCACGTTCTCTTGCAAGCATGCACACCGACTTTGTTTAATTAGGCACATCTCGGGAGCACAGGTATAGAGAACGAGTGCACAGATTACTACCGAACATCTTCTAAGGCACGCAATGGGAGCATACAAACAGGTGGCCATTTGTTATGAACCTCCATCTATAACCTTTTGAGGAACTAAACAACTGTACTAATCTCTTTTTATGTATGAATGTAGTGTAACGAAAGATGTATCTTGACAAGAGAGACATTTGTATGAGACTGTTCTGAATAAATGTGATACTGGGTATTAAAAAACACGATGAGTGTTTCTTCCGCTGACATAGGAGTAGAAGGTAATAACCAAATGGTACCATTATCTACAATAAGGATGTATAAGAGAAATATATCACACAAGCATTGAACTTTCCACAAGATGGTGATGTGAATATATGATGGGATAAATGATGAAAATCATTATTTATCCACCTTGTTTGTAAGATATACAACTGGTATATTCTTTCATCTCCCTATACAGGGATACGAGGACAGTGTTTGTGACCAGCAGGCATATGCACATTGATTATATCACCCAGTGAGGTATTATACGGATCGTTTTTTTGGTCCTGAGGAAGAAAGCCAAGGGGATGGCTTCTGAAACATGTCGACCTTGTAGGAGGTGACTTATTATAGTACACCACCTACACCTTCCCATTTTTACTATTCTCAGCTAGGGAAGGCATTAAAGTATATTTTTTCCACTAGCCAGAGAATTTTTAATCATCACTTATTCTTTTCACGATCCCACGCACTACACATATTCACTAATCACCAAATAAAGTGCTCCCGCGTCCTATGTAGGTCGTAGCGCGCCCCGTCCTGTAGAGGGGCGGAAAGACCCCAATGATGAAGCATGACACTAAATCAGGTTTCAGTGTGTGAGGGGTATTGAAAAAAATGTTTGAAACATTGCCCTTCCTGCAATTAAGAGAAGGAGCTTAGACCTGTTTACATCACCACCCATACAAGATTAACACCTAAAATAAGAATAGCAGCACACACATAGACACGCGTATATATATATTCACACATTAATCGGTAGAATATTTATGTTGGCTAACTATATCAAGAGGAGGACGATTCTACTTTTTCCTCTTCACTCCCACCTTTGATTTTTGGATTATTTGTCTCAGGAATTACACCTGACTTCCTGATTGCGGTAAGCGCACGTGGTCTGAATGGGGAGTGCACGCATGCGCGAGCTGCTCTCGGAATTCCCGAAACTTTGAGGTGGGATGAAACTAAAATATGGGTGATTGAGTAAGTACCTCATAGTGTTTTTTTTAGGATGGCTTGACAGTGGAGTGATATTTGGCATTTCCGTTGGTGTTTTTGGGTGATTTCATAATGGGCAAGCATGTAATGAAAAGGAGGTATATGGAGACATCCTCTTCTTTGGAATCTTCTTCTTCTCCCCCTCTGCCAAAGAGATGGAGGGAGAGTGAGGATGCCAGAATAAAGAGGCTCATTAAAGAAACTTTGTAGGAAACGGGTTCAGACAAATTTAAGCAGAGGGACGTCCTGCCAATGAGGCCATCTCAGTCCTCTGGCTGAGAGGAGGAGGTGCCAGGGGCAGAAGAACATATGGGCAAGTACATTGCTAGAGAGAAGTTGCCTGAATTGATCACGCATATTAAGGCTAACATGGGTTTTCCGCAGGATGAGGTTCCAGAGACAAAGTTGGGGTCACTCCTACACCAATTTCAGCTTTCCTGTATGTCTCTGTACATCCGTACATAAATGAGGTCCTGAAGAGGAAGTGGAAAGACTCTGACAGAATCATTCTCCCTAGATTTATGGCAAAGTTGTATCCATTGCAGGATATGCTGAGGGATCTTTCGGGTACAATCCCTATTGATTCTGTTGTGGCCAGTTTAGTGGGGAAAACTTATTTGGCAGAGGATGCAGTCATTAAAGATTCGGTGGACAAAAATATTGATGCTGCCCTCCGTAAAGTGTATTCTGCCTTGTATCTGGATCTGCGGGCTGGGATATATAGGACATATGTGGCCCAGTCTTTGATTTCAGACATTAATGCTTTGTTCAGGTCTATGGATGATGCATCTGATTCTTCTGGTTTGTTGAAACAAATCGAAAGTCAGGTAGCATACATGTCAGATATCTCTTTTGATGTGGTAAAGGCCATAGTATTGTCTGAAGGGGCTAGTGTGGCAGCCTGACGTAACCTGGTATTAAAGGACTGGTGTACTGATTCAGCCCAGAAGGCATCTTCTCTCAGGCTGATGTTCCAAGGTAATCAGATGTTTGGGATGGAGCTTGAGGAAAAGCTCCACAAATTATTTAAGGAGAAGAAGCATTCCTCCTCCCCGATACATCCTTCTTCTGAGACGCAACCTGCAAAGCCTTAGTTTCCATTTCATCAACCCTCTCGGAGACAATATCCGCATTCTCAGGGATGGTTTCAGGCCCATCGGGGTAGAGACAAGAAAACCAAGTATCCCTCAAAACCTCAATCCTGACTATAGGGTGGATGGCCAGGGGTGTGCAGTAGGAGGTTGGATCCAGCAGTTTCTCCAGGTTTGGGAAGCATCTACTTCAGACGCCCGGGTGCTGTCTATTCTAAGAGAAGGGTACCAAATAACATTTTCGGATCTGCCTCATTTATCAGGACTTTGCCAGACTCCTTGGCCATCTATAAGGGAAAAGAGGTTGGCTCTGGCTCAGGTCATTGACTCTCTTCTTCAGAAAGCGGCAATTCTGATAGTTTCTCGGATAGAGAGGTGCAGGGGTTTCTATTCCAACATCTTTCTCGCTGCAAAGCGGGGGTTTCAGGATTGTGCTGGACTTGAAAGCTCTCAACAAATTTGTGCAGTCCCTGCCCTTCAAGATGGAAACGTTGCAGAGAGTGATTCCGTTGGTGATCAAAGGATATCTGATGTGCACACTGGATCTTCAGGATACGTATTACCCTGTCCTGATTCATCCTCAGTTCCAGCAGTCTCTGAGATTTTGTATCAAGAAGAAGCATTGTCAGTACAGGGTTCTGCTGTTCGGCCTCAATTCTGCACCCAGGGTATTCACAAAGGTGGTCACTCCCTTGGTAGCATCTATCCATCTGCTTGGCATTCACCTGCATCCATACTTGGATGAATGGCTTATCCATGCTCCCACGGAGGAGCAGCTTCTTCACAATCCAGCCTTGGTCTGCTCGATGATTCAGGCTCATGGGATTCTGCTCAATCGAGGGAAATGTCATTTGGTTCCTTCCAGACATGGGACTTTTATATGAGCCAAGTTCTGTACAGATCTTAACAGGGTTTTCCTCCCTGCTCACAGGTCTGCTCTCTTAAGGTCTCTGGCCATGAGAACAATGAGTTGCCACTCCCTTCGAGTTTGTCAGTGGTGGAGACTGCTGGGGCGCATAGCAGAGGCTGCTTTACAGTTCCCTGGGCCCGGTTTCATTTTCGTTCACTGTGGTTTCATCTTCATTCATTTTGGGACCCAATGTCGGGGAACTTCGACTCTGTGGTTCCAGTGATTGTGGAAGTCATCAAGGTCCTGAGTAGATGGACTCGGCAGGAATCTCTCTCCAAAGGCATGGCGTTGCACCCAGATCCTCTATAGGTGCAGCGCATTGGAGACGGGACTCCAACTCCCATCATCCTCGGGACTCCAATTCCCTTTATCTGCCTATGACACATCACATGCAGCTGATTGAGCACACACGAATCCACAGCTGGGCTCCGATCACAGGAATAATAAAAGCACTCCCCGGCGGCTGTCTCGTTGTATGCGAGCTGTGAAGTGCGGTATCAAGTAGGTACATGCAGTTTCGGGACCCTTGGAATCGTGAGTATGCAGACTCTGATCCTAACGATGGCATGCTGCCATGTTGCAGCATTTCTTTTACCTGTACGCTGAGAACATATACCTGCTCAGCTGGTTCTAATCCATGGGTACTCGCGAATATTTTCCCTGGGGCCAAAAAGTGTGGTCTGTGATGTGACTGAGGGCCACATTAATGCCAGCGGGGTGCGATCAGGCTTGGGGCTCATTGGAGTTAAGGTGGGTGTAGGGGAAGCAAAGCATATACATCTAGCTGCTGAACTGCGCAATGTGAAACCAGAAAACCTGGGATTAATCTTGGCGTCCCCACTTTACCAAATTGTGTGATCCTAGGCATTAGTTTTATTTCACTTCCCCTCCTTTTCTCATTACCACTTATACGAGTATCTCGAATTACATGACTTCAGGGTGCACTCTATACAAAACCTTCTCCAGTGTTTGATAATAAATTATAATGTTTTATTTGTATAATAGGAACTCAGGTCACCCAAAGAGTGTACATAACAACTAACATGCCTCTTTACTTCACTATTGGCATTGTTGTCAGGGTGGGGGAAGAATGACTGTTTCTAAATTCATGTTTGAAAACTATAATTTTTAAAATAATACTTATCAGTGCACTGATATAATCTGATTTACTAAATTGGAAAGGTTCTGCATGTTAATTAAATTCACTTTATAAATTTTGAAGAGACTATCATATTCTTACACTTTTGCTGCAAGAGGGCTTTAGAAATGAAGGCGCTCCTAAAGTTAAGTGGTGCAGGGCGCAATAGTTATTTTCTTTCTTTACACTAATTAATCTTTTAATAAAAGCGTTCCTGTTTATTTAATATCTTTTTATTGTTAGTATCTGTCTAGTAAACAGCAGTTGAGTGCTGCTGTACACCAGGGGGCCGCATGCGGCCCCTGGGCTGTATTTTGAGTATCAATATTCTAATCTATATTACAGATGGCTATTGCTTCTAGCTAAACCGTGGCCACTTCTTCCTAACTGCAGTGCTCTTGACCAGCTGCATATAGCGGGCTCGCTAACACTATATGTATGCTGTGTTTGTCTTTGTTTATTTTATGTATGACGCTTTAAACCCTGTGGACCCTAGTGTCTGACTACAGGGCCAAACCAGCATCCGCACAATGTGGGGCTTGAGTAGTACATCCGTTTGGGTAAGTCATGCATTACTACTGGAGATATGTGCATGCCCATTTTGTTTTTATGATGCCAGCCGCCGTATCGCAGCACACAGCTTTTACACTGATGCATGGCTTGCAGTGACTACTTATTTTACAGAATCACAATTGATTGTTTTCACTTTGATCTTTCATTGGTCTCACAGTGCACATAAGGCCAGACATTTGCCCGTTTATTTTAAGTAGGCCAAATGTGAACAGTATGTTGGAAATCCTACATATAGCATGCTTCATATATGTCTGTCATGTTGTGACTACATACTAAAGTGTTTGTTTTTGTTCACAGGTTTAGCATTTCTGGTACTTTTGTACCAGTCCACGGACAGGCAAGTAGCCTTCCCTGCTGCATGCAAATATATGTGCATGCTATGTGTGTGTAATGAACCTTAGAATCACACCGGGGCACTGACATTCCTTTTGTCCTGACGGATGACCGGGACCAATTTTGGCTATAATAGTAGAGCACAAACATGTTGGCAAGCTGAGGGTCATAGGACCCTTGTACTCCTTTTTTGCCCCTCCCTATAATTATCATAAGCATAATTATTTTTATAGTGCCCATCCATCCCGTGAGTAAAGGGATACCTGGGCGTGAGTGAGTCATTTTTAGTAGTAATAATACTCCCTGGTCACAAAAAAAGAATATATATACAAAGAGCTCCCTGGATTACGTTCGAGGCCATCCTGGCTTTAAGCAGCCAGGATGAACCCGATGACGAAGCATGTCACTACTAGAATGAGTGAGGGTTGTATATAATAAGGAAAACCTTTTCCTCCCCTGTATTTCAAGTCACCCCATTAAGTTACTTCGGCTCTGTGGGTTTACTTGTTCATGGCCAGATGGGTACTTTATTGTTTTGAAGTTTCACGTTCCAGGAGAACGTATCTGAATCTTCCCTGACTGCTTAGAATGTCTCCCCTCCCTTCGGGGTGGTTTCTTTCCTTCGGGTGGTTTCTTTCTTTGGAAAAAGAAAACCCACCTTTTTGTGTCAGAGGCACAAGAAAAGACAAACATAGAACAGATGGCACACAGAACAATGGAAATTACACTGACTCTTGGAAATGTGGTTCCACATATCAAACAGAGTCGCAGCCCGGCCATAACAGGGCCAGCACACTCAAACACACTTACACTACACTGAGCTCCCTTATCTGGCAACAGTGGTTGTTGGGACCCGTCACTATTTGTTTTAGATTGCACCTAGCTTCCCTCATTGATGTTTGTTTTTTTCCCCTGTTTGGTTCCCTATGATACCCTGAACACTCTCCTGTTGTGATGTGTTATTTGCCTCTTTACCTTTTTGTTTAATTGTATTTCCCTTTTAGTCTTCCTCCTTCCCAGTGGTCTTCATTTTTGCCTCCTGTGCTGGTTTCATGATACACCAGGGGCTAGTTACAGGACAATATTTGCTTGTACCAGGTAAGTCCCAGGCTATGACATTTATATGTCTTACTGCCCTCCTGTGCTGTGAATCCTTAGTAATTTGCTTTCTCTCACCCATAGCTGGAGACCTCTCCTTGATAAGTTTGCACTTGAAGCGTTGTGTGAAAGGAATCCTTGCTGGATCTTCCAACTGTCCACCTGCAAGAGTGTCTCTCTCTCTCTCTCTCTCTCTCTCCATTCCCACATCCCTTTTCCCTTACCCTGGATCAGAGTTACCATCATCAACCTAATTCAAGGGAGCGATTCGACCTCTAAGGGGAGAGGGAAGGATAGGCACTTCCAAATTCGAGATCATATCTTAATAATTGTGGCTGGAATGTCATTTAAACTTCCCACCACCATTATCAGTATACCCTCTCTGTCTATATGAACCTGTCTGGTGTTGACGTTTACAGTTTTCTGTTTCAGGACCGCTACTCCCCAGGCAAATTACGGTAGGAGGCAAAGTAGAAGACTTAGCTGCATTTTGTCACCAATATCGGAGGGATTGACGAAATTAAAGTATGCCTCTTGTATAAACACAGTATCCATGCTATATCTATTTAGATATGATAATGCTACGCATGTTTTTTGGGGGTAATTTCTCCGCCTTATAACCCATGTCATAAATTTGATACTATGACTTATTGCTACTTTTCAATTGGGTGTCATTAGGCGTCTAATTTGTATATTGTTTTCCGTTTGTTTCCTTTGTGCAAAATATACCTTCAGTCTGTATATTCAGTTGTGCCCCCTCCACCAACATCCATATGGACTCCTCAAAATGTCAACGCCAAGAGACTCAACAATTTTAACCATAGATAGCCAATTTTTCCTAGGAAGCTTTCACATTGGCATAGAGCAGCCACCAACTTACTGCAGTCTAGTTACTTAAGAGTGGAAGCTTAAACAAGACCGATCTGTCATCAACTATCTAAGTGACCCAATCGACTTGTACTTGATTGTTTTTAAAGAATGCCTTGGAGTGAACATATATGATCCAAAGATATCAGACAGGTTTGCAGTTCACTTTATTCAACATTCTTGCTAATATTTTTCATCCATCTGAAGTGTTATCTCATGCTGCCAGATTCGACCATTGGTTCATCTCTTAGTCCCCACAATATTTAGTATACTTCACAGCTCCACTTCGATCCGTAACAAAGACAGTTTTCCGTTTGCATGTAAGCTTTAGTTTGATAGGGTACAGAATGTCATATTTGAGTTCCACTGAATGTGTTTCACTTACTGAAAGGATTTTCTTCCTTCTTGTATTGATGCGGTGAAGTCCCAAAAATGGCCACTGTTTGCCTGTGATATTGTAAATCACCTTTCTCCTTTGCTAATCTAAGTGCTGCATCTTGATCTCACTATTATGGGATTGGGGTAGCTACAGGAGTGGACTTCTGTGCAAGAAATCTATGTGCCCTTTTAATCATCATCATGTTTGAGACTTTGGGCCATATGTATGAAGCAAAATTTTACTTGTAAACGCTGCGAATCGCAAAAAACAGCGTTTGCGACTAAAATTTTGCTAAACGCAATGTATGAGACATTCTCACATCGCAAATATAAGGAATCGCTAAAATAGCGATTAATCACACTGCGAATCAGAAAGTCTGCGAATATTGGTGCGAATTCCAAAATTGCGATTTGCACCTAGCGAAAATCGCAATTTGAAAATTTGTATTTTTGGTAATCGCAATGAAATGTATGAAAAATTCGCAAATTGCGATTTCATCATATTCGCAAATTTGAGAATCGCAATTACCAACAAGTCTGAGCAGGTGGTAACCAGGTGCAAACTATTTAAGGAGGCCCACAATGCAACAGATTTTTCCACAATGGCTGGGCTGTATGTGATAGCCAGGAGGCTGCAAATCAGAGCTGCTGCACAGAGGAGGAGACGCCAGGAGAGGATCTTTCATGCGCGCATAACCCTGTTCCAGCGCACTGAGAAGGAGACCCATACAAACTACAGGCTGGATGAAGAGAGCATCCTTGATTTAATTGAGGAGCTCAAACCTATCCTTGAACACCGCACACACAGGACACACACCATCCCCACCCATATCCTGTGCTCACTGCACCTCTTGGCATCAGGTAACTTCCAGGGGGTGATAGCCTCAGCAGGAGGGGTCTCACAGAGTGCATTGTCACGCTTTTTCCACGCGTTCCTTGATGCCATGCTCCAGAGGCTGCATCACCACATCCACTTCCCCAGCACACCACAGGCACTAGACCAGACCAAGCAGGAGTTCTATCAAATAGCCCAATTTCCCCACGTCATTGGATGCATAGATGGGACACATGTCGCAATATCCCCCCCTTCACAGAACGAGTATGTGTTCAGGAATCGCAAATCCTACCATTCCCTGAACATACAGGTGGTGTGTAATGCCAAGCACATCATCACCGACATTGTCGCAAAATACCCAGGCAGCACGCACAATGCCTTCATCTTCCACCACAGTGGGATACACCGTCGACTCACAAGTGGGGAATTTGGTGAGGGATACCTACTAGGTAAATGCATTTGTACAAAGGGCACACTAGTAAAGGATAGCATTGTCAGGACAGTGTTTAACCATATTCCTCCCACCCCACAGGTGACAGTGCGTATGCGGTCCGTGACTTCATTCTGACTCCCTACCTGAATCCTGCCAACGCTGGGGAGCGGAGGTACAGCAGTGCCCACATAGCAACCAGATGTACCATTGAGCGGACCTTCGGGATACTCAAGAGCAGATTCAGATGCCTACATAAGAGTGGAGGGGCACTACAATACAGCCCCCAGACCTGTTGCAAGATAGTGGTAGCATGTGCCATGCTGCACATCATCGCCACGAGGAAAGGCACCCCAGTGGAGCTAAGTGAATCGGATTCATCCGATGATGAGGGGCCAGCGCCAGGACGCATGCCAGTCGGTGTAGTTGGTTCAGCTGCTGGGCGCCAGAGGCGAGATGAGATTACACGCAACTATTTCTAGGTAAGAATATATGACACAATGCTAAATATCAGTTGTGAGGCAGTGTTTTATTTCCTTAACTTCAGGATAAATGACGGCACACAGCCTGTGTTCCCCACAATGTATAGTCAAATGCACAGCACATGTTATTATCACAGTGCGATTGCAAAATCCAGAGCAAGTGTCCATGTGAACTGGGTTGAGGCACCCAACTCCTGGTCCAACTTAGTACACCTCAAGTGCGGCGCTGTCGTGCCGGAGCCCCTGGCAGGGGGTGCACAGTGCCCTCCTCATATGTCCCAGTAGCCCTGCTATGATGCCCACTATGGTGCCTCTCTGGGGAGGGCGGGGGGGTTGATGCTGATCCTGCCTGGTTGTGCATCCTCATCTGTTGGAGTGAGGACTCCTGGTCCAGTAGTGCGAGCTGCCCACAGCTCATCCACAGCAGATGTGATCTGTACCAGGGCCCTTGCCACGTCCTGGCTGTTGTGTGCCACCTCACGCTGCATACATATGCTTCGCCTTGACAGCACATTTGTTGCTGAGGACAGCCGGTTAACTGCCCGTGTGTACAGGTCTAGGCGCTGCATCTCCCTGTGCCTAGCAGCACGATCTGCCCTCAGTTCCGCACAGAGTGCCTCCAGGGCACCCGTCGTGCCCATGAAGCCAGCCCAGACCTCCCTCTGTAATGAGCTTATGTTTTTCGCCTGCAGGTGCTGTACCACCAACATTTGGTCCTCCAGCCCGCCGAAGACTATGTCCTCTCTTGGGGCTGCTCCACTGGTGGATGTACGTGCCCTGCGCCTTGATGGAACTGGCGGGATCGTATCAGCATGGTGTTGTGGCTCTGGCTGTGCTGAGACTGGTTGTACATCGCCATCTGTGTCCTGGCCTTCATCCTCCAATGGGGGCAATGGTGGCACTACAATACGCCTGCGGTGTTTTGGAGGGATTACTGGGCTGTCCTCCTCCATTTCATCCTCTTGCCCTAGTGCCACTGGGTTTGGTGATTCGTCCTCTCCTCCTCTGACTAGTTCCTGTGTTTCTGATGGTGCTGTGGACGTAAATGCACACATTAATTTTCTGTCCAGACTTGCACTTGTCATGCATTAAATTTCACTGTTTGGATTTACATGGGTCCTGTCTGTCTGTATTTTGCCTTTCCTGATGTGCATATGCTGTTAGGGACTGGCTGGGTGTAATTGCACCACTATAATGTGCATGTGACTACATCTCCCATAATGCATTGCTGTGTGTGCTTGGGTACATGCACTGGAGTTTTTGTTTTGTTCTGCCCATGGGTCGCTACTGGGTGTGTGGGGGTAGTTGGGAGGTATCAGGGGGTGATGGCATGCTTCTTACCTTGTCTTGGTGCCGGGGGGGTCGGAGCTGTCCAGGTCAGACACGCCCATCACACTCTCTGGTAGCAGGGTCCCCTCAACCAGTTCCTCAAGTGGTGTGGAGTCAGTGGCTGTGGAGGTACAGCACCAGTCTTCTTTGCTTGCTCCAACCTGGCAGCCACCTTCTCCTTGGAGCGCTGGCGCATATCATACCAGCGCTTTCTTAGATCTTCCACGCTCCTGTGGGTGACACCTACTGCATTGACTTTGCGCTGGATGTCCGACCAGATCCTACGCTTGCGTGTCTCCGGCACCCGCAGGGACTTCTTGCCAAAGAGCAGTTTGTGGCTTATCACCATTTCCTGTATCTGGACCTCCAGTTCAGTTTCAGAAAACTTTTGTTTTCTCTTCCTGGGTGTTTCCCCCTGTCTGCCATTGGTTCTTGCACTGCAGAATTCCCTCACCTCCACTCCTTCTCTCACACTGTGCTTCAGAAACTCAGGTGCAGTATGGGTAGTCACACTTCCTGGTTGTGATGTCATCATGCTGCACCTGAGTTTCCGATTCTCTTATTTGCGAATTTCGCAAAATTGCGATTTTTTCAGATAAGGAATCACTATTTGAAATCTCGCAATTAAATAGCTATTTTTACGGAATCGCTATTTAATTGCGATTTTTTATATACATCCCGTTTTGCGATTCTCAACTTGCGATTCGCTAAAAATTGCAAATTGAGAATCGCTAAAGGGGGGTTTGATACATATGGCCCTTTGTCTCTTACAAACAAATCACATAACAAGGTCTCAGCAAAGTTTTCCATATTGCCCATGATTGCAGATTACAATATTCCACGTTTTTTTTTTATAACACATTTTTCCGTTTGAAGCATGGCCTTGTTCAAATTATTATTTTTTTTTTTTTTTTTTTTTTTTTGAAACCGTTTATTGCAGTTCGTAAAAGTTACAGGTATGGGCCTACAACCATCCGGCCGGCCGCTAGAATGACAAAAACATATTGCACACATACAGCAAAAGTCTCTAGGCAGTGCAGAGTAGTGAAACAGGAGTAATCAATGGTGCAGGCCACACAGCTCCAAGCCCACAGTACGGTTCCCTTTTCTTGAAACAAAACAACACCAAAAAACCACACCCGCAAGGCAACCCGCGATCCAAAATAACAGCACGTGCTCCATAAGTGGGGGATCCAAACCAGTAGCAGAACTCTGGAGGGGGGAATGGGAATAGATCAAGGACTGGGGGACCGCGCGCCCGCGGCTGAGGGAGGGGGGCCATCTAGGGAGATGGAGCAGGCGAGGCAGCCGGCAGCAGTGGTGGCTCACAAATACCCCCGCGGTAGGCGTTCCAGGGGCCCCAGAGTTTCACCCACGCCCCAGGCTTACCTCTCGCCACATACACCACCTTTTCACGAAACATACACCAATCCATATGCTCTTTCCAGGCCGACACCGCAGGGGGCCTCTGGGATCCCCACAATTGAGCAATGTCGCGCTTGGCTATCATATATCCCAGAGTCACCCACCGCGTCTGCGGGACCGAATAGTCATTCGGTTCCCATACATTCAGCAAGCATCTCCTCGCTTCAGGCAGCAGCGCAACACGCGTCACCACACGCAGGACCTCATGCACACCACGCCAGAATCGCTCCACCTTCGGGCACTCCCACAGTATATGCATGAAAGTTGCCAACGCACCACAGCCACGCTTACACATTCCGTCACCAGCAAAACCCATACGCAGAAGCCTTGGCCCCGTCACGTAAACCCGGTGAAGGATCTTGAGCTGGACGAAACGAAGGCGAGCCGGGATGGCCACCTCTTTCGGAGAGGCCACCGCGGAAATCCAATCCTCATCGTCCAGCTCCAGCCCGTCGGCAACCCAAGCCTCGCGGAGATTGGTCAGCAGGCACGATCTATCGTTGATCAGTTTTTTGTATATGAGGGAGATCGTGCTGTCCGGGACATGGCCATCTAGGACTCTGTCCTCCAGGGGGGAAGACTCCGGAATGGATGCGACATCCGGGAAGACGGAGCCCAGCGCATGCCGGACCTGTAGGTACCGAAAGTACTCACTGCCCCGCAGCTGGAACTCCGCCTGCAGCGTCTCAAAAGTTTTGAATCCCCCCCTCGTCCAGAGATCTCCCACCGTGCTGATTCCGATCGTGTCCCACTTCTCGAAGCCCTTCGACGTCCACAGGGAGCCCAACCTCTCAGACGCATACAGCGGTGATGCCCGGGTCAAACGGTCCTTCCACCCCATAGCTGCATTAGCCGCGTGCCAGACACGCACCATGACACGCGTCGGTCCCGTCAAACGGGAGTCGGGCGCGCCCGCGTAGAGCGCTCGATTGTAATCGCCACCGGGCAGGAGCATCTTATCCATCTCAAATGCCGGGTTCAAGGCGGGCCCGTAAAGGCCATGATTAATTGCAGCTAGCTGGGAGGCCCAGTAATACCGTTTGATGTCAGGGAGGGCGACCCCCCCATCGTACCACGGGAGCGTCAATTTAGCCAGAGCAATGCGCGGCCTCCCGTCCCAGAACAGGCGCCGCTGGAGGCCCTCCACCTCACGGAAATAGCGTGCCGGGACCAAGTCCATAGTATTCTGGAGGGCGTAGAGGAAGCGTGGCAGGGACATCATTTTAAACAAGGCCGCTCGGCCGAGCGGCGAGAGCGGCAGACGCCGCCAGCGCACCACGTCCTCCCTCAAACGCCGGAGGGGGGGTAACAAATTCCGCTCATAGCGGGCCTCCGGGTCAAGAGTGATATAGATACCCAGGTACCGAAAACCTTGGGAGGCAATCTGGATCGGACAATCCCGTGGTAAGGCCGGAGCCTCCCCGGAAAGCACATATACACAGGATTTCGCCCAGTTGATGACCAGGCCTGAGTTGCGACCGAATGAACGCAAAACATCAACCAGGACGATCAGTGACTTACGCGGGGAGGCGAGATACAGAAGGATATCGTCAGCATAGAGGGACACACGGTCCTCATGCTCGGGGGTCCAGCGGAGACCACGGATAGAAGGGTGCCACCGCAGCCACTCCGCCAGGGGCTCCAGGGCCAGAGCAAACAGGAGAGGCGACAGGGGGCAGCCCTGGCGCGTACCCCTCCCCAGCGCGAATGGGGCAGAGACTCGCCCATTCACTACCACCTGCGCCAATGGGCCCGAATATAGCAATTTGACCCAGCTAATGAAACCCGGGCCAAACCCGAATTTTGCCAGCATCGCCCAGATGTATGGCCATTCAAGCGTATCGAACGCCATGGTGGCGTCCAAGGACGCCAAGATGGCCGGCTCCCGCACAAATGGGACACGCGCGAGCACCCCGTGCAAGCGCCGCAGATTGAGCGCCGTGTTGCGGTGCGGTATAAAGCCAGATTGGTCCTGGTGGACCAAATCGCCTACCACGCCAACCAACCTGTTGGCCAACACCTTGGCGAGGATTTTGGGCTCCGCGTTCAAAAGCGAAATCGGCCTATAGGATGTGACCCGTTCACGGGGCCTCCCCTCCTTGTGGATCACCACAATTGTGGCTAGACGCTGGTCCGGCGGGAGGGTACCCCGCGAGTGGGCCGCCAGGAACATCGCGCGCAGGTGAGGCGCCAACACATCCGGGCGTAGCTTGTAGAGCTCGATGGGAATACCATTGGGGCCCATGGCCTTGCCGGATGCAACCGAGCGAATAGCCAAGGCAATTTCGTCCGAAGTGGGAGGGGCATCCAGCGAATCCCTGTCCTCCACCGTTAGGGAGGGCAGTGCGATGTCCCGAAGCAGGGCATGGGAGTCTGCCTCCGAGCAGGGGGAAACCGGGGAGTAGACTTCGCGGAAATAATCCGCGAAGCAGGAGACAATGGCTTCCGGCTCAGTGACACACGCACCATCAACACTCTCAATCAAAGGCACCACACGGCTCGCTCTCTCCCTCTTATCCAACCACGCAATCAATTTGCCAGCCTTATCACCCACATCATACAATCGCCCCTGCTGCTCTCTACTGAGGCCCCTGGCCGCCTCCGTGACGAGGGCCCGATAGGCCGCCTGCTTTAGGTGTAGAACATGCAACTTGTCGTCTGTTACCCCGCTTCCCAGGGCATCCTCCAGTTCTGCAATCTCGGCCTCTACCCGGGTCACCTCCTCCCGCTCGCGCCGCCGGGCATGGGAGATAAAGGAGAGGGCCTCCCCTCTAAGGACTACCTTGAAAGCCTCCCACAGGGAGATGGCCGAAGAGACCGACCCCACATTCTCATCGAAATATCGCTGTAGGGATTTAATCAAATCGGCACGAATGGTGGGGTCGCGCAAATACCATGCATTGATTGGGGCAACCCTGCCATCCCCCCTCGGGAAGACACCGAGGTGCAACAACAATGGGGAGTGGTCTGAGATACCCCGCGCCAGATGGCGCACCTCCCCCACCCTCCCTGCGTGGGCCGCCGGGACAAGGATGTAATCAAGCCGCGAGAGGCTACCATGGGCACCCGAGTGGAAGGTGTACTGTCGCAATGCAGGATGCTTTAATCGCCAGCAATCCACCAGGCCAAGCGTGTCCAGAAGGCCGGGCAGCCACGCCTGTGCCCGGGGGAGGTCCCTAGGGGGATGGCGATCCATAGACCCAGAGGCCACCGCATTAAAATCCCCTCCAACCACCAGCAGGCCACTCGGAAGGTCCAGAAGGAGGCGCCCCAGGTCCGCAAATGTGGTGGCTTGTAACCCAGGCGGGACGTACACCGATATAAAGATAAACACTCTACCCTCCATTCTTCCCACCAGAACCGTGTAGCGTCCCCTCTCATCATGGCGCACCTCATCAATCTCCAACGGGAGCGAGTTCTTGATCATAATACCCACCCCCCGCGAGCCCGAGGTGAAGCCAGAATGGGCCGCCAAACGATATCCCCGCCGGTTCATTGCATGAAAGGAGTTACCTATAAGGTGCGTCTCCTGCAGGAAGACAACATCTGGTGAAATACGTTTTAAGTACTGCAGGACCACACCACGCTTAATCCTATCCCCCAGGCCGTTAACATTCCATGACAACACAGCCAAATCCCTACCCCCCATCATACGTCGAAACAATCGGTCGTCCCCCATCGAGCATCCTAAAAACAACAACATAGTAGCGGGTTTGCCCTGCGGTGCTAACAAACAACACACACCCCCCACCCCCCGGTCCCAACAAAACTCCCCCCTCCCTGCACCCCTGCATGAGCCCAGACAGCCCCCCCAAAGTGCAGTGTGCCTGTCGCCCCATAGCTAAAATACTAACTAGTCCCCCAGAGGAGGAGGGAAGCCCCCAACAGACCCCGCACGACCTCCCTAGGAGGGAAAAATACACAATCAATAAATGGTGAAGGAACAACGTCCAGAGCAAGGCCTATGCAGTCACCCCTCAATTCTGCTCCGGCGGGCCCTCCTCGCCAGCCGCGCCCCCCCCGCCCCCCCGGCCCCGATCTCCAGGCAGAGTGTCCAGCCAGTCCCCAGCCGCCTCGGGCCGGTCGAAGAAGTGCGTGCGACCATCCACCTCTACCCTCAGCTTAGCTGGAAAGAGCATTGAGTACTTGAGGTTCAGGTCCCTCAGGCGACGTTTAACACCAAGAAAGCTCTGCCGCTGCTTCTGGACCGCCGGGGTAAAGTCTGGGTAGAAATGTACCTCCATGTTGTCAAGCTTGACCGGGCCCTGTTGTCTGGAGGTCTGGAGGATAGCATCTCTGTCCCGGAAATTAAAAATCCGGGCAATGAGAGGCCGCGGCGGGGCACCAGTCTTAGGTCTGCCCCCGGGGACCCGGTGAGCACGCTCCACCGCAAAAAGCTTACTCAGCCCTCGGGGCTGGAGATGGGTCAGGATCAACTCTTCCACGAAAAGATCCGCTGCCTCCGCCTCTCGTCCCTCCGGCACCCCCACAATACGGACATTATTCCTCCGGGCCCGACCCTCGGAGTCCTCCAGTCGCCGGTCCATCAGGGCGCTCGCCTGGCCAAGCCGGCGCACCTCCTTCTGGAGGGCCACCACGTCTGTCGTGAGGCTCGTCGTGGTGTGGGCCAGGGAGTCGACTCGGTCGTTTGTTTTGGACAAGTCTGCCCTCACAAGGCTCACATCCACCAGGACCGAGTCTATTTTTTGCGCTAAGGTGTCGAAACGCTGGTCCACCGAGGCCTTCATCTCTGCGATGGCGCCCATGACGTCCCGGAGGGTCAGATCCACCGGATGAGCGGATGCCTCCGTCGGGCCCACCGGGGATGCACGCGATGTCTCCGGAGAACCCTTCTGGAGCGTGTAGCGGTCCATACTGTTGGCCTGGTGCGCCGTGCCACGGCGGGTCGTCTTCACCTTCGCCCGGTCGCCATCTTGTTTGGTGGACATGCTGGCTCTTCCACCGTCGTACCAAGCACCCCAAACGGGCCGCTATACCCAGTCACGGGTGCCAGGGGGGGGGCAGGGGCGACCACCGAACCGCGGGTCAACCCACCGCCGGCGGGTCAGCCGGGCTCCTGGACAAAGCCACACCACCACACCCCGCTCCGCAGTCCGACCCTGCTTGAGAGCTAGGAGGGCGCAAAAGCGAAAGTGAAAGTGCGGGGTACGCCAGTCGCCCAGCCCCGTTCGCCGCTGTTATTCACTTTGTCCCCGGATCGCCCCACTACTCCAATCCGGGGGGCCGGCGAGGAGAAGGCCACAACCTTCGATCGATGCTCCCACCGGCGTCCGGGGTCCGATTCGAGCCTAAAAAACGGGTGGCGCCTCAGCTCCGGTTCCCCAACACAGTTCCCTCAACAAGGACAGGATATCGCCAGGATTAATTCAGGAGGTCGCGGAGGTCCTCGGGAGCCTCGCACCTACGCGGCCATCTTGGTTGCGCGCTAGGCTCCTCCTCCCCTTGTTCAAATTATTAGTACCTTTTTCTAAGTCTGAAATTCTCTGTTCTGCAGCATCTATCTGGTGGCATGTCTACCTAGTCTTTCCTTCCTCTGATCTAGTCTAATGGCCAGTCTGTCAATTTTAGTATTGATTATTCACAACAGAGATTTCATATTAATCAGCTGAATCTTTTTGTCCATCTGTATTCTCTGACATGTCGGGGTGGTATGCTCTTCATTGCCTTTAGATGGTGTTTGTTTTTTTGTTTTTAAAGGTTACTTTGTTCTGTGCATGTTTAGTTATTCATGCTGATCAACATAAAACAAGTGTTAGGTCGGATGAGCATTAAAAACCATAAGGGACTATTGTTCTAATCTTGAAAGGGCTTTGTCTTTATCTTAATTAGTGGTGACCCTCCCACTAGAGTAAAGTCATGTTTTATTGTCCCATTAGCTTTTTTATTGCCTCATATACATGCAGATATATTTATTACACCATCAGTTTACACCTATAGTGCTTGTAAATTGTACGTTTGGAATGCAGATCAAAGAGTGTGCCAAATAATTGTATAACAACTCACAGCCAGAAACTGATTTTCCTTCCTGGTGCATTTGGCCATTGACCTGTGATGAACCAGCAGCTGCATACCTTCTCGTTGGATCCTCATTGGTGGGTGGCCTGGCTCTTTCGTAGGTGTCTTGCTGCGCAAACGAATCATTTATGCGCATCCATCTTGTGTGAGGATTCAAGCATCAGTCCTTTAAAACTGTTCTCTGGTTGCCGGGTTTGTGTTTTTCGAGTTTCCCAGGTCACCCGTATGCGATGGTGCGCTCTCTTTTCTTCAAGTGCTTGCTCCATGACAGCCACATCAAGGGATCTGACCAGAAGCGCTTATTAGTTCTCTCAAGATCGGCGCATCTCATTGGTAGCTCGTAAGCCAAGCACCCTTTCAGGCCCACCCACTTCCTGGCCCAGCGCAGCAAACCCTCAGTGTCAGTCTTTTAGTTTTCTTGTGGTGTGATGAAAATAATAAAGGTGCGAGAATGCACCCTTGTGCAAACCTCTTCTATCGCTCAGTTTGACCTGAACCCAGGTGTATGAATGTAGCTTGATTACATGGGGAACTCAGCACTTCCCTGCTTCAAATGGTATGATCTTCAGCAAGTCAATAACAGCCTGTGCCTTGTTTTCCTTATCTGCTACATTTGGGAGTGCCTAGAAGTCATTCAGTTTGTAGCTAAGGCATATTTAATTTACCGGACCACCCAAAGTGTTTCCAAGAGGTTTGGGGTAAATGCTGCTTCTGCCTCATGAAAAATTGGATAAATATCGTACCAAACCGTGCTTGTTTTACAACATACCTTCAAAATAAAATTACCTAGTAATCATGTCTGACACACTGTGCTCAAAGGGAATTTAAGGAACATACGGGTGCTTACAAGATTTACTTAGGCAGGGAAACAATGCTTCTGACAGATCTTGGAAGTGTGCTTGATAAAAAACAAACCTGATGCACAAAAAACAAATATTTCTGCAATAAGGAATGCTACATCCAATACTTTGGGCCAGATGTACGACCCTAAATTGCATGCGCAAACGGATTTGCGACCAGTTTGCGCATGCAAAAAATAGTAGGGCAATGTGCAAACCCTATTTAGCGAGTCACAATTTATTATTAAGGGGCGTTCCAAGGGCGTCCCTTCCTATTTGCTACTCTCAACCCTATGTAAGAATGTTTTGCAACCGTAAATTGCGATCGCGAAACACTCTCAATTTACCGCCCTCTTAAAAAGGGTGGTAATGCATTTACAAATGGGAAGGGGTCCCGAGGGTACCCCTTCCCCTTTGCAAATGCAGGGGAAAATATTTTTTTAGGGGCAGGCAGTGGTCCAAGGGACCACTACCTGCCCTTAGAAAATGAAAAGAAAACGTTTCATTTTATTTTTTCAAATGCATCCCGTTTTCCTATAAGGAAAACAGGCTGCATTTTAAAAAAAATAACAGCTTTATTTAAAAGCAGTCCCAGACATGGAGGTCTGCTGAGCCCAGAAGACCACCATACCTGGGAGGACCAGCCATTCTCAATGGGGTCGCAAATTGCGCGTGCCTCATGAATATTGATGAGACATGCAATTTGTGACCCCATTGAGAATCGCTAACAGTGTCTCTGACACTGTTGTACATCCCAATTTGCGACTCGCATATTGTGAGTCGCAATTGCAACGCAATTTGCGAGTCGCAAATTGGGTGGTCATACATCTGGCCCTATGTGTTTATTACTGTTCCTCTGCACCTCTGCCAGTTCTAAGCACAGAACTAACAGATATTAGTGTTATCCAAAATAAATGACTCAATGTAATGCACTCAGTAGGATATAAGGCTAAGTCTGCCTTCTTAGGATTAAAACTCTTGGCCTTCATATCATTTCATGTGTCAGTGCAAGCATTCTGTACATTGAGCTTCCTTCCCAAGTCTAATAGCAAATCTAGAGTTGTTTTATTTTCTTGTTAACAAAATTTTGCATAAGCGTGTGCTCATGATATGCTGAGGTTCTTCTAGTACATGTGCATGCTGCTTAAATATTCCATTGTGCTGCTCTATGTACAAACAGTACGCTAGCAATGCTGAACGATTAAGAAACCGATGCTCAAAGGGATGAAATATGTTTGGGCTCCTTAAGTACCTGGGTCTGCTCAGGGTTCCAATGCCAGTAACCGTAGCACATTACTCTTGTATGTACAGATGTTACAAAGTAGCCATCACTTGTGACATTTGTGTTACAGCTACTGCCATAGTGTATATCTGAATATTACCTCTATAGAGCACATATTGCATGCAAGCCACGGTGTACACAACCTTTCTCAAAACACTGGCAGAGATACACATTTGAAATCTAAGAGTAAGACAAACAACTGAGCTACAACATTCAAATCTATCTTATCTGTACACCTCATAAAAATATAATGACTATTTGGAGAGATCAGAGAATCATCATGTTTCTACATAGTATTCTTTTTTCTAGGATTCTGGCCTGACTTTTCAAAGTAAATTTGAAAGAGGCGAAACAAGCATCCATAGTCTGGTGAGCATTGGAGTACATATATATATAAATTGATTGATTTCTAAATTGCCAATTTGGATATTTATTTTGAATTTTTAAAATCAGCATTGTGAGCAGTGATTTAGGGACAGAGTGTGGATGAGTCACATGAAGAATACACGTGAAATTAATACGGACTTTGCACAGTTTGCACCATAAACTGTAATGTTTTTAATTGTTGGATGCATTTATTTCCTTTTGTCTGTATTATAATTTTTCACAAAATGTATTGTTGTTTTTTAGTCTGTCTTTTTGGACTGACATACATGCAGGAAATGTATTGCGGAAGTCTTTTCAATATGTTTATGCACATTGTCGCTGTGCTTTCTAAGATAAATAGGGCACAATATTACACTGTTGTTATACTTTGAAAAAGACCAGAGAGGTCGAAACGCGTCAGTTGGAATAAAATTACCAAAGGATTTACCTTGGAGTGCGGGCTTTATTGTTAGCACGGCAGCGCACACAAAGTGGTTCATGTGTGACAGGTCCTGCGCCCATCTGCCCGGCACCAACCCCGTGAGGTGGAAGTGATTGGCTTTTCTGCAGGAGTTTGCTTTTGTGGAGGTATCCGATTTCCCGCTCTCTGTCCCCATTGTTGAGGCTTCAATGTGAGAGGCAAGCTGGGACTACGCTCAGAAGTGGAGGCGGTCCATTCGTCTCTACAGAGACAGAATGGCAGATTGTTTGTTACGGAGGAGCGCGTTCGGCACCTGGAACCGGCAAACAACGGACTGGAAGGGCATGGGTTCCGTCATGAGCGTTGAAGTGACAATGCAATCTGACGGCAGGGTGTGTATACTTTGAGCATGTTGGTCGGTGTGACACACGTTTCATTTTTTATTACAAATTCTTGTCTCAATTTACTCCGAGGAGGTCATACATTTTCATTTTTTTTTTAAAAAACATATTTTATTGAGATATTGAGAATACCACATGGGCGAGGGCCCGACAACTTCAACTTATAAGTACAATGGCAAAGGATTACAATAGCCGGAACCATCCATGTGTGTAAGTTGTATGTACATATAACAAAAATAAAACCTTTGAAACTGTACGCAGGCATAACCCACCCCAATTACATTGGCAAACATAAGTTGACACTTTTATAAACCCAGGATGATACAAAGACATGTTGTGGATAACAACCGGGAAACAACCCAGTGGGTCACCACTATGGGATTGTGCTGGAAGGAGAGGGAGGTCAATACCACTATATGCAACCCATCTGGACCAGATATTCCTATGCTTATGAGGACAGCCCCTCGCCTGAAAGACAGCCAGTTCACTGCCCATGCAGTCATCTAGTTCTCTCCGCCACTTCCCTATTGTCGGAGAGGAGGTGTTTTTCCACATTTAAGCGATATCTTGTTTGGCGATGGTAAGTGCAAGAAAGAGCAAATGCTGTTTGTACCGGTTGCCACCGATGTCCTCTGTACCATGGATGAGGGCCAAATGTGGATCAAGCGGCAGATCCCAGGCTAGCACCTCCTTTAAATACTCCAATAGACCAACATGTGTTCAGAGAGAATACCTAACTGCGAGGAGGGAAGTATCTTGTGTGAGGATATATGCCTGACTTCACCAAGAGGTGAGAAAGGAAGCAATTCCTTCTTGTTTAGTTACCCTCACACACCCTAGTGGTGAAAGCCGGGGACCCGGACCAAGTACGTGTACAAGCGGGGCAGGACCCTTGACGGAAGTTTGACTACAGGGCTACCCCATCATGCCTAGCTGTCCCCCTGTGAAATGGTTTCTCTCCTCAATTTGGATGGTGAACCACTCATGACAGAGCAAATATCTGTAGCATTTACATAAGGAGCAGCTACTCTGCCCTTATCAAACTTACAGGATAGGGACTCCCCTCTCTCTGTTTTTTCCAGGGTGGATGACCCTTGCCCTGAAAAAAGTCCAGGAGCTTTACGGCCCACTCAGGACTGAAACATGTTGGCAATAGGGTCATAGGACCATAATACTCCCATTGACCCAACTTTTAATTATTTTAACAACCCTGACAGACCCAAGAATAAAGGGAAACCGGGGGCCTGTCTGATGTTTTTTATCTTTAATCCCCCTGGTTTTCATTTTCACAAAAGCTCCCAACACTGTGGTTGAGCCCACCCCGACTTGTAGGCATCGGGGTGACCCGATGATGAAGCATGACACCACTAGGGTGTGTGAGGGTAACTAAACAAGAAGGAATTGCTTCCCTTCTCACCTCTTGGTGAGTGGTAAGAAGCATAAGACTAGACAATTCATCAATTGCGACAGTGATTTTGTAGTGTATGTTTTGATTTGTGTCTGTGGTTTCCGTTATGTTGGCAGCACAATTTTTCCTGTGAAGAAAAGGATTTTGGAACATCTTAGGGCTATCAGGAACAATAATGTGACCTATCCTATGGCTAGACATTTTAACTCGATGCATGGCTCTAACACTACTGAAGTTCTCAAGATATCTTTCTTTGGTGTTGACAGGGTTCCGGCTAAAGTGAGAGGTGGAGACAGAGAACGAGCTCTGCGAAGACTAGAATCCCAGTATATCAGTTGTCTCAACTGTAAACATTCCGGTGGCCTCAATCAGGATTAGGAGCTCCATGTGCATTAGGGCTGTGATGTCAATTGGCTCATGCCTTTGAACCCATTTGTAATATCCACTTTCTCTCCCCTCCCTCCCTTGTTTTTCTACAGAAGTCTCTCTCCCCTCCTCTGCTTTCTTAGTTTATAGTTTATATATTACACCTTTTAGAATCAGTCATATAATTGTTCCGGTTCCATGTGAGAGTTTGGTCATGACTGTTCTACTGTCCACCCTCGGAGTAAAACCCTTTCGGTGTTGATCCCTCAACATCTTAGCAGTTTCTCTGCTGAAAAGCCCACAGCACGCGCGTGTTGGTCATTTCAGGTTCTGCTGTTTAGAAGTGAGTGCCTGAAGAACAGTTTACTGGGGGTCGTCTGATCCCTGTTGTTTTCGTTGCTTTGCTTGGCATGCTCAATTGCACTGTAGATGTTGGTCACTTGACCTGATTGATTTCTAAATTGCCAATTTGAATATTTATTTTGAAAATCAGCATTGTAGGTACTTATTTCAGGACTGAGTGTGTATGAGTCACATGACTAATACACATGAAATTAATATGGGCTTTGCACAGTTTGCACCATAAACTGTAATGTTTTTAATTGTCAGATACATTTATTTCCTTTTGTCTGTATTATAATTTTTCACAAGATGTATTGTTGTTTTTTAGTCTGTCTTTTTGGACTGACATACATGCAGGAAATGTATTGCGAAAGTCTTTTCATTATGTTTATGCACCATATTCACTGTGCTTTCTAAGATAAATAGAGCACTATTTTACACTGTTGTTATACTCTGAGAAAGACCAGAGAGGTCGAAACGCGTCAGTTGGAATAAAATTACCAAAGGATTTACCTTGGAGTGCTAAAAAAAAATCGAAATTCATGAAAGGGAATATATTCACACTTTCAACAATTATGAGATGTTGACACTTATGCGCAGTACACATCAAACTCATAGATAAGTATATAAATCTTCTTCCATATTGAGACCAGCAGGGCTTCTTGTATCTAGCTCAACTATGTAGCAGGAAATTATGGAGATTGGATCCTTTGATGTGTACTGCGTATAAGTGTCATCATCAAATAATTGTTGAAACTGTGAATATATTCCCTTTCATGAATTTTGAGTTTTTTTAGAGCACTATTTATGAGCACTTTTTAGTCTGCACAATGTGTATGATTTCTTTTGGTATTGCCCACTGGGGCTAAATATCTGTTATGGCATTGTGGTATTTGATGAAGTGATAATATAAGCCCACTTGGGCATGATAGAACATGAATTACACTGTTCACTAGGGGGGCGTCTCTATATAAAGAGCAATTATGCTTTGAGTTGTAACGGAGACAAAGTACATGAGGAAATTATTAGTTTCTGACTGGGTACTCCATTTGATGTTTTTAATTAATTATACATCATTTAACACAGATAAAAACTGTTGAATTTAAAATACCATGTGCGTAAGCCAAGACAAACTGAAAAACTACGAGTCTGTCTTTCATTGTATGCAGTGTGTAGTTTCACGTGACTTACGTCACATGCACAAGATTTAAAATGGCAAAAATTGTTGAAAACTTTATTCGTGAGCAAGCCTGCTGGTACAGGTGAAACGCGTAGAGCAACCGACAAATAAAGCGAATTGAATCACTACATGGCGTCGTCCTTCCTTGGGAAAACCGAGGTTTTTGTGCAATATATATATATATATAATATATATACACACACACACTTCGGGTGCTCTCGGGCGGTGCAGTTGTGGATCGGCAGAACCAAGCCAATACAAATTACACATGTATTTCCAAAGGATATCTTTATAATCCAGTTGTTTATAATCTTAGCAACAGCTTTACTGGAACACACCAGCAACACCAGGTGTTCCTGCCACATCTGGATTGGACTAAGAACCTTGCGTTCCACTTCTCCTTTTTTCCTGCCACAGCAATGTGAGAAAAAACATATTGTTCTTTCTAATACTTCCCCACAGACTCTCTTGAGAAGAACTCATCAACCTCTCCAACTCACATAAGCCTTCCCCAGACATCAACATACTCATCGACAAATACAGCACCATCCTGAAAAAACATATATACTTTAACACACCGCTGAATTCATGATCCTCCAAATTCAAACTTTTACCACCATGGTACTTTCAAGAACAATCAATAATCAAGCCCTGGTTACAGAGAAAAGAAAAAGGACTGACCAATGGCCCTGAGGGTCTCAAAGCACTCTGTTCAGCATATAGACTCCTTGTCAGTAGACAGAACGTCACTTAAAAGCCAGCCTGCCATCCTCTAAGTGACTAACAGCAGAACACTCTCTTCAGACCTACCAATTCCTCAAACAGTAGATAAGTGTAATCAAATAAATCATTTCTTCATTCAGAAGATAAACACAATTTGAACATCCATTTACAATACCAAACACATATTCGTGTTGCTTCCAATCCCCCAGTCATACTCCAAAGTGGTCAGCCTTCAAGAGATGCCCTGATACTTTGTCAACACTTCCTTGAGACAAACCCTCCACTGCTAAAAAAGTTTACTCCAGAACCAGGTGATCTCTAACAGCAACTAATAACTAACTAACTAAAAATAGTCTCTGTTAATGCTGCAAAATTACAATAATAAGATTAACCACTTATAGGGCAACCATCCCAACTTCAGACAACTCTGCAGTACTAAGACTGACACCCTTCTGGTAGTTGACAATAGCCTCTTAATCAACGAGAGGAATGACCTCTACATCCTGATGCTATTGCTAACTATCCTCGCTGCAGCCATTGATATTATTAACAAACAAGCACTGATTCACAACCAAGAAACTCATCTGGTCTTCTCCAACATGGAGATAGATTGGGGTAGAAAGAAGAGAACAGAGGGAGACAGATAGATATGTATATAGAGTGATAGAGAAAGTGACAGAACAAAGCCTATAGATAAGGCGATATAGATTGATATGCTAGATGGTTAGATAGTTAAAGGTAGAGATATATAAATATAGTTGAATTAAATTGATGCCTTCAGCTCTCCTGGAGAGTGCTATACACTCTAGCTTCAAAGCCATTGGTACAACCTGTGCTAAAGCTTACAGTATGATTGACAGTGCAGAGTCAGTCACATGATAATTGTCCATATTTCCAGCTCTAAGTGGTCAATCACACTGTTAGTGTGTTTGCAAGGCCTATAATGCACTGAGCAGCAGGGATCAGAGCATTAGATCAACGGGGATAGATAACGAACGCTCCAAAAGAATTAACAGAAGTGTATACCTCAACCCTAGAACCCAAAAGAATAGGGATAAGAGAATAGAAGACAGAAAAAGTTGACGTTCAAGACATACAAAAAGGAAATGGGGAAGGAAAGAGAGGTAGGGAGGTAACCCAGTTGCTCAGCATACTTATCTTTGCGCATTTTTTTTCTATCTGATGTATTCTGGATGGGAAAACACCTTACCTAGAAAAGGAAATACAAAGTGGGAAGAAGGCCAGTCGAGAGAAATCAGCCAGCCATGAACTCTTGTAATCTGAGTCGACCCAAGTTTGAAAAAAAAAATCTTTTACTGAATAACTAAAGACGGAAATGGTAGAATCCAAATAAAGGAGTGTAAAGCAATTGTGGTTCTGAGATTTCATTAAATCAAACGTGAACCCAACTACGTGTGCTGTCAGAATTGGGATTAGTTGACTTTGCTAAAAGCTGGAGAATGTCATACATTGACTAGCTGAAGGTCAACAAAAGTTGGAACACGTTTTAGAACTCTATATTAAAATCTCTGAAACCGAGCATAATGTTTTTCAGGACATGTTAAAGAATCAAGCCAAGCAGTTACATAAGGTATGCAATAGCCAATTGCAGTTAGCGACGGACTAGCTCAAAGCAGAGGTCTTGTACCAGCGGGACCCATCATTGCATTATCAAAGCTCACCCCTGTTGAAGATCCTGAAGCCTTTCTACTAAATTTTGAAAAATTCCGTTGAGCTAGTGCCTGGCCAGTTGAACGATAGCCACATTATTTGGCTCCATTATTAGTGGGAGAAGCCCAAATAGCATATCAAGCTATATCCACTGGTGCTGCATCCTACAATGAAATTAAGAGAGTTGTCATAGATAGACTCGGCATCGATGAAGAGATGCATCTATTATGTTTCCATAAGGAAAGTGGTTCTTCAGGTGATACTGCTTGGACATTGTTTTACTTAAAGATGTGGCTGACTGGCACCCTAAAACCACGGAACCTGAAAGAGATTAAATAAGGGCAAAAATCTATTTAGAGCAATACCTGGAAGCCCTACCACCACCCACACAAAGATGGTGGAGATCATATCCTGGGTTGACTTTAGAACATGCCATTAAGATGGCAAGCACATACTCCAGGGCACAAATCGTCAAGATCACTCAGGACTACAGTAAAGGACAAAAACCCATGGTCGGAAATGCCGGAAATAAAAAAAAAATGCATTCCGTGACAGGAAATGATGGAGTACAGACTGTAAAAAGTGACCCACATCACGGTACAGGAGCAAAATGCCATGAATGTGGGGAGGAGGCAACATTGACCCATTCTATTGGAATAAAAGGAGTAAAGAAGAACCAATGGAAGTGAATTATTTGCCACGTCATATTACACCCAGGAGCTAGGTCCCAATTACTATGGAAGTCTACAGAAAAACAATAAATGGTTCACCGGCCTACTGGATTCGAAATGTAAGAAATCTGTTGTTAAAGATGACTTGGTTCTCCCAAAATAGATCATCCCTAATAGACAAATGTGTATCAAATGTGATCATGGGGACCAGAAAACCTATCCACTAGCAAAAGTCAATGTGCTAAGCATAGATGTCCAAGGGGCTGGGATAGAGGTTGAGGTAATATATAGTCTCCCAGAAGAGAGAATTTCTTACCCTTCTTAGAGAAACCATCTGTGAAGATCAGGATAGGATGGGCGAAGTACCTTTCTTTCAAGATGAAATAGATAATCCACCCTCCATGAAAGTTCAATAGTTCAAAAGGGAACAAAGAAACAAAAAGGTAAAACTCACCTGAAAAACATGCTTTTCATACCCAAGCAGGAAAGGTTGTAAAACAATAATCGTATCCTATACTGGAAGCCAGGTGGAAAGTAGAACAAAGGCTAAAACTTGGAGTACTAGAACCCTCCTCCTGTGAGTGGTGTTCCCCTATTGTCCATGTTTTCAAACTGGATGGTACTATCCGGTTTTGAATCAATTTTTTGTGCTGTCAATGAAATATCCAATGTTGTTAATTATCCATTACTGAGAATCAATGAATTAATTGAACAACGGGGAGAGGCCAATTATATTCCCACCATAAATTTAACTAAGGGGTACTGGCAAATTCCCTTGTGCCCAGAGGACAAGGAAAAGCCTGCATATTTGAGCTTTGTGAATTTACCGTTCCCTTCAAGCTGCATAGCCCCAGCTACCTTCCAAAGATTAATGAATCATATCCTAGAAAAACACAATAGCTATTTTTCCGCATATATAGATGATATTGTAGTTTTTAGCAAAAGCTGGGAAGACCACTTTATTCATTTATATGCAGTCTTGTCAGATCTAGAGGTCTCCATATTAACACAAAGAAATCAAAGCTAGGCCACATTAAGGGCAAATATTTGGGATACTTACTTGAAAATGGTCTCAGTGATCCCTAGGAAGAAAAGGTATGGGCCATCACAGCCAGTCCTTTCCCAAGAACCAAATGAAAAAAGTGGGTTTATGTAGGTAATTTAGGATATTCCTGGTGCTTTAGTCCCCAGTATTCTAAGATCTACGCTCCTCTAAATGATCTCCTGAACAATTAAATCTATAAATAGATCTTTTGAACATTCCTCTCCAAGTGCTCTCGAAGCGTTCAATCACTTGAAAACACTTAATCAATTCTAAGCCCATTTTACAGTTCCCGTATTTTAATATACAATTTATACTTCCATTATCTTTGTTAGTTGTAAAATTCTCCCTAGAGAGTCTCAGGATCCTTTTGTTGAAAAGGAAGGGCTTAGCAATTAAATGGGCGATTGAAAAGCGGAGATATTGTTGGGAAGGTCGTCCTTTCCTCCTTTACACTTACCATGCCCATTTGACCTGGTTAAGTAGGAATGAAGGATCTAATGCCAGAGTTCTTTGTTGGTTCCTCTCCCTACAACCTTTTAAATTTGAAGTCTGACATCGACATAGGAGGGATCAGGGTATTGTTGATTTCTTAGTTAGGTACCCCCTTTGTCTCGATCGGAATAATTGGAGGGAGGTGGTGTACAAGGAAATTTAGGAGGGAGGGAATGAAGGAGACTTAATGAAATGCCGCTACACTGACATCTGGAAGAGCAAACAACAGGAGTAGAACAAGAGAGGACGGGCAAACAAGAGAGTTTAAACCACAGAAATGAAAGAGGGGCTTTTTTCACAAGGAGGAGGAATGGAGAGGAGTTGAAACAGAAGATGAACAGGTTGAACAGGAGGGCGTGCGGCAAAGAAGGGAAAAACACGCTCAAGGAGAGACAGAGCGAGAAGGGAAGAGGAGCAGGGCGTCCAGACCCACATTGCAGAAACTGAAACCACCTTGAGGATACACATGAAGAAACTCATCTGCCTCGGATAAAAAAAAAAAAACATGGTTGATGCTGTGCATTCCCATTCCAGGGGGCCGAGTGCACAACTGCTTCCTTGGCAAACGTTTCCACTGCCCCTGGTTACCTTGGATACTGACAGTCTCCTTATGTGTTAGCTCCGAGACCCAGTAAGCAATCCAATCTTTTTTATTTTTTATTTTTTTATTTAATCGTAGGTGGTACAGTCATAACATCCGTTTACATATCAAACAGTATATACACGTTCTATACAGTATATATTGCTTGTCTTTCCTTTTACAGTACAGTATTGCTCATACCTTGCTGCATGCATTTATATAGTTACATACATTAGTATCAATTACATTAATTTATTTCCATTTCTCGGTTCACTGTTGGTAATTCACATATACCCCTTCTGTAGGTGTTCCAGCCTCCCCATAATCTTATCCACTTTATAGGACAACCCCTGCGCACATATACAGTCTTTTCCGCCACCATGCCTGTGTCCATGTCTTTGCACCACTCCGTGAGTGTGGGGGAGATGGCTACACCCCAATTTTTAGCAATGTTTCTTTTGGCCAAAATAATTTCCAGTGTCGCCCAGGTCTGTGTTGTGGAGTTAAGGTCCATCGCTTCCCAGATATTAAGCAGGCAACGTTTGGGATCTTGAGGGACTGGGTTCCCACTCATCCTTGTGATGATGGTCATGACTGATTTCCAATATGACATTATTACAGGGCAGGCCCATAGTGTTTGGAAGAATGTACCGACTGCCCCACATCGTCGCAGACAGAGCTTGATGTCAGCTTTCCCTATCTTATAAAGAGTAGTTTGGTGTAGTAAATTCTATGGAGGATTTTGAGCTGCACAAGGCGTAATTTGGTTCCAATTGCTACTTCTCTGGTGCTAGTGCCTCTTGCCGATCAGTGTCATCTAGCTCTCCTAAGTCCTCCTGCCACTTGTCTTGGAGCTTTTGCATGGGGTCGGGCATGTTATTAATAATCTTCCGATATGTCATAGAGATTGCTCTCGTGTCCCTATGATCTGTCAATAATCTGTCCTATAACGGTGGAGTGGTGTCTGGGGGAATTGCCGCCTTTAGGGCGTGCTTGATCTGGTGGTAGCGGAATTGCTCCGTCGGTGCCATCTCGTACTGGTCCTGGAGCTGTGTAAAAGGGATCATCTTTCCCCGCACCCAGAGATCCCCCGCCCTGGATATCACAATATTGTCCCAATGATTGAAGCCTTTACTCTTACCCAACCTTCCCAGCTTATCCGTGACCAGAGGGGTGTTGCTTGTGTGATCTTGCTGTGCCACCCTAACATTTTGCACACAATGTTCCATACCTGGAGTGTGTGGTTCGTTGGGCCCATGAGGGCCCGGGTCTTGTTATAGAGTGCTTGATACAGTCCCTCCTCTCCCAACTCTAATCTATCAAAGCTGTAGGCCGGGTTAGTGTGGGGGACATGTAGCCAGTGGTTAATCACTATCAATTGGGACGCCCATAGTACGTTTGTATATTTGGGAGTGCGATGCCCCCATCGTACCAGGTTTGGTACAGTTTTGTCATAGCTATACGAGCTGGTTTATTATTCCAAAAGAGATTAGTGACTTCTGCCTCTATTGCTCGGAAAGAGGACTGGGGGACCAATCAAGGCGTATTTTGAAGGGCATCGAGGAACCTCGGGAGCGCCATCATGTTGACAAGTGCTGCTTTTCCCTGGAGCGTTAGTGGCAATGATTGCCAGTGTTTAGTGTCTCTTTGCAGCCGTTTCAGGGGGGCTTGGAGATTCATAGTCATGAAGACCTCTGGGTCATGGGTGATGTGAATTCCTAAGCACTTGAAAGTATCCTCAGCAATTGTTACGTCAGAGCCAGCCGCTAGTGTTCGTGGAGGCCCTTTCAAGACATATAGCACTGATTCTGTCCAATTAATCGTGTATCCTGAATATCATCCATATGAGCCACATATGTCTAATATGCAAGACAGGGAACGTCTGGGAGAGGCCATATAGAGGAGAACATCGTCTGCATATAAGGATATTCGATCCTCACATCCCTCAGTCCAGCGGGGTCCACGAATGACAGGGTCTTGTCGCACCCAGGCCGCCAGAAGCTCTAGTACAAGGGTGAAGAGAAGCGGTGACAGTGGGCAGCCCTGTCTCGTGCCTCGGTGCAGTGGGATCTCTCTGGGTATATGCCCATTGGCCACTACATGGGCCAGTGGAGTGATATATAACAGCCTAACCCAAGAACAGAATTTTGGTCCGAATCCCAACTTTGTGAGGACAGCAAAAAGAAAGGGCCACTCAACCGTATCAAAGGCCATTTGTGCGTCCAGGGACAGCACAATGGCTTCTTCTTGTATGGTGTGCTTAACGCCCAGCACGTTATGGAGGCATCTCAAATTTAGGGCTGTATTCCTCCCAGGCATGAACCCTGATTGATCTGGATGTATTAACGTAGCTAGGTGCGGCGTGAGTCAATTGGCCAGGGTCTTGGCCAATATCTTGGCCTCAGCGTTAATCAGAGATATGGGCCTGTAGGAGGCACACTCCTGAGCGGGCTTGCCGGGTTTGTGGATGGCCACTATTGTTGCCATTCTTTGGTCTCGCGGAAGTTCCCCCCTGTCCAAACTGGCCTCATACATAGCTACGAGGTAGGGAGTGAGTGTTGTTGCATTTCATTTGTACCACTCTATGGGAATACCGATTGGGCCCAGGGCCTTTCCTGACTGGAATTTACTGATCGCTATCGCTATTTCTTCCGTTGAGAGCTTTGCCTCTAATAGTTGAGACTCCTTCTCCATGAGCTTTGGAAGTTTGATATCACGGAAGAACTCCTCTGCATCCTCTTGTGTTATTTTAAGCGCTGAAGTGTTAACCTGTTCGTAGTGATATGCTAGGAGGTCTACTATGTCTTGGGGGTTCTGTGTACTTTCTCCCGTGGGGAGCTGAATTTCTGCGATCCACCTATCCGCCTTTTCTCGCTTGTCAAGCCAGGCCAAAAGCTTGCCGGCCTTATCACTGACTTCATAGTTTAGTGTGTTGAGTAGCTGAGAGTTGCGTCTTTGCTTCCTCCCATAGGTGGTCTTTATACTCCTGCTTTTTAAGGAGTAGTAGATGGGTGTTTGCGTCGGAGGGGTCCTGTCCCTGGGCCCTCTCCAGATCGCCTACCTCCTGTTCAAGTGTCGCCACTGTCTGAGCCTTTTCTCTTTTGTCGTGTGTTATGAGTGAGTTTGCCTGTCCACGGAGCACTGTTTTGTATGTTTTCCATAGGACAAGTGGAGAGGAGACTGAGGGTGCATTCTCACTAAAGTAGTGTTTGGTGGTATCGGTCAGTCCTTTCCAGATCGTAGGGGTCTTGAGGTATCCCGGGTATTTAGGGAATATGCAACGCTGTGCTGTGGTGTGCCACGTGTATAGAACGCTGACCGGGGAGTGATCAGAGATGCCTCTCGGTAAATGTGTAACGTCTAGGAAGTTTCCTATTTCGCCTGCCGCCGCCAGTATGTGATTCTGGATAGGCTGTTATGTGCGCCTGAGTAATATGTGTATTGTTGTGCCTGTGGATAGCGAAATCGCCAAGTGTCTACCAGACCATTGGTATCAAGGAAATCTGTTAGGGTAGAGTGTGTCCTGTGTTGTTGTCGAGGGGGTGTGCGGTCTAGGATATCATCCAGTGTAGCGTTGAGATCACCTCCTATAATTAAGTTGCCCAGTGGGAGTTGAAGTATAAATGCACTGAGTGCCGGGAACGCTAACGAGTGGAGCGCAGGGGGGATGTAGACCGACACAATGTTGACCACCCAACCTTCCCATTGACACAACAGTGTCACGAATCGCCCTGGTCGTCTGTGTATGCGTGTTTGATGACAATTGGGTATTGTTTTAATAAGTATCCCTACCCCCGTGAGCCGGATGTAAACTCCGAGTGTACCGCTAGTTTGAAGCCCCACCTGTCAAGTGCTTTGCAGGCCATCCCCGTTAAATGGGTCTCTTGTATTAGGGTTATTGCTGGTGCTTTATGCTCTAGATATTGTAGGACTAGTCCCCGCTTGAGCTTATCCCGGAGACCCTTAACATTCCAGGATATTATAGGTAGATGCCGTGCGTGTGTTGTCGCAGGTTTGGTGGGATCAGGTGGCGTCGCCATGGACAGTGTTGGAGACGTGTGCTACATGGTCTAGATAGTTTTGCAGCAATGCAAGAGCAGCGTGAGTGGATCTACGAAGTGCCATACAAAATATAAAAACAAATAAACCAAATAAATCAAAACTTCCCCGATAAACCCTCATTCGCTCCCCCCTCCCTGCCTCCCTGCAAGACGGATTAAGAACTACCCCGCCACCCCAACTTTGCAGAGTGCCTATTTCCCATTACCCAGTACCTTCGTAGGGGGAGAGAGAGCTCCCGGGTTGTCCCCCCAGGGCCTTCTCGTAGACAGAATTACCCTCTCAGCCTTACTTAGGTGGCCATAGTAAGATGCCAGAAACCCCCAGTCCATACAATCACGTGGGGGATTATTAGTGGCCAGTCCTGGAAGAGTCACTGCTTCAGTGGGTCGCTGTAGGAGCTTATAGACCCCTCCACATATGTGTCAGTAACGCAGTGTTGTGATTCTTCACTCTGTGCCTTATCCTAACTGCGGAACAGGTCCTTGTTCGTTAACATCCTATTTGGAAAGTGCCTAAGATGTCAATTTAGTTCTCTTTGGTCTGAGTCTCTGTCGCTGTCGTATTTCCCACCCGGTCCGGAGACTGTGATCTTGTCGTTTCACGGTTGGTGTTTCGTCCGGGCTTACCGTGGTGTGGTACCTGTCACCATCCCTCTAACCAGTCCTGCGCTTCCTCTGGGGGGGGGTGAAGAACCATGTCTTCCCGTCCGCCTCCACACTTAGCTTCGTGGGGAACATCATCGAGTATTTAAGTTCGCGATTTCTGAGTTCTTGCTTTATGGCGATGAAGTTCCGTCACTGTTTAGCCACAGCAGCCGTGTAGTCTGGGAAGAAAGAGATTGTACTTTGCTGTTAATGGATCGGTGGCTGCTTTTGCCATCTGAAGGATGAGGTCTCGATCACGAAAGTTAAAAATGCATGTCAGTATGGGCCGAGGGGGCGTTCCCGGCCTGGGCATGCCCCCAGAGACAAGGTGGGCCCGAGAAATAGTTGGATAGTCCTCTGGGTTGCAGGTGATTTTTGATCAGGTCCTCCACGAAGAGGTCTACTGCAGGGTCCCTGTTCCCTCCGGTATTCCCACAATTTGAACGTTATTGTGATGGGAGCGACCTTCATAATCATCCAATTTCGCCGCCATGGTTCTATTCTCCATTTCTAGCTGTTTCATTTGTTTCTTTAGGGCGGCTGTGTCTGTACTTAAAGCGGTTGTTGTTTCCACCTCCGTCACGCGGGGACTGAGTTTTCTGAAGTCTGCGCGGATGAGTGAGAGTTCAGTGGTAACTGTGTCTATGCGGGACTCCAGTGAGCTATGCACGTTGTTGAGCGTATTCATGATGTCTTGTAGGGTGATCTCTTTTCCTGTCGCAGGCCCCTTGGTTGCTGCTGCATCAGCATCGGCGCGGTCGTGCGGATCTTGTTCCGATGTGGAGTAAGAATACTTCTCGAGTTTGTTCTGTTGGGTCACTTGTTGGCCACGGCCCCCCATTGTGTCCTGTCCTGTAGCGATGACCAGTGATCACCAGTCGCTCGTTGGTAGTACTCACCGCCGCCCGCCTATGCTACCCCTTGGCGCACGCGGCCTGTCGGGTTTCCTACCAACCAGCTGCTGCTGCGGTGTCTTCGTTATGGAGGTGATAAGATGTGCTGTTTATAAGCCTTGTTGTTTTGTTTTGTAAAACTGTACCCCCCTGCATGACTTGTAGCATTTGTCCACAGGAGCTCCCAAGGCAGGCAGGTCCGTAGGCTCCAGGAGGAAAGGATGGAACCTCGTGACTCCGCAGGGAGCGGTCATATGACGCGCCTTCAGGCGTGTATTTACGGTGCCTGTTAGTGTCTCTCTTATCAGGCAGACTGTTAGGTGTGGACCCCACTGTAGTGTGCTGCAATATGGGCCTCTGTTGGGTCCTGGCGGCCTGGCGGTCGATCTCGTGTGCAGTGGATATTCACGCCACCGGCCCCCACTGTTCGTTATGTGTCCCCTGGTGAGTCGCAGCGTTTTAGACCGTACTCCTGCCAGGGTGCCCTCTGCCCTCAAGTTGTAGTCGGGATCCGCCTTGTTTCTGCGCCACTTTCCTCGTGCGCACACTTACCCCAGTGTGGGCGCTTTCTCTGTCTTATTCTTCTAGTCTTCGGTGGATGTGGTCGGCGGGGTCCCCGCGCTCCACTCTCCGCGGGTCCCACCGCAGGGCTGGAGAAGAGATCAGTTTCCTCAGAGCCCCAGGGGGGGGTCCCTGAATTGGGGGTTGGTCCGCTGCGCGCTTTGCCCTTCGGCGCTGCAGATCACTGGATGCTGGGAGTGACCGCCGGGTGCAGCTCGCACTCTAGGCCCCAGTCACGGCGCAGCTCCAGGCTGCGTCTCACGCTGTCGGCAGAGTCTTGTCGGGCCAGTGAATTTCAGCGTCACGATTGGCCCGTCGGGTGCAGTAGGGGTTCCGACGCTGCTGCTGTTGTTTTGTGCTGAGTTGAGGTGCGGATAAGTGAACGGATATTGGTTACGGCCTCTGGAGGTCCAGAGCTCTCCTAGGCAGCGGCCATCTTCATCAGCTGCCGGCCACGCCCCCAGCACTCCAATCTTGTTTACCCCGCCAGGCTAGTTATGTACTTGTTTTGTTCCCACTCCATAGAGATTCTTTTGGGAGGCCAAGAAATGATTATATGCTTCGTTGGTTGTCTGAGCCTGATCATTCATCAAGGTTTCACTTTGCCCAAGTGAAGATGGTAAAAATGGCTGAAATCTTAACATGAAAACACTAGCACACACAGGTGCCTAGCTGTACAAAGTGTACAAGGACATGGGCAGATAAAGCCGTGCTGTCTAGGAGATCACATGATTGGATGATAATACCAGGGACCCCAGTTCTGGCAGTACCCTGTGTCCCACCAAGGCCCTCCACCACCTTTCTTCCCACATAGTACCGAGCCACCTTTTTTAGACAGAGGTTGGGGCAGAGGAAGAGGGCGCAGATGAGGGCAAAAAAAAGTACATTGGCAGGAACAACCCGCACGATCAGTGGAAACCAGGAGCCAGACCAGGGACAAGAGAGATTGATTATCAATTTATCCACTAGAGGTCTTACTCCTTTGGAAGAAAAGGTACTCCAGAAAGGCTTGAGTTATGTTCCTACACAAATTCCGTGATATATGTGAGGTCCAGAGCTTTTTTCGCAAGATTAGACTGCAGGCCTTCTTTCAAGATCGTCCATCACCAACTGTGGACGATTCCGGTCTTCCTAGACCATCAACTTTCACTCCCAACAGTAGGATGGTCCCCCCTGAAGTATTGACATTTGAACAGGCGGTCCTCAAAGATCTCAATGTGGAGACAACTCGAGCCCCTTACCATAATTTATCTACCAGTGAGTCAGCAGCCATAAGAGACCTGGCTAATGACGATAATAATGTCATTAAACAAGCGGACAAGGGTGGCGCGACAGTGATTATGTCCTCACTTTACTATGACATCGAATGTCGCAGACAACTGAGTGACAGGAGATTCTATACACCTATTAAGGAAGATCCTACTCAATTGAATAGGACAATTAGTTCAATGGTCTTCTCTGCTGAAGTGGAAGGCTGAATTACCAAGAAAGAAGCCAACTTCCTCATAGCAAAAGAGCCTAAAATCCCCTACTTTTACTGTCTTCCTAAGATTCACAAAGGGACCACTCCTGTGCCTGGTCGCCCTATTGTATCAGGGATTGGATCTACTTTGGAAACGTTGTCTCAATTTGTCGACCACTTCATCCAACTCTTCGTCAAAACTACACCCTCTTTTGTTAAGGACATGACTGACGTCCTTCGTATTTTAGAGGGTGTCCAACATCCAGAAGAAATAGATCTATTGGTCACATTGGATGTTGAGGCCCTTTACACCAACATACCTCAGGGAGCCACCCTCGAAATCATCGAGGATGCGCTCAGCAATAATGAGTGGAGCTCCAACACCCCAGTGCCATTCATTATGGAGTGCGCCAGTTTGGCACTAACCAAGAACTTCTTTGAATATGACACACAACTATACCATCAAACGCAGGGTACTTCTATGGGCAGTACGTTCGCACCGAGTCTAGCATGCATGTACATGTCAGCCTTTGAGGCTAGAAATCCACAATCCAGCCAACCCATACTTGGCGAACGTGCTGCTCTGGAAAAGATTCATTGATGATATCCTGATCCTTTGGAAAGGAGACCGTACGAGATGTACTGAATTCTGCACTTGGATTAACACCTTAAATCCCTTCTTAAGATTCACGCACACCATCTCTGAGACAGAGGTCCCCTTCCTAGACCTTCTCATTCGCCTAGAGGGAGAATGTATCACTACTAGTCTGTATCGCAAACCGACAGATAGGAATAGCCTGTTACTTTTCAGCAGTCACCACCCCAAGTCACTAAGACAGAACCTGCCCTTCGGACAATTCTTATGCATAAGAAGGAATTGCAGCTCACTGGTAGATTATCTGGGGGAGTCTGCCGTTCTCATGAATGACTTGATCAAAAGAGAATACCCTAGACAAGTAGTCTCCCTAGCCCGTAAACGAGCAAGACACAACAACAGGGAGAGCCTACTGGAAATTAACATTAAAAGACCCGAGCAGTCCATCACCTGCGTCACTACCTTCACCCGTGATTCCACTAGGATCAGGAATATCATCCGTCATAATTGGAAAATCCTCAACACTGGGGATCTGAATTTACAACCACCTAGATTTGCGTTTAAACGGACAAGCAATCTCAAAGATTTACTTATTCACACCAGACCAAAGAGACAACAAATCAGATCTCAAAGAGTGTTATGGGATCTTCCTCCTGTGAAGGGCCACTATCCCTGCGGTTCTTGTTCCGTGTGTCCCTAAAGAAAAGTTAGCAAAGAAGTGGTATTCCCTAACGGGACTACCTGGACGATCTCAAAACACACTAACTGCAATTTGTCAAACTGCATCTACATGATGACCTGTCCATGTGGACTACTTTACATAGGTATGACCACCAGACTAGTGAAGACATGCATCTTTGAACATAAAAGTAACTTCAGATGTGCCAAAACCAACACTAAGATGACAACACATAACCACTAACCACTCAGAACGACATGCCCCTGCCTCTTTCCAATGGGTAGTTTTAGAATCACACCCTGGCATGTCTAAACAGGCGCTATTCCGCCTAGAACAACGTTGGGTCCTGCGACTGACCTCGGACACAAATGGCCTTAATGAGGACATACCTTGGAGTCTCCTAACTTGATCCCTGCTCTGGGTGCTTGTCCCTCATGAGTCTTAATTTCATAAATGAGATTTGATCCTTTATCCATGATATTAATTATGTATTTACAGTGTTATCTATGGACCTTACTTTCCAGCGTCCTATTCACCACTCCCTCTTGCCATTAGCACAATATCCCACATTCGGCCCATACTCTGCATTGTCTTTTCACATTAGAGATGACCTCACTACCTCATGTGGTCCTCTCACTCTTCAGCCGCTTATACTTCTATTTGCAGGATTGTACATTGCACATTTATCCATACTTGATGCAGTACATATCTCATACAGGGTCACGCCACCTCCTCCTTGTTGCCCTGTGTTGATTGTGGGAATTACTTCCTTTTGTTTCCTACATTCCATGAGACTGTGTGAATTATACCTCAAGTCGACTAAATCGTGACGGTAGCGACTGCTCATGAGCCGCGCATGCGCTTCCTCTACGGGAGGTTAGCGGTACAGCCTTCCGAAATTCACACAGACCGCTGGTCCTACCGGAAGTCCCGCCTCCCGCTCTTCACCGTTTTTTAAGGCATGGATGCAAGTTCCCTTCCTGAAAAACCGGACCGAGGTGGAGAGAGGTGGTTGGAACACGGAAGGTTCCCAACTACGGAACCGTGAGTAGTAAAACGCTGTATCTACTGCCCCCGTTCTGGTGGGCAACGATGCTTGAGACGTGACACGACTGAAGGTTTACACGATCGCTCTAGGCTGCAGCGCTTCCATTCGGGAATTCGGATGGGGCGTGCCTTTCCATGCAATCATGACGGTCCACTGAGATCGGTTCAGGGGCTGGGGATGCCATGGGTGGCACGCTACATTCGAGGTTCCACCAAATGAGACTGCGGATGCGAGCCTCCTTTGAGTGCATTAGGAGACCGACCTGGCTCGTATGGACAGGTGGTTTGGTTATGGGGTCATTTTCTCGCTACACCTATGCATGGCAACTCCATATTCAGTGGGAAGCTGGCGAAAAGGACGGTGGTGCGAATAAATCCCCCCGCTGGCCTCTTAACTTGTTCCTAACTATCTGCCCGCTCGCCCATCCTCGGCCCGCCATAATTGAGGATAGCCAACCGCTGACCTGTTGGGTTTAATACGGCCTTATGATTCAGCTACTTTTGCATCTTGTTCCACTTTGTCTCATTTTTTAAATCTTCTAGGACACTATAATTTAGTGTCCTCCCACAATGGTTTAGACTCTACCACAAGCTTAATGAGGGTGAGTTACCTCGTGCTGCATCTTAATAGTGATCTTTCCCTACATTGGGTTCATCTATATTTTTTCTCACTGCTGGTTGTTAAGCGTGCCTCCTTGATACCTCACACAGTTGATGCATGTCACGGCTTACTCATGCCCAAGCACATTATCAATATGCTATTACTGTGTAGAGCACTCCTGGTACTTCGCATTGTCCTAGCCGTGTTGTTTTTAATATTTTTACTTCTTTTATTTTGCAGGTTGTGATGTAAAATTACTGGTACCACACATTTTTTAGGGTGCTGTACGTGTGGTACAACTGATACCTCCACGAGGTCGTGACCACCACCAAAAAAGTGTAGGTAGCTAATATCCTGGTCCTGAAGAGTTGCCATTTAATAAATAAACAGGCAAGAAACATGTTGACCTTTTCAGCACATACCCTCATACACTTAAGAGTAAGAATGTGCGTTTCACTTTGGTTTTAATCAGGGTAGTGACCACAATTCATTAAAATAGTTTTGAGTGGATCACTAACTCCTGTTTTATTTCACCCACTCTACACATCACCTTCACCTATACTAGTTATTATAAGGGCCCTCGCACGCACTACACCCATCGGCATTGGAAAAAAGATCTCCGCAAAGAAGGCCCCGTCTGGGTGCCTGATCGGGTATTGCACCGCCGACACGATAAGGAGCTAGACCCGATGATGAAGCAAGACATCCGCTTGTTGGGTGTGTGAGGGTCTCCTTTCCATAAGGAGTGTATCCTTCTCCTGCTTCCCCCCTGACTTACACCCCGGCACCTCTTGTTTACTAATCACAACCTGCGACTTTATTAGGAACAGTATACCAACTCTGTTTCACTGGATGATAATAGGCTCATACGGCCTCCTAAAGCCTCAAGCATATCTCGGTGAACTGTTTGGGTTAAAGTCAAAAATCAAGCTGTTGAATTTTCGGCTAGGCCGATTTCCCAAATGATACAACTCCCCCACCTAGAGAGGTTCTTCCCCCAAGGCCCATGCTGGCTCTGCAACTATCCAAAAGAAGATATCTGTCACATAGTTTTCATTTGCCCAGCCTTAACGACAGAACGAAAAAGCCTGCTGAGACAGCACTTTATTAGGAACAGAATTTGCACGTGTCGGCAGGCAATCATAGTCTGCCTTTGAGAAGAGGACATGATACTCTGTGAGAAAATCCTTAAATTTGTGAGCATGGCAGACTCAAAACTAGAAAAGTTAGATTTATAAACCAGCACTTCCTTTTTATGTCCTTGTACGTATATGTAATTTGATTGAGAAACTGCCCCCGACGACATTGCACTATGACTGAGATGCCCCATTTTTGCTCACCATATATCACACGGGGCATCCAATATTTATGTTAATGCAGTACGCACTTTGTTCTCGCATTTTGTGCCATCAATGCACTAATGTTTTATGAGCCGTGCAATTTTCTCTCCATTAGTGTTCCTGATTTATGTCCTGGCGCCTCGCCCTTTTGGTTCAGCCTATACCTTGTGTTGCAATCAATGATACCCAAAACACTAAGCACTTTCTCTTGTGTATTCTCAATAAACAAACAATAATGTTTTATGATTCTTAGCTTCTTTTTAGACTTGCATCGGAGCTTCATACGCACCACAGTGTTTTAAACTAATGAACGAGGAACGCATAGAGACACATGCACAAAGCTTGATTTACTTTATGGATGCTTTAAACTCTTGATTTTTAAATCAAATTGCGATTTAATTAACTGAACAATAAAGATTTAAACTGCAATGCACCAATGGCTCTCATGGTAACTGCTAAGACCCCCCGCCCCACCCCCTACCAAACTCACTAGTTTCACTGTTGAATCATTTACATCATAATTCAGGAACCGTGCATGATATGCTCAGTTTGCCAGTGCACAGTTATTGTGTAATTTGTTAAGCTACCAAGCACAGAACATGCGCTGTGGTGGGTGTACTGCAGAACACACAGCACATGCTGTAATCATGCACAGTATAATGCTTATAGCACTATATTTCGAAGTAAGAGAAAGCACAAACAGACCCTTTCCTGTCACACGACAGTGGGGACACTAGGATCCTGCCGCACATGCATGTGATTCGGCACTTTGCATCATGTAAACTTTTGGTGAAATCGCGAATACAGGCTGCACTCAAGCAGATGAATCTTGAGTTCTGACTGTGGCTAACACAGCAATCATTGCGCTTCAATAACATGAAGCTCATTTGACCCCACAAGGATGACAGAAAATATTAGATTTGCAAACCATTAAAGTTTATTAAAAGATTAGCAAAGTTACCAACTCAAATTGTCGAATAAATTGTAAATCAATCGCAAATTCATGAATGCATTAGCATTCATTTTTCATGGCAATTCAAATCATAAATACAAAGACGGACTATCATATAGTTGTCTCAAATAGCAGAAAGCAGATTCAATATCCCAAGAAGGGAAAACGCTAGATGGCTAATCTAGGAAAAAGTCCAGGAAGTTGGTGAGAAGTCAGGAAGGAGGTGTCAGAAGGGGAGAGAGTTGGAAGGCAGTATAACTAAATCAAACAAAGCTAGCCAGTGGGGAAGGCATCTAAATTAAGGGACAAACTAAGCTGCTTTGGAGACAGTGTCTATTCAGGGGTGTCTTATAGTTGATGCACGTGGTCTTGTAAGTTCCACTTGTTTCAATAGGCAGCCAATTCAAGGTGGCCAGTACTTGTGTAATGTGATAAGATCACCTGGTTCTAGATATGAGCAGATTGTAGGACTGCTTTGTGTGATTCAAATATTTGATTTATGAGATGACCATTGATTCTTTTTAAGTTCTTAAGATCTGCTCTTGGAATGAAATGCCTATTGTAATGTATGACTCTCAGCTGGCAGTTTACACTTTTAGCTATAAACCTGACAGGAGTCTCTAAGTCCCGTTTTAAATTGATTGTGAAATCTAAGGATGTTTGTATTGTTTGGTCGAGAGACCAATGTTATTTATTTGGTTAATCTACTCAGTAGGAAACAAACAGTTTCCCTTGGTCACCAGGTCGTAGGTTAAGCTTTAATTTCATCTATGTTTACATTTACTACAGAAATACATGTGGGGAGGTGTGTATTGAAAGAAAGAGATGCCATGTTCAATCTAGTGGTTAATTGAAAATGCTAAAGAGCATACTCTCCTTTAAGAGTAAACTACCAACCTTGACACGTTTAAATCAGTTTGTAAGGTACTGTCTTTTATTAAAAGCCAAGTCACTTGGATTCACTCTGGACAAAAAAAAACTTACTTTCAAGGAACACTCTGCCAAAAATCACTATGATGGCTTGTACAAAATGAAACGGTCTCTTCCAGAAATTGACCTCAGAAGTGTTAGTAAAGCCCTTGCACTCCTGCTACGGTATCTGGATGGTGGTAACACACTGCTCCATAGCCTCCTAGACTCAACACTGGCACCCATTAAGAACATCCTACATGCCACAGCATATCCCATCCAGGGCTTGAAGAATCATGATTGCATCACCCCCAGTAGCGTAACGAAGCTTGAAGGTGGATCCCTGAAAAATACTTGGAGTTTTGAGAGATCCATTAAGCGGCAGCCCAGAAAAAAGGGGGTCCCAAATCGCAAAATCCACGTGCATTTTCCATAGACTTCTTTAAACAGGGCTACAGCAAAAACTGCTGAATGGAATTACCCCAAATTCGGCAGGAAGCTGGAGCCTGGTACACAGATTGTGCCTTTTGTAACTTGGTGTAAATTCATTCAGTAGTTTTTTGAGAAATTAAAGTTGAAAAATAAATGTATATCTGGCCTGCAAGAGTCTAGAGAGACTCTCACTGGAGAAGCAATTTTTAAATAGAGCATCCTGATTGGCCCAGGCAGCTTTTTTCTCCTTGGGTCATCTTGCTCCTGCGGGAGTCAGACTCCCAAGGGAACAAGCGCTCTGATTGGCTGCCAGCAACATGGGAAAAATGTTCCTGGAAGCCATTACAGGACATGGGGGCTTAGGGGCACATGCATCAAGCTATTTTGCGATTGCAAACATTGCGAATCACAAAAAAAGGCTGTTTGCGATTGCAAAATAGCTCATTCCAATGCATGAAGCTCATTTGCAGAATTTCACATAAATTCGCAAAAAATAGCAATTACCTAAATACCGAATATGAAATTGCGATTCTGTATTAATTAATCACTAATAGGAATTCGCTAATACTATCCATCAAAGATTCGCAAATAAAGAATCTGTGAAAAATCGCAATTAGCATCTCTTAAATAAGAACAAATTCTATCAGGTGGTAACCATTTAAATTTGAACAAATCAGGTGTTAATCATCAGCAAACTACCTAAACTGTCCCAGAAGGCATCAGAATGTTTCACAATGGCAGCGCTTTACGTCATGGCGAGGAGGATGAGGCTAAGAGCAGCAACACAGAGAAGAAGGAGGATACAGGAGCGCATTTTCAGAGTGCACGTTACTTTGCTAGGGCAGACGGAGGAAGAGATTTATGATAAATATAGGCTGAATGCAGACACAATCTATAAGTTCATAGCTGAATTGGATCCAATACTGCATCGTCAGACTCGCAGGATACATGCCATCCCCACTCATGTGCAGGTCCTATGTTCTCTGCACCTCCTAGCTTCAGGGAGCTTCCAGGGAGTAATTGCTGCATCTGGAGGTGTCTCTCAAAGTGCCCTATCGCGATTTTTCAACTCATTCCTTGATTCCATGTTGCAGAGGATACACCACCACATTAGGTGCCCCACAACACCACAGGAATTGCAGCAAACTAAATTAGATTTTTATCATGTTGCCCATTTTCCACATGTGATTGGTTGTATTGATGGGACGCATGTAGCCATTTGTCCCCCCTCAGTGAATGAGTATATTTACTGAAACCGAAAATCTTGCCATTCATTGAACATTCAAGTAATCTGCAATTCTAAAAACATAATCACAGGCATAGTGGCTAGTTACCCTGGCAGTGCACATAGCTCCTATATCTTCCGACATAGCAGCATACACGGACGTCTACTTGCGGGTGAATTTGGAGAAGGGTATTTGCTTGGTAAACAGATGTCATATTGTCTTGCACACCTGTCCGCCATGGTGACACATAGCAGTGACTAATGTATTTTCTTTTTACATCCTGTAGGTGATAGCGCACATCCTGACTCCATATCTAAATCCTACTACACAATGTGAGCAGCGATATAATAAGGCACACATCTCCACACGCTACGTGATTGAGAGGACATTTGGTTTACTAAAATCAAGGTTCCACTGCCTACACAAAACTGGGGGTATATTACAGTATAGGCCAGAGACTTGCTGCAAAATAGTCTCCACACATGCCATGTTGCACAGCATAGCCACTAATAGAGGCATTCCCCTGGAAGACTCTGATAGCGTGCCTGAGGTAGACATCCAGCCAAGACAACCACCACAAGCAGCATGCGGTCCAAATGCAGCAGAGGGGAGACGGAGATGTGCAGCAATCACTCAACATTACTTTTAAGGTGGGTAATCACGAGACATCACAGTAAGTGCCCAACAGTTTAATGTTACAATATTCTGGTAGTGTTAATGCACACATACCAGGTGCATAAAAGTATGGTGTGAAACAGACAATTATATGACATTGCCTTGGCACTTAAATGTCAGGGGGAACAATGTACATGCTGCTGGTTACCTCACCAGACTAGTGCGTGTCCATGTTTTTACATTTTACGGCCACACACTCCCGTGGGCCTCTCAGTAGGCTCAGTCACATCCCTTATTGAGCCTTCTGTGCCAGTGTTGCTCCTGGTACTGCGCCTCCTGGGATTTGTTACAGGTGGCAGTAAGCTACTGAGGCTGGAGGCCTCCTTACCATCCCCCCTGCAAGAACGTTGTTGCCACCAGCTGCAGCAGTCTGGAGTTGTTCCACTGCATTAGTGACCTGGATGAGGCCTCTGGCCACATCCCCATAGCAGTGGCTCATCTCCACTTGCATGTTGACAGCATGACGGGAAAGCTGAGCTGTTGTTGGGCTCAGCCGATTGATGGCCCTGGTGTAACCGTCCAGGCGCCCCATCAAATTGTAATGATTCCTAACATGGGATAATCAACAATGGAGGGTTGTGGCCCATAATCAGTAAGGCTAGGCCAATCTATATGAACTATCAACAACACACATGCCAGTACTGAATCAAAATTCACAATGTACTTGCTAAAATCACACGTGACACTCATTGTGATTGGAAAAAGCTTTATATTTTCCTTTTTGGTTCAAAGTAGAATTGAGAACTAATTGTTAACGTTTCCAATCCTCATTATTTCATAGACCTCAACAAATCACAATACAAACATGTTATAAATTACATGTAGTATGTGCACTTATAGTTTTGAAAAAACTCAACATTAAATACACAACTGATTTGTGAATTAGGGTTCCACACAAAATTGAAAAAATAATACTAATAACATATATGTGAAAAGAATAAAACAGAAACACAAGAAAAAACAATGACCAACAAGGTTGGGAAGTATGTTTCCAAAACTGCCTATTGCTTTTTATACAACCCTGGTCTGGATGAAGACCAAACAGTCTGGTATTCAGTTAACCCGGGTAATTCATTCAATGGTTTATCAATTGTTTTTTGAGACATTAGTGCATCAAAGTGTTAACCTGATACAAAAAACATATTCGCTTGTTTGGTCAAGAAACAAGGTCTACGCGTTTCGATCCCCGAGATTTTTTTGGGGGGGGGTTCTCCTCAGGACCTGGAACTAAAACAGAAAAGAAAAGAAAAAGCAAAGAAAGTGCTTGTGTCATCACTTACAACTTCATTTACTCATTCAAGCTACCACTTACTATAAGCTTCACTTACTTTTTTTACCTTATATGAGATTAACCACTCTCTACTCCAACTATGGATTCCCTGGTTATACCACGTTGGGAAAATGTAAATTTTTAACCTACAACAAAAATGGACAGAAAAAAGCGGGAAGAGAAGAAACAGTGCAGGGCTGTAAGGCAAATGTAGATACTTTTTAAAAAACCTTTCACGTCGTTTGATTGAAAAACTTACTTAAAATCGGCTCTGTTTGAGGAAACAGTTGCGGTAAGGAGGACTGATCTTGTTGATATTGTAATGCGCAAGAGAAAAAAGAAAAACGATTCTTGTGGGAACTTGTTTATTTTTTGCTGGATAGGGAGGAGAGTATCTTCAGTCAAACCATACCTGAAGGAGTTGAGTCAATGTGTAGTCTAATGTTTGATGGCTTGTTATTAATAACTTCTGTTGAAAAAATGGAAAAACAACCTCGTTATTGATACGAGATATGCTTTTTGTACTAGAATAAATGACTAGATTGGTGCAGTGAAGCCTATTTTGGCAAACTTTGTACACATTGTTCTTCAAATGGGTATACTATTAGAGCTATGAAAGTAAGTGGAAAATAGTTCAAACTAATGTGAAGCGTCTTTACTGCTATCTTACATACGAACCCTGAAGATAAAGCAAGCTTGTGTTATTTGCTACATTAACCCTATACCACATACTTTATGGGTAGCCAAGAGCATATTGACTACGAACCACAGATGAAAGGTTAACCTATCTTGCTGATGGTGTTCCGGTTGTTTAATCTGTATACAACTGTTCAGGGAAATCCAAGTTTCTCCAGATACTCAAGTCTATTACATAACTAATGCTCTACTATGGACACTCTTTACCTGAAATGAAGTGGATATGAGTAGGAAAGTGGGTACTGTTAACAGTGTTTAATTAATGGAGAGAGTTTACTCTGTACCACACTGTTTGCAGACAGTGAAACCACCATAGAGTATTAAAAAGATTCTACCAAGCACAGTGCACACTCTATGCAAAACTTGTCCAAAGAGCGACTATTCACTTAAAAAAACTAAGGTCTCAAGGTGTGTGAGAATTTTACAGATAGCTGATCTTCTGACGCAAATCAAGCACACGTACATAGGTTGGTACCTGCTGCATATAAACAACAACTCATTTAAACAGGGGGTCCAGAGAAAATTATTTAAAGACCAGACGGTTTTCAATCCCCTTTCTCAACTATAAATACCACATAAAAACCGTGGGTCTATAGAAATGAGCACCTGCAGAAACAGAATAGCACTTCTTAATTTTAGAAGAGTCCTCATAAAGGGGACGGAATCCCATCACCCATCAGGGCGGCATGCTTCATCATTTAAGATTTCCTCTTAGTTGCAAACCCTAGTGCAACCAAGGGCTGCGACCTTCTCAATAGAGGAAGGAAGCTTGCGGATGTTTTTTTAAAGGATGGTTTAAGATGGAATCCACTATGATCCCCTAAATGTGAAGCAGTGAGTGTTTTAATGTTGATGGTTGCAGTGCATGTGAATTAGTGTGCGTGATTAAAATTGGCAGGACACAAAACACCATCCTGCACTTTCACTGATTTATAGTCAAGTGTTGCTATGAGAGAACGATGACAGTGTAGGAACGGTAGTTTTGCCTTCGACATTCAAGCTTATGATGGGGAAAGAGGCTTGGGCATGTCTTTGGCGACAATTGAATGACAGCTATTATAAAAATAGCACATTTTCAGACCCTTTATAGTGTATTCAACGTCTGGAGTGCAACGCACAGAGTTTTAGGGATCGGCAGATTATCTTTTTATACACCCCTGTCTAATAATTTAAACCTGCTGGAGCCTTTGTGAGATTTTCATATGTAAAAATGGATTAGTGACGGGATTGATTGGGTGGGTTGTTTTTTCTCCCCATCCTGGTTTCACTCTTTTGATGAGATGAAAAATTAATTTAATCTTGATTGGAACAACTTTTTTTAAGTTCATTCAAGTGAGAGATTTTCTCTTACGGTAAGGGGATGGAGAGACTGGGTTTAAGCCATTGAAAAAAGTTTGAAAGGAAGAACAATCTCAAATGGTGGAATCTATGGCTACTTCAACTCTTTTATGCCTGATTTTATGGATAAATACTCCCAAAAATGGCAAACGAAGGTGGGGGATATCTGATAACAAATGTATCCATGCGTGTGACCTGACACAATCCATTTTAATGTTATCATGATTACAGGCACAGTTCTATAAGACCTGCTTTTTTTTATATAACTCTCCCGATAAGACAGCCAAATGGGGGATGGGCCTAGGGACATTCTGCCCACAATGTGCCTTATATAAAGCAGATACTGTCCATATCTTTGCAGCTTGTGTTGAGCTCGAAAATAAAAAAGAAATATATCTAGATTTCTGTCAGAGGCTTTAAAAACGGAGGTAATTCTGTCCAAAGATGTAATCTTATTACGAATACCCAAGATAAATCTGTTGGGAAATGGACATGAATTGTTTTTTATTGCAATGGCAATTTTAAGGCTTTGTGTCGCTTCAGCATGGCTGGATCCTGGACCACTTGGATTCAAACTATGGCTGGCCAGGCTTTTAGCAATTTATAACTTGGAAAAAGCCATACATAGGTGGTAAGGGAGTCGTATACGACGAAGAGGTTTGAGAATATGGGCCCCCATAGCCGAGTGGATACGAGATCAAAGTAGACCATGATAGATTTAAGGGCTCATGGTCTCACTGGTTGGTCGGCATTAATGATGTAGATTGCACTTTACACTTTAGGAGGTGTGGTGGTCCTCTGACCCCAGAGGAGTTATAGATAGATTTATTGGGTGGTAGAGGATCTTCTATATGCAGAGAATAGGAATACAATGCCCCTAGATCATTTATTATTATTCTATATGAGATCGCCCTCACCAAAACATTCTTTGAATTCAAGAACACCATCTATTTACAGACCATTGGAACTTCTATGGGTCGTTCTTTTGAGGGATTGTATGTGGGAGCATTCGAATGGGAGCACATTTACATCAAGGACAGCCCATGGTCAAACCATATAAAATTATGGCAGCGATTTATTGATGATGTTATACTGATTTGGAGGGGGGAGGAGCTGTCAATTTGAGATTTCTTCCATTGGCTGATTTGTCGGAATCCACTCCTACACTTCACATCCACCATCACACGGACAGAGCTCCCATTCTTGGATTTAATCATTGAACCGAGGGAAGGAACACTGTCTACTCGATTTTTCCACAAACCTACGGACAGAAATGCTCCGTTATCCTTAGACAGTTTCCACCCTAAATCTCTGAGGGAAAAACCTACCAGATGGACAATTCTTCCGCTTGATAAGGAACTGTTCAGACAAAAGAGATTTCCAAGAGGAATCCACTTTACTCTCAGAAAACCTCAGAGTGAGAAATTATCCGGTCAGAGTGGTAAGGGAAGCACAGAAGAGAGCAACAAACCTGAATACAGATGCCCTCCTGGAAAAAAACTGTAAAGCCAAAAGTGACAAACACAGTCTGAGTCACTACCTTCAATACAGCATCGAACAATGTAAAACGCATTATATTGAAGAACTGGCATATTTTAAATTAGAATGGCCTACACCTTGATAAACCCTTATTTTCCTTGAAGAGAAGTGCTAACTTGAAGGACTTACTACTTTAAATAAAAAATTAATTTAATGAAAAACTGTTCAATTAATGTATATCACTAAAATTAATAAAAGAGACAGGCAGCCATACACTGGGTTTTATGGTGGTGGATGGATATAATTATAAGAAGTCTACAAAAAATGTATATTAATTTTAAATTTAATTTAATAAAATTATTAATCCTTAAAAATAATCATACAATAGTTTAAAACATAAAAAAGTATATATGTGGAACATAAATTTGCATAAATAGATATTGAAAATGTTTAATAACATTAAAAAATAAATTATTAACAATGTAATATTTTACAAATCAAAAAAGTAGACACATTATTAATATTGTATGAAACTTTAATACATTTAAAAATATATAATTCATTATTAAAAATAACCAAAAAATGTTTTAAAAAAGTTTATCAAAGGTATTATTTTTGTTTAATACTTTTGGAGTTTTGACATTATTGTAACACGTAATCTTTATTTTTTTTTGTACCTTTTCTCATGGTTTCCTATTGGAATGAGTGAGAGAAATTGTCCTTTTTTCCTTTTTACAAGAGGAGATGACGTTGCCCCTTGTACGTAAGTTTCGTCAGTGCGAGGAACTTCGTGGTCTGGATCAGAAGCAAGAAAGAGCTGTGTACAGGAAAGGCAAATTTAAATTACTAAATATAGATTAAGGGTGGCATAGTTTATTGTAAGGAGAGAGGAGGGAGGAAGTAAGAACTAGGGTAGTTGTATTTTGATAGTTTTGTATGTTTTAACCTAAAAATGTTTTCCTACGCAGGTAGAAGTTGTAGGCCCACGTCGGGTTGTTTACTTTCATAACGGCTTTGGTTTAATAGAATTATTTTAAAAGATTGATTACATTTCCTATTAAACCATAGTGTTATGAAAGCAACATTTTAAAAATATTTTTGATGTGATAGGTTTTGAAATTATGGTTTTGCGTCTTCGCGGTTTTTCGTATAAATAAAAGGAACATGGACACAGATTTCATCGATCGGAGAAACACTTTTTGGGACAATTTTTAACTTTGGGTTTATGGTTTTTGAACTTATGCTGGGTTTTGGTCGAGAAAGGATTGCAACAATGGATTTTTTTGCATTGAATTTTTAACAACATTTTTCTTTTTCAGGTTTTTTTTTGCTGGATTTCGGTCGAGAGAGGATTGCAATGATGGATTTCTTGTTGCGATTTTTGCCAAACAAGTTTTCTTTTTCCGGATTTTTTGCCAAACAAGTTTTCTTTTTCAGGATTTTTTTGGGGGGATGCGTTTTTTGTAGGTGAGCACAGTACAGTTTTCGGCACAATTTTCGGGGACATGGTTTACATCATGGGTTATGGATTATTTACTATGGACTAATGAACTGCACAAGGCTCTTGGTGAAATTTGGGATTGTACGCAAGTCCAAGAGTTGAAAAAAGAAGACAACTGAAGGTAAGAAACCCGACTTTTAATTTATATTTAAATTTTTTAGAAAAATGCAAATTGAATTAGGGAAATTCATTTTCAAAACAGGCAAGGAAGGTGATTAAGGGGTTGTAGATTAGAAATGTAGGATGTGTGCAATATTGTCTAGGTAGTCTGAAGCCACCATCAACAAAAATTGTTGAATTGCACCCAATAGTCGCTCGAACATTTTTTTTGGTCTTTTTGAAATTTGTGGGTTCAAACTACCAGTTAATGATTGCACAATTCTCATTTGTTGGAAACTTCGCTCCTTCTTCAAAATTTCCAAAAAATGATAGAAGTTAGGATGGGGTTTACCCATTGATTTGTTGAAGGAGTTGTGCCATCCCTCTATGGCATTATTTGTTTTTGCTCCTCCCTTTAAGCAGGTCGAGTAGCAGTTCCACCACTTCACATGGAAATGTGTTGTTTCTCCTGCCACCTGACCTGCTTAGATGGCCAATCCATGTGTCCACAAAGTAATTTAGATGGGTTGCCAAATTGTCCTATTTTGCAGTAAAATAGTAAGATTCAGTATTAGAAGTTTAGTATTCATCAACACTGTCAGGAGGAACAAATCAAAGTGCTGTTAGTTTCTTCAATTCAAATTGCAGTTTATTGTCTGATATGTAATCCTCAACTAGGGATGTTTTTTTAATTTTTCTCCAATAAGCCTGTGAAAAGTGAAAAAAAGATCCTCGAATTTCAGGATCAGTTTACATTTTGGTAATTGTGTTATTATAGGTAATTCAAAGTCAATTAACACTTTTCTAGGACTTTTGTTCATGGTTTTAGCTTTTATCACTGACAAAAATTCAGTGTATGTTGAGGTTTGTTTATCAGGGAGTAAACTGTACACTAAGGGCACTGATTAATGTAGGTGTGAAAAGTGTATATTTGGGTGAATGGGTGAGATGTGGATTTAAACGTCCAATCCATCACCCAACTAGTCTGTAACTTAACAAGGTTATCAGGTGTGCTAAAAATTATAATTCTTTTAAGAGGGTATTTGTTGTCATGCAAAAGAAAGGTTTCAATTTTTTTTCCCTCTTTTTTTTTAGCTTTTAACAGAACATATTTAAATACATGATTGTTCACAGTCATAACAAACATATTCCTCCAAATAAACATGAAAACAAGACAGCAAATATAAAATACATTTTGCCAAGATCATACAGTTAGTTCATGTATTCGATCAATGGGCCCCAGATCTGAATACCCATTTTTTTCCGATACATTGACTTAAGGCAGTAAAGACTATATTCTAAATAAAAAATATTACAAAATTTAGCCCGACACATCTCAAACGTAGGGGCGTCCCGCTGTAACCAAACTGAGGCAATTCATAACCGTGCCACCGCGGCTGCAATGAATATTATATGTCTAAACTTATATGCCGGTTGACCAGTTTGTATATTATCCCCCACCCCCAACAACATTACGTCCTTTGTCATATGAATTTGTAGCCATGTAATTTTAGACAGAAACTGATCTGTTTGAAGCCTTAATTGATGAAGCATGATACAGTCATTAAACACATGCAAAATGTCAGATCTATCCATGCGGCATCTAAAACACTTCCTATCATTGGAGCCCCCCCACTTAATCATCCTCTCTGGTGTATGATGCAAATCAAAAATCGTCTTGAAGTGTTGGGCTTTCAAATTCGCTGACATCAGAATCTTCCCTGCCATATCAATTGATTGCTGCACATACTCGCCTTCCTGCCCAAATCGTACACATTCTTTACTACCTTGTGCAGCCAGATCGTCCGGTTGTATCTCAATTAATATGGCATACAGTGCCCCAATCCTTGCCCTTCTTCTAATTGCCTCGACTACCGACTAGGTATTTCCTCCCGCATACGATGTTTAAATAAAAAGTCACAAACTTGCAAGTATTTAAAAAAAATTACTTTTGTTGAAGTCCATATCTATCACTAACCCTAAAAAGGAAGCTAATACCCCCCTCGTATAAATCTAATTGTCTAATCCCCTTAGCCCTCCAGCTCTGCAGAAAAGTTTCATTAGTAACAGTTACTGTAAATTCAGGAGGAATGTTAATGTCAGAGAAGGTTTGGGGTATTACACATAGGGGGTTACTTGCCTGTTTATTACTCTGTGTAATTCTGCATAGGTTGGGGATTGTGGGTATGCAACTTGCTACATGGGTAGGAATGTTTTGTAAAACCTCCCTCAAAACAGAGCCACAGGGTTCATTGGAGGTGGATGCTAGGTATTTCATTTCATTTACATTTTCTCTTACCTCTATCTCCATTGCAGAGGCAGAGTGGTTATGCTTGGTGGTCCTTTCAACAGTGTCACCAAGAGTAACTGCTCTGCCTGTGCAATGGGATAAGTAATAATACACACCTTTTATGACACCTGGGCTCAGTTAATCTATCCTTACAATAAACGTAGCCACAGTAACTTAACAGTCTATTTCCCCTGTTTGATTTCAAATATTTGGCTTGGTTTCTTGATGCCATTCTCTGTAGAAAGAAGAAAAAGAGAAAACATTGATTTAGTGATTTTGTTTATGGTTGGTTTTAAATTTGTTTGGCCTGCAATGGAAACGTTAGTGTGCATTAATTATTTTATAGCTTTTTTTTAACAAAATTGTACCAGGATTTAAGTGCATTGACTTGGCAATGTTGGTTTGGAATTGTTTGCTACATTGATACCTTTGATGGAAAATGGTTATTTTTGTAGAGACTTGACAGAATGAAACAGGTTACCTTTATAAGTGTTTTCTGTTGTGTGGCTGGAAAGTCCTGGAGTAGATGCTGGGTTTCTTTGAATTTTTCTTTCAGCTGTTCCTTCTGTTGTGTTTTGTGCTTTAGCTTTGGTTGTTCTGAAAAAAGTGAAGAAATGTTCTTAGATTTTTTATTTGAAAATTTTAGTTTGAAAATAGCATGCAAAGAACAAGTTTAGTCCTTATTTACTGGAAAAAGAGGTATTTTGTTTTTGTTTGTTTGAATCTAATTTTTAATGCAATGTTATTTTGAGAAAACTAAAATTTCTTAACTTGAAACCTGCAAAAAAGGTTATTATTTGTGGTTTTTCATCATGTTTACCTTGTAGGTTGATGGGTTTGATTTGTGTTTTTTCTGATTAAGGGTGTGTTCTTCCACACTGCTGGGGTAATATGATTTTATCTGTAGAGAATGATAAAACATAAAATGTTTTATTGCATGTTTGACCAAGAACATAATTGAAAATGTGAAATGTACAGTTTAAATTTTAATTTGTAATTTAAGTACATTCAATTTTCCCCCACCTCCATCAGACACTTTTCCTGAGGCTCGCACCTGTCGGAGTAGGAGTAGCAAATCTGCTTCCACCACTATCCAACACTTTCCCTGAGGCAAGCACCGACCAGAGTAGGAATAGTAAATTTTCCCCCACCACCAACCAACTCTTTCCCTAAGGCTCGCACCTGTCGGAGTAGGAATAGTAAATTTGCTCCCACCACCATCCTCCACTTATTCTGAGGCAAGCACCGGTCGGAGTAGGAATAGTAAATTTGCCCCACCACCATCGAGCACGTTCTCTGAGTCAAGCACTGGTTGAAGTAGGAATAGTATATTTGCCCCACCACCATCCAGCACGTTCCCTGAGGCAAGCACCGGTTGGAGTAAGAATAGTAAATTTGCTCCCAACACTTTCCTTGAGGCAACCACAGGTCAGAGTAGGAATAGTAAATTGGCCCCCACCTCCATCCAACACTTTCCCTACGGCTTGCACCTGTCAAAGTAGGAGTAGTAGATTTGCCCCCATCACCATCCAGCACTTTCCCTGAGGCAAGTACCGGTCAGAGTAGGAATAGTAAATTTGCCTCACCACCATCCTGCACTTTCCCTGAGGCAAGCACCGATTGGAGTAGGAAGAATAAATGTGCCCCACCACCATCCAGCACTTTCACTGAGGCAAACACTGGTTGGAGTAGAAATAGTAAATTTGGCCCTACCACCATCCAACACTTTACCTGACTTAAGCACCGGTTGGAGTAGGAATAGTAAATTTAGCCCCTACCACCATCCAGCACTTTCCCTGAGGCAAGTACCGGTCAGAGTAGGAATAGTAAATTTGCCCCACCATCATCCTGCACTTTCCCTGAGGCAAGCACCGGTTGGAGTAGGAATAGTACATTTTCCCCCGCCACCATCCTGCACTTTCCCTGAGGCAAGCACCCGTCAGAGTAGGAATAGTAATTTTTTCCCCCACCACCATCTAACGCTATCCCTGAGGCAAGCACTGGTTGGAGTAGGAATAGTAAATTTGGCCCCACCACCATCCAACACTTTACTTGAGTCAAGCACTGGTCGGAGTAGGAATATTAAATGTAGCCCACCACCATCCAGCACTTTCCCTGAGGCAAACACTTGCTGGTGTAGGAATAGTAAATTTGCCCCCACCACCATCCAACACTATCCCTGAGGTAAGCACCGGTTGGAATAGGAATAGTAAATTTGCCCCCACCACCATCCAACCCTTTCCGTGAGGCAAGCACTGGTCGGAGTTGGAATAGTAAATTTGCCCCCACCACCATCCAACACTTTCCCCGAGGCAAGCACAGAATTGGAGTAGGAATAGTAAATTTGCCCCACCACCATCCAACACTATCCCTGAGGTAAGCACCGGTTGGAATAGGAATAGTAAATTTGCCCCCACCACCATCCAACACTTTCCGTGAGGCAAGCACCGGCCAGAGTAGGAATAGTAAATTTTCCCCCACCACCATCCAACTCTTTCCCTAAGGCTCGCACCTGTCGGAGTAGGAATAGTAAATTTGCTCCCACCACCATCCTCCACTTATTCTGAGGCAAGCACCGGTCGGAGTAGGAATAGTAAATTTGCCCCACCACCATCGAGCACGTTCCCTGAGTCAAGCACTGGTTGAAGTAGGAATAGTATATTTGCCCCACCACCATCCAGCACGTTCCCTGAGGCAAGCACCGGTTGGAGTAGGAATAGTAAATTTGCCCTCACCACCATCCAACACTTTCCCTGAGGCAAGCACTGGTTGGAGTAAGAATAGTAAATTTGCTCCCAACACTTTCCTTGAGGCAACCACAGGTCAGAGTAGGAATAGTAAATTTGCCCCCATCTCCATCCAACACTTTCCCTACGGCTTGCACCTGTCAGAGTAGGAGTAGTAGATTTGCCCCCATCACCATCTAGCATTTTCCCTGAGGCAAGTACCGGTCAGAGTAGGAATAGTAAATTTGCCCCACCACCATCCTGCACTTTCCCTGAGGCAAGCACCGATTGGAGTAGGAAGAATAAATGTGCCCCACCACCATCCAGCACTTTCACTGAGGCAAACACTGGTTGGAGTAGAAATAGTAAATTTGGCCCTACCACCATCCAACAGTTTACCTGAGTCAAGCACCGGTCGGAGTAGGAATAGTAAATTTAGCCCCTACCACCATCCAGCACTTTCCCTGAGGCAAGTACCGGTCAGAGTAGGAATAGTAAATTTGCCCCACCATCATCCTGCACTTTCCCTGAGGCAAGCACCGGTTGGAGTAGGAATAGTAAATTTTCCCCCGCCACCATCCTGCACTTTCCCTGAGGCAAGCACCCGTCAGAGTAGGAATAGTCATTTTTTCCCCCACCACCATCTAACACTATCCTTGAGGCAAGCACTGGTTGGAGTAGGAATAGTAAATTTGGCCCCACCACAATCCAACACTTTACTTGAGTCAAGCACCGGTCGGAGTAGGAATATTAAATGTAGCCCACCACCATCCAGCACTTTCCCTGAGGCAAACACTTGCTGGTGTAGGAATAGTAAATTTGCCCCCACCACCATCCAACACTATCCCTGAGGTAAGCACCAGTTGGAATAGGAATAGTAAATTTGCCCCACCACCATCCAACACTTTCCCTGACACAAGCACCGGTCGGAGTAGGAATAGTAAATTTGCCCCCACCATCATCCAACTCTTTCCCTGCTTCAAGCACTAGTTAGAGTAGGAATAGTAAATTTGCCCCACCACCATCCAGCATGTTCCCTGAGGCAAGCACCGGTTGGAGTGGGAATAGTAAATTTGCCCTCACCACCATCCAACACTTTCGCTAAGGCAAGCACTAGTTGGAGTAAGAATAGTAAATTTGCTCCCAACACTTTCCTTGGGGTAAGCACAGGTCGGAGTAGGAATAGTAAATTTGCCCCCCCCCTTCATCCAACACTTTCCCTACGGCTTGCACCTGTCAGAGCAAGAGTAGTAAATTTGCCCCCACCACCATCCAGCACTCTCCCTGAGGCAAGCACCAGTCAGAGTTGGAATAGTACATTTATCCTACCACCATCTCGCACTTTCCCTGAGGCAAGTACCGGTCAGAGTAGGAATAGTAAATTTGCCCCACCACCATCCTGCACTTTCCCTGAGGCAAGCATCGATTGGAGTAGGGATAGTAAATTTGGCCCACCACCATCCAGCACTTTCCTTGAGGCAAACACTTGGTGTAGGAATAGTAAATTTGCCCCCACCACTGTCCAACACTTTCCCTGAGGCAAGCACCGGTCGGAGTCGGAATAATACATTTTTTCCCCCACCACCATCCAACACTATCCCTGAGGCAAGCACTGGTTGGAGTAGGAATAGTAAATTTGGCCCCACCACCATCCAACACTTTCCCTGAGTCAAACACCGGTCGGAGTAGGAATAGTAAATTTAGCCCACCACCATCCAGCACTTTCCCTAAGGCATGCACCGGTTGGTGTAGGAATAGTAAACTTGCCCCCATCACCATCCAACACTATCCCTGATGCAAGCACCGGTTGGAGTACGAATAGCAAATTTGCCCCACCACCATCCAACACTTTCCCTGAGGCAAGCACAGAATTGGAGTAGAAATAGTACATTTGCCCCCACCACCATCCAACACTTTCCCTGACACAAGCACCGGTCACAGTAGGAATAGTAAATTTGCCCCACCACCATCCTGCACTTTCCCTGAGGCAAACACGTGGATGTGATAAAATAGTAGTTTTAAAACATATCATAGACCAGTGGCTGCTAATATATTGTTTGTGAAATTTATATCTTTTTTTGGGGGGGTTCATATTATTTTTTAAAGTTTACTTACAGTTGTTTCTGTAAAGGTTTGTTTGATCAAGGTTGGTAATTGGTGTTGCTGTATGTCCATTCTCTTAATATATTAAGTAACATTTAAATAATGTTTTTTGGTCTTTTGGCCTTTTAACTTTTAAATACATTTTGTAGATGTATTCACTTACTCTTCAAAGGAAAGATAATTTCAGGAATGTCTGCAGTAGACTAGGGGCTGTTTTTCAAATGCAGTAAATACTGTAAATAAGTAAAAAATATATTGTAAGTACTTGAGAATTAGGTGTAATTATTAGAAAGCTGTTTACTTTTAAACATACAATTACTTCTGTCTGTAGATGGCAGTGTTCAACTGGAAAGTCGGAACAATTATCCAGCTACTCCCGCTGCATGTGTCACCATGGAAGTCAGTGTACCACTGAGCACAAAATGGTGGATGGTTTCTTTTATACATTTTTTCGCGTGATTCACACGTTGACAAAATGTATATTTATTTTGTCTTGTGCAAAAATGTTTGTTTGTACGTTCCTTCTCTGAATGTCAGACATTTTCAGTAGATGGTATTTCAGCAGCTATATAAAAATAGTTGAAGGACTGCCATTTTTTTGCCTCAAGTTTATTGTATGTATAAGCTCTTTTTGCCTCTGACAGTAGTGTGTATTTTATAAAAAATGCTGTAAATATGTCTTATTTTCGCCGTTTTTTTCGAACATATTTTTTAATTTTAGTTATTAATACCCAGCTATTTTAATGGTTAGGTAGTATAAAAATACCGTGCATTAAAATGGATCCCTGAGAATTAAAACACTCCCCCACCCAAAACCCCTATTTCTCTGGCATCCTGTCTCAGGGGATGGATGCATAAGTTTATACTTTTTGAAGTTTTAGTAATTAACATTGAAAATATATTATGTGTAGTAATGGTATGCGTTGTATTAGTATGCATTGTAATGGAATGCTTGTAACAGTAGTTTTAATATATCTCAATGAACATGTGTTATAATGGATTGTGTTGTAAAAACATACGTTGTAATGGTATTTGTGTGGTAAAAAATGCGATGTAAAAGTATGCGTTGTAATGGTTTGCATTGTAACGTCATATATTCCTTCCTACAGCTTTCCACTATGAGTGTTTTTCTTTCTCTCTCTTGCGGTCAATGTCTGATGAGGAAATATAAGTGCTGGTCCCCAAAACTGAGTGCCGCTGGACTCAACCGGCAACCACTGTCTCAAATTAAACAATGTGTGTGCGTGTGTTTTAGTTGACAGACGAAAAATATAATTGTATTAAATCATTTTTCAGCTTTTTCAAGAATCCCATATGCTGAATAAAAGAAATTACTTTCGGCTACACTTGCAAAGCATTTTTGCAGTCAGAAACGGCCCGCTTTTAACCGTAAAAATATGTTCAAAGTAAAAATTGTGATTTGACAGCACATTACCTAATCACAATATCGGTATTTGAAAGAGACATGCTTTGGGCATCCCTTGCAAATACCGAATCTGAATGGGATGAATTAATATTTTTTGACCAAATCCTGGTTGCAAACCATTAATAAATTACCAACTCCCTGAAGGAGGTGGTAACCCATTCGCAAAATTCCCTTTTGAGAATGGGAAAAAAAATATTTTTAAGAGCAGGCAGTGGTACCATGGACTACTGCCTACTCTTAAAAAATGAAAATTCTAAGTTTTTTTTTTCTTTTAAATGCATCCCGTTTTTTTAATGAAAAACAGGCTGCATTTAAAAAATATATTTCTTTATTAAAATTCAGTCACACCCAGGGTTACGGAAGGTCCAGGGAACCTGGTCCTGGATAATATGTCTAGTGGTTTAGATTTTTGAGTGGTTAGAAGTGATTCACTTGAGGCACTGGACATTTCCAGCCTCTTTCAATTAGTTTTGCAAAGTGATATGAGTGTTAACTCCTCCTAGATTCACTTTTCTGAAGTCCAAAGAAGAATCTAATTCGATTTATAGAAAAAATGTTTCTCTTATTGTTCTTTTTTATATTTTCATTTTGAGCAAACTTTTCGGTTATATTTTCATTTCTCCAAGTTGTCATATGGAATACATTATAAGTACTGTAGCAGCCAGATAGAAGTTAGGATGGGGTTTACCCATTGATTTGTTGAAGAAGTTGTGCCATCCCTCTATCGCATTATTTGTTTTTGCTCCTCCCTTTAAGCAGGTCGATTAGCAGTTCCACCACTTCACATGGAAATGTGTTGTTTCTCCTGCCACCTAACCTGCTTAGATGGCCAATCCATGTGTCCACAAAGTAATTTAGATGGGTTGCCAAATTGTCCTATTTTGCAGTAAAATAGTAAGATTCAGTATTAGAAGTTTAGTATTCATCAACACTGTCAGGAGGAACAAATCAAAGTGCTGTTAGTTTCTTCAATTCAAATTGCAGTTTATTGTCTGATATGTAATCCTCAACTAGGGATGTTTTTTTAATTGTTCTCCAATAAGCCTGTGAAAAGTGAAAAAAAGATCCTCGAATTTCAGGATCAGTTTACATTTTGGTAATTGTGTTATTATAGGTAATTCAAAGTCAATTAACACTTTTCTAGGACTTTTGTTCATGGTTTTAGCTTTTATCACTGACAAAAATTCAGTGTATGTTGAGGTTTGTTTATCAGGGAGTAAACTGTACACTAAGGGCACTACTGTATGATTAATGTAGGTGTGAAAAGTGTATATTTGGGTGAATGGGTGAGATGTGGATTTAAACGTCCAATCCATCACCCAAATTTAACTAGTCTGTAACTTAACAAGGTTATCAGGTGTGCTAAAGATTATAATTCTTTTAAGAGGGTATTTGTTGTCATGCAAACGAAAGGTTTCAATTTTTTTTCCCTCTTTTTGTTTAGCTTTTAACAGAACATATTTAAATACATGATTGTTCACAGTCATAACAAACATATTCCTCCAAATAAACATGAAAACAAAACAGCAAATATAAAATACATTTTGCCAAGATCATACAGTTAGTTCATGTATTCGACTAATGGGCCCCAGATCTGAATACCCATTTTTTTCCGATACATTGACTTAAGGCAGTAAAGACTATATTCCAAATAAAAAATATTACAAAATTTAGCCCGACACATCTCAAACGTAGGGGCGTCCCGCTGTAACCAAACTGAGGCAATTCATAACCGTGCCACCGCGGCTGCAATGAATATTATATGTCTAAACTTATATGCCGGTTGACCAGTTTGTATATTATCCCACACCCCCAACAACATTACGTCCTTTGTCATATGAATTTGTAGCCATGTAATTTTAGACAGAAACTGATCTATTTGAAGCCTTAATTGCTGAAGCATGATACAGTCATTAAACACATGCAAAATGTCAGATCTCTCCATGCTGCATCTAAAACACTTCCTATCATTGGAGCCCCCCCCCACTTAATCATCCTCTCTGGTGTATGGTGCAAATCAAAAATCGTCTTGAAGTGTTGGGCTTTCAAATTCGCTGACATCAGAATCTTCCCTGCCATATCAATTGATTGCTGCACATACTCGCCTTCCTGCCCAAATCGTACACACCATTTACTACCTTGTGCAGCCAGATCGTCCGGTTGTATCTCAATTAATATGGCATACAGTGCCCCAATCCTTGCCCTTCTTCTAATTGCCCCGACTACCGTGAACGTAGGTATTTCCTCCCGCATACGATGTTTAAATAAAAAGGCCCAAACTTGCAAGTATTTAAAAAAAAATACTTTTGTTGAAGTCCATATCTATCACTAACCCTAAAAAGGAAGCTAATACCCCCCTCGTATAAATCTAATTGTCTAATCCCCTTAGCCCTCCAGCTCTGCAGAAAAGTTTCATTAGTAACAGCTACTGTAAATTCAGGAGGAATGTTAATGTCAGAGAAGGTTTGGGGTATTACACGTAGGGGGTTACTTGCCTGTTTATTACTCTGTGTAATTCTGCGTAGGTTGGGGATTGTGGGTATGCAACTTGCTACATGGGTAGGAATGTTTTGTAAAACCTCCCTCAAAACAGAGCCACAGGGTTCATTGGAGGTGGATGCTAGGTATTTCATTTCATTTACATTTTCTCTTACCTCTATCTCCATTGCAGAGGCAGAGTGGTTATGCTCGGTGGTCCTTTCAACAGTGTCACCAAGAGTAACTGCTCTGCCTGTGCAATGGGATAAGTAATAATACACACCTTTTATGACACCTGGGCTCAGTTAATCTATCCTTACAATAAACGTAGCCACAGTAACTTAACAGTCTATTTCCCCGTTTGATTTCAAATATTTGGCTTGGTTTCTTGATGCCATTCTCTGTAGAAAGAAGAAAAAGAGAAAACATTGATTTAGTGATTTTGTTTATGGTTGGTTTTAAATTTGTTTGGCCTGCAATGGAAAAGTTAGTGTGCACTAATTATTTTATAGCTTTTTTTTAACAAAATTGTACCAGGATTTAAGTGCATTGACTTGGCAATGTTGGTTTGGAATTGTTTGCTACATTGATACCTTTGATGGAAAATGGTTATTTTTGGAGAGACTTGACAGAATGAAACAGGTTACCTTTATAAGTGTTTTCTGTTGTGTGGCTGGAAAGTCCTGGAGTAGATGCTGGGTTTCTTTGAATTTTTCTTTCAGCTGTTCCTTCTGTTGTGTTTTGTGCTTTAGCTTTGTTTGTTCTGAAAAAAGTGAAGAAATGTTCTTAGATTTTTTATTTGAAAATTTTAGTTTTGAAAATAGCATGCAAAGAACAAGTTTAGTCCTTATTTACTGGAAAAAGAGGTATTTTGTTTTTGTTTGTTTGAATCTAATTTTTACTGCAATGTTATTTTTTGAAAACTAAAATTTCTTAACTTGAAACCTGCTAAAAAGGTTATTATTTGTGGTTTTTCATCATGTTTACCTTGTAAGTTGATGGGTTTGATTTGTGTTTTTTCTGATTAAGGGTGTGTTCTTCCACACTGCTGGGGTAATATGATTTTATCTGTAGAGAATGATAAAACATAAAATGTTTTATTGCATGTTCGACCAAGAACATAATTGAAAATGTGAAATTTACAGTTTAAATTTTAATTTGTAATTTAAGTACATTAAATTTTCCCCCACCTCCATCAGACACTTTTCCCGAGGCTCGCACCTGTCGGAGTAGGAATAGCAAATCTGCTCCCACCACTATCCAACACTTTCCCTGAGGCAAGCACCGGCCAGAGTAGGAATAGTAAATTTTCCCCCACCACCAACCAACTCTTTCCCTAAGGCTTGCACCTGTCGGAGTAGGAATAGTAAATTTGCTCCCACCACCATCCTCCACTTATTCTGAGGCAAGCACCGGTCGGAGTAGGAATAGTAAATTTGCCCCACCACCATCGAGCACGTTCCCTGAGTCAAGCACTGGTTGAAGTAGGAATAGTATATTTGCCCCACCACCATCCAGCACGTTCCCTGAGGCAAGCACCGGTTGGAGTAAGAATAGTAAATTTGCTCCCAACACTTTCCTTGAGGCAACCACAGGTCAGAGTAGGAATTGTAAATTTGCCCCCACCTCCATCCAACACTTTCCGTACGGCTTGCACTTGTCAGAGTAGGAGTAGTAGATTTGCCCCCATCACCATCCAGCACTTTCCCTGAGGCAAGTACCGATCAGAGTAGGAATAGTAAATTTGCCCCACCACCATCCTGCACTTTCCCTGAGGCAAGCACCGATTGGAGTAGGAAGAATAAATGTGCCCCACCACCATCCAGCACTTTCACTGAGGCAAACACTGGTTGGAGTAGAAATAGTAAATTTGGCCCTACCACCCTCCAACAGTTTACCTGAGTCAAGCACCGGTCGGACTAGGAATAGTAAATTTAGCCCCTACCACCATCCAGCACTTTCCCTGAGGCAAGTACCGGTCAGAGTAGGAATAGTAAATTTGCCCCACCATCATCCTGCACTTTCCCTGAGGCAAGCACCGGTTGGAGTAGGAATAGTAAATTTTCCCCCGCCACCATCCTGCACTTTCCCTGAGGCAAGCACCCATCAGAGTAGGAATAGTAATTTTTTTCCCCACCACCATCTAACACTATCCCTGAGGCAAGCACTGGTTGGAGTAGGAATAGTAAATTTGGCCCCACCACCATCCAACACTTTACTTGATTCAAGCACCGGTCGGAGTAGGAATATTAAATGTAGCCCACCACCATCCAGCACTTTCCCTGAGGCAAACACTTGCTGGTGTAGGAATAGTAAATTTGCCCCCACCACTATCCAACACTATCCCTGAGGTAAGCACCGGTTGGAATAGGAATAGTAAATTTGCCCCCACCACCATCGAACACTTTCCGTGAGGCAAGCACTGGTCGGAGTTGGAATAGTAAATTTGCCCCAACCACCATCCAACACTTTCCCTGAGGCAAGCACAGAATTGGAGTAGGAATAGTAAATTTGCCCCACCACCATCCAACACTATCCCTGATGTAAGCACCGGTTAGAATAGGAATAGTAAATTTGCCCCCACCACCATCCAACACTTTCCGTGAGGCAAGCACCGGCCAGAGTAGGAATAGTAAATTTTCCCCCACCACCATCCAACTCTTTCTCTAAGGCTCGCACCTGTCGGAGTAGGAATAGTAAATTTGCTCCCACCACCATCCTCCACTTATTCTGAGGCAAGCACCGGTCGGAGTAGGAATAGTAAATTTGCCCCACCACCATCGAGCACGTTCCCTGAGTCAAGCACTGGTTGGAGTAAGAATAGTAAATTTGCTCCCAACACTTTCCTTGAGGCAACCATAGGTCAGAGTAGAAATAGTAAATTTTCCTCCACCACCATCCAACTCTTTCTCTAAGGCTCGCACCTGTCGGAGTAGGAATAGTAAATTTGCTCCCACCACCATCCTCCACTTATTCTGAGGCAAGCACCGGTTGGAGTAGGAATAGTAAATTTGCCCCACCACCATCGAGCACGTTCCCTGAGTCAAGCACTGGTTGGAGTAAGAATAGTAAATTTGCTCCCAACACTTTCCTTGAGGCAACCACAGGTCAGAGTAGAAATAGTAAATTTGGCCCTACCACCATCCAACACTTTACCTGAGTCAAGCACCGGTCGGAGTAGGAATAGTAAATTTAGCCCCTACCACCATCCAGCACTTTCCCTGAGGCAAGTACCGGTCAGAGTAGGAATAGTAAATTTGCCCCACCATCATCCTGCACTTTCCCTGAGGCAAGCACCGGTTGGAGTAGGAATAGTACATTTTCCCCCGCCACCATCCTGCACTTTCCCTGAGGCAAGCACCCGTCAGAGTACGAATAGTAGTTTTTTCCCCCACCACCATCTAACACTATCCTTGAGGCAAGCACTGGTTGGAGTAGGAATAGTAAATTTGGCCCCACCACAATCCAACACTTTACTTGAGTCAAGCACCGGTCGGAGTAGGAATATTAAATGTAGCCCACAGCCATCCAGCACTTTCCCTGAGGCAAACACTTGCTGGTGTAGGAATAGTAAATTTGCCCCCACCACCATCCAACACTATCCCTGAGGTAAGCACCGGTTGGAATAGGAATAGTAAATTTGCCCCCACCACCATCCAACACTTTCCGTGAGGCAAGCACTGGTCGGAGTTGGAATAGTAAATTTGCCCCCACCACCATCCAACACTTTTCCTGAGGCAAGCACAGAATTGGAGTAGGAATAGTAAATTTGCCCCACCACCATCCAACACTTTCCCTGACACAAGCACCGGTCGGAGTAGGAATAGTAAATTTGCCCCCACCATCATCCAACTCTTTCCCTGCTTCAAGCACTAGTTAGAGTAGGAATAGTAAATTTGCCCCACCACCATCCAGCATGTTCCCTGAGGCAAGCACTGGTTGGAGTGGGAATAGTAAATTTGCCCTCACCACCATCCAACACTTTCGCTAAGGCAAGCACTAGTTGGAGTAAAAATAGTAAATTTGCTCCCAACACTTTCCTTGGGGTAAGCATAGGTCGGAGTAGGAATAGTAAATTTGCCCCCCCCCCTTCATCCAACACTTTCCCTACGGCTTGCACCTGTCAGTATGGAGTAGTAAATTTGCCCCCACCACCATCCAGCACTTTCCCTGAGGCAAGTACCGGTCAGAGTAGGAATAGTAAATTTGCCCCACCACCATCCTGCACTTTCCCTGAGGCAAGCATCGATTGGAGTAGGGATAGTAAATTTGGCCCACCACCATCCAACACTTTCCTTGAGGCAAACACTTGGTGTAGGAATAGTAAATTTGCCCCCATCACTGTCCAACACTTTCCCTGAGGCAAGCACCGGTCGGAGTAGGAATAATACATATTTCCCCCACCACCATCCAACACTATCCCTGAGGCAAGCACTGGTTGGAGTAGGAATAGTAAATTTGGCCCCACCACCATCCAACACTTTCCCTGAGTCAAACACCGGTCGGAGTAGGAATAGTAAATTTAGCCCACCACCATCCAGCACTTTCCCTGAGGCAAGCACCGGTTGGTGTAGGAATAGTAAACTTGCCCCCATCACCATCCAACACTATCCCTTACGCAAGCACCGGTTGGAGTAGGAATAGCAAATTTGCCCCACCACCATCCAACACTTTCCCTGAGGCAAGCACAGAATTGGAGTAGAAATAGTACATTTGCCCCCACCACCATCCAACACTTTCCCTGACACAAGCACCGGTCAGAGTAGGAATAGTAAATTTGCCCCACCACCATCCTGCACTTTCCCTGATGCAAACACGTGGATGTGATAAAATAGTAGTTTTAAAACATATCATGGACCAGTGCCTGCTAATATATTGTTTGTAAAATTTATATCTTTTTTTGGGGGGGTTCATATCATTTTTTAAAGTTTACTTACAGTTGTTTCTGTAAAGGTTTGTTTGATCAAGGTTGGTAATTGGTGTTGCTGTACGTCCATTCTCTTAATATATTAAGTAACATTTAAATAATGTTTTTTGGTCTTTTGGCCTTTTAACTTTTAAATACATTTTGTAGATGTATTCACTTACTCTTCAAAGGAAAGATAATTTCAGGAATGTCTGCAGTAGACTAGGGGCTGTTTTTCAAATGCAGTAAATACTGTAAATAAGTAAAAAATATATTGTAAGTACTTGAGAATTAGGTGTAATTATTAGAAAGCTGTTTACTTTTAAACATACAATTACTTCTGTCTGTAGATGGCAGTGTTCAACTGGAAAGTCGGAACAATTATCCAGCTACTCCCGCTGCATGTGTCACCATGGAAGTCAGTGTACCACTGAGCACAAAATGGTGGATGGTTTCTTTTATACATTTTTTCGCGTGATTCACACCTTGACAAAATGTATATTTATTTTGTCTTGTGCAAAAATGTTTGTTTATACGTTCCTTCTCGGAATGTTAGACATTTTCAGTAGATGGTATTTCAGCAGCTATATAAAAGTAGTTGAAGGACTGCCATTTTTTTGCCTCAAGTTTATTGTATGTATAAGCTCTTTTTGCCTCTGACAGTAGTGTGTATTTTATAAAAAATGCTGTAAATATGTCTTATTTTCGCCGTTTTTTTCGAACATATTTTTTAATTTTAGTTATTAATACCCAGCTATTTTAATGGTTAGGTAGTATAAAAATACCCGTGCATTAAAATGAATCCCTGAGAATTAAAACACTCCCCCACCCAAAACCCCTATTTCTCTGGCATCCTGTCTCAGGGGATGGATGCATAAGTTTATACTTTCTGAAGTTTTAGTAATTAACATTGAAAATATATTATGTGTAGTAATGGTATGTGTTGTATTAGTATGCATTGTAATGGAATGCTTGTAACAGTAGTTTTAATATATCTCAATGAACATGTGTTATAATGGATTGTGTTGTAAAAACATACGTTGTAATGGTATTTGTGTGGTAAAAAATGCGATGTAAAAGTATGCGTTGTAATGGTTTGCATTGTAACGTCATATATTCCTTCCTACTGCTTTCCACTTTGAGTGTTTTGCCTTCTCTCTCTTTTTTTTTTTTTTTTTTTTTTTTTTAAAATTATTTTTATTGCAGGAATCAGTAAATTGGTACATAATCGGCCAGCATTATACATATCAAGCCAGATCAATGAAACACAACCCTTCGTCCCCCCACCGTGAGTCGCTTACACAGCCATTTAGCCCACAACCCTAGGGTCGGGCGGCGGAATTCAATGGGGGCTCAGAAGGATGTCGAAGCTGGCCTGGATGACCCACTGTCCGTCATCTGCTTTTCCAAACAAGCCTATAAACCCAAACAGAACACCCCACCCTTAAAACGCTACAAACCCAGGAAAACCCACCCACCCCCGCCATCAGCGCACGGCAACAACCGCAACAGGATCTACTAAAGGACCCATGGGGAGAGCGACAGAGCTGAAAAGTACCATCGTCTATCGGGACTCGGGGCGAGCCGCTTCCTCACGTTCAGAGTCGCTGAGGGCGCAATAATCCCTAAGGGCCTGCACTAACATCTCCCATTCCAGCGCTGCCTCCTGTGCCTTCTCATTTCGCTGCCTCCAAGCTAGCTGGTATCTTAGCGTGCTCTCCCCCGCCGCCCACTTCAAAAATTCGCTGTGCCACCGGCCTCCCGTCGGACCAGCTCGTGCCTTCCAGTTCCTGGTCACCTCCCGTTTAGCAAGGAGCAACCCCAAATCAATGAACTTGCTAGATATTTTATTCTTGGGGGTATGAGGGAACCAGTGCAGGAGACCCACCGCCGCGTCAAACGATAAGGATCTCCCCGTCGTCTCCTCCAGGGTCTTCCCCACTTCTACCCAATAGGATGTCAATCCCGGGCAGGCCCACAGCATGTGGAGAAGGTCCGCCTCCTGGGCCGGGCACCTGGGGCATTCCGCCGAAGTTGTAGCAAAATATCGCCTGATTTTCACCGGGGTCAAATATGCTCTATGGAGCACGTAGTAGTGGACCAATTGAAAGCGGGCGTGGCGTGTGCCCTTCCAGGCTCGCCGCACCAGCTGAGACCAGGTCGTCTCCGGGATCTCCTTGCCAATGTCCTCTTCCCAACGGTGTCTCAGGGTGGTGAGGGGAGCCAGCCCCTCATTAATCAGCCTGCCGTAAAGGCAAGTGACCGCCTTTACCGTGCCCGCCGACATCATCACGTATTGGCACACCGGGGATAAGGGAGGTTCCTCCTGCCCGCATCTCCAGTGCGCCTGGATCGCTCGAACAAGGGCCGAGTGCAGCAAAAAGTCGCCGCGGGGAATCCCGAAGCGATCAATGAGCTCCTGGAAGGGCAAGAGCGTCCCGTCCTCGTAAAGATCACCGACTAGCTGTAGACCGGCGTCCTCCCAGGTCGCCAACCGTGACCAATCGCCCCCATGGGGCAAAGCCGTTAGCATCCCCAGAGGTATTTCGGGCGCATACGGTGTCCTCAGGTGGCCCCGGGCGTGAGCTCGGTTCCAGCACAGGCGAACGGTCCGCTCCTCCAGTGACAAGTCCTGCAAGGCCAACCGTTGTCTCATCGCTATGAAGGAGAGAACATGCCTGGCCATGCCCGTTCCCCTCCCGTCTTCTGGGCCCCGGAACTCCCGGGCGATCTCCTGGGTGAAGGCCTGGAGCTGCGCCGCTAAATAATAGACGCCTTCTCTCTCTTGCGGTCAATGTCTGATGAGGAAATATAAGTGCTGGTCCCCAAAACTGAGTGCCGCTGGACTCAACCGGCAACCACTGTCTCAAATTAAACAATGTGTGTGCGTGTGTTTTAGTTGACAGACGAAAAATATAATTGTATTAAATCATTTTTCAGCTTTTTCAAGAATCCCATATGCTGAATAAAAGAAATTACTTTGGGCTACACTTGCAAAGCATTTTTGCAGTCAGAAACGGCCCGCTTTTAACCGTAAAAATATGTTCAAAGTAAAAATTGTGATTTGACAGCACATTACCTAATCACAATATCGGTATTTGAAAGAGACATGCTTTGGGCATCCCTTGCAAATACCGAATCTGAATGGGATGTATTAATATTTTTTGACCAAATCCTGGTTGCAAACCATTAATAAATTACCAACTCCCTGAAGGAGGTGGTAACCCATTCGCAAAATTCCCTTTTGAGAATGGGAAAAAAAATATTTTTAAGAGCAGGCAGTGGTACCATGGACTACTGCCTACTCTTAAAAAATAAAAATTCAAAGTATATTTTTTTCTTTTAAATGCATCCCGTTTTTTTAATGAAAAACAGGCTGCATTTAAAAAAAATATTTCTTTATTAAAATTCAGTCACACCCAGGGTTACGGAAGGTCCAGGGAACCTGGTCCTGGATAATATGTCTAGTGGTTTAGATTTTTGAGTGGTTAGAGGTGATTCACTTGAGGCACTGGACATTTCCAGCCTCTTTCAATTAGTTTTGCAAAGTGATATGAGTGTTAACTCCTCCTAGATTCACTTTTCTGAAGTCCAAAGAAGAATCTAATTCGATTTATAGAAAAAAATGTTTCTTTTATTGTTCTTTTTTATATTTTCATTTTTAGCAAACTTTATCGGTTACATTTTCATTTCTCCAAGTTGTCATATGGAATACATTATAAGTACTGTAGCAGCCATAAGTACTGTAGCAGCCGACACGTGTTTCACCCTGTATGGTCAGTGTGACCAGGGCTTTCTCAAGGCTTCATGAATGATAGATAGATTCCTTTTATGACTAAAGATTGGATGTCTTTCAGATGAACTTCTTTGATATAAAGTTTTGTACAATTTCAAGTTTTAGTATGTCTAACGGCAGTACCAGGTCAATCCCGTAGTCAGCAGGCCACCATTCCTGTGATGCCTAGCATTCTCATTGGGTCGTAAACTGTGCCCTACCTCATTAGTATTCATGAGGTAGGTAGATTTGCGACCCACTAGGAATCGCTATTTGAAAGATGTTTACTTACTTCAGGAATTGCGATTTCCTAATTGCTATTCAGTAAGAATTGCAATTAGAAAATCACATTTCTAGATTTTTGTACACGTGGCCCATTGATTTTTAGTACATTATATGCTGCATTGTATCTTGTTTTAAAACCATGGCCCCATAGTTAAGTTTGCACAGATATGATTCTTCAATGATAGTGGAGCTATTTTCAGAGTGTCAGGGCTGGCCAGTGGGTCTGTCTCATTAAAGGTCTAAAAATGTAGTGTTTTGAACAATTGTGGTGTATGAGTAAGTGTAGAAACAGGCAATTCATTTTAATGTGATAATGTAGGTCCCCTTATCAAGAGCCCCAACAAACCTCAAAGTATACTAGTGTCTTTCAAATCACAAATATAACATGGCAATATAATTTGTAGCAGCCATCTGCTTTATAGAAAGTAATTTCCCTATCTAAATAGACTTCACACTGGCATTTCATCAGAAACAACCATTGGAAAGTCACTTCATGTGAATAAAAAAGGCGGGGCATCAAGCCAGGTGCTGTGGGCTAATCCTAAGCAAAGAGCTAGTTGGCTTCGCCTCACTCATAGCGTTTTTCGAAATATGCAAAATGTGCAAATATTTTGTGAAAATCATGTTTGAATAGTCAGAGTTTACTGATCCATAGAGTCATAACTGATAAACTAATGAGGTTGCACCTGAAACGAGTTACCTAGGTCCCTTAGAGGTGTAAATAATGCTATGAATAATTATGCCACATTTTCATGTAATCCACTGTTATTTTAAAATGGAGGCAGCTTCTAGTGTTCTATTTAGCTTCTCCTGCTCATTCCCCCTCCCAATCAGTTTTCTCACGGCAAATCCATCTCTCCCCTTCTTTCCGCAGAGCATTAAGTGAATGATGTCAATATAATAGCAATTTACATTTGTTAGAAAATGTTTATTGTGAATAAAGCTTCATTGGTGTACCCAGAGTATAATTTTCAAGGACTTCTGCTGGAAGTTCTGCTGAAGATGTGTTGGTGCTAGTTCCATGAGCCATTGTTTAAGAAATGTTTTATTTGTATGACACATCCCAGGAGTGCATTTGCTGAGAAGCAAAATGAAGGTTTCTCTCATCTTAAGAAATGGGTTAGTGCTAAACAATTGTGTAGTTTTGAATAATACATTGCTGGTTCTGATTGTACAAATATGATCCTAACCATGATCATACTATGTTGAATTTTCAGAATCTATTAATATCTTGTTGATTTGTCTATAAATCGTTTAGTATTCTGTCAATTGGGGGATTCTTTAACAATTTTCCTCATAGGCCACTTGTCATGCTGTCAGTGTTCATTATGAGTTTTTGTGAGAAAGCACCACTCCATGGGCGGTGTCCCCCAAATGCACAACTGGGTATCCAATAAATGGAGAAATCCAAATATAATCAAAGGTGAAACACATTAATCTGTTCTCAAAATGTAGAATTTATTGTATCTTCATAAATTCTTCTTTACCATGATAATTCGGTGTGTTTCCATCACGTTTTGCTGGCAAGAAACTGTTTCTGTTTATGGTAACAAGAGTAATTGTTCCCAAGCTGTTGGTAAATAATAATAGGTCCCAAAGCATTTCGGGCTATGTACAGCCCTTCATCAGTGGAACATTCGACATCTGAAGAATGGAAAAGAAGGGAAAAGGCAGGTCACAGTATGGTAATGAAATGGTCTATTAGTGTCATGCATCGCGTTCAGTGGCCCAACGTGAACGAAAACGGTTTCAATTATACGCAGTGAGGTCACCGTGGGTCAATCAAAAAATGAGGTGAAACCGTAGCTAGTGCTTTATATCGGTGTCAGTGTTTTATGGGTAAATCGGAACACGTGAGGTTGTGCTGTTCACTCATGCATAGGTATCAGTGTTGTGATAAGATACAACGAAGGTCCGAGGTGAAGGGAGACCCTGTCAGTAGACGTGGCAGTGATTGACATGAAAAAAGATCATAACATCCCAGAGCGTGCTCTGGATACCAAGGTTCGTGCAAGCACACAAGTGATCACATGCAACTCTTGTATACTGGTATAGGAATAAAAAAACAAATATCAATGTAGTTCTTACCGCCATTAATCAATGGAAAACACTGTATCGAAGGTGATACGGACCGGGCAGATAGCCTGGCTGTGATGTGGAAAAACGTTAAACGACCGACAAACTTGCACAAGTTAAATAAATCAATAGGTGTTTCTGGACGGAGCAGGTGACCCATTAATGACATGCAAGAAAAGTGAAAGGCTAAGTTGGACTAATGAGTATATCTAAACAGAAAAGGTGACCCAATGATAACAAGAGGTGAAAAACGGACTAGTTTGTGCGCACTATTGTAACATAACAACAGTATTCAGGGAAGGCAAATGATCACTGCCACCTGATGGTGGCTGTTCTCATTGAGGATGTGTGGGAATGGCCTCGGTGGTAATGGGGGAAAAAAACATCACAGAGAATGTCAAATAAAAAGTGTATAAGTGGTTGCCATCTTGGAATGATAAAACCAATGGTAAAATCACTTTGAATAATGCATGTTGCTAGACATAATATTAAGATATCCAAATGAGGAAAACACTGCATACAATATAATCAAAGGGCAATGGATTCTAATCAGTTCAGTTCAGTGGCAACAGTACATGACGTGGTTGTGTCCAGTTATAAGAAACAACTGTATTCTATGCGGTCATTCAGCCCATTCGGATAGAGTGTGTCCAATAGTTTGATCCAGTGTTTCTTCTCTCCGGAGAAGAAATTTGTTGTTATTTATACCCTCACATGATGACACTATCTCAAGTATCAGGAATCGCAATTGACTGATGTTGTGGTTGTATAATAAGAAGTGCGCGGCTACACTTGATTTCAAATTGTGGGTTTGAATGTTACTTTTCTGTTCATTTAATCTTGTTTTCATTTTGTGCTTGGTTTTTCCAATGAAGGCCAGACCACAAGGGCATTTCAGTAGATAAACAACATTCCTGCTATCACAATTGGCAGTGGTATGTAGCTTGATCTTATTGCCTTTGTGTGGGTGTGTTATGTAATTCCCCTTGATGATGTTGTTACAGTTATTGCAGTTGAAACATGAAACAGTGCCTTTATGTGACTGTTGAGTGGGTTTGATGGAAGGTGTGGACAAGATTTCTTTGATGTTTTTTCTACATTCGTAAGTAAACATGGGGGAGGAGCGAAAATGCCTCTAAAGTCTCGTCTGTTTGTACCATTGACCAATATTTCAATATTAGTTTGTTAAACCTTGAGCTCCATGTAGAAAATTTCAACACTGAAACGGTACGGTTCACCTTGTTAGATTTTGTTGTAGGTGCCAGAAGTTGTTTACGTGGTGTGATGCTACACGTTGTAGGGCATTTTTCAATATTTTGGGAGGATATTCCACCCCAGGTACCTGAAAGAAAACCTGCCATTCAGATAGTTCTTGCAGCTCAGAAGAAACTGTTTGGAACTAAAAGACTACAAAACTCAAACAAACCACCTTGCAGGCAAATTGACGGCAAGAAAGTACCCCAAGAAGATGATATCACAAGTGAAGAAAAGGGTGCAGCATAACAACAGGGAAGCGCTTTTGGAACCACCCGTTACGAAAGAAAAGGGAGACATAACTAACTGCATACCAACTTACAGTATAGCAGCCAATGTAGTAATCAAAATCATCAACAGACACTGGACCATTCTTAAAAATGGTTCTCTGTCAGTACCACACCCAATGTTTTCCCACAGGAGATGCAAAAGCCTCAAAGATATGCTAGTTCATACACGTCCTCCCAGGAACCTGAACAATCGAGTGAACACCCAAGGAACCGTGGCACCAATTATGGGTCATTACCCGTGCAGCAATTGGAGCATTTGCCATTTGACAAACCTAACCAAGACATTGACAGTCAATAACAATATGTCCTGGCAACAGAGGAAGTTCACGAACTGTAACATGGAAAGGGTAGTGTACATAATCACATGCCCCTGTGGTCTCCAATACATAGGGATGACGACAAGGAAGATAAAAACAAGGATCTGCGATCATCGCAGCAATCTACGATGTGCACGTATAACAACTAAAATGTCAGCACACTACACAGAAAAGAAACATACGGTACATGACTTCAAATGGGTCATCTTGGAATGCATGGAGAGAACAGGCAATGTTGAATCAAAACTGTTTAAAAAAGAACAATCGTGGGTTTTCAAACTCAAAACGCATACATCCCATGGAGAAATTTTGTGAGGTAAATTCGACCAGGATGCCCACAGACCAGTACCAGAACATTGAGTTAGCAATTGAGGTCCATCATATCACTATCAAGGAAGTGAGACACCATGGTAGTAGGATCCTTCCTACATGAACAAGGGGGTCATTACACATGATCCAGGAGGGTGACATTACCACGTGCAGCAACATTACACCTATAGACACAAGGCGCTCATTAGGTAATCTAACAATGAGTATACACAATAATATCAAGTGCAATATCACACTGCCAAAGAGCCTAATAATTAAGACATAGACTAGATACCAGTCTTCTCAAATAAACCCCATTATGGTACTTACAGACCATGCAAGAGATTACCAGGTATCAGTCTTCTCAGATCAACCCCATAATGGTAATTATAGATCATGTAAGAGAAGAATACATGACGACTAAAGATCATGTACTAGTTTTCTAAACAAACCCAGCAAGGATCTAATGATCTATGAACACTGTATTCCGTTATGTCCACTGACTGTCCATCCAGTGAATGAATATTCCCTCTTGACCATACAACCCCCCTCTTACATGAATATATAGTGTACACAAGGTATCTGTCAATTAAAAAACGCTATCGAAAAAACACTTGTGGAAACTGAGGATTGTTCCAACTCGCGACCGCCATCTAGTTTTCTTAGTGGTCTAGTCGTCAAGACGCAAGGGTGCTACGTGCGTACATCCTCGCTCTGATTTAACCTACTGGAGTCCTGGAGACTGGCAATATGCGGTTCCCCGGTAGCTCCAAAGTAGGTGAGAAAGCAGAGTAGAAGTCTTGATGAGGTAAGCGCGTGCATACTACCTTTCGTTTAAAACGTTTGGGACATAACAAGGTGATCCACTATACTGTTTTGAGCACTGAACACGCAGATGTTCACTGCAACTCTAATATGCTCTCTCCCTCAGAGTGTGACTACAGACTTCACTCTCCGCAGGAGGAATCATGGAGCATTAGCTGAACTTTACATACATACGTGGTGTGTTTGGTCTCTGTTTGTAAACGTCTATGTGTGTTAAAAAATACTTGAAAACATTTTGATCACTCTGCAATATTTCCATTGGGGATCACACTAGATGTGCCACTGATAGCCACATATTTGTTGAAAATAAGTCACAAAATGGTCTTTCTTCACCGTGAAGGTGCTCACTGATAGTACAGGGTATAAATACATCTGGGACTTTAAGTTTAATTGCATCCCTGATAGTAGGAAAGTTGAACCATTCCCTATTTTATTTTCACAGAAATCAATAAAGCGAACAAAAGACAGGTGGTATAAGTATACACACCTTCCTACTAGCATGCATTGTAAATGTTTGTCCAATGTATGACAACAGGAGTGGAACCAGGTAGCTGATGATTTGTAGAACATAGTGAATTCCCTAGGTCCTGAAGAATAGCCAATAGGGGTATGGCTAGAAACATGTTGACCATTAGGAAGTAGGAACATTACCCCCTTTTTCCCTAAAATCTCCCTTGTTTTTTAACCATACTGACTAGGGGTCAGGATAAAATAACTTAACCCGCTAGTCAGGTATTTTTAAATAACGGTATTTATCTGTCTCTCTCCCCCCTTCCCTACTCCTCCCTCAAAGACCATCTGGTATGCCATAGTCATTAAAAAGTGTTCCCGCATACCTCGTAGGTCGGAGCACGCCCCGTTCCGTAGGGGTATTGTCAGGACCCAATGATGAAGCATGCACCAAGGGGTAGCCCTGCTGGGTGAGGGTTTTACAGAAAACTGTGTTTTCTCCCAGACACAAATTAAACTTTCCTTAAACTGCTGGGTGCCCTTTTTTCTGTGTTATGAATTGTATTCGGAGGACAGCCCCAGTCTTTATCCTCTCCCTCCCTCTATATATATCTATATATATATATATATATATATATAGATAGATAGATAGATAGATAGATAGATAGATAGATAGATAGATAGATAGATAGATAGATAGATAGATAGATAGATAGATAGATATACACACAAACACACACACCCACACTGTTGAATATATAGCACTTATGAAGATGTTCAGAATTTAATATGCTATTTTTTACCATTGTTGAGTGTGAGAGGCCACACAAGGATTCACAAGAAGTGAAGGCTTGAGTGGGTATTGATGCCCCTCGCTCAACAATGGTAATAAATAGCATGTTATACTCTGCACATATGCATGTATGGTTTATGTTTTTCAATTTACAGGCAGATCCATGCATGGGAAAAAAAGTTAAGGCACACACAAATATGCTTTTTCTCATTTTTGCTCCCATAAGAAATTTAGTTGGTGCTTACAGCCAAAACTGCTGAATGGATTTATACCAAACTTGTCATGAAAGTAGAATTGTACTTAGAAATTGTGTTTTCATTGATTTTGTGTTTATCTGTTCAATCAGTAGGTTTTGAGATAAAGGCATTAAAAAAGTTGCCTAACAGAGTTTAAAGGGTTAATATCTTTGAATGTCTGTGTCATTTTAATCACATAGAGTTGGCAGATCTGATCTGTAAATATCTGCAAATAGAAACATTTAAAACATGAAGGAATCTGATTGGACTAGGGCACCTTTTTTCCCATCATCCCTTTGGAAACCCAAAATGGAACCACAGATTAAAAAGCTCTAATAAGCTGGCTGCACAGTAACCACATTCTGAAAAATAATTCAAAAGCCACACAAGGGGGGCAAGGTGAGCACATCCTGACCATCAGCCCTATCAGGGGACCCAAAAATGCCCCAACATGGTTTAAATAGTTATTTTTTTTAAAACTGGGGGTTCTATTTTAGAGCTCTGCAATACCTTAACATTTAAAATGGCACATGGGTATGTGGTACTGGTCATAATACCACAGAACCTAGGCACCACTGTCGGTGGCATGGTTCAGTGAAACACAAAAGGATCAGCAGACAGGGTAAAGTTTGTGCCTGAGTACTGAGAACCCAGGGTAAGCTTCACCAACCCATGTCTCACCATTTGGGGATTCACAGTCATGACTTCAGAACTGTGGACCCCAGACGTATGGGCCAGATAAGCTTGACCTGGGTTTGTGGTAGCTTGGGCATGATGTATGCCCTGTGTTCGCAGTATCAAGCCTGGGTTAGTGAATCCAAAAAAGTAAATAAATGGAAAAAAGGATTGGGCCTGGCCAAAGGCTAAACTCTTTAGGTAAACTCCTATGTGTAGCTGGATTGGCCAACTGCAGTAGATTGGGTGCAGGGTCTAACCATAGGCCATAGGCTATGCCCTGTGGCCAAACTTTTCTGCACACAGCCGAAGGCCGTGTGCAGTGGGGGTTTTGCCACCCATGGTGAGATGGCTACCCGTTTTCCATTGGGTGCAGACCTGGCCCTAGACAAGGAACTGCAGCTGTTTGCTGTGCGTGGCCAACATCCATGGTCGCAGAGATAGGCAGCCTGTAGCAGGTTGTACACAGGGCCTGTTCGCAAGCTTTGGCAGGGGTTGAAAATTAAGTGCGTCATAAAAAAATATGAAATTCACTGGAAAGGCCACAGTTGAAAATTGCCAAGTCTATTCACAAAGGTAATTTATGCTTGTAATTTACTCTTATATTTTTTAATTACTTTACTGTTTTTGGCTTTTCACAAAATCCAAGTGTAAAGTTACTAAAAAGTATAGAATTACACAACTCCACACCCTGAAAAGGCGGATGGAGCCAGACCTGCAGGTCTAACTTACTATTGACAAAAAGAAACAGTAGTCCAGCACCACACATGGCCAATCACTGATACTGCAACAACCTCATACAGAAAATAATTGAGACAGGGGCTGAAAATAAAACTGCATAGGAAATATAAAGTTAAAATATTTAAAATAATTAAAAATATAAATAAATATAAACAAATGTTACAAAAATATTTTAAAATAAGGCATATTTCTTATTTAATTCTAACATATTTCAATAATCTTTTACAATTTAAAACAATTATGTAGGGTTGGGAGTGTGGCTTCCATCCCAAAAGATGGCCACCTAGACTGCAAGCACCACTACTCCATACATTAAGCCTGCCAACTCAACAAAATCATCACCATACCAAGAAATAAATCAGGATTAATATTCTAGATGTTCTTTGACCTTTTGAGACACTTTACGATCCCCAAACACTGTTTCTTGACTGGTATCAATTCTTATTGTGTGCCGATCGATGCACCGCATTCCTGCTTTCAAGATGTGTGATGGATGCCCAACCAAACTCCAGAAAAAGGTGTCAGGCCTGAAAACTTACTAAAAGGCAGAAAGGAAAGTGCATACCATATCTTTGGCAAAGTAATATTGTGCCTGTTGAGTCCTGGGATTTTCTTGTTAAAACTGCGACTCACACTGCTTGTGTGACGTGCTCCTGCGACCTCGAATCCCCACGCGCCTAACTGAGACCTCCATCAAGGCTTCCAGCACACATATCTGAGGGTCATGAGAAAGTAGTCCTCATGAAATTGTTCATGCTGAGTGGGACAAGATGGGGCCAATGCCTCGAGGGTCTCCCAGGAATGAGTACAGGCTCCTACAATTTTATCGTCAAACCTGAACCTCTCTTCTCCCTGCATGCCCCTTTTCACTGAGAGTTGACTGTGCACAACCGCATACAAAATTCACTAATTGCTTGTGGGCCCATCAACAATCAGCACACCATCTGAGGCACTCTTTACGTCAAAACTGTAGCTTTAACATTACCGAAATAGTAATCTTTCAAATCAAATCCACTGTGTAAATCAAACAATTGATCTAACAAGAAAAGGATTTATTATTTCCTAACTTTGAAACAAATCCTACCTTCACTATCTTTACTAAGAGCAACTCAACCTATATAAGACTATTCTCACTGGCAGTACATGTCAGGGGCTCTATCACAGATGTGATTTACTTTTCTTCAGTTCTTAAAGCAAATTGCACCACCTGAACTACACAATCTCCAAAAACAATCAGCAAAACAGATCAGCACAACCACTACTGCTTACGCGTTCGGATTGCATACACTAAAAGTCATGACCTGAAACACCTGAAAACTAGCCATAAGGAAACAAAAGCAGGGCAAGAAAGATCCAAACAAGACCCTCAGATCACAGACCCACCAATTAAAAGCAAGTCTAACAACAGCACAATAGAACTGATCAAGCAAAATCTCAAAGCCCTGCACGATCTTCCACAATCCACAAAATCTAGGACCGATATCAGGCAAAACAATCTATCATTCATAAAGAAACTCCTTCAGTTTTTGAGGAGGAGAAAATGATGGAAGCAGAATCTCATATAAGTATCCTTGAGGACTATAAACTAAAATCGTCCATGGATCATTCCTTCTCCATGCACAAAATAACATCCTTAGAGAGAACCATTATTGAACTGAAAGACCATAACACAAAGGGAAATCTATGAATTTTCATCATGCCCAAAGGCTGTGGAGATCATTGCTCATCATGTACTGACCTCCTGGAAAAATGGATTCCACAAACATTGGGTTTTAAATTTGATCATGACTTTGAGATCACACGGTAGCACAGAGTACCATCCTACAAACCCAAAAACCTTATCTGCCGTTAAGAACTCGTCTTTAGACCACTGCGATAATTGCGTACAGACATAATGATTGCAAACATGAAAAAGGACAGAAAATCACCTGGCAAGGTTCATCAATTGAAATTTCTAACGATTACTCCAAAGATATTGATAAGATAAGGAAAGCTTTTCCCTCCAAGAGGAAAACTCTCGGGGTCCTAACTATCCAGGCCCAGCAAAGTTAAAGATAATATGAAACTGCAAACAAGCCCAGCAAAGTTAAAGATAATATTAAACTGCAAACAGACAATCTTTGAACCCTCTGACCGTGACAGATTTATTATTAAAATTAACGACTCTCAAGTGATCACCTGATGACTCAACAATTGAAACAAATGAAGTGATATTGTTTCTGCGAACCGTACTTATTCAATCTTGCCAAAAATACCACCTCACTAGTTACATATCCATCTGTTCTGCTCATAAACTTAAAGGTTTTAGGATTGTAATTATGTTTATCTTTAGAATACCAGGAATCATTAGATTTGCCTAGCTGCTAAGCGTCTTATTGCTTCTCAGATAAGTCGCAATATGCTTCCGCTCAATAAACATTGTAATAGCTTTATAATTATTAGTACTAGCTTCAAATGGGAACAAAAAAATAGTAACTATTTAGGAATTTGGTCGGAATGTCATTTGAAACAATCCATAAAATACAATAAAAAAATAAAACACTCGCTAAAATTACAGTCCTGCTAGAAAAATGGTTGGTTAAATATACAACATGAGGATCTCCCCATCAATCAACTTCCTCATAAGTATGTTTCCTACTCCATTATCCTATAAATTCTTTTAAAAAAATGGACTCCATTAAATTAAAGGCAAGTCATATGGCTATCAAAAACGAGAATTCAATGGTCTCAATCTACCAGATTACCATAGATACCAAATTGCATTCTCAGCTTCATAGAGCATTCACAATATTACTCCTTTACTCATACACTATTCAACATAGTTAACAATTGAACTAAAACTAATACACACCCTTTATCACACATCTTTAATTACAATGAAACAATTCTCTGTTGAACACTCCTCTGTAATTCTTCCAGGCACGTTACAGACAATACGTAAACTGAATAACAAGATGAATAAAAATATGAAGCTTCCCATCCTAATCTCCATCTGGCACAATGATAAAATTAAAATTGAAGGTAAATCTCTCTTTTACAAAGATTGAGCACAAAAAGGAATACTACTAATTAAAGATCTTTGTCCACCTCCCTTTTTCATACATTAAAAACAACTTCAATCTAGACAATCTTGATTTTTATAAATATCTAAACACGAAAGACATACTGTATAAACATTTTCACCAAACTAGCCAAAGGAAGACATATTGCTTCCAAAATAGATTCTTTACTATCATCTAAAATATTAAAAGTCACAGAACCACTTCAGAACAAATCTTAAGAGGCAGTACAGACTCTAGCTCTTTAGAAGTAAACTGGAACCATACATGGTCAAACCTGACAAAAGACAAACTCACCACTTCCTTGACACAATACAGACTATGGACAGCATACATGGCCCAGTGAACCCTAGCCAATCTTTTTAAACTGCAATTAATCGACTCTGACCTCTGTTGGAGGAGTATGGAAGACAAAGGTTAAGTTAGATACGTCTTTATATCGTCATCTTTCCAAAGGATTTTGGAAAGAAAGAGGTGCTCTCATTTTTCAAGTACTAAACAAAAACATTAGCTGCTATTGCTCTGGGTATTATTTCTACTGATATTAAATCATGCAGAGGCTCCAAAAAGAGGAGATCCTTTTAATGGACATTTTAGTAGCAATAAGTCTCAAGTCTATTTTATCGGAATGGAAAGATCCTAAACAGCTTTTGATACACTCATGGTGGGCCTGGACAGAGTTTATTGGAGGGGATGATAATTCCTTTAATACACATCTCTGAGTAAACAAAAACAAAAATCTGTAGAAAACTCAATAAGCATATGTTCTAACAGAAACTACCTTAAGAGCTTCATACACTACAAAAAACCCTTAGATCATATAACCAATGTACCAATAAGTCCTATTTGCCCACCACATAAACAATATTTCCCCCATATACTATGGATAAAACAGATGTGCCCTCCCTCCCAACCCCTCACTCATTCCTAAATCTCACCTATTCTACTTACCTGTCATGTCCACTTTCCACTCCTAGTTTCATTTTTCTTTTTTTTGTCTTTTACTCTGTTCACCTTGTGTTAGACCTGCCATATTTAGTGGTGTCTTCCCAAAGGTTTTTGCCTGCTTACCTCCTCTTTTTGCTGTATCTTTTTGTTGGCCTTAGGACTCAGACCACTTTACCACTGCTGACCAGTGCTAAAGTGTATGTGTTTCTCCCCTAAACATGGTAACATTGATGTATACACAACTTACATGTCCCTTGTAAAGTGGTATACCATATACCCAGGCCCTGTAAACTAAATGCAACTAGTGGGCCTGCAGCACTGTTGGTACAACCCACACAAGCAGCCTTTCAAACCTGTCTCAGGCCTGCCATTGAAAGGCCTGTGTGTGCAGTTTATTCGACTTGGTCTTTAAAACCACTTGCCAAGCCTTAAAATTCCCTTTTATTACACATAAGGCACCCCTAATGCAGGCCCTAGGTAGCCCTCAGGTCAGGGGGCTGCATAACTAAATGGTAGGACATGTACTTTTAAGGTGTACATGTCCTGGTAGTGCAAGCAGCTAAATTCATTTTTCACTACTGTGAGGCCTTTTCCTCTCATAGGCTAGCATTGGGAATTCCTTAAAACACGTTTAAGTTGTAATTCATGATCTGAAGGGAGTAGCTGCATCATGTTTTATATCTTTGGAATGGTAATGATAAATCATCTTTAATGGTAACTTTGGATTTAACACTACTATTTCAAAAATGCCACTTTTAGAAAGTAACAAAGAGAGGACCCAACCATCACTTTACTAGTGCTGAAATGAATTTAACAGACTAAGGTCATTCGCATATTCAAATGTTCTTGAGCATTTATTATCTCCTCAGACTTTTTTTGAACTGATTAATTTCATTTGTGAAGCATGTCTATCCATAAGACACACCACCTTCACAAACATTTACATTTACTGAACAAACAATTTGCAAAGACATTATATACAACATAAATGAAAATACATTCAGGTTAAATTCAGTCACTATTGGATGCAACAACCATATGGATAATTGTACCATACAACTTTTCATTTCAATGGTTGTTGTCTACTGGGTACACATTTCTAGACTGCAAGGGCAATTAATTTTTTCTACTTGCTCCCTACCTTTGCAGTAATTATATTGATCCTGTAGAAGTGGACAGCACAGCTCGACAAGGACGCAGCGCCTGCATAGTAAAGGGCTTCATTGACGAAGCCTTTATCGCCTGTGCGGATCGGAACCGATGCATCAAGTCTTTGATGCCGACGCTTCCTCCATCCAAGGTTCTTGTTCAGCGGGAACCTGCGTGAGTCCTGTAGCCGGCCTGCTCTCCATGGTGGTCATCCTGAACTTTAGATTTACCCTGGTCCAGCGCCTCAAGTAACCCCTAAGCGCTATTATCTTCTAAGCGCTACTTTTTGATTTATTCTTTAACATTTAATACCTCCGGTTCTACTTATTGCATTTTTGTCATTTTGGTCTTGTTCTGCTCATTAAAATATAATCTATTTTCTTTAAACCTGTTTGGAGTATTTTTGTGGCGTTTTCATTGTGTTACTGTGTGTTTTGCACAAATACTTTACACATTGCCTCTTTAGATAAGCCTGAGTGATCCGTGGCGAGCTAGCATAGGGTGAGAACAGGTTATCTTTTAGTGTGTATCTAGCTTACCCTGACTAGAGTGGTGGTTCCTGCTTGAACCGGATGCTTACTCTAACAACCAGAAACCCCAACTCTAACACAAATGGTTTGATGTGCTAAAGTCACTATCATTCCAGATTTCAGGAACATGCAGAGCTGAATCAAAGTCAAAAAACCTAATTTTCTACCACACTTTTGGCATTTTTCAAAGAGGTAGCCTATTTTTCCTTTTTTTGTTCTTTCTACCTACTTCCAATTTGTGGTGTAAAACTCATGGATGACTAAAAAAGCTATATATTTCTGAGTTTCTCAAAGAAACTAACTGTTGAAATAAAGTAATATTGAAAAAGTAAGAAAAAATAGACATTTCTGGCAATATTTTAATTTGTAACTTTTTTTCACGGTGGCCGATTTACAAAAGCCATGTACCATTACGTTTGCTAGACCCTTTTGGTTTTGGGGATATATAGGGTTTATAGGTTCTCTAAGAACACAAGGTGCCCAGATCCATCAACTGAGCTGCACAGTAGTGTTTCTTCATGTGTACTGAGTATAGACCAATTCATATGATGAAATAGGCAGAGTGAAGAATAGATATCAAGGTAACCTATGTATTTCTAAAATGGTCACAAGATATGGAGTTTAGGAGCAGAGGCATTTTTATATTTCTGCATTTGTCCCCGTACGAGCATATGATTATAGGGTACCTTTGAAAATGTTTTCTTACACAATGGCTTACATTTGAAAGGCACAAATGCAGCAAAATACAATGGGGAATAGCAAATATCCTGCTATTCTATGCTCCCACATGTCTTCTGATATAAATGGTACCTCAGTTGTGTGGGTAGGCCTAGTGCCCACAACAGGAAACGGCCCAAATTGTAACATAGATACATCACATTTTTCCACTCAAAACTGATCTGTTTTTTGCAAAGTGGGTAGCTGTGGATTTTGGACCCTAGCTCATCTGGCACCTTGGGAAACCTATAATTTTTGAAAACTAGACACATATGAGAATCCAGAATGGGGTGACTTGCATGGCTCTCACCAGGTTGTTTTACCCAGAATCCCTTGCAAACCTCAAACTGTGACTACAAAAAACTAGGGGTGGGCGGAATTTGCGAAATTCACTTTCGCAAACTATCGCGAAAATGTTGAAAATCTCCGCAAACATGCCGGAGATATCGCGAAGACGCAGAAGTTTTTTTCCCGCCTGTTCGCGGTATTTTTTGCGTGATCGCGGCTCGCCAACTTACCCATGCGGTTGCTCACGGGCGCGGCCATCTTTTTTTCACTTGTCCCGCCCACCCGTGATGCTTACTTCCTGTTCCAGGTCACGCAATGCATGCTCGCGCTTGTTCGCGGTACGTATTTCCTGTTCGGGAACGCTTTTACTTGTTCGTGTTGCTTTTTGCGTGCTCGGGGAGAAAATATCGCGCGAACTTGCGCACGTGGTCGCAATGGGCGCGGCCATCTTGTTTTTCACTCTATTGCATGATTCTGGGGCCTGATTTTCAATCCTCCCTGCATCTTTCAAATCCTTTGTTTGAAGCCACTTTTTTTAAAATCTTTTCCTGCTTCTATATTTTTGGTTTTTGTCTCCTTTTTTGTTTTGTTTTTTAGCTACTTTTTCACTCATTCTATTGCCTGCTATTTATTTCCTTTACTTACTTTTTAAATTTTATTACCTTTTCTTTCCCGCCCCGTCTCTCATCCCCAGAACCATGTCAAAGGGTAGGGCTCGCCGCAGCCAGAGCCGCGACCGCCTTTCTTGTGGAAGGCGGCGCCCACAAGGGGTGCAGGCACGGGCCTTATTTGGGGAGGTGGAGTTGGCTGCACTCATTTTCTTTGTGCAGCGCCACCTCCCCTCAACCCTGGCAACAGGTGGCAAGCCTGGGTCCGGGTACGGGCTCCGGGAGCGTCGACAGCGGTGGGGGAAGGTGCGCCGGGCAGTGTTGCGCTGCTCTGGGGTCCGGCGCACCCAGGACCATGAGCAGGACCTGCTGGACCTGCTAGGAGTGGAGGTCCCGGGTCTTGGTGAGTAACTATTTAATTATTACTACTTTGTGTCTGTTCTTCTGCTCTGTGTTATATATTGCGGATATCTTTTTTTCTTCCAACCAGCTAGAATGTTGCTGCTTACATTCCAGGTTAATTACGTTTAAAAGTCTTCTATGATTGTTATGACACAGGTGCTCCTCTGCGCTACTACTAATCTTACTTGTTTGCAACTTTGCGTTTGCGCTCGCTTAGCGTGATTCTGTAAGAGTTTATTTTAGAGAAATTAAGTTACGTAATGCTATAGTGACTCTAGTCCTTACTTTGTCCTGTCACTAAGAGATAGGGGCGGATTGATACTTAGGTTTAGTTACTTTGTGTAATTTTTTAGTGGTATGCGTGATGCCCCCTCAGTTACGTCACGTGCTGCTAGTACGCCAATCTTTATTAGAACCTTTTCTAGTTTGTTCATTGAGTGGTGGTAATTGGCTTAGCACTAGCAGAATATCAGCATCAATCAATCAACCCAAAATTTGGTGTATACAAAAAATGTAGTCATGTGTCCTCCATTTGACCATATGCATTGTTGAGGACTAAAAGAAGCGGAAATGCATACTTAATGTACAATTGGCACGCCTCGAATAGGTGGACTAGGTCGGGTGGTACGTCGTACTTAGGCTTAGTTAGTATTCTGGAATCAGAATGGAAGACTGGATTACTGTTGATAAATAGTAAGTAGTCGATCCACGAATCCCCCGATACTACTTGTTGACCAGATGAGATCGGTCAATTTAGTTATTGCAATTGTTGTTTACATAAGTGTTTTGTTACCGTTCTTTAAAAATATTTTATTTGTTTGACACCATCCATCAATGTTTGTCTCTTTCTTATATCTTTCCTGTTCAGCACCCAGGGGCAGGCAGACAGGGAGTGGCCAGTCGGCGGGAGAACAACACCACAAGGAGGACACCAACGAAGGCTCCTCTACTGGCCCTAGTAAGTCTTCTTGTTTTTAATAATAATTCTTATTCCATAACTTTTACTGCACCATATTTTTCACGAACTATTGTTTCAATTTCCCAATGCTATTTTTTACCCACAATTATCCTTCGATCTGTACGGTTTCAAAAATCTTGTTATCCCTTCCTCTGCTATGATGACTCTCTGTATTACTACTACTATCAGTCTGTCTGTACTGTAGTAGCTAAGCTTGCCCAGTTGGCCACTCTTTATTTGAAAGGTTGTAAATAAAACTCAGATTCACCAGTAGTTCTAGCCATTGAGTCCAGTCCTTTGGGTCGTCCTCTTGTACTACTTCTAGTCTTAGTGATCTTGAGTCTTTGTTAATCTTGAGGCTTTGACAATTCACACCAACAAATGCCCAACCAGATTTATTACTATTTTGATATGATAGGACATACTACTACTGTTGTAGGGATTTTGCACATACAGACCTTTGCACAAGAAGATAGGATGTTGGTGATGGTAGGTTGGACCTTCCTCACACACCTCAATCAGAAATTCAGAACCCACCACAATCCCCTGCCCGACTAGTTATAGTAGTGTCTTGTCATAACTATTAGGTCTCCGAACCCTCCCCCCAAGATACCCAAGAAGTAGACAACCCAGAACATAACACACCCAACCTCTCAGTCGTGGAAGCAATGCACATGCACACCCTTCCTTTAATTTTCTCACTCGTGTTAGTCCACACCAAATACTACCAAGTCTATCTAAGTTCAAAATGTTTATTTTGAATTGAGAAGCTCTGTACATTGTTATATTATATAATGCAGCACCAACAGGAAAATCAATAACATTACAACAATAAACATTGTTACGCTTACTTACAGTTGGGAATTAAATCATGATAACTGAACAGTGGTGGAAGCACCACCATCCCCTAGGAATTTAGTTTATATAAATTTATAAATGAAGATCTCTGAGTGAAGGGACCCCTCACCTTAGAAGAACCTAGTACTGGTAGTTGTTGCATCATAAGCTCTGCAAAGCTCTGGTTCGTAGAAGGGAATCTTCCGTCTGTAATGCGAAAAATGAATGGTGCGTGTTAGTATATTGCAACTTGCAAGCATTTCTCAGTCGGGCCAAAAAGTGTAGCATTTATGGATAAGCAATGTGGACTAACAGTACACCAGTACTTCATAAAGAAGTGTCTTGTTAATGTTTTAGTTGACTGCTTGTACGCAGCGCGTAGACAGTAGCAGTGTGAGGTCATGTGGGCTCAAAGGTGTCTTATACAACAAGCTGCAAGGTAATGTCACATGTGCAAAAATAAAAGACACAAAGGTAAAATGGTTGCATGGTTCGGGCTAACTAAGCAAAGGCTAGAATGACCCTAGGGGGGACCATATATAACTATTAGTGTCTACTCTACTACTACCTGATTTGTACTAGTGTTTTATGTTATATATATACTATTAACTCATTTTTCAATCTTGCTACTGACCAATAGGGGGAGGTGTATATGACGCCTAAAAAATGTGTAATGTTTTCTAGGCGCACTACCGACCATGACCACCATTGCCGGGGCCAGCGAAGGCGACGCGGAGGGAGAGGATGCGGCAGTTGCCGATACCGATGATAGAGCGGTAGGGGGAGTGCCAGCACCAGTGGCGGGCGGTGGTAAGTTAGATTCATAATCCTTAACTATTGTTGACACTACACTCACTGCAAGGGTGTACTGTATGTATATACTGTACTGTTGAGACTTAGGGCCCCATTAGGATGGTGGGCGGATTGCCCCCACCGGGCTGGCGGTAGTCACCGCCGACCCCGCAGGGGCAAACCTCCCACCATCCCTGTAGAAAAGACCCTCCACATGTCGACCGGGCAGAAAAGGGTTCAATATGGTGGCGGTGTCTGAACACACCGCCAGCCATATAATCTGCATTTTGGAATGCCTTTACGTGGCGGCCTCCTCCAGTGCCCCGGGCTCCAGCCACTGCCCTCCAGTGGTACGGCGCCACCGTCTGGCGGCTGCCCGCCGCCAACGCAATACCATCTTTCTTTGGTGCCCCCCCACTGTGGCTGCAACTGCCGCACCCTCAGACGCCGCGTCGCCCATCTAGAGGAGCAGATGTGTGTCCTCCAGCAATCCCACCCCACACCTTAGTCCCTGTCTTCTGCCCCTTTTTTAATTCTTGTTTGAGTGGGTGGGAATTGGGCGTTGGGGTTTTGGACTTTTTTCTGGACTTTCTTACGGACATTGGTTGGGGTTAGGGAGGGGGGTGGGTCAGCTTTTGTGGGTTTTTAGTTTATTTTTGTTAAGGTCAATTAAATCTATTTTTCTATGTTACATGCAATGTTAATGTTTTGTAGGTGGGATTACTGTTTTACATCACACTGTTTCCTTGCTGGTGCAGGCCCACCCATAGCCAGTGTTTGATTTAAATAATTGGCTGACTGTGTAAGACACAAACAGATAGATGCGACACCCCTCACTGATTGAGTTGTCCTACTAGTACTTTCAGCCTCTCCTCTAGTCTATGCATTCTCTATCTGGACTCAAAGGGGTGTGTGAAATTGAATTCATTGAAAACATGTCCATTATTAATTCTGCCTCCCCCAAACTTCTCTTACCTTTGCTTGATGTTTAACTTAGGCACAGCAATGGCTGCATGGTGAAGATGGTTTCCTTTTTCTAACATGCCATGATTGGGGTGGTGGTGGTAGTATAGTAGTAGTAGTAGACACTGGCAGGGCAGCAGCATTTGCAAAAAAAGAAAATGAGACAGTCAGTCGCCTTTGAGAGACTGTTCGAGGAGTAGTAGAATGAAGTACAGTACAGAACTTACCGAGCAACAATAATATGCTAAAATATTTTACAACAAAACATAATGGTGGTGGGGATAGCCTACTAGACAGAGTTACAAACTATAGTTGTGTCGAGTCACTTGACTAGGCCTACAGCGTAACAGTTAGTGCTGTGTATGAGGAATGACAACAAATCCAATCAATGCCGGCAATTAATGCTGAGGTATGTGTTCCTTTGTTAAATAAAATCACCTCTAAAATATTCTACTCATGGGTGGGCAAGCAGAAGAAGATCACCGCTCTGCCTTGAAATTGAAGTACTGTTGCTTTCGCCACATCCCCCCAGCAAGCGTGTGATTTAGTATTGGTGTACATTTACTTTAGTCACACCTCGACAATAAGTCACACAGCCCGGGGGAAGAGGGTTAGGGTTTGTTGAATGGATGGGAAGGCGGTTTGGGGAAAGGTTTGACAGTGAAAAACAGTACGCATGGACAAACAAACGACAATCTTTGAAGACTACCATATCCATATGTTAAGGGAGAAAAAGGAAATGCATGCATGATGATGATTGATAAGGAGACCCGGATTACATACACTTCTTGTTCTGGTGTTCCGGCCTTAATACTTTTACAGATAGCAAATAGAAATTTTAAATATTGGTAGGGATGAATCGTAAACAGAGAGCAAACCTAATGATGATAATAACAACAACAAGAACACACTGTTGTAAAGATTGCAGACAAAAAAATGAATCAAATGATGAAAGATGAAAGTTTATACTGTTACTGTGTTATCCTGGCCAAAAATGTGGACTGGATTTGCATCTCGGCATTCCTCTTGGTCCTCTCGTCCATGAATCTTGGGTGTCGCCACTCGCCACTGCCCGCCTGGAAAAAAATGTCGATTTATTGGTAAGGTAAGTGTGCATTGTAATGTTTTCCCAAGTATAGGGTAAGGCCCGGCCTGTAATTGTAGATGGAAAAACAAAGGGGATATTGAGTAACAAAGTTGAAATAAATGAACAAGTTATGGTGTTGTGCAACAAGAACACTTTCCGAGGCGGCATGTATGCATCATCTCTACTCTAGTCTGTTTCCAGCATTGACCTTCAACAACAACAGGGGAGAGCAGGCCCACAGTGACAGGCCTGACGGCACGTTGCTTGGCACGTCCTACGTTTAGAGTACTTTTTTTTTTTAAAGAGTTGGACAAAGGCAACCCACCGCTACACTCGACTCCACTTCTACACAGACATTTGGGTCTGCTGTGGTTGTTGTTGACGTGTTTACCTTTAGGCTTTTATGCCACTCATGAAACGTCCTCCTGACTTGCTTTTATTCCATCAATCATCTCCGATACTTGTACTGACTGACTGTGAAGATTGGCCTGCAGTAGAAGTAAAATATTGTTATTACACAACAAGAGTAGAAATATTATTGACTTGAGTCACTCTTTAGTGTGTACAGTAAGACTACTAGTACACTTTGACTTCACTTCGTGCACAACAAACAAACAACAAAAACACCAATCGCTCAGAGTCAGGTGTCCAATGCATGCCATTAATTGTCATTACCTGTTCCTTCTCATCTTAAGTTAACGGGCCGTCTTTTTCGCCATCATCATCATGGTCGGTGCTGTTGTCAATCATACTCAGTGCGCAGATTGTGTCCCCTTCCTGTATTCAATTAAAAGCAATGTATCAAGCTGCAGGAGAAGTACAAATTTCTTATTTGCAAGAAGGGGAAAATTCACCTTGAGTTATGTTTAGTGTGTACTGTAGAAAGATGATTAGTGCATAATGACATAACTTCATGTACAACAAACAACAACAAAAACACTCAGTCTGCGACTCTGCGTCCAATACATGGCATCAATCATTACCTGCTCCATCTCATTTTCAATTAATGGGCAGTCTCTCTCGGCTCTGAAAGGAGGATAGCTATAGTAGTCATCTGATTCATGCTCCACTTCTTTTGTTGGGACTAGGAAAGTTTTTATTTTTTCTTCTATTTTCCATCATCCAATCATCATTCATGAGGGCAATGGATTTAGGCGGGAGAATCAGTATGATGGAGCAGAGGAGCTGGATCCGGAGGACTGTACTGTCAAATTGCAGACACCTGAAACTTGTATATTAAATAAGAAGAGTAGAAGACGGTGGTAATGGATTTGTTGTGATTCACAAGTTTGTAACCGGAATGACAGACACACAAATAAAGGGGAAAAAAGGGAGGAAGACAGTAAGTGCAAGCCTAATTGTCAGGGAAGTATAGCTCGTCCTCAAACTCTGGGGGTTCAGCCAGTAGTAGGTAATCATGTGACACACTACTTCCGTCACCTGAGCCGCTGTCCTCATCTTCCTCCCTTGCTTCATGTATTGTGTAATTCGGTGGTATGAAGTGCTGATTCATTTTGATCATTGTTAACCTCTCCACGTTTTTGGGCGAGAGACTGGTCCTTCTCACTGTTACAATGGAACCAGCAGCACTGAAAACACGTTCAGAAGAGACACTTGCGACAGGGCAAGCCAGATAGCCTATCGCCAGCCTGCTGAGCAGTGGCCAGTCAGACCTTTTCCTATACCAATACTGCAATGGGTTTTGATCAATGTACACCTCTGTTGGGTCGTCCAGATAGGCCTGGACCATCCGCTCAATGTTCATGTGTGCTGCTGGTAAGCTTTCGGGCACTTTTCTCTGTGCATCAGCACAGTGCTTATTAATGCCTAACTGTACATACCAATCATCTAACGATTCTACTGGGCCTAATGATCCAGTTATTGTTGCTGTAGTGGATAGTGATGGTGAGTGTTGTGATCCAAACGCACTGCCCTCAGCCTCCGAAGTTGCACTTGATGCTGCATGCCCTGCTGCAGTACTTCTTGTGGGTTGATCTTGCGGGCTTTTAATTAGCAGCCGTTCATTTTCCAACTTACTCGCTGCCTGAGCTATACAAGTTTTGTAGCGGGCAACATCAATCTCTGAAAAAGGAAAGAATGTCTTCAGTCCAAATTTTGCCTGTGGATCCAGAATTGTGGCACAAATGTAATGTTCTTGTGACAAAATTTTATTTTATATCCTTGTATTTTCAGCTAAGCGACGGGCTAAGCTCTCCACCAAGTCATAGTCTCCCTTTTTGTCCTCTACACCTTTGTATGATTCAGACACATTCTTCAACTGATGCTCTAGCATTTGCAATAATGGGATAGCTTGGCCCATTGTACAGTCCTCCTTGCTGACTTCACGTGTGAAGACCTCAAAAGGACGAAGCATCTCAGTCAGGCATTTAACTAGGCCCCATTGCTCCATCTGAATGGTCATGCCTTTAACAGTAGCATCCCCTTTTTGCCAGACATATTCATTGAGTGGCCTGTACTGCTCAAACAGACGATCAAGCATGTAATACGTTGAGTTCCAACGTATTGCCACCTCTTGGATGAGTGCTTTGACTGGCATCCTATAATCACGTTGAATGATCCTCAGCTGCTTCCGAGCTCTAAAAGAATAGCTGAAATGAGTACATATTCTTCGGCAGATGGCCAGTAAGTCTCTGACTATGGGTTCTTTTTTCAGAAAGTCTTGAACTATAATGTTTATGCAGTGCGCCAAACACGGAACCCTGAAATAGGAACCAAGATCCATGGCCTTAAGTACATTACTGCCATTGTCTGTGGCAACAAAACCAATACTAAGCCCTCTTGGGCGCAGCCATTCAAAAACCTTGCTGCGAAACTCTTGCAAAATGTTTACAGCAGTATGAGATTTCTCCATGGCGAACATGGCTACAGTTGCATGTTTCCGAGTACCTTTAAAAATCGCAGCTGTGTCAAAAGCACCTCGTTCAGCTAGCTTATCTCTAACCCCCACAAAATAGACCCAGTGTGCCGTGATGCACATGTAATCTGTGGCTTGGCAACTGGTCCACATGTCTGTTGTCAGGTGGATATTGTGAACAGCACTCTGCTGCAAAGCTTGTCCAACCAATTCTAGCACATCATGATGTAGTGCCGGAACAGCAATTCTTGCGAAATAGGACCGGCTGGGAACCTTCCATTTAGGGCAGATGGCTGACACAAATTCAAGGAAACCCACCCCTTCCACAAATGAAAAAGGGAGAAGGTCCAGCGCTAACATTTTAGCCAGCTTCGCATTGTACAACCGTGCCGTTGGGTGGTTGCGTTGGAACTGCCCCTCCAACCTAAGCATGCTCTCAATGGTAGGCTGGATTACTTTCCTTTGTGGTGCTGTTGTTTTCATTAACCCACTTAGGCTCAACGACGCAGTTTGTCTCATTACGGTACTCGGTCGCCTTGGTGTCGCAGCCTGACTCTGAGTATGGCTCTTACTGCGGTGCCACTCAGATGTTACTGAGGAGGATGTGGGCGGTACCACTACACTACTGGGGACAGGGCTAGAAATGCCTCCCTCTTCTTCACCTTCCACCGCAATAATATCGCCCCCTGATTCTTCCTGACCAACTTCAATGGGTTGAGTTTTTCTACTTTCTTTTAACTGAAGTAGGTGATTCTCCCACACGATAGTGTGGTGTATTTGAGATGACTTGCTTGGCCTCCAGTAACATAGTTTGTACCAAGCTTACCCCGCCGAACACCTTGTCGACAAATTTAGCATATAGCAACATTCTCTTCCTTGGTGCTAACAGAAAAGAAGTCCCAAACTGGGGAGGAGAACTTTCTAGCACTGCTGGATGTGCCACTTTCAATACCAGATGAACTGGAGGGTGTGCTTGGAATGTGACCCTGTGCAGCTACACTGTGACTTTTACTACCACTACCTACTGAGATGGTTGAGCTGGATGTAGGTCCCTGCCGGGCCTTGGGAAATATGGCAGCTGGAGGTAGTGGTGGTGTAACCTGTGTTGGTGATATCCGTGCTACATCCCGCTCAGTAGCAGCCATTCTGGATAGGGTGAGAATGTTGGTCTCCAATCCCTTTGGGTGCGGGAGTGATGTGCGTGATGACTGGCTCGTCTTCATCAACATCACCCCCCTCTTCTATATCTACCTCCATAACTCTAAGTTTTTCTGGGACCTTCCTTTTCAGAAGCATTGTCTTGTGGCTTGCATCACTCTCAGACTGAGCTGGTGGCTGCCAAGTGGCATCACGATCATCAGAAGCGGGGCTTGAAGAAGAAGATGATGGACTAAGCCTCCTTTTCCTTGCTGGTGGTCTGGAAGACAATAGATCTTCCGAAACAGTGGTTTGTCTCCACTTTGTCTGCAGGAAGCTCGATTTCCTGAAATGCTGTTCTTGTTGCTGCTTCTGCTGTTCTTGTTGCGGCTGCTGCTGTTCTTGTTGCAGCTGCTGCTGTTCTTGTTGCGGCTGCTGCTGTTCTTGTTGCGGCTGCACACTTATCTGCTGAGTTTCCACCTGCGTTGATTGTGTACTACTTTGCGATGATGACATTTCAACATCGCTGCTCGTTAGTAGACTGGCTACATCTGCGACACTCAAGGCCTTGGACCTAGGTTGGTGGGGTTGGACCGCTGGTGCTGCTCCCAGCTTGGTTCCTAGACAACGCTGCTGCAGGTGTAACTTTTTTGGTGCCCAAAAAAACATTGGCCGGCACACCAGTCGTGGTTAATGGCACTTCCTTTTTCTGTTCCTTCTTCTCACCGGCAACTTTCTCGGTACTGGACCTGGTACCTTTCTTTGGGGCCATCTTCTTCAGATGTCAGGCAGGACGCAGATGCACAACAAGTTCTGGTCACACGTGGACGTGATGCGCAGCAGGACTTCTGTCTGGCTGGCAGTACAACGGGTGATGATGATGACACCTCCTCCTCTGGCTTTTTGTGCACCTAAAAGCAAATAAGCCAGGAGAAGAACATCAGTGAAATGTTGCATTTGTTGTTGTGGTTCAGTTACTTACTACTGTACTAGTGCAAACAAAAGATATAGTCTAGCCATTTCTGACTTTTTTTTCAACAAGGGCTATGTTATACTACTGTGTACAGTCACACACTACACTCTCAGGAAGGATAGGAAAGATAATAAGAACCACCAAAATAAAAATGTAATGGAAGTGGGGTGGACCCTATTTGCCATTAAATTATTTGAGCATCTCATCATCCATGGAGCTGCTGCTGGCAAAGGGGGTGGATGGATGGAAGCAGTAAGCCAATAGGAAAACCATGCAGGCCTATATGGCAAAAGCAGGACACTAATAACTCCCAACACAAAAAAAGTCCACCAGCCACATGGACACTCACAAATCACAAACAAGCAGGGGGCCTGGGAAACACCAGAAGCTAATAAAAGGCCTATAAAAGCCAGGCAAAGGATGCATGCTAAAGCACACTGCTCTGCCTTTTTAATGCAACAAAATGCAAATACGAAAATTCACAGGCCCCAAAAAGGTCTGCAGGGTGCATGCATTGCACACCAACACACACCAGACACACACAACAAAAGCATGTCTTTAAGACAACCAACATCAGAAAGCCCACCCCAAAAAAACACACTTGCCAACTCAATCCAATGCCATCCATGCCCTAAATGATGTCTAAATTGAACAGACCACACAGAAACACTTGATTAATACAGCTATGGCTACCTGCTCTGATCCTACTGGATGAAAGTAGGCCTGTTGGCAGACAAGGCCAGACAAGCTTGCAGGCCTAGGCTTCAAAATGGCCACCAGCCACATGGCCAGGCCCAACAACATCAGAAAGCCCACCCCAAAAAAACACACTTCCCCAACTCAATCCAGTGCCATCCATGCCCTAAATGATGTCTAAATTCAACAGACCACACAGAAACACTTGATTAATACAACTGTGGCTACCTGCTCTGAGCCTACTGGATGAAAGCAGGCCTGTTGGCAGACAACAAGGCCAGACAAGAGACAACAAGCTTGCAGGCCTAGGCTTCAAAACGGCCACCAGCCACATGGCCAGGCCCGACAACATCAGAAAGCCCACCCCAAAAAAAAACACTTCCCAACTCAATCCAGTGCCATCCATGCCCTAAAGGATGTCTAAATTCAACAGACCAAACAGAAACACTTGATTAATACAGCTGTGGCTACCTACTCTGATCCTACTGGATGAAAGCAGGCCTGTTGGCAGACAAGGCCAGACAAGCTTGCAGGCCTAGGCTTCAAAATGACCACCAGCCACATGGCCAGGCCCAACAACATCAGAAAGCCCACCCAAAAAAAACACACTTCTACAACTCAATCCAATGCCATCCATGCCCTAAATGATGTCTAAATTCAACAGACCACACAGAAACACTTGATTAACAGCTGTGGCTACCTGCTCTGAGCCTACTGAATGAAACCAGGCCTGTTGGCAGACAACAAGGCCAGACAAGAGACAACAAGCTTGCAGACCTAGGCTTCAAAATGTCCACCAGCCACATGGCCAGGCCCAACAACATCAGAAAGCCCACCCCAAAAAAACACACTTCCCAACTCAATCCAATGCCATCCATGCCCTAAATGATGTCTAAATTCAACAGACCACACAAAAACACTTGATTAACAGCTGTGGCTATCTGCTCTGAGCCTACTGGATGAAAGCAGGCCTGTTGGCAGACAACAAGGCCAGACAAGAGACAACAAGCTTGCAGGCCTAGGCTTCAAAATGGCCACCAGCCACATGGCCAGGCCCAACAACATCAGAAAGCCCACCCCAAAAAAACAGACAACACAGAAACACTTGATTAATACAGCTGTGGCTACCTGCTATGAGCCTACTGGATGAAAGCAGGCATGTTGTTGGCAGAGTAGGCCAGACAAGCTTGCAGGCCTAGGCTTCAAAATGGCCACCAGCCACATGGCCAGGCCCAACAACATCAGAAAGCCCACCCCAAAAAAACACACTTCCCCAACTCAATCCAATGCCATCCATGCCCTAAATGATGTCTAAATTCAACAGACCACACAGAAACACTTGATTAATAAAGCTGTGGCTACGTGCTCTGATCCTACTGGATGAAAGCAGGCCTGTTGGCAGACAAGGCCAGACAAGCTTTCAGGCCTAGGCTTCAAAATGGCCACCAGCCACATGGCCAGGCCCAACAACATCAGAAAGCCCACCCCAAAAAAACACACTTCCCAACTCAATCCAATGCCATCCATGCCCTATATGATGTCTAAATTCAACAGACCACACAGAAAACACTTGATTAATAAAGCTGTGGCTACCTGCTCTGATCCTAGTGGATGAAAGCAGGCCTGTTGGCAGACAAGGCCAGACAAGCTTGCAGGCCTAGGCTTCTAAATGGCCACCAGCCACAAGGCCAGGCCCAAGAACAGAAATCCCACCCCAAAAAAACACATTTCCCAACTCAATCCAAAGCCATCCAGGCCCTAAATGATGCTTTAAAATGAAATACATTAAAAAAACACCAAAGGAACAGTTGCTTCATCATGCACGCACCCATGAGGCCATGACTAGCTCGGGCCTACTACTGACTACTACTACCCACAACATTTTTTTTAAAAAGGAATGATAGTTACCAAAAATAAATTGTAGTTACAACAACTGCAATGCCCCCATTCAAACAGACACAACAACCACTTACTTGTAAAATATCCAATTAAAAAATCCTCAAATCCAATTGTAATGATGCAGCAGACAAAAAGAGTGATCTTTCCAGCTCAAAATCCAAAGGCAGAATGAGCAGGAGATGGACAAACCACTGGGAGGAGCCTGCTGGACAGGAACAGGAAGTTGGAGATTCTGTGGCACTTCCTCCCTCTCCCCACCTTTTTAAAAAAGGACTCCTTGCACAAAAAAGGACAGCCAAATGTCAATCTGAGGAGTTGTTTTCATCCAAATCATCATTTGCAGAAGGTTTCATGCTGCTAGAGCTGATATTCTTCTCCAAATTGAAAATTTTACATGTTCGAGTTCTCGAGCTTCACATTAGTTCCGCCGGATGTCGATGGCGTGTCCAAAGTGACTTGATCGCGTTCTCTCGCTCCCTGTTGCGTTGGATATGACGTGTTCGGGGTCTCTTGCTCCTTTTCGCGTTCGATATGACGTGCCTGCGTCCTCACGCTCTTGCTCGCGGTGGAGAATGACGTGTTCGAGATCTCAATCTTCTCATACTCTCACGGTGCATGATCGCGAGAAGAAAGACGTGATCGCGAGAAGAAAGACGTGATCGCGCGACAAATGACATGATCGCGCGACAAATGACGTTAATGTGGGCGTGAACTGTCGCGAGACAGCGCAAATGGCTACCAACAATCCAACATCTCGTTGAGAACGCGACCGGATCGGGAAAACTTGTCGGCGAACGCGGGGATTCAGGTAAGGCGATCGCGCACATGCGAGAATGTATTTTTTTACAGCACGAGCAAGAAAAAAATTACCAGTAGGATGCGGATTGCGGAAATTTTGACATTTTCGCACTTTCCGCGGAACGCGAAAATGTCAAATTATCGCAATTTCCGCGAGCGGAACGGAATTTTAGCCCAGGCCTACAAAAAACATATTTTCCTCATATTTCTATGATGGAAAGTTCTTTAATCTGCGGGGAGCCACAAACTTCTTTCTACTCAGCATTCTCCTAAGTCAACTGATAAAACTGGTACCTCACTTGTGTGGGTAGGCTTAGTGCCCCTACAGGAAACAACCCTATTCACAATATGGATACATCACAATTTTCCACTCAAAGCTAACCTGTTTTTTGCAAAGTAGGTAGCTGTGGATTTTGATTTAATGCTCAGCTGGCACCCAGGGAAAACTAGCAAACCTGTAAATTTTTGAAAAATATACACCTAACAGTATCCAGGATGGGGTGACTTCCGTGGTTTTCAACAGGTTGTTTTACCCATGATCCCATGCAAACCTCAAACTTTGACAGGTTGATTAACCTATGCATCTCCACGGAGGAGCAGCAAGTCTATTGGGGCCAGGGTGGGATGGAGCAAGGGCCGATGCCAAGGGTGTAGTGCAGTTCCTATATTCCTGATAGGCCCTGCGCATTGGAATAATATACACTATAGTTTTGACATAGGACTGAGGCCAGTATGTCTCTATCGAGTACATTACACTTAATTACTTGTGTGTGCCAGCTAACTCAGAGGTCACTAGAAACCTATCGAATAAACAAGAAGGAATTAGTTTCTGACAACCGCATAAACATGACAACTTTGTTTCCCTTAGAGGTGGAAACAATAGATAACAGTTTCACTTAGTCAATCGTGCATGCTTCGTGTCTACAGAGTTGCACGGAAATAGAGACGGGCGTTTCAATAAAAAGGGGGTTTATTGAACAGTCTTATTTCTCATGCAAGAGATATGAACTGCTACAATCCTAAGACAGGATGCGAAGTATAATACGTGCAGAGTTAGCAGTAATATAAAATAATACCGCAATAGCATGGTTTGTAGATATGACATATATTCATAAAATACATACGTAAATAACACAGGCTAAAATGTGAATACTCATCTGATGCTTCTAAATAGTTCTACCCCAGTGTACCTAACTTAAGTGTAGTATGAGATAAGAAGTAGGTGCTGTTTTCTAAAGTATAGCTAGCTATAGTTTTAGTTTTGCCAAGAGTTGCCAAAAGTTTCTCTAAGTTCTAGTCTGCTGTATACCTTAGAATGTGTGAGGTTAGAATCTCTTTCCGGGACTTGATATCAAACATCCCGCAAGGGGAGTTAGAAACACTGGAGCTGGATTCTCTGCAAGGAGGATGACAGCGTCTGGTCAGTGCATCAGGCGGGAACTCGATCTCCTTCCGAACCTGCTGTGGCGAACAGCAAGTAGGCAGTCAAACTGGGCCGTACCGGAACCATGATTTGCCAGGGCAAGTGCAGGTATATGTATACCTTGAAGGTGTTTAGGAATGCCTGTATTGACGTAAACGTCGGGCATCGGAACGTCGTGAATGAACCCCTAAGGAATAGATGTTCATGCATACTAAATGTGTTCATGGAGAAATCAATATCCAAGCAAGTGAAATTCCTAAAGGCTTAAGAGTCTGGTTTTCCAACAACTCGTTGTGACGTGGCTTGACGGATGTAGGAGACCATGCCTGTATTTGGTTAGCATGGATAATGCCTAAATAAGGGCTGGATTTTCTATGCCTAAATAAGGGCAATATGAATTGTACCTATATAAGGGCATAAATTGGGAAACCTATATACGGAATCTAAATTTACACACAACACCCACTCCAGTTTCGTATGAACGACGTTACTAAATCCCAAACATACTAAACATATCTAAAAGAGAGTATCGCATGATTAGCTAACACATGCTAAAACATATCTAAAAACATATGTCCTAAAAATGCATTACAAAACCTTTGCTATGCATAAGGTGCTGTACATATTAAAAGCAATATTTCATTCTAAGCATATGTGTGCATTTGAAATGCTAAAAAGAATGAACCAGAAATATATACACATGATGAAATGGCTCGTTAATTCAGGGAAAAAAAGGGCCGAAACCATTTCATATCAGGTTAACACAAACCAATTGTTGATGTGACAAGGTGGCATAACGTCCCTGGAAGATATTCAAAGAATTCCGTTCTCTATGAGTAGTTCTACTATAAGCAGATTACTGTGCCAAAAAAGGGAAAAAAATACAAATTTGGAGAAAAAAAATTAATCATAGGAAAAAAGTTCCAAAGTTAGTCCCTTGTCTGAAAAGAATGAAGGCCAAATTCAGAGTCTCATCGGAACACTGTGTGCCTGAATCAAAAGTCAGTGTGTGGGCCTGGAGAAAACATGAAATCTTCTAATCCTGTAGACAAAAAGTCGTCTTTCATTGTAGGTGAAAGTTGGAATACCTCGTTTAGAAGATTAACTGCACATAGATGTGAACTATCGCCTTCAGCATTGGTTGCATCAGCAATGTTCGAATCATATGTTACCTGCGTGCCTGATGTTTCTTCTCGTACCTCAGCAGTAGCAATTTGCGTCTGTGAGATCTCAATGAATGCCGTCATCAGAAATGGTAGCTGCTGGGGACAACACAGAGCATGGGCCGTTACCGGGTCCAGCAGAGTATCGATATCCGTAGGCATGACTGATGGGAGTGTTAGACAGATGTCTAGCACGCATTCTTCACCGCAGAGCAGGCAGCGTAGAACAGGTAAGATGCAATCTTGCCAGATTGGTCTGAATGACAGAAACCATGTGGTGTTTAATTCTCGTAGACGAGGTAAACCCAAAATATGGACAATGCTCTCACGACACTTCATCTCCAATAGAGCTCTCTCCATGGTGAATTGGGTGTCGCTGGTGATTTGGCTTGCCATATCGTTGCAGTAGGAGCGAAAATAGGATCCCTGCAACGAGTGCTAAAAGGAGCGGCAGTCCGCCAAACACAGAGTGAACGAAGTTTGGAAATATGCTGAGGACTGCTTGAAAAGGTGCTAACAGTCCTGCACATACGTTCTTAAATACATGTATAATACCGCTCGTATCAGACATGTTTAAGATACGACCTTACATTTCTGAGAAATGTACAGGGCAGTTTGTATACAAAAGGGTATGTATCTCGGCAGAAGTCCTTGCAACTTGGAGATCATATGTTTCTCTGGCCGAGGTCAGGGGCACTGTTTTCTGTAAAAGAACGGCTTTCATTCTGCTTAGAGTATCAATTCGTATAGAAGAGATGTTCAGTGAAGGCCATAAAGGCGACTCCCTGACTGTCTATTTGTGGAAACAAGACTTGCATACAGCAAGTGACCCTGGATGTAACCGTAACTAGATATGGAATACCTGGCAACATGCCACAGCAGCTGTGATTATTCAACATGATGTAACTCCCATTAGAAAGTTGCCCAAAAATTGGATTAATCACTGCAGCCGGTGAACCTTGCAGGTGACAGGATAAGTTTGTAGTGGAACCATCACAGGCCCCGTGTAAGTTAATACCCTGACAAAGGAGAGAACCGCTTAGTGCGTGTTCACAGTTTTCACTGCTAAGAAACACTTCACGTTCCCCACTCCAACATCTATGTGTGTAAGGTAAATCCCAGGATGTCTTGATGTATTCTTTACCCAACCTTTCATATTTGCCTTCTGGTATATGTTTTAGGCAATACTGAAAATGGAAAGTTGTAACAGGCAGAGTAATTTTACCATGTATGATCCACTCAGTTGCCGTTTTTTCTGCCACTGTGAATGGTAATTTTTCCAGTTTTTCAATGCTCAGCATAGTGTAGTCTGCTCCCCTTTGTGCCATTCTGATCTGTTTATCAGTGAGATTGAATTCTGAAAACAGCAACGTAGTGTTGATCAAACGCTAAAACACATAGCCTGCACGCAAGTTTTGTAGCGTCCAGCCCAATAGCATGATAGAACGTAGCTGAGACTGACCATGTTGCAACATGACCAAGTCCTGCTCCATGATGTCTATGACAGAAGACACAATGCTGTCCAATGAATATATTCTGGACGACAGAGTCGTTAACCCATTGTCTAGTACAGAGAGAGTTTTCTCTAAATTAATACGATCAATTTCTCGTATTCATTCTGCAGTCTCTGCTTGGGTAACCTTCCATGCTTCATTATAAGTAGGCTTTCCTGTTTTCAGTTTCTATTTTTGGTGAATTCTGGTGGTGTTTTTTCAGTGTTTTCCAGTGATTTCAAAACCTCAAAAAAACAGTGTTTTTCAGTGGTTACTCATTTTTGCCCCATAAAAAACAACTGAAACGGTGTTTTACCGGTGTTTATGGAACGCTTTGCTTTTATTATTGTACTGGTAGGCCAGACATGGACCAGTACAGTTGGCTAGAGTTCTCCGTTCCCCATCGCCATTTGAAAACATCTAGCCTGGACAAGAAGTGCAAAGAAGTTATAGGAGCCCATTATACTCCAGGGGGAAACATCCTTTACCATGCAACCATTACAACGCGGTATGGTTACATTGTGGTTTTAACAACGCAAGTCGTTACACCGACTTGCACTGGAGGGCGATGTAGGCTAAGGAATAGTGTGAATTACTATTCCAACACCTTCCCTACTGTACGTAGACTGGAGTTGGAATAGTAATTCACACTATTCCTATGTCCAGCGCCCTCCAACGCAAGTCGATGTAACGACTTGCGTTGTTAAAACCGCGATGTAACATACCGCGTTGTAATGGTACGCGTTGTTACATCATACATCCTACTCCAGGGCAGTTTGCAAATGAGGATGCAAAGTGGGTACCGACTGCTTTGCAATCTGCTCTTCAATTTGAAATGTTTATGACATATAAATGAATCACATCACAACATATATATTTGTAGAGTGAAAAACCTCCAGCCTCATGAATATTAATGATGCATGTCACATTTTGTACATCTTATTGAATTTTCTTCGAATGTACGACAGAGGCCTAAGATAGACAGCAGGCCTCCGTGCCTGTGTTGGCAGTCCCAGCATGTCATCATGTTTTAAGCATCCCTTGTCTCTTAAAGGAACAGGCGCTGCTTTTATTTTATTTTTTGTAATTGACATGTTGGCAAGACACTGGAGAGTGGTCCCCTGGACCACTGTAAACTCACCCTGAAACTACGCGATTCCTAAAGGAGAAACTGTCAGGTTTGGGTCAATAACAGTCAAAGGTTTTGCAGCACAGTTGCGTCACAGACCTCTGATACCCCCCACTGTGACCATCAAACAGGAGGGGGTGGAGTATTCTATTTGTGCTTCGCCCTGAATCACGGAAGATGTTCTGTGAGTCAGAACTAGTTTTCCGATGTATAAACGATGTTTCCACAAATCACAAAGCCTGTATTTCTGCAATCTGCAGACTTTTTGACATGTTTTTATGCGACTCATATGTATCACGAGCAACATCTGCAGATAATATAGGACATGTCAGGATCCCGCCTCAACCACTTCTCCCAACGTTATCAATGTGTCCCTCACTATTCCAGTTCCATGACCTAAGCTATCAAAGTGCATAGAAACATGACACAAAACAAAACACAAACAATGTTTAACGTTACTCCTCCTTTTATCTGCGACCTGTTGTGTTCTTACCAGCTAAAAATCCAGGAAATGTGTGGGCTCTTGGAGTTCATTAAAAGTGGAGGGATTTCTCAACAAATGTGTTGTCAATTAAGTCGCTAAAATGTAGCACTCAAAACAGGTCTTAAGCATCCGAAATGCTCTATGCTCACGTCGTAAAGAAGAATACGCACCCCTATATAGAGCGCAAAAACAATGCCACAAAGTCGGGATGCAGCAGCGGTGTAAATTTGATCAGCGCGCGACGCTCTGTTCTCCACAATTCCAGTGCCAGGTATATTTGTAATAGAGGAGCGCGCGAGCAGACAGGCGCATCACCTGTTGGGGCCCTTCCTGCTCACGGGCTGTCCAGCAGAAGCAGCGGCAGCTGCAGCCGGCTTGTCCGGTCAGTAACCACTCAGTAGTGGGGCGGCATTTCACGGAGCATGGACCTGCGCTTCTGTGAGGCGCTGTACTTCAGGGAGCTGCACGGGCTAGAGTAATAGCGCGTCACCGCTGATTATACTCTGCATGACGCAGATCTGGGGGGCTTTAAGCTTCTGTCGGGACTGCAGGGGCAACCGCCAGAAGACATGGAGGAAAATGAACGCCAGACGCCCGATCATCTCGACAGCAGGCGGATGACGGGTGAGTAACCGAGCCGAGTGACTACGGGGGCCACACGGACACGGCAGCTCCTGTAACCCAAGGCAGTGAACGACATTTGTATTCGTATATTTTGCGTGTAAAATGTGTCAACTAACACGTATGTACTGCACCAAGCAATGTACAGTATATTTGGAAAGTTGTTTGCTTCTTGGCAGCTCATTACGTGCATGGTTTGTTGATGCTACTTTTAGTGACACCAGGAACATGATACCAGAGGCGCAACTAGAGCCAAATTTCGGGGGGGGGGGGGGGCTGAGCAAAAATTTCGGGGGGGGGGGCTGAGCAAAAATTTCGGGGGGGACTGAACTTTAAGCAATAGGCAGAGTGGAGCTGCAGGGGCTCTTAGAAGGGGTGAAACAACAGCAAGGCCTCATTAACATGCAAATGGTCTTTTAAAGACCTGTGAAGTGCTCGGGTGCGGCTGCTTTTTTGCCCGGGAAGGTGTCTCATCCCGGGCTGCCACACACGACGGGGGGGGGGCTGAAGCCCTGTGAGTCCAATGGGTGTTGCGCGCCTGCATGATACCCTGGGAGTCACGCACTGAGGCGCCATCATATCCAATGGCATCTGCAGCTATAATGTCTGCCCGCAGTGCACTAGCGGCAAACTACGCTTTTACGACGGTAAATGCCGTTACCTTGTTTACTTTGAGCACGCGCTGTAATAAGAAAATGACTAGTGCTGTGAGGATGCCAGACTTTGTTTACTGTGGCGAAAACTACAGAAGGCATGCAACAAGTGGATGAACTATCAGTGTGTGCGTGTTCCATTCACGAGTATTCCCTCTTAGTCTGCCCTCGACGAGTTAGCTGTCTACTGGGCCCTCTAAGTGGGCTACTATTTCATCTTAACAACCTACCCGGTTTCTGCGCTCAGCCCCGCCCACAGGGGCTCTGAGAAGAGGCGAAAGAACAACAAAGCCTGCCTCGTTATCTAAATGGTCTTTTTAAAGACCTGTGAAGTACTCGGGTGCGGCCGCAGTCAGAGAGACGGCAGCCCACAACAGCTCCTCTCCCCCGTCAACTATGAAAATCAGTGACACTCGGTTTAAACCGGGTCAGCTGATTTTCATCCGGTAGTGTACTGTCGGTGAGATTCGGTTTAAACCGAATTCCGGACAGCCTAATTATAAGCAGCGTAGATACCGGCATATATGAAACGTTTTAGACGCGGTTTTCTTGGTCCTAGCAATAATTCCCTAAGGCCTGCCCCTTCTTGAGGTAAAGTTAAGTGTTGTTTTACATTCTTCAGTGTAGCTTTCTGTAGCCAATCAAGGCAAAGTTTCCCTACGCTGTATGTTGTTACTACCCCTGGATGCTGTCTTTGAACATAGCGTGGGTCTGGCCTATTGATAGTGAAACCCTGAGTTTTGTTCAGGAATCGATCCTGACAGTTATTCGTGTCTGTGGGCCAGAGCAACCATTGTTTCCATTCTGGATCTGATCTGTCCTTATGCAAAATATTATGTACGTCGACCTCCCCCCGTGTGGTGCTATTACTTGCAGGTATAGGTATTGTCGGTGTGTTCATGTCTTTGATCTTGGCTAATCCAAGGCAAGGCGTATGTTGGGCGGTGTCATTCAAAAACATAATTTGCACAGGGATGATACAGGCTCTAAACAAAGCTTCTACCCCCTGTACTTGCCAATCTTTTGTACCCCAGGCAGATTTTGTCTCAATGTTATCTTTCCAAAAATCGAAACCCTGTCTAGACATTTGGGCAATAAAGGCTGCAGAATAAATCTGTTTCGTATTGGTTAACATATTTTTCATTCCTGTCTTATTTACATTCGTAAAATAAAACGTTTCTGGATTTGATAAGTTGAACCCTGAAAAATATGGAAATGTAATTGCAAAAGTTTTTGAGCTACCCCTTGGAGGTATAGGACAATGTTCCCATTGGTTATACATAAATACATTTCTAGGTGATACAGTTTTATGCAAGAAATGATGACCAAAGTGCTTATAACAATACATTTGTTCATAGTCTGATGAACCCTCTAAATATTCATGATTTGTGAATACTGCAGACATCTCTAGATCAGATATCATGTTATTAACAGTCTCGAAGTCCCACACATCAGAAAAGGTACTAGAGGCAATAAAGTCACTTAATGAAATTTTAAATAAGTGTGGAATCTTCAAATGTTCCGACGGGCCAAAAATGTCATATTCAGTTCTGTCCCAAACTATACCATCAGGTATGGGAACAGCTGTGATGTTCACTGCTGACAAGTCTCTTGCTTCACGATGGGATAATTTGTGTGGCTGGAGAAGTAAGTTCACTCTTTTACTTGCTGTGTCTATTTGAATATATCATCCATTTATCAGAATACCCAGAGTTATTACCAGAGCTAACCAAAGTAGAAAGAAGAATATTCCCAAAACAATCCATAGTTCAATCCATGGTGAAACCAGATAAGTCTTTTTCAGGAGATTAAAAAAGCCTGTTGCTTGTTCTTTGAAAGTTCTTTGCGCTGGCGTCGTTTCAGGTTCGCTGGAATCCTCAGAAAACGTATCAAAGTTCATGAAATAGCCAGAGGCAGTTCTGTCAATGGTTGGAATTGCATCAGGATTCATTGAAATCGCTGGAACCAGTTGATCACTTGTTACCTCGTTGTAGACATGTGTATCAGGACGAACTGTCATTTGGGTGCCAAGAGGGACGAGTTCCATAGCTTTTTTGCTTAGTCCTTTATTTCTCACTAGAATCTTCAAAGGTGATGAGTCTCTCACATTGAACCTCTTGGATTGTAGCCAGTGAAGTGCGTCTGCTACATTGTTGCAGTCCACTTGGCCTACTGCTTAATATCGGCCACATAGTGTGGTTTGATCAGGTCGATGGACACAAATCATTTCTCCTTTTTACCAGCAAGGGGCGGCAGTAGTACTGTTCTTGATCCGTGGATTGCTAGGACAGGTGCTGGTTGTCTGTAAGAAGGCCCAAATTCCTTCTTGTCCGCGATCTTTTCTCTGACTAGATCACCAAGCTTTGGGATCCAGACAGGCCTTGCTGGGACGGTTGTTTTATCCCCAGTGGTGGTTGGCTTCAGGAACACGTTGCTTTGTTTCGATCTCAGTTCATTTAAGTCCTGTAAAACAGGCAAACAATCTTTGATATCAAACTTTTTATCTTCCACCACTTTGCCTTTCATGTCAAGGTCCGGAATCAACATTCTAGTTCCAAATAGGACTTCATATGGAGTGAGAACTAGAGAACTTCTTGGCAAATTGTTTAATGAGCATTGGACCCCATAAAGATGTTTGACCCACCCATCATCCGAACCTAATACCCTAGCTGTTATAGACTGCTTTATGTCCCGTTTTTTTCTTTCCACAACAGAATTTCCCTCAGGATGGAATGGAGAAGAATACCGCAATGCTACGCCCAAACCGGCCACGGCTTCTATGTAAGCTCTAGAGCTAAACGCAGGACCCTGGTCAGAATGTAGTGTGCCAAATGCGTATGTGCCGATAAAGACTTGCAAATCTTTTATAACAGTTCGAGCGTCAGCCGAGCGCTGAGGCCACATCCATAGGATCCTTGATTTAGTGTTTGTGGGACTGCATTTGTCCAAGAGGACGCCTGCACGTAGATAGTTTAATACTGTCTAATAATGGTGTTTGAACTGGGCTGGCTATGTTGTAGTCAGGTATCTGGTGGCGTTCTGTACTGTGATCTCAATTGCAGTCTATGCAGTTATTGATGAAGATATGAATCAATGTATTCATTCCTGGCCACTAGTACATCTCTTTTAGTCAGGGCCGTTTCTACCATTAGGAAAGACTAGGCGGCCGCCTAGGGCGGCAAAAGGGGGGAGGGCGGCAAAAAACATGAGTTTGGGAATCCCCAGTACATTCAGCAAGAGGGTTTAATCTACAGTTCAAGAAAAAAACGCGCACTCTTGTGACTATCACTTTGTTAATCAGCCGAGATACCCTGGCAACAGAATACCATCACAGATTAAACATGAACTATGATTGGTTTCTGCAGGCATTAACGTTTCCCTACTTCAGCACGCGCTAATTGCTCTCAAGCCGGCAGATTGCACAACTGTTTTATTTGAAATTATTATATGCTGAAAACTGGCATTTATAAGAGCCAACATAGAAAAAACCATGGAAGTACGTAACTGGCTGTAGTTAATCGATGCTGTTCTCTTGTTTTGTCTGCTGCCTGAGCCCTTTGATTGCCTGTTTTATGTACATAGGTTACAGTGATATCTGTTGAATATTTCTAGAAAAAACACAGCCAGCTGTTAATTATACAGATATATTTACGAGGTTAAATATAGATGAAAATTCCATGTTCTTTCGGTCTGCAGGTGTTGGTAAATTAGTGGATACAGTCAGCGTGGGTTTGCATATAAATGGAGAGTCAGGGCTGCATGTTGAAATAAGAAGGACTTGATCGACACCATCAAATCACCAAGTACTCTATAATATATGCGCACTACTTAAAAAACACGTTTATCTTTACATGCAATCCATCAAGCTTTCAATCTAATTCATGATGGCGGTGTTAAAATGGCTGCAATATCGTTCTGCAAAAAGTACAGATCTTAAAACTGCTGTGAGGGACAAACTGCATACATTTATTTTCATATCTGTTTAATTCATAAGCGAGGGTGCCTTTTGAACATGCAGAACTTGCTGTTTATGAGTTTACGTCATTCGCTAGGGAAAATATGGACTATTTAGCACGTAATATACAGAAGCGCTTGGAAGCTAGAGATGGGCTGGACATAGTAGTAACTTTCAAACTAATTATTTTAAGTCTCCTTCCACCTGACCTTTTCCTGTCACCTTCCTTGTATCAGGCCTCCGTGGTACTAACTCTGAGCTTTAATAGCTAGCCGAGTCAAGGGTACCAACCAATACTGAGGCACAGAGGACCTCCCAGTGGACTTGACAGTAACAGGAATTGCAAGCCCTTTTCGAATGAACACTCCTAATGCCGCCCCAAGAATCTTGTTTACTTTCTATAGTTTTCAGCCATTGCACTTACATTAGCCCCTCTGTAGCCAATAGGAAGCTGCTGAGGGTTGAAGGGTTGGACAAGGGATTAACCCTGTGATGCTATTGGGGTCACAGGTAGTGTGATGTTCTCCTGGTCTTTTGTTGAATCTAGATAAGGCAGACGTGGCATTTTCTGTTGAGAATGCTTCCGTAATTCACATTCTAAAAAATATATAATATCAATCTAAAAATGAAAACGAAAATAAACAACAGCGAGTATATTAAATGCACACCGCTGAGAAAGCATTGCAGACTTGGGCGTAATTCTGAGTACAAATTTGCTTTTACAAGTTATTGCATTTGATGAATTCGTAAGTGTATGATAAAAGTGAACACAAATTGCTTAAATACCAAACTGGGTCAATTATTCCCTTTCGTCTAGTGAAGGAGAAAAAACAGGTCTTTGAAAACCTTCCCTTATAATCTCATTAAGGTAGACTTAAAGGCGTGCCTTGAAGTGACAATCTGTATTCCGAATCGTTGTACCTTTGTGGACGTTTAGGCCTCGAGGTGCAAGTACTAAAAGGAATGTGTTTTCTGCACTGTCTGCATAAAGACAATTTCCTTGGGTAACATGTTTTCACTCTCCACAGGTACTAATAATGCCTTAAAAAATATAGACATCCAACAAAGCAATTCTGCTTCCAGCATAAACGTTACCCAGTTTTCAAGAGTATATTTATTTCATCATAGCCAAGACATCATTAAAGAAAAAGTTTATGAATGAAATGTTTGAATTATTCTCAGCCGCTGGAATCAAATCTGAGTTTCAAACCAACTGATCAAATAGCCCAAAATGCCTATACAGATTGAGGCCAGACATATCCAAAACATACATAGTCCTGTTCTAAAAGGAGCAGTCCAGTCTGAACTAATAGGTCAGATCCCACCTATATGAGAACACAAGTAACCCCAAACTGGTGTCGGCCTAAAGGGCCTCCTTCCTCAGTGAGAAGCAACTTAAGTCATACTGCAACCTGAGCATGAGTACTAGGTCCAGGAATACCCATCGTATTTAGAACATCTCACATGGAAAAACAAAAAGACACGGGTGGGATCTTTCTATTAAATTCAGCCACTCGTAACTAATTGGTGCATCATCCAAATTCATCCTTTTTTTTACCCACTAAGCCACTCAAGCCATTTGCAATTCGGTCTTGGGTGAGAGGGGTCAGCAAATTAATGAGGAGAGGCAATGCAGTCTGGTTGAGAGTCAGAGCACAAGCTGACCCACCCATCAGCCTGTCCAGGTTTCAGTGTTCATTTTGTTGTGCGTTTCAGTGGCATTTAATGTTTGATGTGTTTTTCTTCTAGCCTGGATGACAGGGGGAGAGAGTGATGGTAGTAAAAGGGAGGGGGTGGCATTTTTCAATTCTCGACTAGGGCGGCAAAACACCTAGAAACCGCCATGACCATGCCTGTATTTGGTTAGGCTGGACAATGCCTAAATAAGGGCTGGATTGTATATGCCTAAATAAGGGCAATATGAATTGTACCTATATAAGGGCATACATTGGGAAACCTATATACGGAATCTAAATCTACATACAACAAGTGGGAGCCTCTCCCCCCAAAAATTATTACATGAATCTAGTCCCAAGTGTCTAGTGGAATTTTTGTCCCCCGGGGGCAGATTGGGGTAATTGCCCCCATCCACCACCGGGGGGGCAGAAAGGGTGCCTGCTTTGTTTTTGGGGTAAGAGTATGGCAATGCCCATGGTGGACAGCCGCACCCCTATATTTCTTTTGAAATATAATTCCTGGTATCTAGTGGTCTTTCTACAGATGGGGGAAATTGCCCCATCCTCCCCCCTGGGGAAAGAAGAAAGACTGATGCCCATTTTAATGGGTTGGGGGCATGGCCATGCCAATTGTGGGCAGCCCCCATCACCATATTTAAAAAAAGAATTTTTCCCTAATGTCTGGTGGGCTTTCTACCCCCAGAGGGCATATTGGGGATAATAGGAGCTAGAAGACTGTTTGGACCAGCAAGGGGGGCTGCCTGTTACTGAATGCCATCAAGAACAGAATAAACCCCGTGTTCTCAGATAAATGTTCATGTGGGAAAAAACAGGACTTGGCGCATTTATTTTACATTGTTTTCTGTACAATCAGGACAGATGATATTCATAACCAAGATTTTACACAACGAACAATTACAGAATGCAACAGAGAAATTATTCTTTCTGTTCAGGACGTCTCAGGTGTCATGGCAAAAGAAACTGGTTTATATTTAAGGATAAGCTGGGCTTCCGTAATATAACAAGCTTAGCAGGAATTAGAAGCAGCAGTGCAAGTGGAAGAACCTTTATTTTGTACTATTTTTATTTTTTTACTTTTAATGGGAGTTCTTTTAATTGCGTTATAAATCTACTTTTATGACGAATTGTGTTTAATGGATGTTGGCTGCACTTTTTATTGTGTGAAAAGCAATTGTGTGTTTACTGAAGACAAAAGCACTTTATAAATTCAGTTCACTTCATGGAAAATCTATGAAATTGTGTGATGAAATTTAAAAACAAATAATGTAATTGTAATAAAATATAATTACATTAATTATAATTAATTCTGTACATTACTTTTAATATTTATTGTAGCATAATAAAAATATTGTTTTACTTTTGGTGGGAACTTATTTTTTAAGAGAAATCATTTTAATTTATTTTAATAAATTAACATTAATTAAATATTTAATTCACATTTAAATTAATAGTGATGTAGCATTTGTATTTGTTCTTCATTTAAAATAAATATATAGAAAAATAATCTACAATAATATTTAACATTAAAATACTTTTACTAACTTTTTAGTTTTCCTTATACTTTAACATATAGAGATCTATGCCCAAGTGCTAAAAATAATTTAATTATATTTTGTTAGAATGTAATCATGCACTCACTGACTGGCGGACCTGATAGGGCGGCAGTGGTCGCCCTCGACATTGAGAGAGCATTGAACACCCTATGGTGGAAATATCTATGGGAGTTTCTCAAAACAATAGAACTTTGTGACTAGTTCATCACTTGGGTGCAGCTGCTATACTGGGGGCCACAGGCTCACGTGCGCACAGGGCACCAAATATCGGAGTGCATAATTATTGAAAAAGGCACCCAGCAAGGGTGTCCTCTCTCCCCGTTACTCTTCGCCCTGGCAATGGAGGCATTGGCGATCCGGTTACGCAGAGATATGGATAGATGGGGAATCACAATTGATGGCCGAACTCATGTGGTATTCCTATATGCAAATGATGCATTACACTATATCTGGCAGCCGGAAGAGGCGATACCAGCTCTATTAGGGGTACTGTACTCATTCGGACAGTCATCAGGCCTCCGCATAAATCATTTTAAGAATGTCATCTTTCCCTTGGCCACCCTGACGCGGGTGACTGTACAGGACCTCCCACAAGTAGAGTTCAGCTGAGAGGTCGACCATTTTGCAAGCAAGTGACACACCGGCCTGCAGATCAATACGCCCTCAACATAGGGACAGTAATTTCCAATCTGACGGAGTCAATCCAGTTCTGGAACAAGCTTCCCCTCGCCATCATGGGACGAGTTGCATTGGCTAGAATGGTCATGTTGCCTAGGTGCCTGCATGCATTACAGAATACATTCTGTCATATCCCAAATTCTACGTTCGCTACCCTAAATAAGCTGTTGGTCTCGCTGGTATTGGCTGGAGGCTGAAGTAAGGTGAAACTGGACATACTGTAGATAGATACGGATTCAGGGGGGCTCGGTGTCCCAGACTTTAGGCTGTATTACTTTGCTGGACTGTTACAATATGCTGCGCAGTGATGCATGGAGGGGGACAACATAGAGAAAGTATTACTAGCAGGCCATAATAAAGGTTCGGAGCTGCCGAAGTACCTGATGATGGGCACTCTGATCCCCAACACATGCCCATTTGTAATCCGACAGGTAGCGGCAATTTGGGAACAAGCGGTCTTCTGGGTTATCCGCAAGGCACCTCATACAAACTCACTTCCCTTACAAAGGTTTTAGGGGTTCTTCCAAATCCAATCAGTTATGGATATCTGAAAATGGCACAAAGGTGGATGCTCGACGGACGGAGATCTATTCGCTAATGGGACCTTCCTGACATATGAGAAAGCGATGGAATGGTGCCAAATACCTGAATACATCAAGGGCACTTTGTAATATCTACAGTGGTGATGTCATTGCACCCTGAATGTTCTGTTAGCTCCTGGGTGATAGAATGTTCATGCTTGAAGCATACATTAATTCCATGGAAGTTGTTGTTGATGAGCAGTATTAAATTTGTCTTCTCCTCTTACCGGCTGTGATTGTGGTCACTTCACACTTCTTACACAGTCCGTGGAATGTGGCCCTCCTTCTGAATGAGCCGAAAGAGTCACACACACCGGCGCTGCTGCTCATCCCAGGGTCCACTAGAGGCCTAGTCTCCCGCATCTACAAGGCCCTTAAAGAAGCCCGCAATATTGAGACGTCCCTGATAAAAGGCAGGTGGTCTGAAGACCTAACAGTTCCCTTTACAGAAGGAGAGTGGAAAAAGGAATTTGCACAGGTGCGGGACGTGGCTAGCAATGCTAGGTTCAAACTCAAACCTCACCCAATTCCACTACCTACATTGCACCTATTTGACACCTCAGAGAACAGCTCATTTTAACCCAGAATGCCCTTCCCACTGCCTCAAGTGTGGTGCAGACCCTGCAACTTTTCTGCACATGACTTGTACATGCATACGACTACAAAGTTACTGACATCAGGTCATCCAGATTCTTTGTGCTGTTACAGCGGTTAGACCAGAACAGACCGTCAAACACTGCCTACTGGGGGTACTACTGATACCAAAACGCACAAGGCACAAATTTGCGATCCTAGGCCTTGTACTGACAAAACGGCGCATTGCGATACATTGGACTCAATCCCTCCCTCCAAAGCTAGATACATGGTTGTCAGACATGCGGAAGTTGAGTGTAGCGGAAGAAAGGTATCTGAAAACAATACGTACAGACGAGAATGCAGAACAAGACCTAGAGTACTGGGACATATATTGGCAAAGCTGCGAAGGCCAGTCTCTCAACTAGAACCTGGCTCAGATAACACACAAGGAAAGCAACCAAACAACTCTTTGCCACATACAAAGACGAAGATAACCCGGGCACCAGTGCGCAGGGAAGTAAGATATCGCTGAGCAGTGAGGCCCCCCTCCTTCGATCAAATAACCCTTGAATGATAGGCAGGTACCCCGTCCCGCGAAATGAATGATTAAAGGTTTGGTAACCATGATACTTAGAGCAAATTCCGTCACGAGTCACTGCTGCGTACTGTTATAGATTTCTTTTTTCTCATACTGTATGATTCCTACCACTGTAATTACTGCATGTGGATTGTAATTGATACTACTGCACACAAATGGTGCTTGGGTGAGTAAACCCTGGTACACTACGCATACCGCAATGTAATCCTTGCTAATGGCCCCATGGGCAGAATACGAGAAATGTAGAATGTGCTAATTCTTGTGCTTAACAATGCAGTATTATAATAAAAATAAGTTTTAAAAAAAAATAATCCTGCATTATTTTTTAATTCAAACTGTTGTTAAAATGTTTTATAATTAAATAGTTAATGTTTTATTTATTTATATATTTTACTCTTTTAAATAATTGAATCTAATTTAACATTATTTCTTTTGTGGTTTTATTTTAAGTCCCTACCTGCATTATTTTCTACTGCACAGTGTTGCAGTACCAGTGGTTGGCCATGTGTGCTGATTACTTCATTTCTGCACTATGTTATGTTATGTGTATTTTTGAAGCACTCTATCTCCTGGGTCGATATTCTGGCACTGTATTAGAAGCAGTCATAGCCTAGCACAAGGCTAGCCTAGTAGAGCTAGTCAAAGAGCCATGTCTTCAGCCTCTTGCAGAATTCAAGAATTGTAGAAGCAGCTCTAATGTTCCACAACAGGTCGTTCCAGCCTTTAGGAGCAATGTAGGAGAAGGCCATACTGCCAGTTCTAGGTTTGCATATGCATGGGATGTGTGTGAGCAGGAGTTCGGCTGATCAGAGGTGTCTGGTGGGTTTGGAGAATCTGATGTGGTAGTTGATGTAGGCTGGGTCCTTGTTGTGAAGGTGTGCTTGAGGAGTTTGAGCACATTTGTGTATGGGAAGCCAATGGCTTCATGCATTCGTTGGATGAGGATGTGGTGGGAGACGGTGTTGAAGGCCACAGAGAGGTCCAGGAGGATGAGGGCTGCAGTGTCACCTCTATCCATGACCACGCGTATGTCATCTGCTGTAGCAATGAGGGCTGTTTCCATGTTTTTGTTTGGTCAGAAGTCATATTGAGTGGTTTTGAGGAAATAGTGTGTATCAGTTTCTCCATGACTTTGGTCGGGTAGGGTAGCAGGGAGATGATTCAGTAGTTGGCTAGCGTCATCGAGTCCGCATAGGGCTCCTTGAGGCAGGGGAGTACTCTGGTGGACTTCCAGGCATCCGGAAGGTGGCTGTTCTGATGGAGGGGTTCAGGATCGGTGTGAACACTGAGCTGATGGGTTGCAGTATTTTGATGAAGACTTGATGGTGCAAGGGTCAGATGGTGCTTTGGAGTGGATGGACTGCATAGTGCCAGCAGTTCTATCCATGGGGATAGTGAGCTATACAGAAAGTATGGTTCCTTGGGTGTTGGTCAAGATAGGAAGGCATGTTGCAAGGTCAGAGGTGTCTGTTTGATTGTCAGTTTTGCCATAGATGCTGATTAGTTTGTTGCAGAAGAAGTGTGACTGCTTGGTGCAGAGGTCCAGAGACATGGTGATGCTGGGAAGGTGAAGTCTTTCATGATGATGAATATCTCTTAGGCGCTGTTTGTGCTTACCTCAATGCGGACTGCAAGCACAGTAAGTCTGGTTGCTCAGATCAGTTGGTGGTAGTGTCTGAGGGATTATTTGAAGGAGTTCTTGTCCATGTTCTCCTGACTTGTTCTCTATCTAAGCTGTAGTTGTTTACAGTGGTGTGTTTGGCCATCCAGAGCTCACCAAGTACCAGCTTGTGGTCGGTTCTTGTGGTTTTGTTGGAATTGAGGGGTGCCAAGGTGTCCGAGCAGGAGGTGATCCAGGCGTTGAAGATAAAAATGGAATCAAGGATGCTGTTGCTATGTGTGTTTCAGTGTTCAAGGAGTTCAGTAGTCCAGGGATCTTCTGAGACCTTGTTCCAGTCTCGGCAAGTGGATTTGACAGTGATGGGTCTGTGTTGGGTCTGTGGTGATGAAGGATGGGAATTGTAAAGTTGATGAGGGTGTGGTCGGTCCAGGTGATCGGAGTAGGATAGTTTACAGTGATGTTGCTGGCGTGAGTGGGTCCTTTAACACATTGGGGGAGGCCAAGGTTTCCCAGGTCTTCAAGCAGGGCTGTTGTGTTTAGGTTGATGTGGTCTCCCAAATGGAAATTTAGATCTCAGAGGAGGAGGATGAAAGTGCTAGAGTCGAGGAGGAGGGGGGCAACAAAGTCTGCAAAGGTTAGGTGAAGTTCTTGTGTGGTCCAAGTGGACGGTAGATGAAGGTGCCACTCAGGGTTAAGTTTGCAGCGATGTGCTCCATAGTGCTGGGGGTAATGTCTGAGATGGTGGTGCAGTGGAGGGAGTCCTATAAAACTATGGTGATTCTGCCTCCAGGCTTGTGTGGACTGACCTGTCTGGCAATCTTGTATCTGGGAGAGATGGGCATGGCCATTTCGGGCAGATATAGGGGTCTGCCAGGGTTCGATGTGGAACGAGAAGGCCAAGGTACTTTGTGGTGAGGCAGCAGTGGGGGGAGCAGTGTCTGCAGTTCAGTACTTGGAGAGCTGTGATGCAATATTGTTTGGGGGAGGACCAAGGTTTCTTGATCTGGGTGCTGTTGGGACACAGACAAATGCACGCAGAAGGGCTTGCTGTTGGAGCGCCTTTAGTGCCAGCGGCACACCTACTGCACGTGTATGTGCTGCAGCTGTCATTAAATAGGTTCAGGAGGTGGGAGGAGAGTAAGAAGCTGTGGGCGTGGCTAGGAGGGGGTGCAGAAGCTGGGAAGCAGGGGAACACAGCAAAGCGGGTAGGCAGGAAAAACGTATGGGTGTGCAGGGAGAAAAGGAGACAAAAAAGTGGAAAAATGAGTAAGAAAAAGGAGGAAAAGAGTGCAATGGGCTACAAGAAATTAGTAAAAATTGAGTGTGACAAGAAAAAGGAAAAACAAGTGAGAAGAGAAAACAGAAAAAACTAGCAAGATGAGAAAGAATGGGAGAGCGTAATGAACAAATAAGAGCTCAAAGAGCTGGGAAAGAGGAGTAAGAGAGCAAGAAACGAGAGAAAAAGTGTGAGAGAGCAGATAGAATTTGTGAAAGGAGCGGAAGGCCACAGTGAGAATTTGGAAACCAAGGGTTACCGGCACACAATGGACTGAGGCAGCGAGATAGCAGAAAGAAACAGCCCGACAGATAAACAGTGCAAAAACAGAAGTAAAAATCAAGGGAGATGGGGAAGCAACAGCAATAACAGACAACCAGAAGCAAGAGAGAGAGAGAGAGAGAGAGAGAGACCGGCTATGGAGAGAAGCAGGTGAATAGCAAACCTCCAATGCACAGAAGCTGGGTTTGAAATGGTCTTGCCTGGTCGGAGGACTAGGCACAGGTAAGACCTAAGAAGGGTCCAGGAAGAACATACCTAAAGTGATTTACCACTGTATTGGGTCCCTTTTTGGCTGTAGTTATTTTAGAAGTGCAGTTTGTGAATAGCAATAGGCTTACCTTTTTGTGGGTGGGTACACAGCCCTTCATAAACCTCTCCCTAACCTTCTCTTAGCCTCTTCTTACTCCTCCCTAATCTCCTCCCCTTTAGTCATAAGTATTCCCCATTTCCCAGCCACTCCCCTCTGTTCATCCCACATTTACTACTAAAACATAAAATTATGTGTGCAGACAGTCATCAGTTGAGGAAAGATCTGAAAGCTCTCCGCACAGAAAAAGACAAGAGAGGCTTAGGGAACCTTCACATGTAAGTGTATGAGTAGCATTTTTTAGTACATAAGTAGTATTGTTGTAGTACTTTAAAACACAATGCAAAGAGTAGTTTGTGAATGTCCCCGGAGTTAGGGTTCTGGCTCAAACGAGCAAAACCACTGAAATTCACCAGATATGTAATATACACCATAACTCTGGTCACCTTCCATGCAGAAAACACAAAACACCCATTTCAAAATGGCACAAGACAAAAGGAATGACTACTAAGAGCAAAACATGATGGGTGGCATGAGATATGGTGTGCTTTGTTTGTGTTAATTACTATAACTGGTCAGTGGTTTTGCACATTTGAGCAAGAATCATAATTCGGTGTTTAACTGAGTTTTTTTTCAATACACAGCGATCTCAAAAATAATATGCCTCTAAACAGAATGTAGATCAATACTTTGACATTTAGGTGTCGATTCCGATCCTGTAAAACCCGGGTACGAATGGTCGTACGGAGCGTTTTTTCCGTCCGACTCGTACCCGGGAAAAACACCTTACAAACTCGCAAGTACGATTCGCACAGAAATACCATTTCCGTACGAGTCGTAAAAAACACCGACCGGCAAAAAAATACATACAAATCTGATTCTGGACGGCGCATACGCGACGTCCGGACGAAGTCAGGCAGCGTTCTACGGACCAGCAAGTACGATTCGTACCGACGTCACTCCGCACGCGGCATTTTTTACGGGAGCCAAAAACTGCCAGGAAATTGAGGACGACGCGAACAAGGAGCCCCGGTACGCGACAGACAGCGATGGACCCCAACCTACGCGTCATCCCGGCCCTCATAGCCTACCACCTCGTGTACAGAAACCAACGCAGATGCCGCAGAAGGTCAGAACAACCCCCAGGGGCAAAGGAGGGGGGGTGTGTGCAAGGGGCAGGAAACACAACCCACACCCCTCAAATTACTAAAACATCCTGCACATTAATTACCTCCATGGTCTGGTCACTTCGGGGGGCGTGTCCACCAATCCCACGTCCCGCCACAACGGAAGTGGATGTGGACGTGTACCCGTCACCACCACAATGGTGGTACGGGACGTCCCCACGCCCCTCAGAGCGTGGGTATGGGCCGTACCACGCCTACCCCTACGTCACACCAACAATGGCGGTACGGCCCGTACCCACGTCCCAAAGGCATGGATACGGCCCGCACCCCCAAAGTTGGGGTGCCGTAGGGGTACGGGCCGTACCCAGGCCATCAGCGCGTGGGTACGGCACATACCACCCCTACCCCTACGTCACACCAACAATGGCAGTACGGCCTGTACCCACGTCCCAAAGGCATGGGTATGGGCCGCACCCCCAAAGTTGGGGTGCTGTAGGGGTACGGGCCGTACCCAGGCCATCAGTGCGTGGGTACGGCTCGTACCACGACAGTGGACAGATACATAGGGGTGGGTGCCTATCACTCCCAGCAGTGACCAGACATATGAGGGGTGGGTGCCTATCACTCCCAGCAGTGCCCAGACAAATGAGGGGTGGGTATAGAGGACCCCCAGCAGTGGACAGACACATGGGGGTGTGTACATCACCCTCCGATGAGCAAAACTCCATGGGTGCATGAAGGCATCCGCAATGTGAGACAATGTTGAGAGTGCCATGACAACACATCACTGACAGCAGTGTTCCACTCCCATGAGGATGGATGTCCTTCCCCCACTGCATGACACACCACATGTGGGTGTGATGACAAATTACACATGCATACCCACCCCTGGCGGAGGCAGCACAATACACACACTGAGATCATGCAACAAGACTGTATACCCATGTCAAACACCACTAAACTAAGAGAGCCTAAGGGAACACACACTGTCACCCACATTCCAGGACATAGGAATGTACAGGTGCCGGGGCAGCCAACAAGTTGTAGCCTCCCATGGAAGGAAAAGGGTGGAGTACACACAGATACAATGCCCACAATTGTCAGTCAGGTGCCCAAATACCCTGCAGAACACGTAACACATGTGTGTGAGGCAGGGAGTACACACATGCATAGTGCGTAAAAGGGAAAATGTCCACATGAAGTCATGTCAATATACTCCATACACAAGTACAGTGTCCAGCAAGGATGCCACAAACGATGCAGGTGGAGACATTGCAGAGCATGCATGGCCAAAGTCGAAGTGATGTGTCACACACCGAGGAAATGTTGACACAGCTCAGCACAACAATTGGGAAACACCCTGCAGGGAAGATGTCAGGTGCCACAGAGGAAGGAACAAACCTTGGGACAATGTCACCATGCAGTAAGAGCTAACATGACCTACGAATATATGCAGACACCTTGTGACGGCATGCAGATACCAGGGTGCACCCCATGAGCAGCACACTACAACATTTCCCAGACACCCAACACATTATCACCACCCCGACTCAGGGAGCAGCAGCACCAACAGCAATACCAGAAAAGCAATAGTGTGCAAACGAAAAACAAAAAACCACATTCAGCATTTCGAAGAAAATTAGCTACAGTACACTGTTCACCAAGCCCATAGGCCACGCCAGATGCGAAGTCCTGGGGGGGAACACGTTGGGACGCGTCTCCCCTAGCTTGCCTGCACAGTTCACTGTACCATATCATCCACAGAAGGGGGGGCATCATGTGGGGGGGAAGAACCAGGCACCGCAGGGACAGGAGGGGCACGGGTAGGTGTCGTGGGTGCAGGGACGGACGACTCCACCACAGGGGGTGGGGCAGCGCCAAAGGAGGAGGTCAGTATGGCACTGCACACGGCCGCAAGCTCTTCCAGTGTCTCCCCTGCACCCGAAGGAACCACAGGCCCCAAGGAGGGGGGGTCAGAGGGATGGGTCGCAGCGCAACTGGGGGAGGGTGTGGACAGGGGGGGGACTCAACTACCCTGCCCGGGGAATCCCTCAAACGCTTGCGGGTTGGTGTCACACTGGGGCAGAGGGACAGACTGGCCATGAAGGACTCTCTGTCCGACTGTTGGGCAGGAGAGCCAAGGGGAGTGGTTTTGGAGGTAGTGGGTCGTGAGGACTGCGGACTCCTACTGTGACAGCATGGCTGCTGTTTTCCCCCCGACCCAGTGGCTGTGCCTTCTCCCCCCTGTGTGTGCGTGACAGGAGGTGTGCGCTTGGCCTTCCCTGGTGGTGTGCTGCCTGTGTCTGGTGGGGTGCGTGCATGGGGACGTCTGGGTGTGTATGGGACAGGCATGGGAGTGGGAAGTGCGGATGGTGCCGGGGTAGGGGGGGAACGGAACGCTGCAGGAGACCCACTGCTGCCGTCAGTGACGAGTCCATGGATCTCAGCAACATCCGTTGGTCAGACATCGCTGATGACATGCCCTCCATGTACGACACCATCCGTGTCAGCAGTTTGGTGTGGCCATGGAGGACACGCAGCAGCGATGTCTGACCAACCTGCAACTGGCGCTGAATGTCCACAGACTCTGCATTGATGGCAGCAGGGGAGACAGGGGCAGGGGGTGCGGTGCCTGGCACGAAGGAGACATGTGTAGTGTTCTTACTTAATGATTCTGAGCATCCATGTCAAGATGATGATGTCAGCTGCTGTGGGTGTTCTTTTAAAGAACGTTTGGTGAAGAGAATGTTATGGGTTGAAGCCATTGTCAGTTGCACTGGCTTGGCTGGAGGATGAGGTCTCAAGATTACTTTCTACATTAAAGAGCTCACAAGCAATCTACCGTTTCCTGCTTCTTCAATTCATCATCCATACCTCATTTTGGCGACGAGTGGAAACTCTTGAAGAGACCTCAACTCATATGATTTCTTCGAACTAAAGCATCCTTTCACACCGCTTCTCTCCTGTCAGCAATGGTGTTCTGATCACTCACCTGTGCTTTCTAGACGTTTCCGTCTACACTCCTGGGCTCCCTTCTGTTTCCTGTGATCTTCGTGGGAGCTCATCCGGCATCGGCGGTGTCGTGAGGGAGCAAGCGGAGAACCTCCTGTGTTCGATGCGTCTTGCTCCAAGTTTTGGTTCCCGTCTCCCTCTCAATATTGCCTTCGACGTTGTCTTCGCAGGGAGGCGTCCCCTCATTGGTTGGTTTGGGGCCTGTTAACTTCCTAGTGAGGCGTCTCCTCATTCGTTCGTTTGGGGGCCTGATCATTTGGGCCTCAGTAAGCATCGGGTGCTGTTGCGTAGCAACCCGTTTTGCTTGGCGTTGCCCTGCCAACCTCTTACGCCTCCCGCTGCACGTCATACGAAGGGAAACGGAACTGCTCGCTTCGCTTTCCTGACTGCGAGCTCGGCAACGCTGCAACGCTCAAGGAACAGCACTGCTCAAGAAAATTTCGATGTAAAGCTTTAGTTCTCAGTCTCTGTCTCACTAACGGCGTCATTCTTTGGATGAAAGTGCTTTGCCTCGTGCACTCTCATCTCCTAGTGAAAATTGCTTCTGCCATCAAGACTGTTTATCTTGGATTTTCGTTACACTGACATTCGTTTTCATCAGTGTTCCATCGCTGATCTGCACAGCTATTTTTCTGTCGTACTCGTTCTTGCAGATCACAAAAAAAAAATGTTTTTGAGACTTATTTAGTTTGTATTGTGAAATGTGTAATTTGAGTTTGTAAGTATCATCCACTTCGGCTGGTAATAATTTTATTTCAGTGTTGTGACATCCTATATTCACATTATGCAAAACGTCACCGCGCCCCCGTTCTTTCTTTCTGCCCCAGGTGACCCTCCCATACCTTGGTTGAAATGGAAAAAAGTATTCTCTAATTATGCTAGGGTCTGTGGTACGTCTTTGAGTGCAGAAAGGAAGTCTGCCTTATTTTTACACTGTCTTGGTTCAGAGGGCCAAGAAGTATTCGAACATCTTCCTGACTTACCGGACAGCGAGGGCAACTCTCTAAATGAATATGAAATCTGCATTAGGAAAATGGATTTACATTACCTACCCAAAATGAGTATGATATTAGAACGTTATCACTTTGTAAAGAGACTCCAGAAACATGAAGAATCTGTGGAACAATATGTCACCTCTTTGCGCAAGCTGGCTTCCACTTGTTCTTTTGGGGGGAGTTTGGAGGAAAGACTCAGAGATCAACTTATGCTAGGTTCATCTATAGATAAAGCGAAAGACACGCTCTGGCAAAAAGACAATCCTTCCCTTGAGGATGTCATCACCACCTTAAAGTTGCATGAACATTCAAAAGCCTGCTCTGAAGCGATACGCAAAGTAGCAGACAACAATAAGAGTACTGATGCAGAAGTTAAGGAAATAAAAACAGATGCATCTGCAGGGTCTGACAAAGCCTCCAAGGTGTCCACACAAGGTACTTCAGCCTCTTCAAAAGGTGTGGGCCCGAACTCAAACGCAAAATATTCCTCTGTAAAATGTTTTCGTTGTGGAAACACAGGACATTTGGCTAATTTCAAAGACTGTCCTGGGTGGAAAACAATTTGCTCTGTTTGTAAAAGGAAAGGTCATTTTTCAAAATGTTGTAGATCCAATAGGAATCAAAAAAGTGTGATGGAGGTAGATCTTTCTGAACAAGATGGGGATGATTTGATTGTTTCTCAGATTTGCTGTCAAGTGAAGGATGGTCCTATGGAAGAGGTGTTGATTAATGACAAGTGCGTTAAGAATTTGTTCGACTCTGGGGCAAAGATCACTTTAGTTCCCAAAGATTTTTATGAGAAATATTTACTCACGAAAGTGAAATCATTTAAAGCAGATATAGTGCCAAGGGGTTATGGTGGACAAATAATAAACCTTTTAGGATACTTTGAAGGAATAATTGACTATAAAGTTAGGGTCTCTGCAGGCAAGATTTACGTTTCTATGAAGGGAGACTCTTTGATAAGTTGGTCTCATCAAAGGGATCTTGGTGTTTATTTAGATCCTAATGAAACGCCTTCAGTGTGTCTGAGAGATCTTCCCACTATAGCCTCAATCTCTGACCGCAACAATTGGATCAGTAAATTTCCGTTTGGTGTACCACAAACTCCCCTCAGAACCCAGAACCCCTTATCCGACTAGCTTAGTGTCCCGTTCGTTAGCCGAGGTTGAGCTCGGCGGTCCCAATGTATAGACAACCCAGAACAAGCGACTGACAATATTCTCAGGAAAGGTGGGAATCAGAAATACCTGTACGTCATTATTCTCAGATCAGTCCACAACAGAATAGACAAAGACACGGTAAAGTTGAAAGAGTTCATTCAAGGAACCTCGCGTCCTAAGATGCAGTACTGTGGCTAACATAAGCAGACAAATGGTTAAGTTCAGAAGCATCAGCATTGTTGCAATATCATAGACAATGAAAGGAGCAATCATAAGAAAATGACAGCAACCTTCCTGTCGCCAGTAAAACAATAGTAGTATCATTCGACTAATAGAAGGTCTCTAGGCTTGAATGGGGGACCCCCCACCGTACAGATCAGCTCAGTGGAATCACATCACAGGATCATCTAGTCTCTTCTCCTGCGAAAGTTCTCCATCACAATGAAACGAAAACGTGCTGCACTGCAATATGCCAAGCACTCGTCTATCAGGTATCTGCAGCTGCGTGCATGTAATGGCTGAATAGTGGGACGATCAACCTGCACACAACAACATGCACCGTCTAGTCACCCAGACTGTTTGTGTACACAATGTACAGTACAAGCTCGCTGCTCACTGTGAAGGATGTCAAACAACAGACAGTTCTCATGTGAAGCTAACTCGAGTAGGCATTTTTCAATTAATAACACGCAACTACAGTGTCGCGTGCAAAAGCAGCAAAATTGGCAAGATGGCTTTCTAACAACTAAAGCGGTGGTGCCAACTTAGAATTGTACATAGGGAGATAGGAATCATCACTACACCCCCACCCTTGTTCGTACCACTAACCACTAGGGGCGCAAATTCAAGAACGCAGAGTTCAAGTTTGATAGAACGGAACCAAGGGCATGAACTGGAAGTCCATAGAACTGAAGCGAAAAAGTCAGAAAAGAAATTTCAATAATGAACGATGTTGCAGGGAAATTAACCATGTAAAAGTGGAAAAAATATAACATCGATGGATGCACCATGAAATGAGCAGGGCTAAAGTCAATCCATCAAGGTATAAGCACAATAAGTTGCAACAGCTTCCAAGAGGAAATCATTTGAACGTTCCGCAAAATTATCTGCCATCCAGTTCAGCAGGGGGAAAGAACACACGTGTTCCTCAACAATCGGGGCATCCAGCACCATTTGTGGACAACAGGTGGGGACATCAAGATAACTTCTGGATAAGAATTCAGTTGCAGCCGTTCCGATGTCCCAATTCCCTAGGACTCCATGTGCTGCAGCACAGGCCATAATCCTTACGCCAGAACAGTCCAACTCATGAGCCACTAAGGGGCTCATCAGTCGATCATAATCCGGGTCAGGAGACACCGAGTTAGACAGGCACAAATCCAGAGCCCATTCGAATGGACAATCTAGGCAATGAAAGACAGGTTGCGCGCAGGTAAAGAATAGAAACCGGAAGGACAATCCATAGGCAATGCTTAAGGTCGCCAGCGGCAGAGTGCCGTAGAATTCAAGCATCTGTTTCCGAAGATGGAGCAGCCGGTGCATGCTGTCTTGTAACGCAAGTTGTGCAGCCATAGCGTAGTACGCAGATCAATAATAGCACCCCAGCTACGAGGGTGAGAAGCAAAGGGAGACCTCCGAAGACGCTAAAAAAAAATCGAATGATGAAATGCGGGGATCACACCAAACAGAGTTTGGAAGGAGGTCACGAGGCCAGAGCCCACAATTTAGAAAAAATCAGCCAGGCCACTTGTTGACGAGGCATGAAAGATAGTCTGAATCAGAGTCCCAAAATGTAGTGGGAGATCAGTGTTCAAAAGCGCTTGCACCTCTGTGCGCGTGTTAGCTACGTGAAGGACAAATGTTTCTCGGGATGAAGTCAACACAACTTGTTTTTGAGACAATAGAGCCCTTATTCTGCTCATCTTGTTGAACTCTGCTTTCAAGGTTGGAATGGAAGGCCAGATGGATACATCAAGCCAGCCATGCGGGGGTGGGAAAAGGACGTTATTACAGAAAACCACTCGTAGTGATACAGTCACGATGTGAGGAATTCCCACCAGCATCCCACAGCAAGCTTCATCATTGAATAGCACATAACTACCGTTAGCAAGCAGCGTACAAGACGGGGTCATAACTGGCACACGAATCCCTTTCAGAATACAAGCTAAATTATGAGCGTGTATATTACAAGCACCATGCAATTGAATGTGCCTACACACCACAGAATGATCCGGAGTGGAAGTGCACCCTTCACCTTTTAAATACACCTCCTTGCCGTCTCACATGCACCTGTTGTCGCCTAGCACAGACACAAGGGACCCGAGCAAGTGGGAGGGCGGTGATGGGAATGGAGGGTGCGGCGAGAGATGGAGTGCTGCTTTCAGCTCTGGGAGCAGTCTCCGTCCCCTCTGGGAGCTCTGCCTCGGACCCGTCAGCATCATAGTCGGTGTTGGGACTGGACAGGTCCTCCGCCTGACTCCCCTCGGCCTCCGTGCCACTTGCTGCACCAGACTCCCCAGCACTGGTGGCCCCGGTGCTGGATCCCTCCCCCACATCCGTGCCAGTGTCTTCCTCGGTTTCCCCCGACGATGCTGTGGGCAAGGTGAAGAGACAGGAAATGATCAGACACCTGTATACATATGACACATGAGTCCAAACTACATAGGACACAGCGCATAGCATGAACAGCAACATGAGTAACATCTACAATACTACAAACATATGTAGGCCCTGCACCACACAGTTGGTTTACCCACCATGCCACTGGGAAACAATGGGGAGCATAACACAACAGCAAATTACTTGATATCAATTTATACAGAGGAGCTACTCTCTGGGGACAGTCGAGCACTGCATCACTGGCATGGCACAGTCACCTACACCCGCAACCGTCCCCTGATGCCAGGGACACGGATAATGACACCTGACATGTAACTACCGGCGTTGCACGATGTGACTATGTCATGTGTGTGTCATGTGTTCCCATGAGCTTGCTGTAGTTGTTCCGTGACATGCATCTGCAGTTGATGCATCCAACATGTGTCTGCGTGTCGATGGACATGGCACACTATTACGCACACCAGGCCACATGTGGAATCAGACGTAACGGGTGTATGTATGCATTGCACATGGACTTGCGAGACAAGGACATATCTGCGTAGTCTCAATGTATGTGTGATCAGTCTTGACATGTACCCCTTCAGGGCAAGGTGTGTGGACTGTCCTATTTCAAGGACATGTGACCTGTGCCTCTAGTGTTCCGCAACCTGTCTGTATGATAAAACATCCTTCTTCTGCACATATGTGGATGTCTGTCACTCCTGTAATGCGTCTGCCTGTTCACTTACACTGACCCACAGCTAGTTTCATGGCATGTCATGTTGACCTTGAGCACCCACGTGTGTAGCTGACTCTTGGTAGGAGTATCACCTGGCTGGCATACGTGTCCTGGATGCATTGCACAGAGCAGACTCTGTATGTAGCATATGAGTATTAGCTGTTGAACATGTGCTCAGTTCATTGACATTGGTGTAGTGCTGTACTCAATCTTCGTTATTCCTTCCAAATTTCTGCAGGGCACCGCCTCTCCCCCGACCAATACCAGATTTGGCTGCCATGAGGGAACGTGACTGTATACGCCGCTACCGCTTCTCCCAACCGTTGATTGACAACTTGACCGCAAGGCTGGCACCACACCTCCAACGGCTACACAGGTATCCTACTGCACTGACACCCAAGATGAAGGTGATGGCACCCCTACATTTCTTTGCCAGGGGTACGTTTCAATTGACCATAGCTGATGTAGGTGGCATGTCCCAGACCATGTTCAGCCGTGTCCTGCATGATGTGTTAGAGGCCATGTTGGTACACCTGGATGAATTTATACATTATCCAACTCTTGAGCAGTTGACAGGTGTCAAGGGTGAGTTATATGCCCTGGGAGGGATGCCCCATGTCATTGGGGCCATTGATGGGACACATCTGGCTTTGGTACCACCACAGGCACAGGAGGTAGCCTTCCGTAACCGCAAACACTACCACTCCATCAATGCCCTTGTGGTATGTCTTGCTAACATGCTGATATCCCATGTCTGTGCCCTTTTTCCAGGATCAGCACACGATGCCAACATCATGAGGCATAGCAGGATGCCTGAAATGATGCTGCAGCTGCGCAACGAACGTGCATGTCTTGTTGGTGGGTATACTCTGTTAGTCCTGTATTTAGCGGTATCTTAATATCTCACTGTTTCTCATGACCCACTTCTGTCCATGATGTTTCCATGTAGGGGACGCTGGCTATCCCAACATGCCATGGCTGATGACGCCACTCCGCAACCCCAGAACAGCCGCAGAACACCGGTACAACGACACCCATGGGCAGACGAGGCGCGTGATTGAGAGGACGTTTGGACTCCTGAAGAGCAGATTCCGGTGCCTCCACAAGACCGGCGGCGCACTCCCATATGCCCCGGTGAAGGTCTGCAAAATCTTCCTTGTGTGCTGCATGCTGCACAGCATGGCAGTGGAGAAGGCCGTGCCACTCATCCTGGATCCGGATGAGCAAGATCATCCACCCGTGGAGGATGAAGGGCTTGGGCACCGGGCAAGTGAGGATGAGGACATCCGGAGTCAGCTGATCCACAACTTCTTCTCATGATGGTGAGTCCCTGTGTCTGAGTGTGCACGCTTAGAGCCTTGTGTGGCATGTATTGCAATGTGTGTTTCGAGCTGACTGTGTGCTAAGTGACTTGGAGGTGTGTTCGGATGTGTCATTCAAGTGATGATGTCATTCCACAAATTTTTGCGGGAACACAAAATTCATTAATAACATGGTGACAACATCATTCCTGTAGAGTACATGTACATGTCTGCGGATTACTAGCTCTTCGCTGACTTGTTGTGTGTCTGTCCTCCCCAGGTTCCTGCGGCTGTCGTCTGCTCATGTCATCATTGCCCTCCTGCTATTCCTCATGAGTATTGCAACGTGTGCTGGATCAGAGTTACACGCACAGACATGGTGAAAAGTCATTTTGGGTAAGGAGTGCAGCAAGGCGTTTTGTGGGTGGTACGTGTTTGTGATATGTGGGGACTGCTCCTGTGCATGTTGTGTTACCATGCATACATGTCGACTCACCATGGGCCACATGACGTGTTGCATGGCTCCCATGAATTGATAGTCACCCTTCCTGACAGTCATCTGTCATGGATTGTGGATTCTGATGAAGGCATCAATGTGTGTATAACGTCCCTCAGGAACATACGGGATGCTAATGGTGGACATGGTGTGGGACATCCCCATGACAGCCTCAATGGGGAATTGCAGCCTCTCGGTGTGCAGCAAGGGGTGTGAGGCTCAACCCCTTCACTTTTGTGCCAGCTCAGTAGGATTTACCACATCTGTGTGTTGAAGGGGGTGTCCAGTGTAGGTCACACATGTTCAGCCAAATGACCTGTGAGTCTGTTCCAATGGATGCATTTCCATTAGTGTGAGGCTGAGTAATAAAGGTGTTCGTCACACTCCAAGGTGCCTCATCTCTGTCAATGCAGGTCTCTTGCCACTTTGCATGCGGCATCTCTGCCATACTTGCTGTAGATAATGCATAGGAGTCCATGTGTAGTTTAGCGACATGCATGCAGTTGCTCATGGCTTAGGCTCCCTATTGGGCATGAAGTACATGGTCGTGTATGTTTTTTAGCAAGGTCGACCACACAATGGGCCATCAACAGCTGCTGAGGGTGTGTCTCCTGTGCGCAGGTCGTCCTTCAGTTTCCTGATCCGGTGTAATGGCTCTTTGGTGATTGTGCATGCATTGTCTCTGGGTGTGCCATGTGACACTGGACACTCCTTACTATACACACGCGCCTGTTGCAGTTGTCCTTCTGACATCCTAGTCTTTGTGTGCAAAATGGGGCATTTTGCAGGGAGATGGCGCCTACTGCTGCGGGCCCTGCACAAGCACCCAGTGGCCACACACACAAGATGGTGTGCATCATGTTTGGCTCACTCACATATGCCATGCTAATCCACAGCATCTGGACCTCATGCTGCAACGCCCTCTGCATTATGCACATGATCCACAGATAGATCCACTCCAAGTTACGACAGACCATCCCCCAGGCCCATGACAACATCTGTCTCATATACTGCCCTGCCCTCTATGGAGCAAGTACATCCAAACTCCAAGGAAACTGGTCCACTTCCAGGGGGCATCTGCACACCTCAGCTTCAACACCCTGCGCCCCAGCCACCTCACCGTCCACCATAGATAGCTGCAATGGATCACTGTCTGCTGCAGGATGACCTCCACACTCCCCACCCACACTCAGGAGGCAGTCCACAAACCCGACCCCACACCAACCTTGTACATCTGTCATCCTAGAACCCGTTGGTCCATCTCCGTGCATCCAACCTTGCCCTGGCCACTGTTCTTCACATCCACCGTACTCCAGCATACAGGACATTGTTCTCCCACCTGGCCACACATACCTCGGACTCCCTCCCCGGGTACCTCCACATGGGCCATGACCTCTACGCCTTGATGATAATCTCCCAAATAGGTCTGTCCGCACAGTTTAGCAAGCACTCCCACAGCAGCCAGAGGCCATCACAGATGAGTGTTGTGCTCCATGCCTACATTGAATGATACCTTGTGACCCATGTGTGTCCTGTACCAGACTCTGATCCCAGGGTATGGATGGCTGGAGTTAGTTCAACACTCAGGCATAGTTAGACATTTCCACACACATATGTCGTTGAATAATGCCAAATGACAGCAACATCTCATGTGCAGAACAATAAGAATTTATTTTTGGTGGGGTGAGTCTTTTGGTAGATGTGCTCAGGTGCTCTCCCGGGTGCATAGAATCCAAAGTTCACAGGGGGAGATGGCATCCTTTTCAGTTGAAGTCATCAGAGTCCAGACCACAGTGTTGGTCATCATTGGTCAGTCTGTGACCAGCAAGTCCATGTGGTAGAGAATGTCATTGAATGAGGTGATGCTGTTGCACATGAAGGCCAGGTGCCAGGCCAGGTGACCTGGGAGATGGGGATGGTCCGCTGACTCTCACGGTCTTTTCCGTGGACGACCCACCTTCCTCCGGGGACCCTCAGATGCAGGCCTTGACGATGCTGGGGACGCTCCATCAGATGAATCCTCCTCCTCCTCCCTCCCTGTGTCTGGTGCTGGTCTACGCCTGGTGGTACAGGGAGGGTTTGCCAGGCTTTGGGCGATCTGACGGAGTGATTGGCTCACATCCCTGTGCACCGCCAGGAGCTCAGCCAGTCTTGCCTCCATCCGTCCCTGGTATTGTTGATGACTGGCATGATGCTCGACCTGCAGGTCCTTAATCTCATAGAGGGTCCCCTGCATCCCGGAAAGTCTGGACACGACCTGGTCGATGCCTCTGGTGTCACGCCGGTATGAGTCCAGGATGTTGCATATGTGTGACATACCGGGGTCCTGAGCTGGCTGGTCAGGTTCGCGCCTCCGCCTGCCTCCGCCTGCCTCCACTCCCACCACCCCTGCCCACACGAGCCTGGCCTGCCGTTGTGGGCACATCGGGTCTATGGGACTCCTGAGGGATGGCATTTGCAGGGTTGTCTGCCTCCTCCTGGGTGCCCGCAGAACCTTGTCCCTCCTGGTCAGACTGGCTGTGTTGTTCAGTGCGAGCAGGGCTCCTGGGTGTCTCCTGGGATGTGGCAGGAATGGGGGTGGGGGTTGGCACAGATGTACCTGACGCAGGTGCTGCAGGGGCTTGGGCACCAGAGGGGCCAGGTTGGTCGGGGTCATCCACGGAGTGGTGAGAGTCATCGCTGCCGGTGGGATCGTCTTCACGCGGTGCCTGGGACTGTGATTCTTCCCCCCAGTGTTGGGGGGAGATCGTCGACGTTGCCCTGTGTGTGAGAGAGAGACGATGTTAATGCTGTTTCATGCCACATCCATGTTTCATACATATTCAAGTTGACACAGTTCCTCCAGGTAGTTGGATGTCCCTAGCATTCCTCTCAGTGTCCACTTGGGGATGGGTATGTTGCGGGGGACAGATTGGGATGTTCTCCTGAGTGTGTGACCTGTAGATAGTTGGCTCTGATGCTTACTTGGCTCTGGATTGGTCTTGTTGTGTCACATGTCTATTGTGGGAGTGTGTGAATCCGTTGCCTGCCCCGGGGGTGTGTGCTTGTGTTAGGGGGGGGTGTGACCGGGCGTGCTGTTGTGTGTAGTGTGAGTTGTCATTGGGTCTCCCAGGTGATGTGTCTGTCCCCTCATGGTGCATGCTGGCATGACAGTGAGTGTGAGTTCCTGTGCTAGATACCTGTGCTTGTGGAGTTGGTGTTTGAGTGTACAGTGGTCCCAGGAGGGCCTTGTGCTGCATACAGCAGGGCCCAGTGTCAGCTACCTTGTCAGTAGTTTGCCAGTCCCTGTGCATTGTGCATGGGTATGTACCTATGCCATAGGGGCTGAGGGCATTGTTGTCTGCGTATCATTTTCACAATTTGTTGTGTGGGGCCCACCCTCCCAGCCTCCCGGACATCCAGTCTTGTGTTTGTGGTTGTTGTAGCCTTGGACATGGCCTTGCCTTGATTTGTGAAGGGTGCATGGTGACGTTAGTGGCATGGGCGTGGTTTTTGAGTGTGGTTGTGTGCGGTGAGTGCTTGGGGGTAGGTGTGTGCATTTGTTGTAGTTGGGGTGTGGATGCCATTCCCCCATGTTACGTGAGTTGTTTGTGTACTCACCAGGCTCTGCGACTCCTTCGACTCCATGTACTCCCACCGGCAGTAGCATGGCCATCACCTTCTCCTCCCAGGGATGGTAGTGTACGGGTCTGCGGGGCGGCCCACCTCCAGTGATGTTAGTCTGGGCATATTCTTCATTCATTTTCCTCTTGACCGCCCTGCGCAGATCGTACCACCTGGCTTGGCATTCATGCCTGGTCCTTCGGATGGGCGCAACAGCATTCACCTTATCGACAATCCTCTGCCACATGGCAGATTTTCCAGCTATGCTGGTCTGTCTGACCAATGTTCCAAACACCTGTGGCTCGACTCTGATGACTTCGTTGACAAGGAGGTCCAGCTCCGCCGTTGTGAACTTTGGATTCTTGTCTGTGGGCATGTTGTGGGGTGTGGGTGTGGGTGTGGATGGTTGTGGGTGTGTGGGTGTGAATGTGAGTGTGTGTGTGTGAATGTGAAGAGGGGGATGTTTGTGGAGGAGGTTGTGTGAAGGTGTGTGAGTGAAGGTGTAGCGAAGGTATGAGTAATGTGGGGTTGTTTGTGTGTGGGCTCTGTCAGCAGTGGGTCTGTTGCAAAGGCTCATGGTTTGTGTGTGTGGGCCCTTTTTATTGGTCAATTTTTGGGTGTGGCTGTGTTTGAATTTTGGTGGGTGTGTTATAAGAGGTGGTTGTGTTTGGGGCCTCTGTTGGCCTGTTTGGATGTGGCAGGTCAGTCATTGAGATGTATTTTGTCATGTAGACGTGTTTTGTGTTGTTGTGCGAGTCGATTTGACCCTCCTTGTGCTGTTTTACAGTGTTCTGGTTCTGTATGAGTCTTTTTCGCTTAGGTACGATCCGTACATACGCGATGCTGGGTGAGGGTGCTGGGGTACGGTGTTGGTGTGCGGCGCGTACATGCGGTGGGGGTATGGTGCGTACATGCGGTGGGGGGGCTGGGGGTACAGTGCGTACATGCGGTGGGGGTGTGGTGCGTACATGTGGTGCTGGGCTACGGTGCGTACATGCGTTGGGGGGGCTGGGGGTACAGTGCGTACATGCGGTGGTTGTACGTTGCGTACATGCGGTGCTGGGGTACGGTGCGTACATGCGGTGGGGGTACGGTGCGTACATGCGGTGGGGGGCCTGGGGGTACAGTGCGTACATGCGGTGCTGGGGTGCGGTGCGTACATGCGTTGGGGGGGCTGGGGGTACAGTGCGTACATGCGGTGGGGGTACGGTGCGTACATGCGGTGGGGGGCTGAGGGTACAGTGCGTACATGCGGTGGGGGTACGGCGCGTACATGAGGGGGTGCTGCACGTACATGGGGGGTACGGCGCGTACAGTTGTGGGGCTGGGGTGCAGTGCATACAGGGTGGTGTACGGTGCTGACATATTTGCTGGTGGGGGGGCTGTACGGCTCGTACACGGGCATTAGTTTACCCGTGTACATGTGTGCTACTGCGTTGGCTCCGTACGGGCCTTTTTATGTGCGATTGTGTATTCGGACGGACGGTCGGGATCGTACTTGCGCGCTCGGACTTGTGTTTTACGATTTGTACGTGAAACTGTCCGGATCACTTTCGTACACTTTTCCCGACGATATTCGGACGTGGACACTTTCCGACGCACTCTCGTAGACTTTTCCCGATGCTATTCGTAGTTATTTGTCACGGACGAATCGTACTTGCCAGTTTGTACGGTACTTGTACGACTCGTATGTAAAAAAATACGGATACGGGTCGTATGCAAATTATTTTTACCGGATCGGAATCGGCACCTTATTATGCGAATTACATTTATTGAGTAACATTAAGAGTGGAAATCATTTATTTTGAAATAGTTACATGTCTGTAGTTTTACATTTACTTGAAAGCATTTACAAATATCTAATAACGTGAATTTGTAAAGCACATGTTCACCAAGAACATACTTTGGTGCTGAACTAAAAGATGCCAATTGTTACCAAGCTTCATGATACTCATTTTATCAACCTTGGAAGGATGCAAAGCTGAGTGGACCTGGCATAATTTCAACCTGTGGCTACGAGGTCAACCACAGAGCTCTGTAGTGGATTAATTAGTCCACTTAGCCACCTGATCCCTTTGCAAAGAGGCTTATCTTGCCATTACTTCAACTGGGAAGATTTAATATTTGAATTCCTTTCCTGGGCAATCTGGGAAGTAGAAACAACTTTTTGTAATAGTTAACTTGTGTTAATGGTCAACTTTCTAAATTCAATTTCGTTTTTTTCTCAAACTACACTACCCAGCAAATGATAGGTCACAAATTACTGGTCAAGGGAAAGTGAAGCTACCAAACAGCCATGAGCTTAATCTATATATTTAGCAGTCACAAGGAAGTAAGTAAGACCCTCTTTTCCTGCTCCTCAGCTACCAGTAAAGTAATATATGCCGCTCCTTTCTGTATTTCATTGTTTGAATTGTGCTTGTTATTGCATACCTGATTGTGTGTTGGGCTTAATCGTGCTGTTTCCCAAAATTGTTCTCCTCTTTTGCTTTGTTTCTATATATTTAGATAGATTTGTTGGGCATTGTTTTACCTGTCCTGCTAGTTGGACTCCCACTACTGACACGCTATATTTTATTCGCTGACATTTTGATAAAAAACTTGCAAAGGGTGCTACAATGACCAGCATGCATTGCTATTGTAAAATGGATTCAGCTCTGTAGAAAATGCTTGTGAATGTCCACATGCATTTATGGCTTGCACCTAGGACGTCTGTTCATGTGTTTACGATGAAGCACTGTCAATAACATTTGAAGAGGGAATGATTTGATGGTATTGTGCATATAGAAGTCAGATTGTTTTGTGTATGGTATAAAGAGTCTAAGAGCCAGATGTACAACCATTTACTTTTGCGAGTCGCAAATTGCGTTGAATTGCGACTCGTAATTGGCGATTCGCAAAAGTGAATGTGCAACAGTGTCTCAGACTATGTTTGCGATTCATAATGGGGTCGCAAATTGCATGTCTCATTAATATTCATAAGGCAAGCGCAATTTGCGACCCCATTTGGAATGGCTAGCACTCCAGGGATGGTGACCAGCTGGGGTCAGCAGACCACCATGTCTGTGACTGGTTTTTAAATAAAGCTGTTTTTTTTTAATGCAGCCCGTTTTCCTTAGAGGAAAAAGAGGATGCATGTAAAAAAGAAAAATGAAACCTTTCATTTTTTAAGGGCAGGCAGTGGTCCTTGGGACCACTGCCTCCTCTTAAAAAATATTATCACAGACACTCACAAAGGGGAAGGTTCACTAAAAAAATAAAGGTCACAGGGACTTTATAGTTAGCAAATAGAACTTAAGAAACCTTGGAAATTCGCTAAAAAAACCAAAGGTTACAGGGGCGTTATAGTTTTCAAATAGAATTTAAAACACCTTAGAAATTCACTAAAACACACATTGACACAACCAGTCACTCATCCATACATTCACTGAGGCACCTAATCACTCACTTATACAGTCAGTCACGCACCCACTGATTAACCAATACACCTAGGTATATATATTTAACACTCATAAACTTTTTTTAAACACAGTCAATGGATGATGTCATGTCATCAGTGATTTAATATGTGAGTTCATAAGTAGTTAACTCAGCTAACTATAACGGCTGAATTTCTCTGGTTTTGTATGGGTAAAATCTGACCCTAACTATATCATCCCTGCAACCTTCGTTTTCTTTGTGAATTTCTAAGGTTTTTTAAATTCTATTTGCTAACTATAATATCCCTGTAACCTTTGTGTTTTTTTTCTGAATTTCCAAGGTTTTTCAACTAGCAGTCATGTTTGCAGAATGGTAGAGAAAGGGGGCTGAGCCTCCGACCACTCTCAGGAATTCCGCTGTGTAGGACTTACAGGAGGTACCAGAAGGGTTTCTTGGCCCACAAGGTCCCTCTGGAGCCAATGGGACTTTATCACCCAACTAGAAGTGCGCCGGGAGACAAATTTGCAGAGTGGTGGAGAAAGGGGGCGTGGCCTATGACAACTTCTCAGCATCCTGCTGTGTGGGACCTACTGGAGGTAACAGGAGTGGTGGTTGGCCCACAAGGACGACCTTAGGGGCCAACTACCCCTCCTATTACCTTCAGTAATTCCCACACAGCAGGATTGATGAGTTCTGATAGCAGGCCACACCCCCTTTCTCCACCACTCTGCAAGCACGCCTCCTGGTGTGCTCTCAGTTGGGGGATGAAGTGCCCTTTACTGCTGAGGGTCCTTAGGGACCAACTGGCCCACCTATTACCTCCAGTAAGCCCCACACAGTGTCATTGCTGAGAGGTGGTAGCAGACCACGCCTCTTTCTCCACCACTCTGCAAACGCAGCTCCTGGCGCATACTATTTGGGGTATGAAGTCCCCTTGCCTCTTGAGGGTCCCTTGGGGCCCAACTAGCTCTCCTGTTACCTTCAGTAAGCCACATACATCTGGATTCCTAAGAGGTGGTCAGAGGCATGGCCCCCACTTCACAGGCCAATTTCGGCCCAAGGACCCCATCCTCGGGGTCCAGCCATTTTTTTTAGATAAAAAAAAGGGAGGGTGGGCCGACGGGCCCCCTCCCTTAAATAAAATTGGCCCTCGGAGGATGGGCTCCATGGTGGGGGTGGGGGTGCCCCCCCCCCCCCCCCCCTGCATTTCCCAAAATTTTTCCCAGGGAGGTGGTGGTCCCTGGGGCTGTGTGTGGGGGCTGGAGCCCCCCACGCATTTTTAAAGAAAATAATGCCCTGGTCATTGGCGGTCTCCGGGGCTTGCATGCCCCCCCCATCTCTATTTGTCATTGCCTCCGGGACTTGTCCCACCCGAAGGCCTAAAGTAAACGAAGCTCGGGAGCCAGTGCTTTTTAAAAAAAAATAATTTGGCAGGATTCACGGATTCTATGTGTCTCCGGATGAAAAACAAATTTGACATTTTTTCTTGTCACTGTGACTCAGTTCAACCAAGTCACAAGATGGCTGCCAACACTTCCTGGTTTGAAGTTTTGGCAGCCAATCAGATCTCAGGCATGAGATCAGGTGGGTTGGTGGATCCACTGCGGCTACAGTTGTATATCTGAGAAATCTTTAAATTTCTCAGGAACTACGGAACGGATTTACACCATTTAACAAAAAGAGTGCTTTCTGAACCAATAGCTACCTTTTTGTCAAATTTGGTGTAATTCTGTTCAGCAGTTCGAGCTGTAGCCGCGTCCAAAGTTTCCAATTTCAAGACAGCAGTTGAAGTGAGTGGCCCATTAGTATTAAAATTTCGCGAAGATTCCTCAAACAGCGCCAAAGTATCGGAAAATCAAAAAACGCTTTTCCTATGAAAACTAAGTCCTAACTATAACTACCTACTGGCGACTGCCAGTAGGTAATATACAAGGTTTAGAAAATCAGAAGTGTCACATTTGTGTAATCGGTAATTTTTATAACTATATATATATCAGTGTGAATACTGTTGCAGTTGTTTTTCGTGTAAATTTGAGATTATGTTGACAACAATAGTTATGAAGAGCTTGGTATTTTTCATATGATTCTGAATGTAAAGAGGAAGAATTGATGAAACATAACATTTTTCATATGGAATATGTCTGTTTTAAAGCTCATGACTTAAGATTTCAGTTCCTAGCCCTGAGCAATTACTTAAAACCTCACTTTCTGGTAGTAGCAGGCTTAACACATCCCATTCTGATGGTGTGCACTCTTTTAGCGAGTCTCTGCATAAATCCAAAGAAATGAAGACTTTGACCATAGTAGTTAAATGTTCTTTAAATCTAAATATGAAAGTTCTCATAAGGTCTATATAATGGATCTCAGGCTCTGTTAGTATTGTGATTAGCTCTTGCCAACCACCTAAAAATAATGTCAATCAATCAATCCTTTACCTCAAGTGTCTGGAGGTGGAATCCAAGATGAATAAATAACCTAATGGTCTGGAAAATGCACAAAAGTATGGGTATGAAAATCATAATAACACTGATTCAGACAATGATAATGGAATTATTGTAATATGTTCTGTGTTGGCCTGAACTTGTCAAAAAGAAAAAATTGCCCATGTTCCTAATGATAGGTGTATCCCAGAACTAGTGTTAGTCACTCCACATGCCAATGTTATCCTTAGGTGTGATTCGTCTCTTATTCATCACCACAATTCCACAGCTGACCCTGCATTCGACCCTAGAATGGTGACCTTGATTACTTTTTCAATCATAGGAGAGCCACATGTGGTCTAAAAGTTAACGTGTAAGAATCTCAGTCTCTAGTTAAGGGTTCAAGTCTTGGTCCGTAGCGGCTGCTACCAGACTGGGGTGGTGAAGCAGGAGAGGATAAGGGGGGATGGAAAGAAATAAAAAGGGCTTACCGGAAACAGACAGACAGCCGCCTCTCCTCTGTATCTTCTGGTCTCCAGTCCCGGCCGGCAGCAGGAAGCACACAGGCAGACAGGCTTTCCTGAGCCAATCACAACGCTGCAATGCAGTGTTGTGATTGGTCGGCGCTCAGATGAGGACAGGGAGGCTTTACATGTTCCTCACCAGGCTGTGTAATGCAGCCTGGCGGGGAACTTGCAAAGTGCCCGGACTGCAGGCCAAGCAGTCATGCGTACTTATGGAGTGCAAACCATTCCTACCCCTGCGCTGCCCAGCCCCATGACCCACTGACTTCCAAAGAAAACATACAATGATAATAATGATACATTATTATCATTGTATTTTTCCTTTTGAGGAGTGGGGCGACTCTCCTCCGCCTTAGCGGCGGAGCCGCCACTGTTCTTGGTTTCTCCATGGTTTTGTGTCCGTTTCATTGCAAAGAGTTTCAAGGTTTAAGTAAGTAAGTAAAATGTAATTTATTTCTGTAGTCCAAAGAATAGTATCAAGAGGGCCTGTGTCTCTTGGCAGGACAAGCTTATAGATGTGCAGGACCAACTTATTAAGATTTTAGAATTCATGGAACAAACCAGGGAATCTTAAGATTAAGCAGAGTGTACCATCTAACTAGGCTCAACAAGCTTTGTGCTTTGTCATGTTGCTTAAGAATGAATACAGATGGTATGAACTTGCAAGCTAAGAGACAGGTTCAGCATCTCAGACCATTTTTCAAAGAGCATGCAGTGTATGACAAGGCTTTTCCGCACCATACAAATTTTTCTGGGGAGGGTCTTTGGGAAACATGCTTTTGATTAATCCAGTAGACCTGAAGACCTGGCTTTTCAATTAATCCACCTACCATAGGTAGGGCAAGGCACACACATTCTTAGCTCCAGGATATCCTTGCGGGTGATATTGCACTTTACAAATAAACATAACATACCATAACATAACATAACATAACATTGTAGTGAGTTCCTACATAGGCCCCCTGTAGTTTCCCCTTATTTTAGCCTAACAGCACGTTGCCACATTTGCTTTGCACAGCCACATGTAACACATTTATTTTTGTGCCATAATATTATTTTAGAAATGGGTTGCACGTTATTATTGTTATTCAGTTCCTCTGCTGGGATTCAGTCTGAACATTTCATACAAGGTCAAACAACATTGTGCCCTATTTTCTTGTGCTCGGTTAAGCAAAATCTCCTAACATACAGACACATCAAAAGTGCAGCTGCTGTTTTCCAACACAGCATTTCTTCTCATATAAAAGTGAGACATGCCCTTTGAAAAACAGAAAGAAGGGTTCTTGCAGAGGGAAAGGTCCCAGGATGGACACACTAGTCTTTGAGCAACCTGAGATTTAGACCAGCTAACTACAAATGCCAGGTATGGGGGCCGGTTCTAATCCCAGACATCTTTAATATATCACTATGCTCACGTAATGAGGATAGGCTTAGGCAGATATATCATTTGTCATGATAGGGCTGTTCATTATATATAGTGTTCTCATAATGCTGATGGCATTGCTCAGCTATATATGTTTTCTAATTGCAGTGCAGTTGCTTCGTAATTGAGCACGATAGTTTCAATAAATATTGTAAACTTCCCTCATGTCTTTCTTATGGACATGAATGAGTGAGAAAACGAAAGGTGACGATCTGTTTCCACGGTTCCCCTGGGTACTAGAGAGTTGTGTTCTGGGGTGCCAATTTACCGGTTATTCTGGGAAGGTTAAAAGGGCAGGTGAGGCACTGTGAGCTAGTCAGATTTGGGCCCATAGGTACTGATGTGGTATGGTGACTCAGTCCCTACATTCTGATGTCCTGTGATCCCAGGCATAGTTCTGTTTCCAAACCGAATCCCTGCAACAACATAACATAACATAGCATAACAAATAGCAATCAAGAACTGTCACTTCATAATGGTAATGGTTCAATGTTGATCTCGGGATGTTCTTTTTTGAAGGAGAATGCATAGTGAAACTAGACTATAAAGACTCTTACGTCTCTGTTCCAATTTGTCAGGAACACAGCAGGTTCCTTAAATTTCATTGGCACACAGGCATTTACCCACTTAAGTTTCACCCCCTCGATTCTATCTTCTGCAATTAGTGAGAATGGTAGGGCTTTTGTCAGTGTCTATTTAAGCCATATTTCCATGACCCCTTTACAAGGCTGTTTTCCTATAACCGTGTATACTATTGTCTCAAGACAAGACATTTATTGACGGTCTCTCTACAACACAAAGTACCCTTAGACAAATTAACCTGAGAAGAGATGACATTGTGGCAAGACCATGTAGTTGCTTAGAATGTTTGTACCATCTTCACCAGATCAACAGATCTAGTCTGCGGAGATGAGGTCCTTGGAGCGTTCAGTACTCAAGTGGTGGGATATCTGTAAAAGAATTTTCAATCCATATCTAGTGTTTAGATATTTTAAAGGCTCCTTTGCCTATCAATTTACCATGGACAAGGCAAATATCACTGTAATTTTGCAGATGGCCAATATTTCCAAAATCCAATGCATAAACCATCAGTGAGATGCCAAGACTAAACCTGGGAGGGTTGGCAAAGGATGTTCTGTCCCAATCAAAAAATTTCATTCAGGCAGAATTTATTTCTGGCATTCACATTGTGGCATGTTTCCACTCCAGGGGCCTTTATGAAAGGAGACTTCATCCTCTAGCTTCCCAAACACTGAATTACCACTGGAGCCTGTTGTAGAGAGAAGTTAATCTCATGTTTGAACTTACAATTGCCCCTCTTTTACAGTATCCCCTTACCATGGACATGATTTCCAGGTGCCTGGCTCAGATTTTTAGACAAAAGGCCTGGGTGGTTCTAATTTTGCCACTCTGGATGACTCAGACCTTGTTACGATCTCTCCTCAAAATATATTGCTTCCATTTCACCTTCAAATCCTCTTCAAATCCCCACAGCAAGAGTCGTAATCTGATCCTATCCATAAATCTACAGCTGACGGCTTCAAAACCTTTTTGGTATTCTTGGTCAATGACAGGCTTTTTACCTTTAGCAGTTAGCCTCCTAAAATTTCCTGGGCCCCAGGTACCATCAAGGCTTACAAGAAAACTTGCCAAGCTTGAAGTTAGTTGATGTGTGGAAACTGGTTAATATCTCATTTTAGCAAATGTCTGTCCGTTCCTGGCGAATATACGATGTTACATCGCAGTCTTCACAATGCAATACCTTTATAACGCAGGCATTACAATGCAAGTCGTTACAAAGGCTTGCGCTGGAGGGCGTTGGACTTAGGAATAGTATGATTTACTATTCCAACTCCAGCCTATGCTACAGTAGGGAAGGTGTTGGAATAGTAAATCATACTATTCCTTAGCTTAGAGCACCATCCAGCGCAAGTCATTGTAATGACTTGCGTTGTAATGCCCGCGTTGTAAAGGTATTGCAGTGTGAAGACCGCTATGCAACCGATATTTCCCATTCCTGGCTTTCCTTGCCTCATTGACATATCAGTATAGTAGAGAAGAACAATGGTACTATAGAGGCCACTAAGGTCCTCGGGTAGCCTAGGCTAACATTATTTGAATACGCATAGGTCAAAAGAAAGAAGCAAACAGCAAAAATAACAAATAAGTCCTTGCTGCGCAGTATATGAAGGGACACAAGGTTGAAATGATCTCACATTTATTAATGGCATAAATGGAGTATCACTTGTTTACAGGGTGTAATTCCGGTGCTCTCACAGATTAGTGCAGGTGCATGAAGTGAGGGGTCGGTGACATTTAAAAATACATCTCATTGACAATAAAACTCCAATTAATTCAAAGGAAGGAGTTTTGGTTGTAGAAAGAAGTCGACGGCATTTCGATCTCATTTGTTAGAGATCATCATCAGGACAACAAGAGTGTGAGCAAGTTGAATCTACAGGGGAAAGAAAACCGATATCAACCATAGGTCCTAGCTAATTTTGCACAATTAAATTGAGGAAAGTCAAGGGAAAGGACTCCTTGAACCGAAAGATTAAGAACATGAAATGTCAGTAGTACATAAAAAAAGTATACATGTAATTAACGTAAAATTAATCTAGCAATGAGCCACACTATGTACAGATTCCTCTGCATTGCATGAAGGAGGATAACAAGGAAAGCCAAGCGACTGGGCTCCCTTAAAAAACTTAAAGAATCAAGTGCCAATAAATGAAAAACTAAACAGAAGGCGAGTGAAGCCGAAAATGAGGTGAGAGAGACAGATGAGGCTGTTTGAGAGGTATAACGTAGGAAAAACAACAATGTAAATGGGAGGACAATGACTAATTGTGGTTACTATGGGGTAGGAGCGCGAGGTGAGGGCGTGTCAGGGGTGGATGCATCAGTGCAGAGTATACTAGTACAACCAGAGTGTCATTGTGCCTGGGAAACCCCGAAGATAGAAAGCTGTAGGGACCAATTTAAACTGGGGGAAGGGGGGAGGAGGGTATGTGAGTGGAAACTGACAGGCTATGCTACTGAACCTGCGGCGCAGTGGGGGTGGACTTACTGAGGGCACGACTGGTATGGTGGGTAAATGGTCAGAGGAGACGTAGCTCTTCCTCCCTGGGAGGACCAATGTATCAGAGTAACTGAGGAAAGAGTTAGGGGTTAGCTGGTCCGAGCTGGGGGGTGAAGCTGCAGCATATCAAGGTGAACTTACTGGGGGCACGCCCGATTGGCAGGAGGAGCGTAGGAGGAGACGGAGATCTTCCTCAAAGTGGGATCCCAGATTCCGGTAAATTTGAGGAAAGAGATAAGGGTTAGCCGGTGGGATTTCCGGGGGTGCTGCAGGAGTAGCGGTGCTACCGCAGACGACGTACTTGGAGTCCGTAGCATTTACTTAAGGAGGCGCGTTTCATAAGTCGGGAAACGTCTTCTTCAGTCAGAGGCGTCGGGTAAGTCTGAACACTTCCTGGGGTGGAGGTGCACCGGTAGCGTCTGATATGCTGAGACGCTAGAACGCGCTAGGCATTGCACATGCGTGGGGGATGCGCGACAAGAGCGGTGGCCATCTTGGAGAGGGAAGAATCCTCTCGGAAGTTTCAACTAGTACGTGAGCAAGGAGCTTAGTGATGCACTTGGGGGAGGAACTCGCTAATTTGAGAGAGATTTTGGACAAGGAAAGAGGCAAAGGTCAGGAGCCTTTTAGAATAAGCACAAGAATGGTGCATAAGAGTAATAAAAGCAATGAAAGCAAAGTGAGTGAGATAAAACCACATAAATTACAATGTACAGAGATATTTACATATAAACAGTTCCGTGAAGATATATGAGGATACTAAGATACTACAGAATCATATTCCACTCTTCGAGGGTGTTAAGTCCGTCTTCGATAGATCTGCATATAAACATCCATTTGCATTCCAATTTGTTGAGAATGGCTTGTTGATCACCACCTCTGCTGTTGGGATGTACTATGTCAATTACTTGCCATCGCAGGTCTGATTCGGAGAGTAACTAAGAGCTCGCTTGTGGTATCAGATAGCTCTTGTTCAACCAGATTGATAAAGTGTGTGGTGTCTTTGACATAGGCTATGGTGTCTTGTGCCAGATCACGAATAAACCAGTCTATGTATCTACCTAACGGCTCTAGGATCATGCCACATCCTGAGAGAATTGGTCTCCCTGGGGGATTTTCCAGGTCCTTATGAATTTTGAGGAGTGTGTACCATACAGGGGTGCGTGGGTTTTTGTTATTGAGGAAAATGAATTCATTGTGACTGATGAAGCCCCGATCTTCAGCTTCTTTGGTAGTGATTAGGATAAGGTTCTTGATTTCATAGTATGTGGTATTGCTTAGTTGGCGTAGGATCTCATTGTCATAGGAGGTTTTATTTTGGATGACAATACCACCTCCATTGTCACATGGTTTTATAATTATTTGTTCCATGTTCTTAAGTTTGGACAGACTCTTCTTCTCATCCAGGCTTATGTTATAAGGAATGAAGTCGTGTTCCTTACGTAGTTTATCCAGGTCCTTCAAGACAAGATTTTCAAAAGTGATTACCTCTGGAGGTAGAGACCCGGTGGAAGGGTTGAAGACCGCTATGTAACCGATGTTTCCCGTTCCTGGCTTTCCTTGCCTCATTAACATATCAGGGCACATCTTTTGGGACTATTGATAGCTACAGATCAGCTATTCTGCAGTCCCTGAGCATTTTGAGGGCAAACTCAGAGGAGAACTTCTATTAGTCTGTAAATTGTTGATGCATATCAGATATTGCACACGCTAAACTCTGTTATTCTTCAACATGAGATGCTAAACTAATTTTTCAACTCAAAAAGACATGGCCTGACAGTGACATTGTTGTGGTTTATTTTTGTTTTTCACGTAGCACATCAGAAACATCAATATTTTAAAAGTTAAAATGTGTTGAATTACATTTATCTACAACAAGGGTTTTTAGTAGGCATGCATTTTTTCAGTTTTCATTGCCAGAATCGGCCACTGCAATCACGAGGGAAGTTTAAAGCTCACAGTGTTTAAATTGGTGTCACCTGAGGCGGTACCACAGGTTATTTGTAGATCAGCTCATTCTGGACACAACTTGTGTGGGAGCAAGTAACAAACAGTCACGCTGCCGGTTGCGATGCAGAATATCAGAGATTTTAATCGTACATGAACAAAAGGGTGAGTTGATTGTGAATGTTTTGGTTTGTAAGAGGGAGCTACATAATAAGTTATTGCATGAGTTTAAACATGGGACAAATCGTTTTTGCCGCAAGTGAGCACCTAACATTGTTGTTCGTTAATAGGAAAGTCACAAGATATGTTTTTTTGTGTAAGGATGAGTTTAAATACAAAGCATATCGCATTGTAGGGTATAAGGGCATGTTAAGTTAATGAAATGGTGTATTTATGATTATATGTATATTTATGATGAATTCTGTCAACTGAATGGCTTTCTTTATATTTCAGACCCCTGACGAAGGGCTTATCAGCCTCAAATGCATTGGGTACACATATGCACAGTTTCTAAAGATGAAATGTGAATTCTGACGGGCTACAGAATAAGGCGTGGATTGGCATTTCTGAAGCATTAAAAGTGTGGAATTAAACTGTCTTTGTTATAACATAGAAGTGTTTTCATAATAAATATGGATTACAATGGATTAAATGGTTAAATGCAGTTTCTGAATGTTGGATTCCTGAAACCGAACGCTTGCATAGCTGTAGCGGCTTGAGTCTGGGTGGTGACTACCTACCAGTTTGGATTGTTATTACATTTTCCCCATTTTCCTTGTGTTTTTGTGAATTTTGTTCAGATTTGTCTTCATAATGTTTGTTTTTCGTTTTGGGCCCAGTCTGTAGTTGATGTATTTTTCACACTGTCATTGCTTCTATGTTAGATATAGTTCTATTGTTTTAGAGGCTTGTGGATGGCCTTTATCCATGCCAAATTCATGCCATTTTTTGCGTGCCTGATGCAGGCTTGGATCGGATTTACTCTAGGTGTCTAGGGCCACATAACCACACATTTTCCTTTGTTCTTCCCCATATAATTACACACCATTGTTTGTGTGGGATGGTTGATTAAATGTTAAAAGTATTTTTCTGGGGTAATTGTTGCCTTGCACTGTTTGTGTTTTGGGCATTTTTAAAGAATGTTAAGCTTTTCTCACTGTTTCTGTTTTGCTGAGCTGTTGAATTGTCCTTTACATTATTGTTGCTCTTTTACTAATGATGTACTAAGTCCCACCAATAGGCCCAGTCACATTTTAGGTGTATATTTCAGCAATTCTTTCCCTGCAATCCTGCACGTTTTGCTTGTGGAGGGAGAGCAATAGACTCCAGCGAGGGAAAGGCAGCCATGTTCTCTTTGTTTCCCATGCCTCCTTCTTTGCTGGTCATGTGACAACAGGCATTTTGTTAAGCCAGTGCGAGTATATCATAGGCAGCAATTTTGACTTTGTTCTACATGCCTCCCTTTTTGCTGGCCATACGGCGGCCACCATTTTGTGGAGCCAGTGTGTATATATGTCCTTGGCAGTAGTTTTTTCTTTGATATCCATAGGTCCTTCTTTACTGGCTCTTATATGGATGCCCACCATTTTGTAGAGGTGGTGAGTGGGTATGCCGTGGACATCTTAGCTTCTTTCTCCAAATGTCCTTCTCTGCTGGCCATGCGGCGAGAGACTACTATTTTGATAAGAAAGTATGTGTCTCTGATTTTAAAAGTCATTGTCTAGGAATATTGACATTAAAAGAAGTGCATGTCATTTTTCGTATTTTTTTGTTTTTTCCAGCTATATTTATTTATGTTTTAGCTGATTGTAGTAGTTTGTAGTACACAGTTGTTGCTAGTAATTCATTTATGAATTTTTGCCTTATTCCCATGTGCCCTGGATGGACACCAGATATTTAATAATTAATGTATTTAATTTTTACTTGCTTCCTTCTACCTATTATGGGGCCCCTATCTGCCTTTGTGGAACACCAGCTACTTTTTATACTGATGTAATTGATGATTCCCTGTCTTTCTCTGCTTCCTTTAGGGGCCCCATGGGACACCAACTACTCCTTTTATTAATTTCATCGATTTTTTTCTAGCCCCTGCCTCCGAGAGTGCCCCTGTGGGCCCTGGTGGGATACAAGATATTTTTATATTAATGTATTTGATATTTGCCTGCCATCCCTGGGTCCATAAGGGTGGTCACCACTGGGTAGTTATAGTCAGGAATGTTTCCATAAGAAACCCATTTTAGGATTTTCTAATAAATTTGGTGCCGTCTGATGAATGTTCACAACATTTTCCCCCAAAATTTTCTTCTATCTCAGCTCCAAACTGGAAAGTTTCGGGGTGATTGGTCAAGCGGGGGCCGAAAAAAGGGGGGCTCCAAAACGTGTTTTCCCCATATGAAAATTAGACACAGCTACAGTCAAAATCTCTGAACAGATTTACACCAAATTTGGCAGAAAACTAGACCTTCGTACAGGACGCGTGCCTTTTGAAATTTGGTGTATATCTATTCAGAAGTTTTTAAGATATTACGGTAAAAAAATATAGTTATCTAGGTACACAAAAGATCTGTGGATCCAATAGATCTCACGATCTGATTGACTGCCACCACATCAACAAAGATGTGGCTGCAGCCATCTTAGGACTCGGTACTCCGTCTCGGATCCTTGAAATACACTAAGGTGCCGATTACGATCCGGTAAAAAAATTCCCCGTACGACTCGTATCCGGTCTTTTTACCGTACGAATCGTACAAGTGCCGTACAAACTGCCAATTACGATTCGCATGGGAAAAAGTCCATACGAATCGCATTGGGAATTATTCCCCACACGTCCTCGGGTCGGAAAATGTGTCCGACACGTCCACGGACGATTCACCGTACAAATGTGAAAAGTGAAGTCCGACCGCGGAATTACGATCCATCCCGTGCGTCCGATGTTACAACCGTATGGAAAAAACACCGTCCGCACCGAACTCCCATAGCAACCATGGAGACATGTGCCCGCATACGCGCCGACCCCCCCCAGCCCCCGTATGTACGCGCCGACCCCCCCAGCCCCAGTACGTACGTGTCGTACCCCCTGTGTATGTACACCCATGTACGTTCGAGTACACGGTACAGTTACGCGCTGGGGGTACGCACCGTACATACACGGGTGGGGGTACGACTCGAACGTACACGGGTGTACATACAGGGGGGTTCGACACGTACACGGGTGTACATACACGGGGGGGTACGACTCGAACGTACACGGGTGTATACATACACGGGGGTTCGACACGTACGTACGGGGGCTGGGGGGAGGTCGGCGCGTACATACGGGGGCTGGGGGGGTCGGCGCGTACATACGGGGGCTGGGGGGGGTCGGCGCGTACATACGGGGGCTGGGGGGGTCGGCGCGTACATACGGGGGCTGGGGGGGTCGGAGCGTACATACGGGGGCTGGGGGGGGGGGGTACGGCGCGTACCCGGCCACCTACTCTGGTCGTTTCGCGCCGTACTTCGCTTTTCCGGCACTTTTTGGGTGCCGTGAAAATATCGCCGTCCGGACTGCTGTCCGTTCGAATCGTACTTCCTGGATCGTGAAACGCTGCCTGAAAGTGTCCCGACGTCACGTCGCAGCATTCCCGGATCACATTCGTATGTATATTTTCGTCGGTCGGTGTTTTTTACGATTCGTACGGAAATGGTGTTTCCGTGCGAATCGTAATTCCATGTTTGTAAAGTTTTCCGACCGGGTACGAGTCGGACGGAGAAAACTCTCCGACCGACGGTTCGAACCCGGTTTTTACCGGATCGTAATCGGCACCCTAGTATATAAGGGGTCATGGTGGGGATGTCCTGCTCTCCTAGGCCTGGTGGGGAGTTTGGGCCTCAAATGTTTTTTTATTTTGTCACAAATTCAGGTGGATCAGTGAATCTGTGGCAACATTTTTTTTAAAGCGTGGGTTGGAAAGGGGTGGGCCAGGGCCCCGGGGTGGCGCTTACGTACATTTATGGAAGGAGGGGCATGTGGCCCCACTCCTGAGCCTCTAGGAAGCCCCAGGGACATCATTCTCTGGGGCAGACACATATAATTAAAGATGAAGGGGTGCACGGCCCCCCTTCCCGAGCCTCTCGGCAGCCTTGGGAACCCCATCTTCTTGGGCCAACCTATATAACTAAGAGGGAGGGGTGCTTTTTTAACAAGGGGAAGGTGCACATGGCTCTCCTCCCCGGCCCGCTCCACGGTTGCGTCACGGGGAACCAATCACCAGAATACACTTTTCCTGTCTGAAAGGATGCAGGTAGGGAAAACTTGTATGCTGCCACCCAGTGAAAGCTGCAGAAATGCCACTACAGGGTGGGAGGACAATTTTTTTCCCCTGCTCCTGCTCTTGCAGGGAAGCAAGAGTTTACTCCCGCCCAGAAGGAGCAGAGAAAAAACCTGCTCCCACTGGGTGGACTCCAATGTTGTGTTTGTTTTGTGGGTGCCCCGGGTGGACACATTAGGCCCTGGGGATTGGAGTCTTAATGTAGAATACGGCCGCAGGAGAGGGCTCCCCAGGGCTGAAAAGGCTTGGGGAGGTCGTGGGGATATGTTCCCCTGCCCAATAATTTTTAAAAAAGTAAAAAGAGAATTGCCGACTTCTGCTAGCACCCTGGACCGTGCAGTGCCTGGTAGCCCTGCACTCTCGCCCATAGCCTCCAACAAAAAATAGACACTCCGGGTGTCCGGGGTGGGCACCAGGAGACTCAAAATACGATAAAAATATACATGTAAAATACCAGTTCGAGCATCGCATCCAAATCTGAGGGAGCGAGCTGCACAACCCAACAACATCCCTCTTTCTGAGCCATTGATAAAATGAATACTACAGGTGATAGCAACGCACACAGTTAAGGCATATTGTCACACGTCATATAAGCACTATTTGGGTGGTCTTGCCTTAACCTTCTGTTGCATTACCTTCTCGAATGCTCATAAGACACACATGCGTGGTAGCTACATGGCCCCACAGCATTATTAGACATATTTCCCTCCTTAGGTGGGCTACTACAGAGAACAAGAGTGACTTCACTATTTTTTATTTGCCCACAATGGTGGCACTGCAGAAACAACAAGCCTCTCTCTGCCCTCCAGTCATGAACTATTCGCTATTCTGTTCCCTACTGTAGGTAGGTTTACAAAAATGCATAGATGGGCTTACTATCAAGCCTTTTAACCCCTGGACCGTAGAGACCTATAAGTCTGGGTACCAGGAATGTGTATGTTCACTTTTTGTTCCTTTTTCCATACCTTAATCTGATTAGTGTGGGACGACAAAATACATCGTCCCTATCTTCAACCCGGAAGCCGGTATCCCTTAAAATCTAGGGTATTAGAGCTATTGGGCTCCCACAAGATATTGCTAATAAACAACTACAGTGTAGCATTATCTGGATCATTTATTGTCATTATTATATTATTGCACACAGTACATGCACGTCATCTTCACAAATGCTGTGGCGTGCTGTGTAGTATCACTTGCATTCCACGCTGCCTTTTAATTATTAGCTAGGGAAGGCAGTGTTGTTTATAAAAACATATTTACAAAATGTATTTTCAAATTTCTCCGATAGGTTATTTTCATTGAGTGCCTCAGGTAGGACTCACCTGAGCACATTAGTGTGTTCTTGTAAAACTCTACTTTCTTTTCACCTCAAAAAGAAATTAGGTACAGAGGCCTTCAGGAGGTAGTTATGGATCACTGACCCTGAAGAATGCCCCAGACCCGAATGGGTGGCAGAAACATGTTGGCCTAGCTTCTTTGGCAATGTGAGCCATTGCTCTCAAACATCCATCACACCTGTTTTTAATCTTAGCTACTGTTCCCAAGAATAAAGAAATTGGCCTGGGGACTTTAAGGTATTTTTAATCCACTGATCTGAATCCCTCTTTTATCCTGGAGTTTTTATTCAAGAACTCCCCCTGCACCGAGTCCAACAGGAGATCACGATCTGCCCTGGTGGTATTGCTATGCCAAGGTTTGGAGAGGTTGCCGATGATGACGCATGACACAATTATGTGTTTGAGGTTTCCTCTTCCATCAGGATGACCATTCCTTCCTTTAGCACTCACACAGGAATTCTGTGACTATATGTTAACTGGGATTTTTAGAGCGCATAATCACCTTCAGGTCTCTTAGCGCTTTGAGAGAGTGTCCAAAACCCACCAGCAGTTACAAATACAACACATGGAGGGGCTTTATGCTGTGTCCAGAGCCTCCCTAAACAGAAGAGTCCTAAGTCGTTTCCTGAAAGGGAGGAGTGCGGATTCCTTGCGTAGATTCTAGGACAGCCGATTCCATAGTTGAGGGATTTAAACAGAGAAGGCTCTGCCGCTTTTAGATGTAGTTTTGAACTGTGGATAGGCCAAAAGGCCTGCCTCGAACGACCGAAGTGTACGTCCCGGCACATAATTCTCTAGGCGCTCCTTGATATATAATGGGGCCTGGCCGTGAACAGCCTTATGGGCGATGCAGAGGCCTTTGAACCTTGCTCTCTGTTTAATGGGGAGCCAGTGCAGCTGCTGTAGCACAGGGTTAGCGTGAGCCCCTCTAGGAAGCCTGAAGATCAGCCTAGCTGCATCGTTCATGGTCACCTGCAGCTTACTGATAAGTTTCTCGGGAAGACCAATTTATAAGGCAGTACCATAATCCAGTCTAGACCTGATCATTGCCGACACGACCATCTGTAGTGTGGCAGATGAGAGGAGAGGAGCGAGTCTCCGCAGCTGTCTCATTAAGCCCGCACAGGTTCCGACCACGGCAGAGAATTGGTTTGCAATGGAGAGATTGGCATCGATCTTGATGCCTAAGCTTTTTACAACCGGAACTGGCGTTGGGATGGTGCCAAGCTCTTGTGGCCAGAAAAGGTAATTCCAAGGATTGTTTTTGGAGGAAATGACGAATCTAAGTATGTTTTGCACGCTGGCTTGAGGGGAGTTATCAATCTGGAGGATTAATTGTGTGTCGTCCGTATAGTTAAACACTTGGCAGTCCATGCTGACAAATGCAGCCACTAGTGGCTGAAGGTAGATGTTGAAAAGAAGAGAGGACAGCGCTGAGCCCTGGGGGACACCACAGGTGAGTGTGCCAATGTTCGACACCTGCTCGCCCAGTTGGACTCTTTGGGATCGACCTGACAGGAAGAACTCAATCCATTGGTATGCCAGCCCACGGATGCCCAAATTGGCGATCCGGGCCTGAAGCTGTGCGTGATTGACCGTATCGAACACCGCTGACAGATATAATAGGACCAAGGCACTCGGCTTCCTGTTGTAGGCCATAAGCCTAAGTTCGTCCAGCACTGACAACATCACCAGTTCTGTGCTGGGGTGGGCCCTAAAACCAGCCTTCTTCACCTAGAGTAGCTGTTGTTCCTCAATAAACAACAAGAGTGTTTTGAGAACATGTTGTTTCACTACTTTCACCAGGAAGGGGATCTGGGAGATGGGCCTATAGTTCTTAAGATTAGCTACATCTTCCCCAGTTTTTTTCTGTAGGGGGAATCACCTTGGCTTCCTTCAGGCTGGCGGGCATATAACCTGTCTCCAGAGTGCGAGTAAGTAGATCAAGGATCTCCCTCTCTATCCCAGGGAGGGCCATTCGAAATACCCTTGGAGGACAGGGGTCCGCTGGTGAGCCTGATTTGACACAGTTCATCAGCAGTGACAGGGAGGCTTGGTCTAAACTAGGGAGAGAGGTAAGTTGCTTGCCGGGGATGTTGGGGGCTAAATCCCGTTCCAGGGGTCACTGGTTAGTTGTTGCGTTGTCAATATCTGCTAAAATATCTCTGACTTTATGAAGGAAGACGGCCTGAAATTTGTTAGTCTGTCGGCTCGGGTGTGGATTTTTGTTCTGATTTCTGGCTGACTTCTTTCAGAATTCTGAAAGTTTATTTCTATTTATTTGCGGCATACATACTTCTTGCCTCATAGTATTCAGCCTTCCTATTCATGATGGCTTTTTTTATATGTAGCTAGCATGGTTTTGTAGCTTGCGAGAGCAGCTGGATCGTATGATTTGCGTCATAGCCCCTCAGATTGGCAGAGGGTTTGCTTCCTTCCCCTCAGGTCCTCATTGAACCAGTGGGCACCTTTGCCATTGTTTCTAACTCTTTCCCTCCGGGCAGGTGCCACCTGATCGATGGCCTCTCTCAAGATGCCGGTGAGGGCTTCATTTTCCTGGTCGAGGTTGCCTTTCATGTAATTTTTAGGTGGGATACTAAGCAAAGCACCCACTAGTTTGCCTGCCTCCATTTTATTCCAGCCTCTCACCACTCTCCACTCCGGGGGTGGTTGCGCCGGTCAGCTGGCCAGCGGAACCCGGCAACTGATTAATGAATGGTCTAACCAGGCGCAGGGGCTAATGTCTATTAAGCTGGCTAATCGCTGAGTGGTCCAAATGGATGTGTCCCTTGATGTGGGTTGGGGAGTCAACCAGCTAATGGAGCCCCATTGAGCTCATGGCTTCCTCAAATTGACTGGCAAGCAACTCTCTTGGTGCTTTGTCCCAGTGGTACTTAAAGTCCCCCACCACCAGGAGTCATTGGTACCGTGAGGATAGTTCACTGACAATTTCCGTGAATAGCTCATTTAACCTGGGGGTTGATCGTGGGGGGCTATACGCCACCAGGAGTGTCAAGCAGGAGGATTTGGAGCAGATTTTTACCCCCAAAATGTCTGCACTTTCAAGGCTCTCTGACGCTATCTTATCTACAGCTAGCCGTTTACTATAAAATATAGCTACTCGCCCTCCTCTAGTCTTTTCTTGTCTGTGCCATAGGACATCAAAATTCCCGGGAAGGGCCGCCACAACATCTGGGATTGAGGTGTCCTCAAGCCAAGTTTCTGTAACCACCAGGATGTCCATAGTCCCATCCTGACGGAGCGAGAAGATTTCAAGGCTGTGCTTCTGCAGTGAGTGCGTATTTAAAACTGCAACCTTAAGTCCTAGCGGGTTTCCAAACTCTGTATTTTTGTGGGGAGGTGGTTGTGGGACCGTGCACCAGCCACCCACTTTGTTTCCCAATATGTTCTCTGACCTCAGTATGTCTTCTACCCTTTTGTCCATAGCGTTGTTCCCAAAAGCTAACGCCCGTAAGTCTTCCGCTGAGTAGGTCAGCAAATGACATGGGGTCCTGGCCCCTGGACCCGGACAGGCGCAGTCGGGCTCGTCTTTGGCGCACCAGCGGCATCCGCTCCAGCGTGGCAGTTATAACTTTCCCTTCCGCCCCCTCCACCAATCTGCCCTGCTGTGCAGCAGCTGCTCTCCCCCTTGAGCACTAGACCGCGTTTGCAAAGCGGACGTGCCAGTGCTGATAACCTAAGAGGTTGCAATCAGGCAGGAGAAGGAAGTGATGTGGTGTAGCCTGCGTGAAACACAAGCGCAACAGGTAACACAGCAAATTTAATTTTAACAGTTCTAACAATTTTAAAAAGGATAAAAATGAGTTTTAAAAGCCTCTGACTTTACTGCGCATCGAGAAAACCACCTAGTGAGGTTTGGCGCATCTCTCTCTCTCTATACCATTGGGACCTCCAGATGTCTGTTTCAGGGTAGGAATACTGCGTTGTGTATTCTATCTTTAGCTGCTGTACTTTTTGTGGTGATTGGCTGTGCATAGGACACCAGCACAGCCACCTTCTTCGCTAAAAAAAATGTTGTTCATGTTGGTAGTGGCGCCCACGCGCCGACGTCTGGGTTTCAGCTACCTCCTCTTGCAGCCCAATACCTGCCTCCCTCTGCCATGACTGAGGGGTGGGACAGGGGGTGACAAAAAAGAAGGCGAGAGAGACAGACAGGGGGCAAAAGCTCTGCAGAGTCATGGAAATGATACTGAAAGTGAAAATAATGTTTGAAAATGGAAAAGATGGACAGGAAATGACAGGATGGAGCTGGATGAAATGGGCAACACCAGGACACATTGCTAGGCAGAGACCACTTCCTCATCAAAATGGCTGCACACTTCCAATGCGCATCATGCTGTTTCCCATTTGTTTTTAACATGAAATGTGTCACTTTTTGCACAAGAGGCTGGGAGACGCATTTTGTGCAATATTGTGTCATTTCACATATTTTTGGGTAATTCCACTATCCGCACACCTGCCCAAAAAAATACATGTTCCTGTATCTTTTCCCACTTAACCTGACGGCCTAAGGCTATGTCTTTGGCTGAAAACGATAGAAAACAAGCAATTGCAATGCAATAGGTCTCGCATTCACACGATTTTGAGCTAATGGCATTGTAAATGATAATGACTTCTATTTATGGTTTGGGTTTTAAAACATAAATACAAGGCATTGTTATTTCCAATACTTATAGCTTAAAAAATCCAATGAAACTCACCATCTATACCAACAGAAAGGGCGCTTTAGATATATCAGGACAAAGGCAAACACCCCGACTGGCGCAGATGAAAGCACCTCAGAATACTGAACGGACAGCAACTTCACCTGAAAGTTAACATCGTTTGTCACAAAATGACTGTGGTTAGACGCCCTTTCAATGTTTCTCGCCTTGCTTTTTGTTTTTCTTTACTTTTGTTGATATTTATGTAAAAAGGGTGTATCCTGACTTTCCTTATGTGCAGCCTGATCTCCTGTTATTTAGCGGAGCCCCCGCGGGCCAGTCATTGTTTTTGAACTGCTTGATCATTTCTGCATACTAGCGGCCGGCCCAGGTGGTTGTAGGCCCGTGCTTGTACCCTTTTTTTATCTGCACAATAAAAAATTTAAAAAAAAAAATTTAAAAAAAAAAAAAAATGAAGGGCCCATGCACTGGCGGTATTTCATCTCAATGGAAGAAACAGGAGTTGTCAATAAAACGCACAAACAGCAGCTGCTCTTCACAAAGTTGTGCAGGTGCTTTTATTGGCAGCGTTGGCAGGGGCAATAGGTAGTGCAATCTGCATTGTTGCCTGACGAGGGCCCTGACACTTATTGTTTTTACAAATTAAGCACTGTGCACGCTGCGTGCAGCGCGCCTACTTTAAACAGAGTGAAGCGCTGTATGTACTGTAACCAGACCCGCAGTCCCCATTACAAGTACTGCACGTGCAGACACCTGTGATGCAATAGCCCCGGTCACCTGTGCATTGAAACGCTGTGTGGAATGTAAAAAGGCCGCAGGCTCTCACCACAAGAACTGCACGTGCAGACGCGTGTGACGCAATAGCACCAGTCACCTGTGCGTCATAGTACTGTGTGCACTATCACCAGGCCCACCATAAGTACTGCACATGCAGACGCGTGAACACGAGGCCGTGGTGCAGACCGGAGATGTAAGGCATCCTGGCCTGCTGGCAGCTGGGCTCCAGGCACAGAGGAGACCACCACACAATGGCGGGGATGATGTTGGTATGATAACTGGCTAAGCTTAATTAACACACAGAAAGTGATGGGGCGTCAATATTGAATATGACATACCAGTGGCTGACAACATATAAAAGAGACAGCTTAGATCAAATTATTGTAGATTATATTAAGTCTGTCCTTGTATAATTTTCCAATAACCGTCTTATTTTTCCTCCACTTGTCACATAATATCACTATAATAGGTTATGGGTTTTCACTTGGGGTCACAAAATCGTTATAAATGTTAAGAATAAGTGAATCTTTTTTATATGTATTTTTGATATTTAGTCTGTGATTCAGACGACAATTGTAGATTAAAAATACCATCTTCGGCTGAAGTGTGGTATATTCCTAAAGGAAAAAAGTTTTTGTGTGGGCTTATTATGAATGGTATATATATATATGATTGATACTGCGATCTATTGTAAGGTCACATTGGAAATATATAATGGTGATTAATTCAGAGAGACAACTGTAGTCGCAGATTATATATCATTTATTGGAAATGAGTTCCTTGTGAACATTGTTGTATACTTTATACCTGTGGCTGCAGCGCTCAACTTAACTGACACATTAATTCATGAAACAAAACACAGATGCTAGTTTCAACAATACGTTAAACTTCATTACAATATTTTCTGCTGATTGCTTACTGAATACTACAACATTATGTTGCAAGCCAAAACAAACAATTTCACTTGGTGAATGTTGGACTTGGCCCTTTTTGCAGGGTCATCCCTGAACTTTTTGCCTTCCTCCTGTATATTGTCTGACCTGTTTTTGTTGGTTTTAGGACTCTGGGCACTTTACCACTGCTGATCAGTATTAAAGTGCATATCCTCTCCCTATGGTAAATTGATGTATGAATTAGTGATTCCATGATCGGTTGGTTTGGTTTACCTGTCAGACCCTAGTACAGCGCACCAGGAGTGCCCAGGGCTGGTAATCCAAATACTGCTGGTGGGCTTGCAGCACTGGTTGTGCCACCCACAGAAGCAGCCTGCGAAAGTGTGTCTAAGGCCTGCCATTGAGGAGCCTGCGTGCAGTCTGCTACTGTCATGCTGACTGGGCAAGTGCACCCACTTGCCAGTCCCTAAACCTTCCCTTTTCTTCATATCAGACACCCCTATGGTAGGCCCAAGGGCAGGGTGCATTGTAAGTATAAGGTAGGACATGCCCTGGTGTGTGTGGCATGTTCTAATAGTGAATTACAGCCATTTTCGTTTTTCACTATTGCAAGGCTACCTGTTCTCCATAGGCCAGAATGGGCAGTTTGATTATTACATCTTATAATCCTAACTGACTCAGGGAACATGGTAGAAATTCGAATTTAGTATGCCTGAACTCAGAATGATAAAATACATCTTTTAGTGAAGTTGGTTTTTACATTCTGTGTTTGAAAATACCACTTTTAGTAGGTATTTTCTTGTCTAGCCATTCAAACCTGCCTCTGCTAGGCTGTGTATTCCTTGTCTTGAGTTTGAGTGACAGGGCTGGGGGATTCCAGGAGACAGGGTGAGTCAGCCCAGAGGCGAATAGAGAGATCTGCATCTAGATGGGAGGGAGGAGTTGCACCTGGGACCTGAATAGGGCTGTGCCATTCCTCCACAATGCTGGCTCCACCTCCTGTGGTACGTCTGATGTCTCTGTCCTACACTCTGAAAGGAAAGAAGGAGTCATGTTGTCACGCCCCCCCACAGACCAGAGGAGGCACGGGACTGTTGGGTACGATTTTTATTGAAGTTCACAGGTACGGGATTTGGATATGCAGGGTAAATGGGGGGAGGTTCTTGGCCGTGATCCGTATTCCCGGGTGATGTCAGGTTTTCTCACTGGTGATCGTCTCTGCCGCTTTTCTTCTTCCACGGGTGGTCCTGCCGGTCGTCCCCTCGGTAGAAAGAAAATACGAGATGGTCAATATCACTTTCTCTCATTCCGCTACTTCTCCCTGCGCTTGGGCTTTGATATAGCTCCCCTTCTCTTTTTACCTACATACTTTCAGACACCCCGTGGGATTCCCTATTCCCAATGCTCCTCTACCGTCCCCGGGCCCTTTTAGTCAGGTACGTTCCCGTTGGAGGAGGTTTGGCTTTTCCCTGAATTCGGTCTCCAACCCGCCCGTCCCAAGTGTGCCTCCTGCTAGGTATATCAAAGGTGGTCTATTACAGGCCCGAGAAGGTCGACTGGGTGAGCCACCTCCCCACCAATGTGCACCCGGTCTTCCCGATAACTTGCCTGAAGCTGGGACCCGATGAGAGGGTCCCGGTCGCCTCGTCCACAGGGCCTTCCTCAAGGTACGTCCCGGTGCTGTTTCGGGTCCTCGCGTCGTCGTCTCGCTCCCTCCTCGGGTCTGCCTCTCCGGCCTGCTCCCTCGGTGTCCCCTCGTCTTCCTCGTGTTGTGGTTCTCCGCTCAGCTCTTTGCTTCCTCGGCGTTCCACACCACCTGTGTGTGTTTCCGGCTCTTTCAGTCCTGCCAAGCTCTGCCCCATAGCTGCTAGCAGAGTCAGCACAAGTCGAGATGGCTTGGTGCCCCCAGGGTCCTCCTGTTGGCCTTCCAGGTTCTCCCCGTCACACATGTTAACAAAGTGCTCCAGGACTGACCAGAACTGGTTTGGACTAGGCAAAGTCCTCTCTGCCTTCAGAGAACAAAGAAAAACTTTGTATAAATATTGGGACCCAACCCAAGAACTTTAGATCACTTTGGGAACAAGAAGAAACCTTTGCTGAGGAGTGGAACCAGAGAGACTGAGGAGAGACTCTCCTTGAACCTGGGGAATTGACCTGTAGTGGTTGCCTGACTGCAAAAGAAAGGAGCAAGGACTTTGTGTGCACTTTATTCAACTTGTAAAGGATCTCCAAGGGCTTGAGAGAAGAGCTTGCCTCCTGCTGAAGTCTCAGGGACAACAGACTTCAACCACCAGCTCCCCAAGAGTTCTTTGGAAGTGCCTGTATCTGTATTTGGGCCTTATGAGGGACTGCTTGTCGCAAAGAGCTGGAAGCACGACTCAAGAAGAAGAAGCGTGTTGCCATCGCAGCCGCTGCTGTCGCATCACTGAACAAGGATGTCGCCGCTATTGCTGTCGCATTGCGTCGCATCACGAGAAGCGTCCCGCAACACTGAAGAAGCGTGTCGCCGTCGCAGCTGCTGCATCACTGAACAAGGGTGTCGCCGCTGGAGCTGTTGCATTGCACCGCATCAAGAAGCACCTCGCATCCACGAAGAAGCATGCCGCCATTACAGCCGCTGTCGTCACATCACTGAACAAGGGTGTTACCGCTGCAACTGTCGCATCGAGCGGAAGCGTCTCGCATCGTTGGAGAAGAGTGTCGCCGTCGAAGCCGCTGTTGTCGCATCACTGAACAAGGGTGTCGCCGCTGCAGCTGACGCATCGAGCCGAGACATCTCGCAACATCGGAGAAGCGTGTCGCATCAACTAGAAGACGCCATCTTTGTTTCTTTGCACCAGATCTTCAACACGTCACCGCCTTTGCGTGTAAGGACCTACCACATCACCTTCCCTGCAACACTTTCGTTGCCCAGCGTGTCGCATCTTAAGGTACATTGACTCAAAGTGTCGCATTTAAGATCTAAAGAGAACTAAGCTAAATTCTACCATTTTAAAGTAGCAGTATTTTGGATTTTTGTCGTTTATGGTCTTGTGTGAAACCTATATAAAGAATACTTATTTTTGATATAAAACTGGTGTGGTGTCCATCTGTAGTGTTGTCACTTGATTACTGTATGTGGTCGCAAATGCTTTACACACTGCCTCTGAGATAAGCCTGTCTGTTCGTGCCAAGCTACCAAGGGGGTGAGCAGGGGTTATTTTAGGAGTGTACCTCCTTACCCTGACTAGAGGCAAGGGTCCCTATTTGTCACAAGTGCATACCTGTGCCAACTAGAGACCCCCAAATCTAACAGTGAATGTAAACTACAAAAGACCTAAACTCTGCCACATCAGGCACTGGTTTGTGACACTGGAAACACAGATGCTTTTAAAGCTGCTCACTAGGTACAGCCACAACTGCCAAGGGAGAAACTCCTGTTAGCATCTGGTGCGGAACCACAACCAAATGTCCATCCCTGAGAATACGTTGCAACGTAATCGGCTTTGGAGTGCGGGCAGTGGAAACTCAAATCAACCTTTACTGATGGCATTACACAATCACAAAGTAACTGAAACGTGGGATGAATGTATTGGACCTCTGAAATAGACCCACTTTAACTATGCATCAAGCAGGCTGAAGAAAAGTCGGGACTGGGTAGTCGCAACTCACAATGTACATGGGGGCGTGGCTTGGTCGCATGGCGGGCTAGTCGCTGATCGCTGCAGCTCCTGCCCCTTGCCTGGCGGAATTGTGCCCATTCTCCTACACACGGGAGTCAGAACCCCCCCTGGTCCCAAGAAACCGGGCCGAGTGCGGTTCTGATTGACGGCGGACGAGGAATCCCACTTTTTTCTCCCCCGGAGTGGTGGCAGCTTCCCCACGCGTACAATGGCGGCGCGGACCGCGACTGCCTAACGGACAGCCTGTTCGGGGCCGACCCTGCTGCGGAGACCGCCGCTGGAGAACCGGGACTCCTGCCGTGTCGACAGGGGCCCCGGAGAGGACTCTGACCCGGGGGTGCGGTGCAGTGGACGTCCGCCAGCCGCGGAGTGCCGGTGTGCCCGGGGACGCCTTCTACGTGGCCCCGGGGCTTGGAGAGGGCCGGGGTTGGCCGGCCTGCTCTGGACTCCTTCCGGCAAAGTTGGGGGTCAACGGGCCGTGACCCGCGAGGGCGGACTTTGGCATAGTAAAGCCGGATTGCCCGCTGGGGGCCCCCCCATTCCAGGGAAGCCAGTGCTTTGCTCCTTGAGATGGCGGTGGGGGGCAGGGCCTTCCTGGAGACACCGGGAGGAGTGGTGCGGCCGCTCCCCACGCCCGCGAGTGGCTTGAAGACGGCTGAATGGTGGTGCGCTGTGCGCCTGGAGGTGGTGCCCCTGAGAGATGAGGTGAGAGGTCTCCTTCCCTCGAGTATTGGGGGACGGGGTTGCCCTCGCAGAGATACCCCCCACTGGGCTGGCCCGGAGTGCCTGGAGGTTGGTGGAGCCCCCCGCTGCGACGGTGACCTGCTTCAGGGATTCCGGTCCCTGGATTGGTTGTACGGAGGGGGCACGATAGTGTTCCGGAGGACGGCCCTGCGGACGATGGGGAAGGACCGGGCCTTGCGCGGCGCCCAGACGAACAAAATTGACCAATACACGGTCCCGGGGCAGGCGACGACGGATCGCCCTCGGGCGGAGCCGGACCGGGGAGCCCACCTGGAGGCGGCCGCGCAGGATAAAGCGGATATACTGGCAGCGATCCGGGACTCCAGGGTGGCGTTAGAAACCAAAATGGACGGGATGGCCATAGACATCAATCACCTCCGCCTGGACCTCTGGAAGGTGGCGGACAGGGTTACCACTACAGAGGGAGACCTGACCACGCTGCAGTCGGAGGTCAGGCAGCTGCGGGAGACGGTAACGGCCCTCCAAGACCATACTGCCCGGCTGGAGGACAGGGCGGACGATGCCGAAGGGCGCTCGCGCCGAAACAACCTCCGTTTTTTGGGATTTCCTGAGAGGGCGGAGGGACCGGCGGCGGACCTCTTTCTGGAGGACTGGATTGGTAGCGCGTTCCCTCAGTTGAGACTATCCAAAATGTTTGCGGTGGAGAGGGCGCATAGGTCGCTGGGGCCGCCCCCGAAACCGGGATCCCCGCCTAGAACCCTGATCGCCCGGCTGTTCAACTTCAGGGACCGTGACATGATCTTACAGTATATTCGGGCTAAAGGCCCTCCTCGTTTCGAAGGCCGCGACATACATATCTATCCCGATTACACAAAAAAAGTGCAAGACTTGAGGACCGATTTCATGAGCGTCAAGCGACGGATGCGCAGCCATAATATTAAATACTGCCTGATGTTCCCAGCCAGGCTCCGAGTACAACACGCTGATAAAGTCCACTTCTTTGGTACCCCGACGGAAGCGGCCGCATGGATGGATTCGCTGGGTTTGGCCAGTCCGGACCACAACCAGGGATGGCAGGAGCAGGGACGACGGAGCAATCGACAACGCAGCCGGCAACGTCGCGGGGAGGGACGACAGAGGCGCGACCATGATCGAGCGGATGGGGGGCGTATTGTGGTGGGACCAGATGGCACGCTCCTCGCGGAAGGAGTGGGTATCCCGACGCAGAACCAGTTCTCCCCACTCTGTCTGGTTCAGGAAACACAGTCAGACCTGGAGGGTGCCATCGGCCCGGATATGGTAGGCTCCGACCACAGGTGAGGGAAAGCCCAGACGCTGGGACTCTGTGAGAGACTAACATGGACACTGTAAGTACTGGGCTTGGCCCGTCAGGCACTTGGCTTTCCCGGGGGACATTGCAGCACGAACATTGAGCCCTCTGCGCTAGTGGGAGGGGGGGGGTTGAGACCTGCTGAAGGGAGGTAGAGTATTCCGCCAACGCGCTGGTTAGGTGTGCCGGCTGTGGAGTGCCGATGCAACCTGGCTAGACCTTGGTCGTGCGGGGTTGCTCGGTGCCAGGCAGTCGGCTGTTTCACGAAGTGCTTGAAGGGTGAGAAGGTCAAGAAGATTTGAAGTTGTAACTGTTTTTGTTTTGTTAAACTGAGAGGGGGATCTTGAGGGGTGGGAGGAGCTTTGGGGCGGGGGTCTGAGTCCTCAGACCGGGATAGGTTGTGAGAACGACGGGCTACCGCCTGTGGGTGGGGGGGGTTGGGATTTACAGTTGGGGGTTTGTTGGGGTTGCTGCCGGGTCGGGTTCATGTTGGCACATAGGGGATCGAAGGTCTGGGTCTCGGGCGGGGGCGAGGTACGGCATTAATGGGGGGTCCACGCACCACGGGCGGGGAGCTAGAATGCCGAAGACTGTTTACCTATGACAGGGGGTACACAGAGTTACAAACTAATAACGTGGAACGTGACGGGGCTCAATAATAGGGTGAAACGGATCCGGGTGGCATCTTATCTGAGGCGATATGGGGTCGCGGTGGCTCTGCTTCAGGAAACCCATTTATGGGGAGACTGTCTTAAATATGTCCAACGCAGGTGGAGGGGCCAGCTCTTTGCCACATCCTACTCGGGGTTTGCCCGGGGGGGCGCTAATCTGGGTGGCACCGGGAGTCCCCTTCCAGGCTCTACATGTTAAACAAGATTCAGAGGGTAGATTTGTGGCAGTGAAGGGGACCCTTGATGGACGCAATATCTGCCTGGTGAATGTTTACGCCCCGAATAGTGATGACGGGGGGTTTCTGGGCCGTGTATTGGGAGTGCTGGATCTGGACCCGGATACAGAATTGGTGGTGGCAGGGGATTTCAATTGTGCTCTAGATGGGGAGCTTGACAGATTCCCACCCAAGCCAGATGCTAAGCCCCATGTCAGAGAGGCGATGGGCCGCATGTTACTTAATGATGGCCTACTGGATGTGTGGCGCCACCGTAACCCTAGTCGCAGAGTGTACTCGTGCCACACACCTGCTGCCAACACTTTTAGCAGATTAGACTACTTCTTTATTCAACAGACGGCGATCTACCGGGTAACGGAGACGCAATATCTAGCCCGTTATTTGTCAGACCACTCCCCGCTCCTGATCACCTACTCGCTGGCCCGACCGCGATCGAGGATACCACTTTGGAGGCTCAATACTGGAGCCTTGGGGGACCCGATTTATAACGACGCTATTCTGACGGGGTTGACAGAATATATGGAGATCAACTGGGGCTCCGCCAGCACCAGATCGACCGAATGGGACGCAATGAAAGTGGTGGTTAGGGGGATATGTCGGTCCACGGAGGTAGGGGTTAAAACGGTGCTGGAGCGTGACTTGCGGCGGCAGGAGGTACGGCTGGAGGAGTTGGACTCGGAACTCCCCATGCATGCGGAGCGGTCGGCTGAAAGGGACGCAGTGCGGCGGCGGATAGGAGACCTATGGGACTCGCTGGGTAAATATGTTAGAACGGAGAGTAGGCGTCGCTGGTACACGGAAGGAGATAAGGCAGGGAGGTTGCTGGCACGCCTGATTCGAACGGAGACTCAGCCGCGCCCGATTTTGGCCCTTAAAACCGATCTGGGACAGATGGTGTATACCCAACAGGAAATAAATAGTGTATTCGTGGCCCACCTATGTAAAGTATACTCCGAGACGCAGTCTCCCTCGGCCCCTGAGGCGGTGGAGGCCTTTTTGGGTGGGTTGGACTTGCCCAGCATAGACGTGGAAGACCGTGACACACTGGGAGGCCCCCTCAGGGGGGAAGAAATACGGGCAGCTATCGCCCACCTAAAGACTGCTAAATCCCCGGGAATGGACGGCTTACCCGCAGAGCTTTATAAAGAGTTCAGTGGATTGCTGGTCCCCAAATTGCTGGAGACCACGTTGGAGGCCGGGACACGAGGGGTGCTCCCGGACTCCATGAGGGAAGCGCTGATTGTAATGATCCCCAAACCGGGGAAGGATCCCCTCCTCCCCGGCTCTTACAGGCCCATTTCCATGCTGAATGTGGATCTTAAAATCATCAGTCAGGTGTTGGCGTCCAGGCTCCTCCCATATCTTCGGCGACTGATCCATGAGGATCAGTCCGGTTTTATACCGGGTAGAAATACTCTGAGGAATATCCGACGCCTGGCGCATATTATGCAATCCGTGGAGGGCCGAGCTCAGCAGAACACTTTAGTGTTCCTCGATATCGAACAGGCGTTCGACTCAATTGGATGGATTTATCTCTGGCAGGTTCTGCTCCGGATGGGTTTGGGGGCAGGATTCGTCAACTGGATCAAGTTATTGTATGCTCGGCCGTTAGCACGGGTCCGCACGGGTCGATACGTGTCGGAGGCATTTACCATACAGAGGGGAACGCGGCAGGGCTGCCCGCTTTCCCCATTGCTGTTTGCCCTGGCAATGGAGCCATTGGCGTGCCATTTGCGCAGGATACTCGAGGGACGGGGCATACGGGTCGGGAACTCGGAGCATGTGGTGTCATTGTACGCCGACGATGCGTTGATATACCTAAGTCGACTGACCCAATCACTGCCGATATTGTTGGCAGCGCTGGCCAACTTCGCTGACGCCTCCGGACTCTATATTAACAGAGCAAAATCACAGCTCTACTCGATTGAAGCTCAGATCGATTGGGAGGCGGACCAGAGACCAGATCTGGAACTTCCTTGGGCGGAGGACACGATCCGCTACTTAGGGATATGGCTTGATAGGTCCGCAGAAGGGTTCTATCAGCGTAATATGGGGAGGATCGTCCGGGGGTTGCAGGGTAGTATTACCTTTTGGAACACCCTTCACCTTTCCCTGATGGGAAAGATCGCACTCATAAAGATGGTGGTCCTGCCCCGGTGCCTCTATACCATGCAAGGGTCCTTTTTCGAGATCCCACACCGGGTTTTTCGGGAACTCGACTCGCTCCTGGTCCAGCTGCTTTGGAATGGGAAACGATGCAGGGTCAGCTTGGAGGTCCTGAAACGTAGCTGGGGTAGGGGAGGTTTGGAGATTCCGGATCTGGAACTCTACTATTTTGCATCGCAATTGCAACATGCCATAGCCTGGTTGGACGCAGATCCCTCGTGGGAGAGGTCCCTGCTGGCGGGCACATACGGGGACCGACAGCTCGGGGCTTTGCTGTGGCGGGCTGGGGGGCTGGACCCACCCCTGGTGCAGCTTGGGGCTGCAATTTGGAATCGAGTGATACGTAAAGTGATTCCAGATAGACCTTTTGCCCCGGAGGCGGATATCTGGCAGATGCCACCCTTTGCACAGATTGACCACGTAATGTCCACGGAGGCGTGGAAGTCAGGGGGCTGCCTGATGTTTGCCGACCTGTACCCGGATGATAAATTTATTACGTATCAGGAGGCAATGACCGCCTTTGCGCTGGGAGCAGGGCAGTTTCTGCAGTATGCAAAAATAGCAGCAACAGCACGACAATTGTGGCCTACGTTTCCGGAGGCTCCGGGGCACACCCGGACTTTGGTCACCATGATAGCCATGGCGGGAGGGGGACACTTTGTTACTCACCTCTATAAGGCGTTGCAGGATGACAGAAAAACCGGCCCCCTCAAAATAGAAGACAAATGGCAGCAGGTGTGCCCGCGGGATCTTACACCGCGTGACTGGGTGTGAGTCCATGAAGGGGTGCGGAAGGTGGCAGTGAGCAATCGCTTTAAGCAAATCCAGTACATCATAATACACATGACATATTTATCCCCTAGACTTTTGTATGCCATTGATGGCTCCAGAGACCCCCACTGTCCAAGGTGTCGAGGTGCCCCAGCAGATTTTCTGCATATGGTATGGACATGCCCAACGATCCAGACGTACTGGGGGGCGGTTATTGCAGAGCTGACCCGGATAACCGGTTGGGAAATTGCATCGGATCCTCATGTGTGTCTGCTGGGCCTGATTCCGCGAGACCCGAAACGCAAGATAAGCAGGCGGTTTCTGGTCCTGGGGCTAGTGATAGCCAAAAGGCGTATAGCTATCCACTGGTTGACACAGCAGGGACCTATATTGGCGAAGTGGAGGTCAGATTTACGGGAATGGGCCCTAGCCGAGGAGGGGCACATACGGAGCACCAGGAGAGACCCTAAGTTGCCTGAGGTGCTACTAGCATGGGGGGTGATGATGCAGGAAATAGCGGGACAAGCCTCCCAGATCACTATATCCAGTACGGCTGACATGCCCATCGGGGTGGGAGAGACCCCAGGTCGAGAGAGGGAGATCGTCGCAGACCCCGAGGGAGTGCGTGGGGAAGCAAACCTTGCGTTGCAGTGACCCGGCAGAGGGGGGGGAGGGATTGGGAGGGAGAGGGGGGGGGCGGTTGGGTTAGGGGACGCGGTTGGGAGGTGGGAGGGGGGAACTGTTTTTCAAATTGGTTTGGGGAGAGCGAATTCACTGAGGCATCGATTGCACATACTGAAGATACTGGTTGCCCCACGGGGTTGCACCCACACATTGTGGCTGGGACCTGTCTTGCGGTTTACTAGATTGAGGCCTCTTTGGAGCATCTGTCGATATTACCTTGTTATGCAGTGTATTGATGATGACGGAAGTTGTAATTTTGTGGACGCCAATAAAGTTTGTTTAAAATAAAAAAAATAAAAAATAAAAAAAAATCACAATGTACATGGTAAGGGGTTTAACTAGGCCTTCAGGGGGCACGGCGCATTAACAGACCTACATAAGCTACGTGGAAGCGGGAAATCCTTTAACCGGTTAATTGCCTACAGTGGTACGGTCTAGACACCAAAACAGTAAAGCATAGAGGCTGCACTGGCGAATGTGACATTTCAAATAATTCGCACGGGCCCACGCAATATTCAAGTTTGTGGTCATTACAGGGTATAGGGTGGCCTTTCACAGTAGTTCCAAGTATAATGAGCGTGGGGAAAGGGGAGGGGGGACAATGGACATCCTGCACAGAAGGGCAACGCTCACTCGTCCGCAGTGTGAGTGCACAAAAGCAATAGCTTCGGGGACACTGAGTTTACTCAACCGCCAATTCCATGTGGATTTAGCTGCACTGTCAGTATCAACACAACATCCTCCCGCGAGGACGGGTTTAAACACGTGGGTCAGAAGAAATCCTTGGCAACAAAGCGCCGCCTCGCCACAAGGTTGAGAGGGAATCGGACGAGAGCAGAGCAAACCAACAAGCGAGGAGGGTACTAGCTGGGCTAGCCGGCAGCTGCACACATGCAAAAGGCTTTAAGTAAAGGCGAGCGTTAGGTTGGCCAAGAACCATTAGGCGGGGACCTGAAGCCCTATGGTGCACGGTAACAAGTATCAGGATGCAAAGCATAACTGTAGCAGCAGGACAGGTGAACTATCTATAGTAGAGGCGACAGCTGGTTATGATGGTGCTCTGTAGAGTTCTGATTACTCTGCTTACACCCCTGGGTGGTGAAGGTGCAACCCCAGCACTTCGAACTCGGGCTGCGCTACAAGCCCCGTTCTACCGCTATCAATGCGCGCCCCACACTCTGTCTCTCTTACCAGCCTTCAGTTCGCTTACGGTCGCCATAGGACCACAATCACAGTTACAATATCACGTGATCTTTCGTCCAAAATGACGCAGCTGTGGGCAGGTCATGTGCAGAAAAAACGTTCCTCATACGTACACTAATCCTCCAGGCGCATGCGCATTCGATATCCATACCTTTCCTCTTTCTCCTGTTTCCAAACGGTCGTCGGTCAGGGCGAATCAATGTGACGTACAGATAGGTTCTGCTAAGGAGTTGTTTGTGGTGTTGGAGATGTTGGCGTCCATTTGGACATTGCGGGAAGGCAGAGATGTTTATTTTTGCATCGCGCTTTCACTTTAAAGTGAAAGCACGATGCAAAAATAAACACGTGGCGCCCTTTTGGGACGGCCCATCCAGACTGGATCGCATGGCTTGTTTACATAACACACCTCCTTGCGATAAGAAACTGCTTCACGACAGCCGTGAAGCTGGCGATCCAAAGCAGGCGATCCAAAAAGCGAAAAGGAGGCACCCCAAAAAGCTTATTTCCAATGGCAGGCCACTGCTTACCATAAATGTGGATGTAAGCCAATGAAAATAAGGGGCCCTTTTCTCAAACTCCTCATTAACAAAAAATCTCGCCAAGCGAGGTGCACCTGTGCGCAGCAACGCTAGGCGAGACTTAAACATTTGACCTCATTCTACTAGAGAAGACATGGACTCCAGAGCCTTCTGGGCTGAAACAAGGTTTAAGGACATGATCTGCTGATTGGTCCACTGTATCAGCATTCAGGACATTTTTTTGCAAACTGTTCCTTCCTGCCTAGTTAATAGAAGTGAATGGAATTCAAACAAACATAATATGAGCCTCTGGTCTTGTAATAAAATGAAGATGTTCATAGCTAGAATGCTGAAGGAAAGACCTAATTTTATTAAAGACACAGAAGCGAATATTATGCTTCCACTCTCTATTTCATGTCAAAGATATTGTTTGTCTCTGATTAAACTTTCTATGCTACAAATGTCTTGACATATTCTTTCAGTTTCAATTGCTACAATTCTTGCTTCTTCTTAAGGCTTCATCTCAACTGGACACACGTGGAACTCGAGCATCCAGCGTCCTGGATATTTCTGGTAAGAGGCCTGGGATTTGAAAGAAATTATTCTATTGTTACTTTTGGGTTTCTTCTAATAATGTTCTTCTATTTCCTTCATGGAGTTTAACTTGTCTTCACATTATGAAAAGAGGCTGCTACTTCCTGGAGGCTGCTATGTATAGACTAAGCTCATGACTGATTGTTGGTTTCACTTCCCTTCTGCCTATAAATTGTGACCCATAGTTTGCTGGGAAATATAGTTTTTTGTGTGATTTGCAGCAGCTACAATAAAAGCAGCAAGTAAAGAAAACATAATATTCACCCCAATGTCTTTACTAAAATTAGGATTTTCCTTCACTATTCTACCTCAGAAAATCTACATTGTCTCCCATTCAGCCTCAAAGACAAGCCCTACATGGGCTTTATGAGCCATCCAGGTGTTTTTCCTTCCCCGGGCTTTACACTAAGCAGAAAACAAATCAACACAGAAACATTGTATTGTATTACAACATTTATATAGCGTTTACTAGCCCTATGCGGGGTACTGAAGCGCTTCCCTACATTGGCAGCAAGCTATGCCAAGTACTGGAAAGTTGTCTTTTTTTGTTTGTTTTTTAATGAGGGAGCACATTAAACTACATAATACCAAAACATAGCATTATGTAGTATGTCAAAGTCACCTTGAGACATGTGTGCATGAATGTAGGTTGCTTTCATTTAGACAGAAAGGAGTAAAGGACGAGTCGCCTCTTGTAACAAAAACATATAAAAGGATTGTGGAAAACCAGTAATTGAGTGCATATTACATTGCAACTTTCCCCCACTCTCCCAACACCATCTGTCAAGTTTGTAGACAGGGAGCAGGTCAGCACATCCGTCCTCTCTGCTACCCCACCTCTGCTCTTCGTTAAAAGAAGAACTTACAGCACTCGTGCACCTGTTGTGAAGGGATCACTGAACATAGTTCACCAATCTCGTACCTTGGCTGCATTGGACACTTCACATCAGTGTGTGCAGAAATCGCACGAGCCCCAGCACATAAAAGGGCCGAGCAGAGCTACCATCATTGCTGCAGAGCGGCCCCTTGGCCATTTGGTAACAGCGCATTGCACTCTGGTATTTGTAGTTTCACTTTTAACATTGTACGTAGGGCACAAAATCCCAGGATGCAAATTGCTGCTGGCTTAAAACCCAGGACAGGTGTCACAGGTGCGGGACTTCTCAGCTGCTAGGCTTTTGATATCAACTTACAAACTGGCAAGTAGTTACTAGTGTTAAAACACGGCAACTGCTACAGTTTAATTCAAATGAACCCGAAGCCAACACCTGAAACTATTAATTTTACAAGTTGTGACTGCACTAAAGTGTCATTTATACGAGGGTGAAGCGCATCATTTTTACACAACCCCTTACTACACTCCTCACTCCTCTGTATCCCCCCCGACCACCCCGAGTGAAGTCATGTTACAGGACGCGAAACCGCTTAGCATATATAACTGCGAGTGAATATAACTTTACCAACGGCACACTCCCGTCGAACTCCTGGCTCCTGCCTGCATGTTCCATGTCGCCGAGGGACTGAAAAGAGATTTGCTGGATGTTGTGAAGAATGCAATATTCTCTGTGGGAGGCTTGGAGGGACAGGTGGGTGCTGTTATATTTGTTGACTTGCGTAAGTGGGGGTATCCAGCTAGTAGGTGGTGCGGACAGTGGGAGTGACGTTTGTTATGTTGCGCTGTGGAGTAAAACACCTCACCTCACCTCACATCACAGCCAGCTAACTCATTCTTTTGGAAACAAAAAGGTTTTCACAGCTTGCCTAAAAGCATGGTGCTCATCCAAGTATTTTAGGTTCTCGGGTTATACTTGTACTAAAAATACCACTTCACAGCTCCAGGTTTTTTTTTGTAATTTCAGGATAGAGAGTTGCCAAAAAGAGGCAGAACCTAAGGTCCTTGTTCGGGCATAAATTCCGAACCGCTTCATAATAAAGGAAGGGCCAACGGTATGAAAGGCCGGGTGTGCCATACACAGGAATTTGCATATTATTTATTCACCAACTGGCAGTCAGCGCAGAGCTGAGAGAGAGGAAAATGCGGGCTCTTCCACCAGGGGCTGTGCTGCAGCATTCTGAGAATGCGCAGGATTTCGGGTGCAATATTGAGGTGTAAGCACTGTTCGCACAGTCAGTGCAACATAGGGCTAAATGAATGACTGCTTACACTCTGTGCTGTGGACTGATCACTTAAAGATCTCATCTAACACTCACAAATGAAAAAAGACATTTTCGACAACACTAGGCCCAGTGGAGCCATGGTCAGTTGGAAGGCCATGCAGAGCCCTACATCTGTGACCCTGATACCAAAGGTAATTGAATGATCCATTTCTGATCGCTGCACTGTAAGAAGCCAACTGGTCTTAGATGTTTGGACTACCAACATCTGTCTTAAAAGGATTCAGATTTAGCAAATGTTACCTATTTCATGCTTCAACAGCAAGAAGACTCTCTCTCCAATTTATGCAGGAATGAGTTTGAAAAGTAGTTAAGAGTCATTTGCATAATCAAACAAGTAGTAGCCAAGTCAATAGAACTGGCGATGCCTGCCAGCCCTTTGGCATTGGTAATTCATGTTTTCTATTGATGTGTTTTTTCGTGAACTTATTTTGTGAGGCAGCTGCTGGACCTTCATCCATATAAAATTAAAACATTGCCTAAAAGAAAAAATATGTTTTTTATCTCAGAAGGGAAACAATGGCATAGTAGTCCCTTCCACTGAAGGGAACTACTTTGTGTGAGGATGTGATCCTTGTGAAAGAGCAGAATACATCACTCACAGTGAAGTTAACCGATGACTGAAGTTAGTTGACCCATTGCCCCAAGCTGTATGCTCTAGTGGGTGGGAGGAAAAAACTGAATGAGAATCCAAAAGACTAATCGATGAAGATGACTGAGTGAAAGCCCCTATAAATAAGTATATGATGTATGTCATTTTATGTAAAGTAAAAAGGTCTTGGCTAATGTCAGGCCTAAAAATTCAAAGTCCTTACTTAAAATGTAACTCGAAAAAGTGACTCAGGCTTGTGAGTGAAATGATGTACATTTCGAAAAAAAAGAGTAACTGAAGGTAAATTCATATGGAGAAAGATACTACCTGAGTTTTGAAACAAATTTTGTTTATGTGAAGGAAAAGCATTTATTGCAGGAAGAGTAGCAATAATCACAGCCCTGGCAATGACCTCCTCTAACTGCCAGGATTACATTCTATGTTTAAGAATTCTACATTCAACAAGTGACATAGGTACATAGATTACCATAAAGGTGTACTGCAAATAATCCTTGTAATACCGCAAAACTGCTCTATAGGGCTGCGGTGTACGGTAATATGGTAGACAGCTTGTTGGTGGTGAGGGTAAATGTTCATTTCATGTGGTTGTTAAATTTATGGTTGAGTATGAGCACATGGGCACAATGGGGATGAGTGGATCTAAAGTTTTGCCATGGGTGAGTTTATGGGCGATTTTTAGGGGAGTTGAAATGTGTGATGGAGTGAGAAGTTGGCCTGGCATATGCTGGTCACTAGTTATAGTGGCCACCTTGCACCAGTCCAATTCAACTCTTATGGTAGATGGGTTTAAGACAACCTTTTAAAGAAAGCTATCCTAGTGGTAGCTGTGGAGAGCAACATTCAGGCTAAGTCTCTGAGGAATGTAAAGCAGCTTGTTTTACCTTATAATCTCTTGAATTACAAAATGAAAGGACACCACACAGGTATATATATCAAATATATATGTATTTATTTCTAGACACACTCTACTAATCTCTTTATGAGATTAGAAGCCAGATACACATTCAGAATGGCAACGTTTCACAATAAATTAAGCACAAATAGGGCTGGAGCCCTAGGGGCGTACCAGACCATATACTAAAACAAGCATTGGCATAGCCAATAGGTCTCGCTTTTGGGACCTTATAAGTGTTTAGCCATGCAACAGTTGCATAACTAAATACTTATAAGGTCCCAAAGGCGAGACTTATTGGCTATGCCAATGCTTGTTTCTGTTTATTACTGCTCTGTAGTAATGGCGGCGCACGGGTGCCACCATTACTACATAGAAGTAATAAACAGGAGAAAAAAAAACTGGCTCACGGAGAACATCAAAGCGGCCCTGTGGCCGCGAAAGTGAAAGTGATCGCAATTGCGATCAAACATCAAAGCGGCCGTGAAAGTGAGGCGCCCGCGCACATGCACATGCACTGTATCTCTAGGCTACAGTGGTAGCACTTTTTTGAGCCCTCACAAAAAGTCTCGCCAGATCAGCGCATGCGCTGGGTCAGGCAAGACCTAAAAGTGGTATAAGAATGTCGACTTGCAAAATGACAAGGCCTACGGCCTGGGGAATCGCTGGAGCTTCACTTCTGCAGTGTTAGCAGGTAAGCAACAGGTCCACGGGAGACGCGTGCAGTGTGTGAACACAGCCGCGGGTTCCCTATTGATTATAATGGTGCAAGTCGCGGTTTGATTTTTAAAGTTCTAGGGTACTTCGAGGAAGTCTACAAGCAAGCCACTTACAAGGTAAGTACTTCGAGGGCCAACACACAATAGGGCACCGGAGTGCACGAGTTACCTCACCCAGGGAAGCCGGGTGCATAGGTGTCTTTTGGTGTCGGGTCGCGTCGCTGTTTTCTATGGAGACCAAAGAAGACTTGCTGCTTGCGTCGACTGAAGAAGTGACCGGTGGAATCCAAGGTTGGATTCAAGATGGAGGCGACCTGAAAATTGAAAGGACAGTGTTCAAAGTCACTTGCCAGTGACCGGTGGCCAGGAAGATGGATGACCACAGATGTCGGGTGATTTCAGGTCGTCGATGGTGTTTTTTCTCTTTGCTCACGAGGTCCAGGAGAGTTCGACGATGACCAGCAGCTGGATTCGGAGTGTCCCATGACGTCTGCAGCTGATGGCGGTGTCGGCAACCAGATTAGAGTCGATGGTGCAGACCAGCAAGGTCTGAGGGACTCACCCAGCGAGGGTAAGTGAGGGCACTCCTGGAGCAACCAGAGGAGCCCTTTGAGTTGATAAGAAAGTCTTCGGGGGACCCACAAGCCAACGGGCAAGTGATCGCAAAGACGCCTCTTCAGGAAATGCTTCACAGAAGCCCACGGTCACTCGGGAGGTAGGCCTCTGATTTTCGCTGCAAAACCTGCTGGAGGCTTGGGCCACAAATGGTCCAATGCACAAGTCCGTAGTACGTCGTGAAGGGTTTGCACTCGACAATGGTGCACGGTCCCCGGGTATTGGTGTTCCTCGTCACTCGTGGGGTCCACTCGCCACAGCTTTGCTGGGGACTCACAATGGCCGTCGAGAAGTCAGGAAATCCACTCCCGGGGCAGCAGGGACTTCGAACTCCGGCGGGAGCGGGAAAGTTTGCAACCGTTGATTAAGGTTTTTGGTGCCTGCCAAGCAGGGGAGTCACTCCTTGACTCCAAGGAAGATTCTTCTGTCTTCCAAAGGTAGTGGAACGTCGAAGGGCCATGATTCTTCTTTGTAGAGCGTCGTCCAGGGTTATCTGATTTGCAATGGCAAAGTTTGCTATCTTATAGTGAAGATAGGGGAGGGACTAGCTCTATGACCACTCCTCTAGGAGGGTCAGGGGAGGGGGTGGTTACACCCCCTTCCCTTTGTCCAGTTTCGCGCCAGAGCAGGGACAGGTAGCCCCTGAACCGGTTTGAGCTGGCATATGCAAAGAGGTGCCTACTGCTCCCCCAGTGCAGGGCTTCAAAGCACTCTAGGAGTGCAGCCACCCAGCCCCAATACACTAAATCCTGTCTGGAAGGTGGTGACACCTCCCTGTGACAGGATGCCTTTTGTTGGGCTTCCTCCACTGCGAGTTTCAGTCAGCTGCAGGAGGGCAGCCCAGTGTCTGTGCTGGTGGCATCCATTTTGTGATGCCAGGGCTCTATATGATTTCTATCGTTTACATGTCGTCTCCTCTAGAAGGGTGGGATCATGCTCCCACATCATGGGCTGATGTGGGGGTATGATTCCAAGTTGTTTGACACCAAACACGACATGTTTTGATGCAGTCATCCCAAAGTTAGCATTTTAATGCACTTAAGAGTATATGGTTTAACCGCATCCACAAACAGCCATAGAGAATAGACTCTGGTACCTGCAGAGGGGCCCTGCTCACGCAGAGGTACCCCCTCACATTGTAAACCACGCACCCTACCCTCAGGATTGATAGGGCCTGCCATAGGGGTGGCTGATAGGTTTATATGTGTGTGTATGGTGAGATATAGACACCTATATCTCAGTGAGGGGTGCTAACACTACCTCACACAGGCTGCAGTAGCAGGCCTGTGGTGTCGGATTGAGTCTGCTTCCCAGGGGTGGCATAATACATGCTGCAGCCCCTGGTAGGACTGTGAAGTGCCTATGCCCATATACTAAGGTACTAAGGTACCATATACTAGGGGCTCATAAGGTACCACAGTATCCAATCACTAGTGCATCTAATATGCACACCAAGTCGTTTAGAGAGAACAGAGAGACTGGGGCCCTGATTAGCAGGGACCCAGCCAGACTATAGCCAAAATCCAGTGTATACATCAGAAAAAAGTGGGGGCAACATAAGTGCAGATCCTACTCTCCTACACAACCCCCCCCCCCACCAAATGCAGGGACATTAAACCAACCTTGACCAGTTGAATCTTCATGTTCTAAGTGGAAATACCTTGAGAGTCCATCTGCATTGGCATGTTGGGTCCCCGGTCTATGTTCCACTGTATAGTCCATCCCCTGTAGGGAAATGGACCACCTGAGCAATTTAGGATTTTCACCTTTCATTTGTTTCAGCCATAGGAGGGGCTTGTGGTCAGTCTGAACTATGAAGTGAGTGCCAAACAAGTATGGCCTCAGCTTCTTCAGGGCCCACACCACAGCAAAGGCCTCCCTCTCTATAGCTGACCAACGTTTCTCTCTAGGGGCCAGCCTTCTGCTTATGAAAGCTACTGGCTGGTCTTGACCTTCATCATTAAGTTGAGACAGTACAGCTCCCACACCCAGCTCTGCAGCATGTGTTTGAACAATGAACTTCTTTTTTGAATCTGGACTCTGCAAGATGGGGGAAGTGCAGATTGCCTGTTTGAGGTAATCAAATGCCTTTTGACAGCTAGCTGTCCACTGAACCTTTTTTGGCATTTTCCTAGAGGTCAGATCATTTAAGGGGGTCACTATAGATCCATTTCCCTTAACAAACCTCCTATAGTACCCAGTCAGGCCTAAAAAGGCTCTAACCTGTGTCTGGGTTGTTGGAGCTACCCATTCCATGATGGTTTGGATTTTGCTCTGCAATGGTTGATCCTGGCCTCCACCCACAAGGTGGCCCAGGCACACAACCTGACTCTGCCCTATCTGGCACTTAGTGGTCTTGATAGTGAAGCCTGCTTTTTGCAAGGCCTCCAAAATATTCCTGAGGTGGACCAGGTGATCCTGCCAGGTGGAACTAAAGACAGCAATATCATCAGGATAATCTGAGCAATAGCTTTCCATACCAGTCAGAACTTTATTCACCAACCTCTTAAAAGTGGCAGGTGCATTCTTCAGACCAAAGGGCATTACCACAATGTGATAGTGCCGACCAGGGGTTGAACATGCTGTTGTGGCCTTGGCATCATCAGCTAACTTGATTTGCCAGTAGCCAGCTGTTAGGTCAAATGTACTAAGATATTTGACTGAGGCCAAAGTGTCTATAAGTTCATCTGCCCTTGGAATTGGATAGGCATCAGCCCTGGTGACTGCATTGAGGCCTCTGTAGTCAACACAAAACCTAATTTCTTTCTTACCACCCTGGGTATGAGGTTTAGGTACAAGGACTACTGGGCTAGCCCAAGGGCTATCTGAAGGCTCAATAACACCTAGTTCCAACATTTTCTGGACTTCAGTCCTGATACAATCCCTGACATGGTCAGGTTGCATGTAGATTTTACTCTTGACAGGTAGACTGTCTCCAGTGTCCACCTCATGGGTGCACCGGGAAGTCTGACTTGGGGTCAGGCTAAACGTATGTCTAAACTGTTGCAGAACTTGTCTGCATTCAGTTTGCTGATGCTCAGTGAGGCTGCTTGCCAAAGCAACACCATCAACTGACCCATCATCAGGGTTCTGTGAGAGCAGGTCAGGGAGAGGGTCACTCTCCTCCTCCTGGTCCTCATCAGTTGCCATGAGCAAGCCCATGTCAGCACTGTCCACATATGGCTTAAGTCTGTTGACATGGAGCACCCTAAGGGGGCTCCTGGGAGTTCCAAGGTCCACCAAGTAGGTGACCTCTCCCTTTTTCTCAACAATTGTATGGGGGCCACTCCATTTGTCCTGGAGAGCTGCTGGGGCCACAGGCTCCAACACCCACACTTTCTGGCCTGGCAGATAAACAGTCAGGACAGCCTTTTGGTCATGCCAAGCTTTTTGTAATTCTTGGCTAGCCTCAAGGTTTTTAGTTGCCTTCTTCATGTACTCTGCCATCCGGGAGCGGAGACCAAGTACATAGTCCATCACATCTTGTTTAGGAGGTTTGAGAGGTAACTCCCATCCCTCCTTCACCAGACATAAGGGGCCTCTGACAGGGTGCCCAAACAGAAGTCCAAAAGGGCTGTAGCCAACCCCCTTCTGTGGAACCTCCCTGTATGCAAACAGAAGGCAGGGAAGTAAAAGGTCCTATTTTCGCCTAAGCTTTTCTGGGAGGCCTTTAATCATTCCCTTTAGGGTTTTGTTGAATCTCTCAACTAACCCGTTGCATTGTGGGTGATAGGGAGTAGTGAATTTGTAATTGACACCACACTCCTTCCACATTACTTTTAGATATCCTGACATAAAGTTTGGAGAAGTGTGGCTCAATGATTAGAGCGGCAGACCCTGATGCAGAGGTCTAGCCCGGGACCAGGGTTCAATTCCCCGCCTCGGCGGGTCTTGGGCTCAAAAATTCCACGGACCTGATAATTCTCGCCTCGGTGCCTATTCCAATCATGGAGTCCCACTCTGCAACTCTGGGCAATAGCTTGCTTAATCTCCACAACAGCCCCCACAACGCTAAGGATACCTGGCCTCCACCTTGGGGGTGCCCAGGAGTGGACGCCTCACAGGGAAAGCCAGGATGGGTTCCACAGCGGTATTCGTACAAGCGCCTTGAGACCCTTGCGGGTGAGTAGTGCGCTATACAAGTATCAATTTACATTTTTATTTCAATTTACATTTACCTCTGTCAGATATGACCTCCTTAGGGAAACCCACTCTGGAGAAAACTCCAATGAGGGCTCTGGCTACCACAGGGGCTGTGGTAGTCCTAAGGGGTATAGCTTCTGGATACCTGGTGGCATGATCCACTACCACCAGTATAAATCTGTGCCCAGATGCAGTTGGAGGGTCAAGGGGACCAACAATGTCAATCCCTACCCTTTCAAAGGGAACCCCCACCACAGGTAGTGGTATCAGGGGGGGCCTTTGTTGTGCCACCTGACTTGCCACTGGCTTGGCAAGTGACACAGGAGCGACAAAACTCCTTGGTGTCTTCAGACATGTGTGGCCAATGAGAATGAGGGACAAGCCTGTCCCAGGTCTTGTTTTGGCCCAATTGTCCTGCCAATGGGATGTCATGTGCTAGGATCAAGAGGAACCCCCTAAACTTCTGAGGTATTACCAACCTCCTGGTGGCTCCAGGGGTAGGATCTCTTGCCTCAGAATATAGGAGCCCTTCATCCCAATAAACTTTATGGGACCCACTAGCACTCCCTGCAGCCTCAGCAGCAGCTTGCTGTCTGAGGGGTTCAAGAGAGGGGCAGCACTGTTGCTCCTTACTCAGATCTCCCCTGGAAGGTCCCCCTGCCCCCAAGAACTCAACCTGACCAGGCTCAAGTTCCTCTGGGGCAGTTCCTTCTTCAGGCTCTGCTTCTCCTCCCTCAGGAGGGGAATCTGAGATCTGAGACAGAGGGGAAGGAACAGGCTTAACCCTACTGCTCCTCCTCTTGTGTAGCATCTGGCCCATAGTTTCAGGATCCAGAGCTGGTTCAGCTTTATGCATTTTGGCTTGTGACCTGGTCACAGCAAATACCTCTGCAGGTATACCCAACATCTCAGCATAAGTCCATAATTCTACTTCAGACCAGGCTGAAGTCTCCAGATCATTGCCCAACAAACATTCGACAGGGAGGTCTGCACTGACTACTACCTTTTTTTAGGCCAGTTACCCCTCCGCCAGGAGAAATTCACAACTGCCAGGCTATGGTTGGTCCTGACATTGCTTGCATTGGTCACCTGGTACATTTCACCCAGGATGATCTGTGCAGGGTCCACTAGATCCTCTGCCACCATGGTGACACTAGCACCTGTGTCCCTGAATGCCAAAGCCTGTTTGCCATTTATTATAGGCTTCTGTTTGTACTTGCCCAGATTACTGGGGCTCACTAGGAAGGACATATCAAGGTCTCCCTCACAAACTAGCAATGCCTGTGTTGGTACTCTGACTAGGCCACAGTCCACATCAGAACCCAGGGTCAACCCTACTACACCCTTATTCTGGTTACCACCTCCACCAATGACTGCACTAGGGGGAACAGCTGCTTGGGGGCTGGAGTGGTGGTGGTTTGGTCTTTGGACTTTTTACAATCAGAAGTCCAGTGCCCTTTCTGTTTACAGAATTTGCACCAGGGCTTCTTTTGGCCTTTTTCCTTTTTAGATTGTGAATCCCCACCAGATGCAGATTTTTGGGGCCCTTGTGAAGACTTCTGGTCTTTTGCCTTATCCCCACCTTTACCTGAGCCTTTAGGATCCTGGTTCTTAGTGTCACCCCCTTGGTTCTGGGTTTTCTGCCTCACCCTGGTTCTGACCCATTTTTCTGCCTTCTTTCCCAATTCTTGGGGAGAGGTCAGATCAGAGTCCACCAGGTATTGATGCAACAACTGATTTTGGCAATTATTAAGGATCTGTTCTCTCATTATAAGATTATACAATCCCTTAAAATCAGTAACTCTACTACCAACCAGCCAACCTTCTAGAGCCTTGGTTGCACAATCAACAAAGTCAGTCCAATCCTGAATCTGTGCTTTCTGGGTATCTCTGAACTTCAACCTGTACTGTTCAGTGGTTAAGCCAAACCCATCTATTAATGCACTCTTCAGGGCTTTATAGTCATTAGCATCCTCTTCTCTAACAGTGAGGAGCTTGTCTCTACCTTTATCAGAAAAGGAGAGCCACAAGATTGCTGCCCACTGTTTCTGGGGGACATGGGGAACTTTACAGGCCCTCTCCATAGCAGTTATCCATTTGTGGATATCATCCCCACTCTGGTAGGGAGGAACAACCTTGGACAGGTTCCTATGGTCTGGAATATATTCTCTACCTCTAGGGACACTGTTGCTGCCACCAGGGGTATCTAACCCCTCTTTTCTAGAAGTTCTCTGGAGCTCAAAGGCTTCTCTATCTAAGGCCAAATGCTTGGTTCTGAGGGCAAGCCTAGCTTCCACATACTGGAGCAACTTGTACCTTCTTTCAGAGGCGGTCTCTCTATGTAAGTATGAGTTCCTCTGATGGACAGATTCTCTGTTAGAGTGATATGAATGGTCAGATTCCCTTGAAGGGGACCTATGCCTCTCTTCCACTCTATCAGCCCTCTTAGGGAGGATTCCTCTGTCCTGTTCAGTCCTTTCTGGGTCTGGCCCTTCAATCACAGAGTCCTGGTCATCCTGATTTTCATCATCAGACCCAGACACTGTAATTGATCCACCCCCTGATTCAGATCCACCAGCTTCTAGAGCCAGTCTGAGATCATCTGCTACTAGTAGATTTATCAGGTGTTGTGTGGAGGGACTCTGTCCTTGCTTCAGGTGTCTTGCAACACACATGGCCTTCAAGTCAAAGTAGGTCATGTCCTTGTACTGAGGCTGGGTGAACCCACTGGCTCCATCCCTTGAGGACATTCTAGTGTTATGCAGTGTTGCACTACCTACACTAGTTTGTGGCCTACTGAACCTAGCTTGAGCTGTAGCAAGGGTGTGCTATCCCTTCACAAACAGCTCTAAGTTCAGTAGAACTTGTTGATACTAAGCTTGACTTTATATGTACCTTGAGTACCTTTAGTGGTTTTCAGTTAGTACTTCAAATAGAGATTTTCTGGTAAAACAATGGCAAGCTGGAATCCCACACGCTGCCCACCAATGTGAGACGTTGGCCTGGCATATGCTGGTCACTAGTTATAGTGGCCACCTTGCACCAGTCCAATTCGACTCTTATGGTAGATAGGTTTAAGACAACCTTTTAAAGAAAGCTATCCTAGTGGTAGCTGTGGAGAGCAGCCTTCAGGCTAAGTCTCAGAGGAATGTAAAGCAGCTTGTTTTACCTTATAATCTCTTGAATTACCAAATGAAAGGACACCACACAGGTATATATATCAAATATATATGTATTTATTTCCAGACACACTCTACTAATCTCTTTATGAGATTAGAAGCCAGATACACATTCAAATGTCAATGTTTCACAATAAATTGAGCACAAATATGGCTGGAGCCCTAGGGGCGTACCAGACCATATACTAAAAAAATGGTTTAAGAATGTCGACTTGCAAAATGACACGGCCTAGGGCCTGGGGAATCACTGGGGCTTCACTTCTGCAGTGTTAGCAGGTAAGCAACAGGCCCACGGGAGACGTGTGCAGTGTGTGAACACAGCCGCGGGTTCCCTATTGATTATAATTGTGCAAGTCACGGTTTGATTTTTAAAGTTCTAGGGTACTTCGAGGAAGTCTACAAGCAAGCCACTTACAAGGTAAGTACTTCGAGGGCCAACACACACTAGGGCACCGGAGTGCACTAGTTACCTCACCTAGGGAAGCCGGGTGCATAGGTGTCTTTTGGTGTCGGATCGCGTCGCTGTTTTCTATGGAGACTAAAGAAGACTTGCGGCTTGCGTCGACTGAAGAAGTGTCCGGGGGAATCCAAGGGTGGAATCAAGATGTGGCGACCTGAAAATTGAAGGGACAGTATTCAAAGTCACTTGCCAGTGACCGGTGGCCAGGAAGATGGATGACCACAGATGTCGGGTGATTTCAGGTCGTGGATGGTGTTTTGACTCTTCGCTCACGAGATCCAGGAGAGTTCGACTATGACCAGCAGCTGGATTCAGAGTGTCCCACAAAGTTTGCAGCTGATGGCGGTGTCGGCAACCAGATTGGAGCCAACAAGCCTTGGCAACTGCAAGTCTTGTGTAGACTGAAGAAAGTCGATGGTGCAGACCAACAAGGTCTGAGGGACTCACCCAGTGAGGGTAAGTGAGGACAGGCCTGGAGCAATCAGGGGAGCCCTTTGAGTTGATAAGAAATCTTCGGGGGACCCACAAGCCAACGGGCAAGTGATTGCAAAGACGCCTCTTCAGGAAATGCTTCACAGGAGCCCACGGTCACTCGGGATGGGGTAGGCCTCTGATTTTTGCTGCAAAACTTGCTGGAGGCTTGGGCCACAAATGGTCTAATGTACAAGTCCGTAGGACATCGTGAAGGGTTTTCACTCGACAATAGTGCACGGTTCTCGGGTATTGCTGTTCCTCGTCACTCGTGGGGTTCACTCGCCACAGCTTTACTGGGGACTCACAATGGCTGTCCAGAAGTCAGGAAATCTACTTCCGGGGCAGCAGGGACTTCAAACTCCGGCGGGAGCGGGAAAGTTTGCAACCGTTGATTAAGGTTTTTGGTGCCTGTCAAGCAGGGGAGTCACTCCTTGACTCCAAGGGAGATTCTTCTGTCTTCCAAAGGTAGTGGAACGTCGAAGGGCCAGGATTCTTCTTTGTAGAGCGTCATCCAGGGTTATCTGATTTGCAATGGCAAAGTTTGATATCTTATAGTGAAGATAGGGGAGGGACTAGCTCTATGACCACTCCTCTAGGAGGGTCAGGGGAGGGTGTGGTTACACCCCTTCCCTTTGTCCAGTTTCATGCCAGAGCAGGGACAGGTAGCCCCTGAACCGGTTTGAGCTGGCATATGCACAGAGGAGCCTACTGCTCCCCCAGTGCAGGACTTCAAAGCACTCTAGGAGTGCACCCACCCAGCCCCAATACACTAAATCCTGTCTGGAAGGTGGTGACACCTCCCTGTGACAGGATGCCTTTTGTTGGGCTTCCTCCACTGCGAGTTTCAGTCAGCTGCAGGAGGGCAGCCCAGTGTCTGTGCTGGTGGCATCCATTTTGTGATGCCAGGGCTCTATCGGATTTCTATCGTTTTTTTTTTTTTTAAACATATTTTATTTATCAAGAACACATATCATGCAGGTCCCTGTAACCCAGAGAGTACTGCCCAATCATTACCACATCACAATATCTTGACATTTTTCTTTGTATATTAAAATAATGCAGGGCATTTCAAATAAGGGTGGGCGTAGTGGGGCTTCGTGAAGCAGCACGTAGTGTGCCCGAATCTACGCACACTACGCGCTTCGCGTAGCCCCGCTACGCGCCACCCGCCACCCACCCACCCTACTTTTAAAAGATAAAATGAATTTGTAATAAAGCAAATTAAAGGCACTTACCTGACGCGCGGCGTCTCCCGGGGCTCCCTCTTCCTGGTTTTCTATTTTCCTGACAAATGCGCATGCGCGGACGCCCAGTTGAACCGAAGCGCGCCAGCCCCTCTGATGGGCCTCACCCCCCAGGACCCACAGTGCAGATTTCTGCGGGTTCATGTGGAGACCCGAGGTCTCCCCGAATATTTGCATGATCCGCAGCAGCCTCGGCCCCGTCCGATCTATATCAGTCAGAAAGAAGAGCACGTCGTCCGCATATAGTGCTATGCGGTCCGACAGGCCCTCGGACCACTCAAACCCGGCAACCTGTGCGTCTACCCGGACCCACGCCGCCAATGGCTCAATCGCCAGCGCGAAGAGATACGGGGACAGGGGGCAGCCCTGACGCATTCCCCGTCCCACCGGAAACTGGGCAGAAATCGCCCCAGCCACCCGCACCGAAGCCGATAAGTCCGTATATAGCAGTAGCAGATACGAGAGGAATCTTGGCCCTAGGTTCAGGCGTCTCAACAGGGCAAAGAGGTACTGCCAACTTAAAGAATCAAAGGCCCGATCCATGTCTGCCAAAAAGAGCGCCGCCGGTACTCCCAATCATTGCACGCCCGCAATCGCTACGTGCGCTCGTCGAATATTATGGCGCGTCGCTCTGTTTGGCATGAATCCGGCCTGATCCGGATGGATCAAGGACGTAATATGGGGCAGCAAGCGATTCGCCAGGGCTTTCGCCAAGATCTTAGCCTCCACATTAAGGAGGGATATTGGGCGATATGATGCGGGGAGTTCGGGGGGGGCCTACCAGGCTTGTGGAACACCACTATTTCGGAGTGTCGCCAATCGCACAGGAGTTTCCCCCGCTCGCGAGCCTCCTCAAGGCCACACTACAGTTTGGACCAAGCTGCGGGAAATGTTTCCGAAAGAATTCAGCGGGGAATCCGTTCGGGCCCGGCGCTTTACCCGAGTTGAGGCCACCCAGCGCCCCCCCCAGCTCCTCAACCGTTAGTGGGAGTTCTAACTCCTCTCGTACCGAATCCGAAAGGGCCCAAGGAGGAATGTCCGCAAGGAACCACTCAATCATCTCTACCGATAGGACCTCCCGCGGACCATAAAGGTCCGCGTAGTATAATACAAAACTCTCCGCCAGCACACTAGGATCCAAGATGGGCCCCCCAGCTGCATCCACCAGCCCCGAGAGCACCCGCAAATGGTTCATGCCCTGACACAGCCTATGGAGCATCCGGCCCGACTTATCCCCCCATTGATAAACCCGACTACGGGTTGCCAACCATGCCTGGCGCGCCCCCTCCATTAACATCGAGGCATAGTTCTGTTACGTGTATAGGAGCTGACGACGGGCCTGGCCTCCACCCTCCCCGGTGCTCCGGCTCTCCAGGGCGGCAATCTCGTCCTCCGCCTGTGCGGCCCTCTCCCCCTTGTGCCGTCGCGCCATGGCGCAATACGAGATATCCACCCCGCATAGTGTCGATTTAAGCGCATCCCACACCGATGGAACCCCGGGGACCGAGCCCATGATAACAGAAAGGTACTGATCCAACGCCTCCAGCATGCACGACCCCTATTTCTCCTGCTGCAGGTGCCACACCGACATGCGCCACCAGAACGGCTGCCGCGAGTGCCCCAGGCGCAACACCGCCGCCACTGGAGAGTGGTCTGAAAGGCCCCGTGGGAGAATCTCGGCCCTCATGGCCCTGCCGGACAGGTCTCGGGACAGAAAAATGTAGTCCAGCCGCGAGAACGATCCATGCACTGCGGAAACATATGTATATACACGCTGCGCGCCGTGAAGGCGCCGCCAGACATCCACCCAGTCTAGGCCCTCCACCAATGCTCTCAGTTTGGTACGGGTCGAACTATCGGGCGCTCCCCCCTCCCTCAACCGATCCCTGGAACCCTCCATCACCTCCTTCCAATCTCCGCCAACCACACATGCCACTTCTGAGAATTCGGTCCAGACGGCGGTGATCTTCTCCACCAGTGCCCAGGACATCGGGGGTGGGGCATACACGTTTCCAAACACCACCCAGTCACTCCCTATTTGCCCCTTAGCAAAGACATAGCGTCCCTGAGCATCTGTCCACACCCTAGCATGTGTGTACGGGACCCGCTTATGCACTAGGATAGCTACACCCCGAGACCCCAGTGTGAAGCCCGCATGAAAGACCTGGGTATACCCATACCTCTGGAGGCAGGGAGTCTTCGTACCTAGCAGGTGCGTCTCCTGCAAGAGCAGTATGTCTGCAGCCACTCGCTTGGCGTATCGTAAAAGCGCCCCCCGTTTAATTTTATCTAGGGCCCCCCTTACATTCCAACTTACTACCTTAACGGTACCCAGCTGCGCAGTATCTTGTGCTATACCTCTGATTTCTATTGTTTTACATGTCGTCCCCTCTAGAAGGGTGGGATCATGCTCCCACATCATGGGCTGATGTGGGGGTATGATTCCAAGTTGTTTGACACCAAACACGACATGTTTTGATGCAGTCATTCCAAAGTTAGCATTTTAATGCACTTAAGAGTATATGGTTTAACCGCATCCACAAACAGCCATAGAGAATAGACTCTGGTAGCTGCAGAGGGGCCCTGCTCACGCAGAGGCACCCCCTCACATTGTAAACCACGCACCCTGCCCTCAGGATTGATAGGGCCTGCCATAGGGGTGGCTGATAGGTTGATATATGTGTGTGTATGGTGATATATAGAAACCTATATCTCAGTGAGGAGTGCTAACACTACCTCACACAGGCTGCAGTAGCAGGCCTGTGGTGTCAGATTGAGTCTGCTTCCCAGGGGTGGCATAATACATGCTGCAGCCCCTGGTAGGCCTGTGAAGTGCCTATGCCCTAGGTACCTAAGGTACCATATACTAGGGGCTCATAAGGTACCACAGTATCCAATCACTAGTGCATCTAATATGCACACCAAGTCGTTTAGAGAGAACAGAGAGACTGGGGCCCTGATTAGCAGGGTCCTAGCCAGACTATAGCCAGAAACCAGTGTATACATCAGAAAAAAAGTGGGGGCAACATAAGTGCAGATCCTACTCTCCTACAGATGGCCAGAAACGTATCTGTGCTTTTGAGTATTGTTGATATTGTTCTTTGTTTGCATTGAGTGGAATCTGTGGTGAGCAGCGCTTGCTCTGGCAGTAGCTGAGGTAGGTCTTGTAGGATTTGTACGTGTGTGTGTGAGAGTACGTGTGCATGTGTGTTTGTGTGTGTTTTAAGTAAAGTGATACGGATAGATGTAATGACTAGGTATTTTTTCAAGTTGAGAAGTTGGCCTTTGGTGATGCATTTCACATATTGGTGAGATGTTTATCTATGGTTGTCACTATGAAATGAGGAGATATTTGAATTATATCTGTGGAGATCCCATCTAGGACTTTTATTGTTGTTAATGGTCTTTGAGGAGCTCGGTCACAGACATCGTATTTTCGGTATAGGGTTGTGCCGGTGTCTTGGTCTTGCCTGGAGGGAACAGTGTTTTGGTGATCTGATGGCAGCTTTTGTGGTTCGTTGGTGGGAGTATCCCTGCTTGATGTATGCAGGCTGGCTATTTATGAGATTACAGGTGGTGTGTGTTAGGGGTCATGTAGGTGCATGGTAGCCTGGGTCTCATGCTCTGCTTCTGCAATCAAGAAGTAAAGGTAAGAGTATGCAGTTCCTAAAGGGACGGGAGGGTGGGGGAGGAAGGAGGCCAGGTGTCCAAAAGCGGAAAAGATGGTGAGTGTGGAGTAGCCTCAATTAGGAGCAAGGGCCCTCACACACCCCAGGCGGTGTCATGCTTCATCATCGGGCAGCTCCTCGTTGGGCTGGCGCTGCAATGCCCAATGGGCTCCGCGGGGGGGGGGGGACTCTTTGCCGTATTTCTTCTCTTTTTGCCGATGTGAAGTAGTGGTGGAGCATATGTGTCAAGAGTAGAGATGGGAGGGAGTCAGTGTGAATTAAAAATAGCTGTCGGAGTCCCCCAAAATAATTTTATTAGCTGGATTCCTATGCTATACTAAAAACAAAAGACTATAGAGTTGTGGCTAGAGAGGGGAGATTACACCCTCTCGAGCTCTAGATTATGTGTGTAAAGTGCAGGGGGTCAACATGTTTCATGCCTTTTTATCATCCAAAGGATCTTGGCATTTCATCAGGGCCATAGTCTCCTCATCTACTCTAGTGAGGACGGTGTGGATAAATGTCTGTCAGGTACCGTCCCCTATAGTGAGGACTCATGGGGTAGTCCTGCGTGATGGGAAAAGAAAAATAATTATGACATGTACCTTCTGGAATCACCTAGAAGATGGGGGCTACTGGCCCCAACAGTGATGTTTAGGAGTCTTGCTAGGTGGCGAGAACAGACTTGTTTGAGAGCCCTCTGAAGTGTGGGACCTACCGCGTCCAGCCGTCACTGGAAGTTGGAGCTACTCCACGCTCGCCATGTTTTCCGCTTTTAGACACCTGTCCTCCTTCCCTGTTTTACCCCCCTCCCATCCCTTTAGAAGCTGCATGCTCTTACTTTTACTACTGTTATCAGGGGACCGTATGCTGGATCTGCCAAGCCCCAGTCCCTCCCTTTGTGTTTAATCTCCAATCCAGAAGCCATAAACCACTGTAAGGATCTTGTGGTCCATTCTCTCTGTCCCCACATCCCAGCAGCAGCATGATCCTACAGCTTGGTTTCCTCTGTCAAGTACTTCCTGTTCTTATGCCATGCCCTTGTGTACAACCACAGCACATAACCTTGCTCTTTTCCTGTCACACATAATTTCGGTGTATGCATGCTGCAAAGTTTCTATATCTCATTCCACAGCCATTTTGTTTCCGAATCTGAGTTATAAGATCTGGACATCTACTCTGGATCTGATCCAGACATTATTCAAACCCTCCCTCCTGGCTATTTAATACAAAGGGCCGATCGAAAGACCTCAAGAGGAGGTGGACTAGCTATAATCTACAAAGATAATCTTAGTTGCCGCTCCTCCTTGGTTGGCCCACCCGACTGCAAAAGTATGTTATTTTCGTTAGAGATCTCTTCCACCTGCACCTTTACTGGCCTGTTGCTCTATCGTCCCCCAGGACCCATCGGCCAATTTGTCAACTCTCTTCCTGTATTGGTAGCAGATCTAGCTCTGACCTCAGCGAACTTTACAATCCTCGGCGATCTCAACATCCATTTGGATGATCTCTCTAATCAACTGGCCATTGAGCTATTAACCTGCCTATCTGCTCTTCAAATCAAACAGAAAGGCTTTGCCCCGACTCCCGATAAAGGTCATCTCCTCGACCCAGTGTTTAGCAATGATCAGAAGCTATCGGTCGGGGCTCCCATCCCTCTCCCTTGGACTGACCATTCGTTAGTTCCCCTGTTCTGGGTGACCTGGGCACCTAACCCCTCCTACAAGACCAATCTGAATTTAGAGAGGAAATGGTCAAATCTATCTGCTAGCCAGTGGACCAAGGTCCTTAATGCCACCAGACCACACAACGTCCCTAACCCAGAGCTGGCAAACGGAAAATTTTAACTCATGGATCCTTAATTCTCTGGATACGCTCCTGCCAAAAAAATCCTCCCATAAAAAAGTTAGGGTGAAAACTTCCCCTTGGTTCACTCCTAAGCTAAGGAAACTCAAACAGACAACTAGAAAGGAGATGGAGACAGAATTACGAAGATATTAGGAAAACTAAATATAGAGATGTTATAAGGACCTATAAAGCAGAGATCAAAGCGGCACAATTAAACTTTTACGAGGGAAAGATTATTGCAGCTGCCAACGCTCCTAAAGAGATCTTCCGCATCGCCAAATCTCTGGCCACCACACCGCAGGAGCTCCCCAGAGAGGATGAAGCCCCACAGCGCTGCAACGACTTAGCCCAATATTTTCATCACAAAATTCAACTAATATGTCTGCCATTTTCTCCTTATGTGCCGGATCCCATCATCCCTCGCACAGAAGCCAAAATGAAGAACTTTCTAGGAGAATTCCCTCTACTTAATGCGAACTCTCTGGACATTCTTTTGCCCAAAGTAACTTCTGGTTCCCCTACGGACCCCGCCCCTCCACAATACCTCTCGCTTGTATTCAAGACCATCGGCGCAGTCATACTAGACATACTCAACTCCTCCATTACATCCGGTACAGTACCGCGGGCATGGAAATGTGCTCAGGTAAGAGCCCTCTTGAAAAAACCCAACCTCGATCATTCCAATATGGCTAACTATCGCCCCATCTCTCTTCTCCCTTGGCTGAGTAAGCTTATTGAAAAACATATCAACTCCTCATTAGTCAATTACTTGGAAACCAACAATCTGCTTCATGTCTCACAAACAGGGTTCCGCCCTCAGTTGGGCACTGAGACAGCCCTGCTAGCAGTGACCGAAGAAGCCAGAAGACTTCTGGACCAGGGCGGCTCGACAGCTATCATCCTGCTAGACCTCAGTGCCGCTTTCGACACTGTCAATCATAAAATCCTGCTTGAGCGGCTAGCAGATATGGGAGTGGGAAACTTGGCACTCACCTGGTTTCAGTCCTTCTTAAAGGATCGATTCTTCCAAGTGTTTGAGGGAACCTCCACATCCAATCGATGGCCACTCAGCTGTGGGGTTCCACAGGGTTCTTCCCTGAGCCCCACGCTTTTTAATGCCTATATGGCACCTCTTGCTAAGATAGTCCTCCCATTCGGTATAAAAATTATTGCCTACGCCGACGATACCCAATTGGTGGTGGCACTGAACCACCCTGAGGGCTCCTCTAGCGCTCTAGGTCTTTGCCTAGAGGCGGTAGCTCATTGGATGGACCATTCCCATCTTAAGCTAAATGGGGACAAGACCGAACTTATGCTCCTAGGTAAAAGTTCTTCACCAACCTCGTCACTCACTTGGCCGACTTGTCTTGGCCCCATGCCCATTCCCAAGCAACAGATTAAAAGCCTTGGCATATGGCTTGACAGCTCCCTCTGCTTCAACCATCAGGCCACTAAGCTTTCTGCTACCTGCTTTGGCCTGATGCGAAAGCTTAGGAAAATTCTTCCGCTACTCCCTTTCCAAGCTAGGAGGATTATGGTTCAGGCCCTAATTCTATCCCGCCTGGATTACGGAAATGCACTATATCTAGGTGCCCCTCAGGCCACTCTCCATAGACTTCAGGTTATCCAAAACTGTGCGGAGCGCCAACTGCTTCAGATTCCCCGCAGACAAACAGCAAAACCGGCTTTGAGGCACCTTCATTGGCTGCCCATTCGAGCCAGGATTCATTTCAAAGCTATGTGCTTGGCCCACAAAGCTATCTGGAAAACTGGCTCTCCCATTCTTCAGTCCTTGGTCACCCCCTACCATCCTTCCAGGACTCTTCGTTCCAGTTCGGCTCTTCTTGCCAACCCATTAAAAGTCCGAAGATCCAGATGGGGTGGACGCTCGTTCTCTCTGAATGTCTCCAACCTCTGGAACGCCCTCCCCCCCCCATTCTTCGAGGAGAATCTGATCTCTCGGCATTCCGGAAACTGCTCAAAACACATCTTTTTCTCTCAGCATTCTAACTTGAGCCTCTCTCTCATCCTCTCTAGCCGCTCCGCAAAGCGCTAGGAGGCCTCAGGGTAGCTAAGCGCTATACAAATGTAATTTCATTCATTCATTCATTCACTTTCAGGTTACGTGTCTCCTATAGAGACACAGGTGTACCTACTGAGAAATGCAGGCTATATTTCACAAAGAATGATGGAAGCTCTCATAGAGGCACTTCAATTCAAGATGGATGAATTCTTACCTCCAGGTCAAACTGGTCTGTTTAGTAAAGAAGACTATGAAACTGTGAGACATTTCTTCCTCAGAATATCACAATCGCTCTGTGGCCTTTTTCTACGCCCCCTGTTCCAGGTTTCTACTTATTTTTTTCATGCTTTTTTAGCTATGTGGTACTTGTGTTAATTTGTTTCTACAGTATTTTGTGCTACTCATTTTCAAGCAGCTGTTTGTTCTATTCATTTACCATATGCCCATTTTCTACTTATATACATTTACCAATGAATTTATTTTTACAATTGCATTTAGCGTCAACCAGACCACAAGGCACATTACAGCGCTGTACACGAGAAGTTTGAACAATATATATATATTTGTTCTTTTTTTGTCCTCATCTCACCAAGTATGCGTCTGCAATTCTTTAAGAGCCGCCCTTCCAGCCTGTGCGCCCCGCAGCTACTGCATTCGCTTTGCTTTGTATCCGGAACCAGACCTGCTCCATTGTTGGTGGCTTGGTGTAATCATAGGACCGAGAGGAGTTATACAAGCCCCAGACCTCTTCCCCACACTGTAAAGGCCTGCCAGATGTTCGAACAGTTCTAGTTTCCTCCTCCCTGGTTCAGTCGTGCCATTATGGAAGCAGCTTTAACCCATTCTTCAGGCTTGGGGGGCAAAGGATCTCTCCAATTCATACAAATTTGCCTCCGTGCTATTAAAACAAGATATAACAATAAGCCTCTATGTGTATGCCTCATCTTCTTACTTAACATACCATCATCCCCAAAAAGTACCAGAGTCACATTTAAAATAATTTTCTCACCAAAAATGCTACATAGAGCTTCCTCAACTCCTCTCCAAAAGACAAAGAGTCTGGGACACTCATAGAAAATATGGAGGTCGTTGGCTTTGATAAGGTCGCATCTTGGGCATTTAGGGGTGGAGAGTGGGGCAAAATTTGCTATCCTAGCAGGGGTGTAGTATAATCGATTAATAACAAAGAAATTCTTCTTCTTGAGGTTTGCTGGTTTGACGTACTTGTACAAAAGCTTCAGAGAAGGTTCATATAATTCTTCGATATCACAGCCCAAAGGAACCTGATTCCATACTAGATGTTGTGGGGGGTATTCCTTCTCTTCTGCGGACTTCTTATACCATTTTAAAATGTCCTTGCTCTTGATGTGTAGATCTTGGAGGGATTGCTCCACCTCCCAGATCCCTTGTATTTCCCTCTTCTCCGCTGCAAACCAAGAAACTAATTGCATGCATTTAAATCTGGAGAAGCCACTTCCAATCCTGGCTCTTAAAACCTCCCATGGGTGGACCCCCTCTGATGATACCAGATCTGACCATATAGTGACAGCCGCTCTTTTGATTGGTTTTGCAAGACTCTCCTTAAGACATTCCGGGATCCCTGGGGATTCCCAGATTGGGACAAACTCGGAGTAATACCCTATCCCCCATCTACTTCTGACCTTATACCACAGACTAAGGGCAGCCTTCAATACTTTCAATCGTACCTTTTTAAAGTACCTTGGTGCCCCGAGTTTATACAAGAAACCGTCTCCACCATCCTGCCTTGTCATTTCAACCAAAAGTCTGCCCCAAGATGACTAGTCTGGTTTCGTAAGCAACATCCGAATATTTTTTAATTGAAAGGCGATACAATACCACTTGATATCTGGAAGGGCCAATCCCCCTTTGATCAGCCTACGCCTAAGCTTTTTCCAAGCCAATCTGGCACCTTCATAAACCCAGATGAAACTCGTGATCTTACTCTAAATTTTACTGATGTCCAGTTTTGGGAAATTAAGGGGGATGGCATTAAAAAGGTACATTAGGTTAGGGAGAATAACCATCTAACTAGGTTGCCCCTGCCGTAGATTGTTAAAGGGAGGTTTTTCCACCTGGGTAGTAGTCTGTCGACTTCTTTTATAGTCCTATTTAGGTTAATCTGTGGGATTTTCTCGATATCCTTGATGAATATGATACCCAAGTATTTAAGCTCTTGGCTTATCCTACCCCTCCAGTTGTCGATGTTCCAACACATTACCTCCATTTTAGAGGTGTTGGCTAGATATCCTGACAGAGATCCGAATTCCTCTAACAGAACCTCAACCCTTGGAATTGCCAACGCGGGGTTATCAGTATATAGCAGCAGATCGTCCGCAGGATGAACAAATATCTGAGGACTACTAGAGCCCTCAGGCAGTGCCTCTACCGTTCTATCAGTAGCCAAGAGTGTAGGGGAAGATTGTGTTTCTTTCAGTGGAGTAATTGACATAGTCGGCGACGTATTCTGTGGTTGGTTCTATTCCATCCTGCCGGTGGTACTGGGACAGGTGCCTTCTCTGCTGGAAACCCGAGTGACGGGGGCAGTAAGAACTTTGTAATAGGACTTCAAAGAAGGTGTTATCTTTATTTTGGGGGCCAATACTTTCTTCCCTCTACCTCTCCCTCCGCCTTTTGTACATACGGAGGAATCAGTTCTTTCTCCCTTCTTTCCACCCTTTCTCCTTCTCCCTTCTTTTTTGTATTTGACAAATTTACAGTCACTGCGGAGGGGGTATCTTGAATAGACAGCCCAATGCTAGAGGGGAGCTATACAGAGCTAGTTTTAAGAGTGTATCTGCACGCTTTAGATGCAGGTGTGCCTTTTAATTGCTGGCTTTCTCCCCTCTCCATATAGTAAGGGGTTCCCCCTCCTCCTCCTGATTCCCAGGCAGCAGCAACAATCTCCCTCTGTTGGCTTCTATTTCTGCAAGAAAGGTATCCAAAAAAGTCCTTACCTTCCTTTTCAGCCTCGGCCACAGCCTCTGAGTCTAATCCGACCCCCTTACGTCCTACCTGGGGGGCTTGCTCTCCCACCATGAACCACTAGCGTCCTGGGTCCATCGCCAAGTAGTCTCCGGTGCTGACTCTGCCGCCAGAAGCCCGGACCAGGAAACAGGCCGTTCTGCTCAAACGCCACTCTCAAGCCGCACCATCCCAGCGCGAGGCTCGAAGTGCTGGCGTTCCTCCTCGAAGCTCCGGAGCCATTCACCGGGCCGAAAAGAAAAAGGAAACAGGAGGCAAAAACCCAAACTAAAAAAGGTAAAGAGGCACTAATCACGACGGGGGATTCCTCTATGACAATTTGCCATTACAATCAAGATGGGCTGTTATATATTTAAGACTCTCAGTTTTCCGTTTTTACTGATTTTTACTGATAAATACAGATAGACCATAGTGTGTTTCCTGTCTGTATTTATTTTTAAAAGCTTAAGAATAGAGATTATTGGGCTTTTTTTGCGCAATTCTTTGTGTTCATGAACTCCCGGCCAATAGCTGTGCAGATTGTCAGAATAGGGAGATTTCCTTAAATAGGATGGAATTTCCTTAAATAAACTCCATAACTCAACATTTTTATGTGTTATAATGCTTATATTTCATTGAGGTGGTTGGTTTTTATTATATTTGGCTTTTTAATGTTCCAAAACCAGAAACGCAACCAAGTATGTGTGTACATTAATCAGTTTAATACATATGGAAATATACATGTTGTACTTAGTTTGTTCAGAAAACTCAACATGAAGATGGAGAAATACTTATAAGATGGACAAACAATAAATGTGGATAAATATAGACAGACATGTTAAAAAAATATATCATTAAATTGTTAGCCCTAGATATAATTATGCAGTAGTTTTTCCAGTAGATCAGAAGGACTTGGAGAAGACTTCTAGCACACTGGGGATACTTTAATCTGGATAGTGTAAATGTACTCCAATACATTTTTAGTATCCACAATTGTGGCAGAAAGTTCAGCATGCCACTCATGTACATTGCAATTGCTGTGACAATTCCCAGGGAGAAAACACCTGCTTCATGCAGGAAACCTTAGAGACGGCAGAACACCCTCTGACAGGGTGGTGGAGGTTGTTTTCACCACTACACAAGACCCTGGGTGGTCGGACCACCCAGCTTTGAAACAGGCCCTTGCACTTGTACATCGCCCTAATGCCAGAGCTGGCATGATGCACGCTGAACAAAACTCGTGAAATATAAATCCGAGTGTTATGAAGTGATGCAAGCGTGCTAGGCCTTCCACACGTTATGTAATTCAGTGATTTATTTATGTATTTTAAAGGTACACTTGTTTAGCAAAAAACGAATTTTTACTGGCCTGAGTTGTTTGCCGCTCAAGCAAATAAGTGCAATGGAGAACGAATTTGAAGGATTTTCTTCACTGCTTTAACTTAAATATTCTGCTGACTTTTACATTTGTTGTTTTCAAATCATACATCTTGCAGCTAATGCAGTGCTTCAAAGATATGTGTGCTCCTCTCCCCATGGTTTTACCAAATCCCCAACCCAGTTAAAGGCTGGGCATTCATCTCCAGGAACTGTGGCCCTATCTTGGGGTCAGAGTTAGGACATCGAGATGTATGGTCTAGGAGACCATTCTTACCTGGGGTCCGTGGACCCCTGGATGTCCGCAACACCTACTCTGGGGGTCGTACCTATTTAGAAAATTAAATGGCATTAGGAGATTAACAAATTAGACATACATAAATATTTGAAATTTGAGGCCAAAAATTAAGTTGCAAGCCTGAGGGGTAGATTTTCACACATTTTGCGCTGGGTTAGCGTCACAAAAGTGGCGCTAAGCAGCACAAAATGTTTTTGGGGGAATTTACTTTCCAGCACAAAACTTGTTTTGTGCTGGAAAGTAACCTAAAAGTAGCGCAAAGCACTGCTTTTTTACTTAGCTCCAAGAGGGCGTTACATGGGTGGTACATTGCCATTCCTATGCAAACACACATGCCTTTTGATGCAAAACTCTATCTTATATATGAATTAAAGACAGGGTTTCGCACCAAAAGTTAACGCCACTTCAAAGGAGGTGCTAACAGGCGAAAGTTTTTTTTTCTCCTTTCTTTTTTGACTTTGCATGTGTGCTGCACTGTGCAGCACCAATACAAAGTGGGACAAGCTTTTAAACTTGTCTAGCAATGGTATTGTGTACAGAAAGGGTACAAAACCAATGCTAGACTCACGCACACATTCTAGCGCTATGGCGCTAAGGTGTGTGCATAGCACTTGGTAGCGGAAATCAGCACCAACACTAAGGGAGAGGGGAGGAGGAGCCATATCTCAGTAGTTGTGGCTTTCTCCTGCTCCCTCCTTGTCATGCAATGCAGCGCAGCCTCAATGGGTGCTGCGCTGCATTACGTGTAATTTTGAAAATCACGCCCTTAGTGTGATCCATGGGAGTAGCGCAAGTATAGCACACAAAACTTAGGGGCCGATTACGATTATAGAGAATCAGCCACTGGCAGCCTGCCGGTGGCGGATTCACCCCAATCGTGTGGCCAAATTCCGCCCGCCAGATTTTGATGGCAGGTGGTGTGAGTGGCAGACGGAAAGTCCATACGTCATGGGTCCGACTGCAGCAATTGTCACGAATGCTGCAGTCTGACCTCTCCCATCGTATGAATGGTGGCGGTGTCTAGCAGGCACCGTCCGCCAAATTACGATGCTGGATCCCAGCCAGCGTTTCCATGGTGGTGAAACTACCACGGTGAAGCTGGCGGGATGTACTTTGGGGGCTTGTTACGGACTCCCTTGTGGTGGGGGAGGTGGGTGTGCACTGGGGGGGTACCATACATTTCCCTGCACCAGGTGGCAGGAACCGCGTGGTGCCTGCCACGTAGTGCAAGGAAACGCACAACATGCATTATTTTACATTGCGGCATGTGCTGCAGCCAACAGCACCCGCCACAATGTTAAACATGCACAATGCTACCGCCACAGTGGCGGTCGCATTGTAATCCCACATGTAGGACCGCCGCCTTACAGGCGGGTGGTCCCACTTCCCGCATCGATGGCGGATGGACTTAAGTCCGTCCGCCATCGTAATTGGCAGCTTAGTATTGACGATTGGTAGCCTCAATTAAAGCAAAAAACATGCATTAGGAGCAAGAAAATATGATATGATACGCTAGGGTTTAGCATACTGCTTCGTCTTAATAAAATAACCTAATTTTTGAAAAGCGGTAACCTTCCCATTAAAATTAAATTTTTAATTTTTGTATTTGTTTTGTGAATTAAATTGATTATTACGTAATTTGTGCATTTGTTTGATGTATACTTGTTTCTGTATTTTTGTGTATTGTTCTGAGTTTCAAATCGTAGAAATTGCTTTGGTTGGGTCCCCGGCTTCCAGAAGAGATTCAGTGGCTATCTACAGAAGTCAACAAGTTAAGAACAGTTGGCCTAGGATGTAGCAGGAGCTGCCCATGGGAATGGGTGGCTGATCCATACTGTGGGAAGTGTTTAAGCCTGGGCAGAGTTCGCGGAGTTCAGGTAGGCGGAACTCCACGAAGTGTAAAAAAACTCTGCCATGCAACGCAAAGCATGCGGCTGAGTGCGTTAGATAAATGCCGTTAGCTGGATTTTCAGCACCGGGTGTTTGTCCGCACTGTGCAATCATCGGGAACAGCACTATACACAGCACAATCGGGGGCTGCTTCCTTTTTTTACTCCAGTGGCAGCTTTCTCAACGCGAACGGACTGCTTCTCAACGCAAGCGGTCGCAAGATTACGCGACCACTCGCAATGAGAAATCTGACCACCTGCGTTTAAAAATCATGCCGGGAGGTTTATTTTCCACACTCACATTCGCCAACTTGACGTTGACGATCATGAACGAGGAAAAATCTTGCCGGGAGGTGGATTTTCCTCGCTCGTGCTCGCCAACTTGATGTAGACGAACACGAGCAAGGAAAAAACTCTGCACCACTACGCGGAGCAGAGTTTTTCGGAACTCGTCGAGCTCTGCGTAATGCAGAGTGCAGAAAACTCTGCAAACTCCACGAGCGGAGCGGAGTTCACCGCCCAGGCTTAGAAGTGTTAGGGTAAGAGGTGGAGCCACATATCTTGCAAGAAGAAACAAGGTACAAGCTCTTGAATGGAATTACTACATTGGAAACAGTGAGAAACTAATACTTCTGTCTGTTGGCAAGCTGTGCTGTCTGTAGCTCATAGATTAACTCAGAGAAATTCAGAGTTGAACGAATGCACTTCAGATACTATAAACAAAAAAAGGCACTCACCTCTGCATTAAGACAGCACAGCTGTTCATGAAAAAGTGTGTTCACCTTGGACTAAGCTGTGCACCTGTTTCTGTGTTGTTGCGCTTCCGGAAGTGTCTATATTTTAACTGAGAATTTCGTTTGAGTTAGCTGAGCTGCAGACAGCACGGCACGGAGAAAGACGCAACCTCTGCTCGCTGTTTGTGTGCAGCATTTGCATCTCAGATAAATGTCGTGTTAAATGTTTGCGCTTTAGAAAATGCAATCACACGCAAACAGCCACATACCTGTGCACTGCACTAGTACTGCCGTTCATGCTGCTCCATGCTTCCCCATGCGTCTGAGGTGATAACTGCTGGTCGATACTAAATTGCCTGTCGTGCCATGAACCTTTTAAGTCCCAAATAAAGTGTGCAGGGTGAGCAAATGTGAATTATTGTTGCTTGTGAAGGAAGAAAGTGCATCGCCCTTCAACTCAACTGCTGCACAGCCTGTGTGTGGTAATTTAGGTAAGCCGGGTATGTTTAGAAAACGCAGCCAAGACAGTCATCCAAGATTTTCCGAGCAGTTCTAAGGCTTAGCAGAGATTATGCTGTGACGATGTACGTCACATCATGCCTTCCACATTAAACATAGCAAGTAAGGATCGGCACCTCTCTCCGAGTACAATTCTGGGCTCGGTGTTCTTAAAAAGGCCTGGCTGTACCCTTTAGAAAAAAATGCCAGCAAATACTCTGCAGGTCTGTTGTTTAAATGAAACATTATTTTCTTTTTTTTTGGTTACCAGCTGTTATTGACGCTGCGCTCCTCAGATGGGCCACACGTGTCTGTTGTTGCAATTATTTTGTTTCAGTTTTCTGGAACAACTGCAAGCATTGGGGTTAGTGGCTCAGCAGCTAACTCATGGCCAAAACTAACAGTTCTTTGAGCTGCAAACGGGCCCCCTTTTGGAAGCCATTCTCCGTGCCATCATTCTTGGTATGAAAGGAGTGCGTCTGACAAGGTCAGGAGTTGTGAGCGCCGAGGTTATGGATTCCCTAAACACCTTCCTGATCCAATTATTTGAATTGCCTAGACGTCACCATTAATGCTTAGTTTGTAAAAATACAAATGAAGGAATCATGAGTGACACAGCCCAACCATCTTCTTAGGAGTGCGCTGCACATTGCCACGGCGAGGGCTGCCCTCTTCCACCACTGGCACTACAGAGGTCCACTAGCTAAAGAAAGCTGGAGCCAGGCTTGAGGCAGCTGTCTGGCTCTGGCTCTGGCTCAGCTCGAGGTCCCCTTGGACCTTCGAGCTCAAAACGAGCCGAGCTTTCTTGTGACTTCTGCTATCACCCATGCTCTAACTCCACTCACAAAGAATTAAAAACGTAACAGTGACCTTTGATGTTAAAAACAAGAGGGAAAGAGATATACGTGTAGTAGCTGAAATGTACACTGTGAATCCAGAAAACCTGGGATCAATACCGCTCCCCCGCTTGACCAACTTGTATGATCCTAGGCAAATATTTTATTTCACCAAACTACCATTTTCCTTCATTATAATATGTGATGGGTACGTTCTAATGTGTGGGCTCAGGATGGGCACTGCAACGAAAAAAAGCCTCTTGTGTTTGATCTGATTTTGTTGCAATAGATCTTTATTGAGGTTTTCGTTTTGCCTGAAGACCAGACTTCAAGATACATGGAAATACAGCTCTAACCATCCCCAGAACAGTCCCACCCTCCCTCTCCATTCAACCCGTTAACACACACCATGTACAGTAACAGACAACATGCTTCAATTCTGCTCATTCGACTACAGTAGTCCCCAGGCTGGCCTCACCTTTCCGGCACAGGCTCCCCCAGTCTGCCTCTTCCTCTAGCCAAAGCTGCTAGCCTTACCATCCACCTCCCTCTCAGGTTCCACAAGTTTATTCTGCATGTCATTCCACGACTGTAAGTCGTCCTCACCTTTTCATAAGTGCACACTTCCCTCATCCGTCATTTCGCCAGGCAGTATATGTAGCAGCCCTAGGGGACAGTCAGTGTATTGCCAACCTACGCTTACCCAACACTTAACCCAGAAAGGCAAAGCAATATCTAATTTCACCTTGTTTCGGGCCCGTTATGATCCCCAGCAGACAGTGATGAACTGTAGTGTCTATAAAGACAGGGGTTGTCCTAACCAGGTTCGTCAACACCTCCTTCCAGAATTCCAGAACAGGGTCACACATCCAATTTATGTATTTATTTATTTATTTATTTAATGTGATGTTATATAGCGCAAACTTTACCCAAAGGTGTCAGAGCGCTTTACAAAAGGACCAGTTACATTCCATAAGGACTTCGGAGTACATGTGTTACATAGAAGATACAAACAGAAAAACTCTAAATTCACAAAAGAATGGTAGCAAGTACATACGTCTCCTAAAGATACTAGTGGTTAGAGTTTCATATATACAAGTTGAAAATTCACTCAAGGAAAAGATACAAACAGAAAAATTCTAAATTTACATAAGAATGGTAGTAAATACATACGTCTACTACAGATATTAGTGGTTAGTTACATATATGCAAATTGCAAATCACTCAAGATTACATTTTAAAAATGCAACCCATGTCATATGCAAAAAGATAGCTCAAGGTGTGCTGCACCTCACCCATGCCGGCAGGGCCGGACTGGCCGTAGCGGGCACCGGGCAATCCCCCGGTGCACCGCACGGGTGGGGGCCGTTTGTGTTACAGGGCCGTTTTTGCAGCATAGCTGCAAAATCGGCCCTGTAACAAAATCGGCTGAAAACCGGCCCTGGCAAAGAGCTTGGTCGCACCCCCAACCCCCGGGGGGGGCGGCCGAGCACTTTGTCAGGGCCGGTTTTGGTTCCCAGTCCGGCCCTGCATGCCGGCAGTCTCTGTGGGTAGATTGTGTGCATCCGTTCCGGGCGTAATGTATTTGTGATGTATAAAACGAAAATGAATCAGCTTAAAGCAAGCATTGCTCGCTGCGTTCTGCCCCAGGCACACGTTTTCTCCCAGTCCGTATGGCCAGGTACTACCGAAATATGTAGACACATTCCTTTGCCCACTTACCAAACTGTATGCCTCTTATATCAAAGACACAGGATACATGATTACGACCATAGAGCACTTACCGTTTAACCATAAGACTCAATATCTAGTTACACTAGATATCGAGTCTCTGTATACAAACATCCCCCAAGATCTAGCTTTAGAGGCGGTGGCGGCACTTCTATCTAGAACCCCGGGTGACAGACCAAACGGATTCATCCTGGAGTGCCTTGACATAGTACTCCATAACAACTTTTTTGAATTTGGAGAGGCCCTTTTCCACCAGATCAAAGGCACCAGCATGGGAGCTTCGTGTGCTCCCAGTGTAGCGAATATATATATGGGCGAGTTCGAACTTAAACACATCTTTAATGAAGTGGCCCCTTTCTACGAGAACATACAGGTATGGCATAGATTTATAGATGATATTTTCTTCATCTGGACAGGGAATGAACAAGATCTCCTACAATATATTGAATGGCTTAACCTTAGCGATGTTAACCTTAAATTTACGGCCAAATACTCCACAGAAAAAGTGGAGTTCCTAGACATTTGGATTATGGACTGTGGAGGCAAAATTGCAGTTAGCCTCTTTAGAAAACCGACTGCGAAAAACACCATTCTACAACACAGCAGCTTCCACCCCAGTTGTCAAAAGGACTCCATTCCTTTTGGAGAATTTTTAAGGATCAGGCGTAATTGTACCAATATAAGTGAGTTCAATATCCATGCAGAAGAACTCCAAAAGAGACTCCTCCTTAGAGGATACCCCAGACGGCTAGTGAGACACTCCCTGAAACGCGCTAAGTATTACAACAGGGACGCACTAATCTCTGGGAGACAAAAACCATCACTGGACAAAATCGTCTGTGTAGTTAACCATTCTAGTTTGAACAATAAGATCCAGAGGGTACTACATAGGAATTGGAAAATCCTCAATGTCTGCGAAGAAGACAGTGCTCTAGCTCCCCCTATCGTAGCATTCAGGAGAAATTCAAACTTAAGAGACAAATTGGTCCACAGTAGGCCACAGTCACGTAAAGGACAGCAGATGACTATCGATGGACTCCCTCCCATCTTAGGCAACCACAAATGTGGTAACTGCCATGCGTGCCCCTCAGCGATTACTACCCAAATCTGCAACTATGGCTCCAAAACAGCTAAACTGAAAAGCCATACCAATTGCAGAAGCAGCAACCTAGTCTACTTGATACTTTGTCCCTGTGGATTGGGTTATATAGGAGAGACAGGCAGAGAGTTCAGAACTAGACTGTCCGAACATAAATCTGCAATTAAAACGGGAAAAAGACAAGCCCCAATGGTAAACCATTTCTTGGATCAGCACCATACTGAGACAGATCTTCGGTGGCTGATATTGGAGAAAATCACTCCGAAAGCGGGGCGTGACACAGAGAAGATAAGGAAAGAACGAGAATCCTTTTGGATTTTCTACTTTGATACAGTACGTCAAGGGCTTAATGAAGAAATTGTATGGCTAGTCACCTAGTCTGTTTACTAGATATAAGGCTAAGCCATAAATCAAACCTACATTAGTACTATGTACTTGCTTACTTAATTCAGCCCTAACGACGTTGTATGACATGCTTCTCATCCAATTTATATATCACCTGAATGGCTCCATGACCTATGGCTTACTAGCTGCGATGACCCAATAAGCTATATCATATATATTTATATATGTATCTGCCTACATATATCGCTTATGTGGTGTGCTAAGTACACACACTGGGACACCTATATCCTCTTAAAAAGCCTGAGCTTACCAACACTATACCTGCTATGAATCTGTAATTATAACTATGAAATGTTTCACTAAATAACCAAACTTGTTTGGTCATTTCATAAATATCTGTAACAACTGGGGTACCGTTTCTCGGCACCCCTAAAGACTCCCCAATTATCATATCCGTTAAAAGCAAGTAATATGATGTATCTATATTATAGCCAGCTTCACATTACAATATGGCTCCGTCAACAACCTAGACTCGGTATTGGATTGTTAGTGTTTCTGCTGCGATCGCGCAATACACCATGTGACCCCCCGCTAGACCAATTATCATCAGTATGAGTCCCTAGGATCACGTGACCTTCCTCCTGACCTATCGCCATCCAACAACACATTCAAAACCCGCGCCAACATCACATACTCCGATTGATTCTCGGAAGTTGATGTATGAGCGAGGTCGATACTCTGCGGTCACCGGGTAAGCGTTGTGAAATGTTTTTATTGTTTGATACTGAGTGCTAAGCGTAAACGCCTACCTTATATATAATAAAGACGCATCTGATTAATAATACCCACAAGCTTTCCAGGATGTCGATACACTAGCGAGGTCATTACTTTGTAACTATCGGGCAAGGTTTGTCAAATGTTTAGCATTATACCTTGGCCAACACCATAGCGCTAAAAAGAATCGTATTCCTTGTACTACTTGCCGTTGGGGAATGAGATTTACTGACATAAAGTTGTACGTCCTTGCCAACATCGTAGTGCCAAAAATAGGAACGCGTTTTCCGTATGCCAAGTCTCGCGTTCGCTATGATAATGTCCCTTCGGAATATACTCACAAATCGGTTTTTAGTAGTTTAAACTAAACAATAGAGTCATCCTTTCTATGACGGTCTACCATCCACAAAACAGATTGTCAATAACTAGAAACGATAGGACAAGTAGGTAGTAATAAACACACATGTTTATTTTCCTAGAGACATCAGGATTAGTAACAAGAGTCTACTGACTGAACGGCAACAGTGTACTACAGCGATATACGTCATAAGGACCCACATTTTCTAGGACGTATGTAGTTCACATAAAGGTAAGCCGTCGAGCTCAGCTGAATATCCTGTACAAATAATACGCTGCCATGAAAGACATCAGGCTGGCAATTTATAAAATACATCTTATCTCATTTCTGACATCTTTTCATAGAGCAAAACAAGTTACATTTACATTTTGGACTTATTGGGACGCAAGCCTACGGCAGAAACTGTAGTAAATAACCTGCATTTTCATATATCTCTGGAAATAGCGAGGCAACAATGATCGCATTAATGTAAGGGTAAGTATTCCCCTACATGCAGAAAATATAAGATACTACGCTTATCTATAGATAGTTAGTATAACAACTATAAAAAAACTTTTTCTGCACAGACGCAGAAGTTCCTGAAAAGCATTGACTGGACAAGATTGCTTTTATCTGTCACTCTTTTGATTGATACATTACTGAAGCATTTCGTTATTAAGGTATTTTGTTGTTTAAAATTTTTTTTCCTTTATTTTTCTTTTGAATTCTTACTATCTCATTTCACTTATCTTTTTGGTGTAAGGGCTATTCTTGTAGTCACCTCTAAAGATGGAAGCTATATACATATAGAGTGAGAACATGCTGGTTTTTTGTAAAATATCTGAGTGATCCCAGATCCACATAAGTAGTATGAAGTCTATAAATTTTGTTAAAATATATCACCTGCCTTATTTATAATTATTATATCTAATCCTCTACAGATCTCCCCACATCATCTAGGGCTTGTTGCCCCTCCTGTTGGTGGCCCTGAAGAAGGTGTTGCACACCGAAACGCGCGTAGGCCCCTTTCCATCTAGAGGAGAGGTCTCCAGAGACTCAATACTATCTGAAACAACTGATTTTACTGTTACTTCCTTGTCTTGGAGACTATGCCAAACCACTAAATGTTTAGTACTATATTTTAAATATGAGTATGACTGATGTATGCGTGAGAGTATGAATTGTTTTTTATATGATTAGCCACGGGGTTATGCTTTAGGTTTTGGATATTACTAAATGAATATATATGTGAAAAGTTAACAAACCAATGGAGAAAACTTTTCAATGAGTGTTTACTGTAACTGAGATAAATTAAAAAAAAATATAAATAAAAATTGTTAGTAAATAAACACATTTCTCTGTTTAATTTTCTATGTTATGCTGGCAGGTGAGAACTTATTGAAGTCTCAAATAAAATCATATAGGTCCTGAAAGAGTTTCCCTTTACACTTTTTGGCCAGGTACTACCTACACCCCCTCCTCCCCATTCAAGACCTGTGACAGGAGAGAAGTTTTGGGTGCGGGGGCGTGACACCCCCGGCCGTATTTATTATATACAATTAATACACATTAATCATAATTACAATTTTACAAAATGTAGCAGAAAATATACTTTACACTGATTGCAATTGATAAGTACAGATATCCGACGGCTAACCTTAACATAACTCTAATACAAAGGTTTCCTATCCATATCTAAACATATCTTTATTAATCTTTACAAACTTTATTTTCTGCGTACCTAATAGAGCCTACGGCAAGGTCACTAACTGGCGTCAGATCCTTATCAATTTCTAACCACGCCCTCCAGCCGGAGTGCGCATGCGCAGAGGGCCCGTTCTCCGTGAGGGTGCTTCCCCCCCCCCCTGGTTACCCCCGTACGCTCTATACCTGATCTCCATAAAGCGGCCCTTGCAGCCGTTGTGCACGTGCGGGATGGCCAATCAGTCTAGAGGAAGTGTGACTCCCTCCTCCCCTGCACCCAACTACCCCTGGAGTTCTAGGAGAGACCAGTTGTCCCTTCTACTTGGGCGACACCATTCGGGAATGGCGCCGCCCTCTAAGGACCTTAAATTTACTGCTCACCAATTATGACCTTACCACCACAGGCTAGCATAGTTGACCGACTATCTAGCCCCCCCTTGTGCTCACTAGAAAGGTCATCCCCTACGACTAAGGCCCCCCCAACCATGCCAACATATACTCCAGGAACACCTCGTTGCCTACTTGGGATAAGTGAACGCCGTCTTTTAAGAAGCGCGGTTCACCCCTAATGCATCCATGGGCGATGGTCTGTAAGTGGCGAGCCCTGAAAAGTCTCTCAATCTTGTTATTTATTCTCCTTGCAGAGTGATTCAAAGCCTTTACAGATTCCCCCCCCCCTCCATTGGAATCGGGGTATCATCTGAGACCACCCGATAGTGCAGCCCTGACAAGTCTTAGCTAACCAGCCTATTTCAGTGACTATAGTTTCCACCACCCCTCTTCTTCCTAGTCTTGCTAAGTCATTCCCCCCCCAAGTGTAGTATGATTATATTAGGGGGCGGACCCCTTTTCTTTAACAGGTCCAGTACGATACCCCTGAACCGATCAAAACATAGCCCCCCTTTTCCATGGCATGCTATTTCAAACCCTGCCTGCCGTGCCCTTTCCCTATAATCACCTGTAGAAAAAAGGTTAGACAGACGGCTTACATATGAATAGCCTATGATCCACACAGTCTGTAGCCTTTCCTTCCGTGGTGATGATATCCGCGTTGTTGAATGATGCTGGTGCAGTGCCTTGAGTTTCCCCCCTGCGTGACAGGCTTGAGAAACTGTAATTGAAGCAGAAAACAATGCATCAGCGCTGTGTGGCTCTCTCACTTACAGCATGTGTAGGCGCACGTAACGTTTGTAACAATTGGACACCCATCTCCCTATCCTCTGTACGTCGCTGTTTGATAGACCCCTGGCCATTGCTTCAGTGGCAGCCCCTATCCTAAAGGAGTGGGTACCAAAACTTTCTGGATTCTGACCTGATTTCAAAATTGTCATGTCCAACACCCTTTTGAATTGAAAGCGTGTCAGCGGGACACCATCCGCATGGATCAGGAAAGGCCCCCCTACGTTAAGTGGCCTAACCTGTAAGTAGCTCTCAACGTGTGATACAGGGCAGCATGGGTTACCCCACGCCCGGTGGAGAACTACCCCATCACCCCGGGCCTCCTGATCGGTCTTGGACTTCTTGATAGACATTAGTAGGGTGTCGGCCCTGTTTCTAATGCATTCAAACTGCAGGCCGCCGTGTTTGTCTAGCTTGTTTTGTGCCACTAGCTCCCCCATTTAAAATGCGCCGTAAAAGGCCAACGAAAAGGCTACAGTGAATAACCGCACTTCCCCTGATGTGGTGCAAATTGCGGGGAGGGCTGCTAGTATTGACGTCAGAAGCTCCACCCCAATTGGCTGCCTTGTGTCTGAGGCCGCCCCCTGGAGGCGTTGCCACCCTTTCAGTGCCTTCCTCACTGTGAAACTGTTAGTGGGATCACCCCTGTCGCTGATCTGAGCGAAGAAGGAGATTGCTGCCACCTGTCTCCTAGCTGCTGCCGCCGAACGCCCGTTGGTCCTTAAATAACCTAAGTATGCAATGAGTGCCCCAGTGTCGTGCCACCGCTCAGCCCACCCCGCACCCAAGAAAGAACAATAGTGCCAAAATGCCCCTTCGTATGCTTTCCTGGTCCTGGGTGCTAGGCTGGCTGCCACGAGGTCCGGTAGGTGGGGGCACCAATCTGCCAGAGTCGTTCTGGGAAGAGGGTGGCATACTCTGACGCTGTTGGGAGGTGAACCCTGAAAACCTGCATCTTAAAGCGAGAAAGTGCATCAGCAGCATGATTAAGGACACCAGGCACGTGTTTAGCCCTAAATTGCACATTCAATTTCATACATGTGAGAACAATCTCCTTCAAGAGGCGGAGAATCATCTTACAACGGGCTGCTTGTTGGTTGATGCATTCAACCACGGTCATGTTGTCTGACCAGAAAACTACTGACTGATTACGCAATTGTTCTGGCCATACCGTCAATGCCACCCATATGGGGAAGAGCTCCAGGAACCCAATGTTCCCTGTTAGGCCATTCTCTACCCACCATGCCGGCCAATGTTGTGCCACCCACTCGGTACCGAGTATGGCACCAAATCCCTCACTGCCCGCGGCGTCAGTCATGAAACCCAACTCCACGGATGCAGTGAGCGGACCAGGCCAAACTACTCTGCCATTAAAATCCTGCAGGAATGCCATCCAAATCCGCATGTCCTGCTGAACCTCAGCCGACAGCCTTGTGTGGTGATGAGGCCCGCCATGGCTTAGGAGATGGATATGGAGAAAGGTCTAGCCATTGGAATGACCCTTAAAGCAAAGTTCAGTTGCCCTACTGTCTGCTGCAGCTGGTGTAGTGTTACCTTCTGTTTGTCCAAGCACAGCTGTAAAGCAGCCCTGAATTTGTTGACTTTGTCTATGGGTAACCTAAAACATCTCTGAATAGAATCCAGCTCAATACCCAGGAACTCTATCGTAGATGCCGACCCAACTGTTTTTCCTGGAGCCAAAGGAACCCCCAAATCCTGCATGAGCGCGCAAAATTCCTGCAGTGCCCACCAACATTCAGGGGAGCCCCGTGTCCCCAGGATAAGAAAGTCATCCAGATAGTGCATGACTCACTGGTGCCCTGTCTTCTGTCTGAAAACCCATTCCAGGAATGAACTGAATTTTTCAAAATATGCGCATGAAACAGAGCAGCCCATTGGCATACACATATCCATATAAAAACTCCCTTGAAATTTAAAACCAAGCAGGTGATAATCGTCCGGATGTACCGGGAGTAACCGAAAGGCCGATTCTATGTCAGATTTTGCCATCAAGGCGCCTGGGCCTAAGCCCCTGAGGATCTCCACCGCTTGGTCAAAGGACGCGTATTTAACACTGCAGAACTCATCATCAATTGCATCATTCAGCGAATTATCTCTGGGGGCTGACAAGTTGTGTATTAGTCTGAATTCCCCCTCTACCTTTTTGGGGACTACACCCAACGGGGAGCAGACAAAGTTCTCAACCGGTGCAGACTTGAACGGGCCCGCCACCCTACCCAGGCGCAACTCCTTGGTGATCTTTGAGGAGACTATACCTGGATTGGTCCGAGCAGAGAGTTGGTTCTGGCACTCAGATGACCCCACATAGTTAGGGGCTGGTATCCTAAAACCATCCCTGAAACCCTCCAACAGAGTTCTTGCTGTAAGATGGCATGGGTATTTGTTGAGCCATGGTGTCAGAGCCGGCACATCAATGGGGGACCGCGCTTTGAGCGGGGATCCCATCTCACTCCTGTTTTTTCCTACCCTTATCCTTTGATCTTTCGAGGCATTTGGATTCGGGGTGGGATGGGTTGGCGCAAATGGAACATGCATGCTTGAATCTGCACTGACCCTGTGGTCTGGTGCAAGTCCGCCTGTTGAAGTCCCTTTCCTCTCACCATTACCGTTTGTACTAGTGGTGTAACTTGTACTACCCTGTGCCTGAAAGGGCTGAAAGGGCTGCGCTGAATGCAGGGATTGACTCTTTGTGTTACCATGCCCCTCGCCCCCAAAAAGATCCAACCATGATATTGTGTAAATTCGGTCCCATGACAAGGATGGGTCGGATGCCTTTGCCCCCCTAAAATTTCTGTCATACTCTAACCACCCTCCGCCCGCAAATTTATCATGGGCCAGCACTATCCTGTTCTGGTAGCAAGCCATCTGTGCCTGTACATTAGGGAAACGCTCAGCTGTGACTGCCATGGATATGGAAAAGGCTCTGATCCAGTTCAGTAAGTTCTCCTCAACCCTGTACTTCAGCATCTCATTAGCCCATTCCCTGGGAAGCATATAATCTTTGTTCTTCCTTGATTCCTCCCTCTCCCTTTCACAGATCAATAACCAAAACATATTGATATATTCACCAGCCCATATTCTGTTTTTTAACTCCAGAGAAACATGTCTGCCTAAAAACTCCCGCTCAGAACTGGACTCCCCCACACCCAACATTGGTAATGTTGGCAGTTTACCTGTTGTCGCGGACCCCGGAGCTTCCTGAGGAATCCCTGCCGCACTGGGGACTGGCAACCCCTTGTTCTCCAGAGTGCCGGTACCACCCCCTGAAATTATAGGTAACGATGCAACAGGCCCAGCATTGATTTGTTCCTTGGACCCCTCATTAAACTGAGACACAATTCGTGTTGCTTCTGCTAAAGCATCAGTACCCAACTCCTTTACCCCCACAGCTGGAGCGAGGATGCCTGCCTTCCCCAACCACGGCAAGATTGCCGCCAAATGCGACACTATCTGGCAGTGAAGGGGGAGCCAATATTGGCACTGGGACCGCTGGCAGCTCTGGACTGAGAGGTGGGGTCTGTGGTTCCGGCACTGGTGTTACCGGGGGTGCTGTTGATGGGACTGGTGCCAACGGGGTCTCTGGACCTGGTACCGGGACCGGGATAGGCGATGCAGGGTCGTTATCACTTGGAACCTGTGGAACGGGTGGATTCAGTCCCTTCCCAACGCGTTTCCTTGCTCTAACCCGTTTGGGGATTACCGGAAAAGCAGCCTTAGGGAGCACATTGGGGCACCTAGGCCTCTTTTCCTGCCCATCCTGCCCCTCCACTTTCTCCCTAAGGTTAGCGAGATCCTGGCCCATCTCGGTCACTTTCCTCATCATTTCCTCCATTAGCTTCTCCATACGCGAGCCTTGCTCCCCCCTCTTAGCTTTCCCAGCCATTAGGTAGTAAAACGTCAAACACCCACCCAAAAAACTTAAATGCAGACAATGCCTTGGCGGTAGTAATGACGTGCCTGGAGGGTATGGGAACTGGCAGCCCTCGGCGTTGTTTAAAAAGAGATCTACCGGAACAGTTTCAATGGGAATTTAACCTGTAACCTTGAGAGTAAGAGTCTCAGCCCTTCACCATAAGGACACAGTGACTCTCCTAAAATTGTGTTATACGACAGTAATGTTCCAGTCACAGACAGGCTAAATCTACAGCAGCCAACAATCCTATTTGAAAATTCTACCTTTGCTCAAAGACCACCTAAAACGCCTGACCTGCACCGTTCAATATTCCTTATCCAACACTGTATCCTTTAGGTGCTCAAGCAATCACATTCCCCCCAACCGGCAGGTACAGCAGTACAATTGGAGCCCTTAGCCCTTCACTCCTAATATTGTGGGGATTTATACAGGTATCACTTTGCCCCCAATGCTTGCATGTTTAAAAGGATGATTTTAGCCAAAGATCTGACAATGAAATACAATCCAGCATTAATCCCTGAGCTAACGACTTTCAGAAGCCGGTAGTACGTGTGCCCCAATGCGCGCGTTACGAACCGCGCGCTGTTTACATAAGCTTATCTTCCAATCGGCCCCGGCGCTCTAGCGCTGCAGACCGCCCACACGATTTCAGTAATGCCAGTGCGTGCACACAATACGAAATGCAGCCGCCGGAGGGGTTAGCGCTCACACGAGCCTCTCGCGCCACCGCCTCCCGATACCTGCTGCTATTCCTGGACCGTCTCGCCCTCAAATGCTCCGACTCCAGCGATCCCGTCGCTACTCATGCACCAAGCAGTCCTCCGCCGATCGCGACCTCCACGGGCATATCTTGACCGCAGTCCGAGGAACGAGGAACGCGACGTTCGCGATGATCCCGCAATCACGAGGGATTGTTCTCGACTGATCATGGGACCAGACACCCACCAGAATCGCTGCATCTCTGCTAATAATTGAGGAACCATCATCTCAGGGTGCGTCGGTTACACCAGGGTGCCATCTGCATAAATTGACACTATGTGCTTTGTTATCCCCAGCTGAATAGCCCATTGCCCTAGAACATCCCGCAGCTGGGCTGCCAGCGGCTCGACTGCCATCGCAAACCACAACAGGGAAAATGGACATCTCTGCCTCTTGCCCCTTTCCAGTGCCCACTGGCTAGAAATCATGCCCCAGAGACCACACCCTGGCCACCGGGGTCCATGTACAGTAGGCCCACCCAACCATTAAACTGTGGACCAATGCCCATCCTCTCCAGTACTGCCATCATAAAGGCCTAGTCCAAGGTATCAAAGGCCTTTTCCACATCCAGGGTCACCAGCGCCGCCCTTAGTTTCATGCGGTCCAGGGAGGACCTGGCTTGGCAGTTCGGGCTGGACTGTTCCCACAAGGAACAAGGTTATGACTGATTTGCATATGGCTGGGCCCACACTGGGGTGGTGTGGTGAGCAAAAGAATGATGGATTGAACCCAGATCCTTGTGACTGGGGGTGATGTTTGCATTGTACAGCATTCCGTTCATCAATTGTTTCTTTTCCATATGTCGCCCTAAGTGGGAAGGGTATGCCCAGATGTGGGTCCCGTGCTCACTACACCACTGGATTCAGGCTAGCCTGGCTGATGAAGGGTGATGCCCTAAAACCAGTCCAGGGATGCTTGTTTCCAGTCTAGTCTTTAAAGCCTCTGACAACTCCTCCGGGTGAAGCTCTTTATTCAAGTCCCGTGCCTGGAACTGGGAGAGTCTCTGCATCATACAATCCCCCATGAATTCTGGAATTGTCGCAGTTTGTATACCCCACCTTAGTATTCTCCCAGAGCCTCATTGATAGCCTGTTGGATCGCCTTGTACTCAGCTAAGTAGCCAACTCCTGGAATACCCTCACCTGGGTTGTACCCTCCTGGTCTGTGCCCCTCTCTCTTTTGGCTTGCCATGTGTGTAGAGAGTGCATTGCTTTGCGTTCCTTTTTTAAAGTTTGCGTGGCGCATTGACGTTTTGCGTGATGCAGTAGGTGCACCACGTTGCTCTCCTTGTGCTCGCAAATCGTTGTGTACTTTACCTTGTAAATATGGCGCTGAATACTAAAAAGTGCCATGTGATATGCAGTGCTAAGGTGTTTTCATGCAGAGCAGTGCAGCGCAGCATAAGCTTTTGGAAATCTGGGCCAATGTTCGCTTTTTGTCTTGTTATTTTATGTGAACAGGTTTGTGTAGCGCTGTATGAACATGCATGTCTTTACACAGTAAACCACTGCGTGAATTTGGCCTCCTGCTATTCCAGAACTGAAAAGCACTAGCTTTTACTTTTTCGATCATAACCACGATATCATCAAAATGGGAAGGCGCAAAAATACATTTAGAACAAAAATCAAAACTAGCTATTTGAAAGAAAAAAACTTCCTTCACTAGTAGAAGTTTTCACCGCATGAGTTACATTTTCATCAGAGAAGTATGGCGCCTGGTTACATATTGCACTTACTCTGCTTTCCTTCTTATGTATATGGATAGAAAATTGATTATTTTTAAATCGGTTTAGCATGTTTTTAAAGTGACAGCACTCCAAATTTTTGCATAGTTCTGGTGACAGCATTAAACTCCCGCCATCATTTATTTTTTAATTGTCTTGCTTAGTGATGACAATTTCTTTCTTTCTTTTTTTTTTTTTTTGTGAAAAACTTTATTGTGCAGAAAACCAACAGTACAAACGTGGGCCTACAACCACCAGGGCCGGCCGCTAGCACATGTATGCCAATTACGTGACGTCACAAAACAGCGACTGATCCCCAGAGGCGCAGCAGGATTACAAAAGTTATGCTCGGCAACTCCGAAGTTAGGCAGAATACTGATATTTTAAATTTTAAAAGAAGAAAACGAACAAAAAAGAAAAACAAAACTCAAGGCGAGAAACAGTCTAGACAGTGTCAAGCGCCGACGGGGGGACCCCACCCTACCAGGTAAAGAATCAGGAGGTCAATAAAGATGACCGGGGGGGGGTGGGGGGCAGCGGGGAAGCCAGAACAATCAGCGTAAAGAGTACAGTATTCAGGGAACCCCAGGATCAGGGGGACAGGGAAATTTCAGAAGTATCTTCAAAAGGGGGCGTACAAATGTTACCTCAGTAGGCGTTCCACTGACCCCAAATTCTACCCCACGCCCCAGGCTTGCCCCGAACCAGATATACCGTCTTCTCCCTGAACATACACCAGTCCATGTTCTCCTTCTACACTGACACGGTGGGAGGCCGTCGGGAACCCCAAAGCTGCGCGATATCCCTCTTTGCAATCATGTTCCCAAGTGCCGCCCACCGGGCCTGGGCAACGTTGTAATCATTCGGCTCCCATACATTCAGCAAACATCGACGAGCTTCAGGCAACAGAGCAACCCCAGTGACACACTCCATTACCGCATGCACACGGCGCCAATAAGCCGCAACCTCGCAACAATCCCAAAGGATATGAAGGAAGGTGGCACTCATTCCACAGCCGCGCTTACACGGCCCATCTGAGGAAAAACCCATCGCAACCAAACGAGGACCCGTCACATACACACGGTGAAGAATTTTAAGCTGGACAAGACGGAGACGGGCAGGAATGGCGACCTCTTTCGGGGAAGACAATGCAGACTGCCAGTCCTCGTCATCCAACTCCAACCCGTCTCCGGTACAGGCCTCCCGAAGATGCACAAGGAGGTCCGCCCGACTGTTGATTAACTTCTTATAAATCAAAGAAATCGTACTATCGGGCAGATGACCATCAAGTATACGGTCCTCGAGTGGTGAAGCTGCGGGGATCGTGGTACCGGCCTGGAAAACCGACAGCAAAGCGTGGCGAACCTGTGCGTACCTGAAGAACTCCCTCTCACTCAGTTCATACTCACTCTGAAGCGCCGCAAAGGATTTGACAGAAACTTTCGCCCAGAGATCACCCACTCTGCTAATGCCAATCATATCCCAGTTCTCAAAACCTTTCGTCGTCCAAATTTCTTTCTTAAACCTCAAAGTGTCTTGTGTCTATGCGACAATGCTGCATTCTCCTATCAGAATCTACGCCCAAAGAGCCATGTGGACAGCACCTATTTCATCTGGGACCCACCTTTCACCGAGCAGGGGACAGTGGAAACGCACTGATCTGGTTGAAGCTGTAAGTCATATTCATATAGATGTAAATGAACAGTCATTTTTTTCTGACTAAGCTAATTCAATGTAGCTCAAAGTCATAAGCATAGCAATATGCCATAACCTGGCGTTTCTCGGAAGGTGCTGCCTCACTAATCTGAGCCGAAGCTAATGCCTTCTCATTCTGAAATCATCCTGCACTGGCAGATCACGGTCAGATCAATATTCCATTCTCTAAGGCAATTCTAGGACTTTCCTCTTTCTTCTGTTTAACAGTGCTCCTGAGTCCTGGTCTACTTCTGTTTTATTCAGTTTCACTTTACTTCATATTGGGTGCCAACCTTTGTATATCATGGCTACCTTTACCTTCCTGTTTCTAGTAGAATATAATTCGTTTTCCAGTGGCACATACACAGGAGGCTTTTGGTTTGATCCAAAATACTTGGGCAAGCCCGATGTAGTGTGTCTAGTATTTCTATTGGGCAAACCTAGGCAAAAGGAAGCGGGGCACTTTGCAGGTTGAAAGGCGAGCACAAAATCAATGAGTGACAGGAGATGTAGCTGGTTGTAGACGGGTAATGCATTGTGACACAGTGTTCTTTAAAGTGGTGAGTCTTCAACTCTTTCCCAAATTTGAGCAGCGCTGGCGTGGTCCTGGTGGATACAGGAATGTTTTTCTAGAACCTAGGTGCAAAGACTGAAAAGGCCGGCTGCCTTGTATTTTCTTTTTAACACTTCCTAGTGTGCATTCTGGTGGTGTCCTGACTGCGGGTGTTTCCAAGAACCATCAGAGAGGGTGACCCTCTTTGCAAAATAAACAAGGGCACTGGTCATGCATCATGGTAAATAAGGCAGATAGGTTTGAAGATGCTGCAGGTTGGCAAGGAGAGACAATGAAGTTCGATCAGGATGGGAGTGATGTAGATATATTTTTTCAGGCCCTAGATGAGACATTTAGTATGCTGCAAGGAGTGCAGTACAGAGTCATGGAGGCCATAGGGCAGGATGCTACCACCATCCTGATGCAAGAGTATCAGGGCTTACACTGCAGTTATAAAACCACTTGCTGGAAAAAAGGCTTCATGCTTGTTGTTGGACCTGGCAAAATTTGGTGTAGTTTCCCATCTTTTTGCTTCCGCCCTTCTGTTTTTGACTGTGGGCTTAACTTCGTTTTTTCTAGTTTTAGGACTCTGGGCACTTTACCACTGCTGATCAGTGCTAAAGTGCATGTGCTCTGTATCTAAGATGTAATGGTATTTGGTTTCTCTGTGACTGCATATTTAATTTACTGGTAAGTCCCTAGTACAGTGCACTACATGTGCCCAGAGGCTATAACTCAAATACTACTAGTGGGCCTGCAGCACTAATTGTGCCACTCACATGAGTAGCCCTTCAAACCTGTCTCAGGCCGACCACCGCGGAGCCTGTGTAGACAGTTTAAACTGCCATGTAGACCTTGCAAGTTCATTTACTTGCCAGCCCCAAACCTACCCTTTTGTTTTACATGTCTTGCACCCCTAGGTAGCCCCAAGGGCAGAGTGTAATTTAGTTAAAACGTAGGACATGTGCCTTTGAGTTTTAGATGTCCTTGTAGCTGGCCTTTAAGTGGGCCGGGTCCTGCCGGTGCTCAGCACAGTCAGTTCGAAAAAGCAGGTGCTTAGACAGGTCCCTTCGGGCTCTCCATTTTTGCCCTCACCCTCTGGATGAAAAAAAAAATCTTAGCACTGCAGCACTACCACCCTTCACTGCCTTTGATGTAACTTCAAAGAGACTTGTTATAGTTTTCACAGTCTCATCATTTCAGAACCGAAGCATTTTCAATATTCTATTCAATGGGGCCATAGTTGCTGCTTATTTGTCTTATGCAACAAACGAAGCCAATAGTTCTGGCTTGTTGTAGGTATAATGTTACTTGTTGTATTACATATCTGGATGCAATGACAGAAGCAGCAAATTACCAGTCGAGCGGCACACCATGCCATACACAACCTTTTAGCTTAAGCGTTTGAAGCCACGCCCTAAGTACATTTTCCATGTAATTTCATCCCTCTTAAAGCTCTACCTGGTAGTGAAAAACTGCAAAAAACTGTTTCACAATAGCAAGGCACATCTCTCCAATAGGTTAGCATTGGAGCTGCCTTGTAACACTGTGCAAGTGTAACTTCCAATTGGGAACAGATGGAAAATTGGAGTTTGGTGTCTCTGTGCTCACAATATAAAAACACATCTTTTAGTGAAGTCATTTTTAGGTCTCGCCTGATCCAGCGCATGCGCTGGTCTGGCGAGACGTATTGAGAGGGCTTTAAAAAGTGCTACCAGGCCAGCCTAGAGCTACAGTGAATGTGCGCGGGCGCGCGCGCCGCGTTTTTCCGCGCGGTGCTTTGATGTGTGATCGTGATCGCGATCACTTTCACTTTCGCGGCCTCACGGCCGCTTTGCATAGCCAATAGGTCTCGCTTTTGGGACCTTATAAGTATTTAGTTATGCAACTGTTGCATGGTTAAACACTTATAAGGTCCCAACGGCGAGACCTATTGGCTCTGCCAATGCTTGTTTAAATTGCAGGTCTGAAAATGCCACTTTTAGAAAGTTGGCATTTCCTTACTTTACCTATTCTGTGCCTAAGCCTGTCCCTAGAATGCACGTCTGAGTGGGGTGACAGCTGGGCTTTGTGAATTCAATCTAGACAGTCACACACAAAGGGAGCTGAGGTGTGCCCTGCATATCATGATGACCCATCACCAGGCTGATGAGCCTTTCTAAGCTAGAGTGGTCTGAGGAGCTGACACTTGCACCTGAATAGGGATGTGCCGGTTCCCACACAATACCACCCTGTAGTGTGCCTGGAGCCAGGGTCAGGAAGAGCAGGGTATTGTGAGCTACAAAGACCTTTCTTTGAAGTCTCTCTACTTTAAAGGCTAAAATGGGTATTAGTTCTGGGCTTCTGACACCATATACTCAGAACACTTCTGGACTGAGGACATTCTGCAAGGAAGAAGAGCTGTTGTGCTTCCAGGAGGGACTGCTACTTTGCTGCTTGCGTTGCTGTGATTATAAAGCTACAAGTGGTTCCCAGGGTACTGGTTCAGAACCTGATTATTTCTTTCACAATCAATAGTGATTTTTTATAAATGTACCATACCTCAGTAAGTTTTTATCAAAATATATATTCATTAAATTATTTGTTGTTTTTCTATTTTTCTTGCCAATTGTGTAAACAATTTTATACAAAAAGATAAAACCAATGGGGGCTGTCTGAGAAAGAAAACACAATAACAAATACACAGACAATTCAATGGGTGACTGTGCTGACATATACTGCAAATGGGTGACCTTTCAAATCCAAACAATAAACATGAAAAGTAAAACATAAATTCTCCGTCCATTTCAGGTCTTTCACTTTAGCTAGTCCTACTTCTTAAATTAATTGCTATAGCGAGCCAGGACATGAGATGGTTGTACGTCGACGTTTCAACCCTATATATATATATGTGTGTGTTTGTAGATACATAAAGTGGGGTCTTCTTTAGGACAAAAGAAGGAATTGCTACAGCCCTTGGTGTTTGGGGATTCACAAGAATAAATCTATTAACTCCTACGAGTCCGGAAGGATTTCTTATGCAAGGATCATCAATCAACCAGCTGTTCAAACTTTAGCTGTGTACCCCTCTGGATGTGCTTGTTAGCCTCGAGGGGGTAGTGGGTTCAAAGTATTAGTAGTATTCAGTCCTTAGAGATCATCATGTATTGATGCCAATGTCCATCAGTGCTTGCTACCCAAACCTCCTTAAATACTGTATTCTCGAGTGTCTCTCACCAACTCGCGGCAAAGTTGGCATCAATACATTCGTTTTCTAAACTGGTGTGTAGTAGTTTTGTGGTGTTTTTAAAGTGTTACTGTGTGTGTGTGTGTGTGTGCACACATACCTTAAACGTTGCCTCTTTAGTTCAGCCTGACTGCTGTGTGCCAAGCCACCAGAGGGTGAGCACAGGTAAACGTTTAGTGTCTACTACACTTACCCTGACTAGAGTAGCGGTCCCTACTTGGACAGGGCGTATACTTCTGCTAACTAGAGACCCCATTTGTAACATTTGTGATCAGCAGAGAGGATAGGACTAGTACTGGTGTACACTACTTCCATATCTCAGACCACTACGTATAAACATACACATTTTTTTCTTTTTCCTCTTTTACCAATTTTTGGGTTTTTGCAATAACCATGTCTCAATCTGGAGAGTCATCAGCTAAATCGGCAGTACTAGAGTTTGAGCAGGAGAAGTTGGAAACCTATACAGTGTACCAGCTCAAAGAGTTCTGCAAGGAACTTAAATGTTTTTTTAAAGGCCTCACTAAAAAGGAGGAGTTGCAAAAGGCGCGGAGGGCCTCGTTAGCAGCCAGGGATGCAACTCTGCACCCAGAAATGGAAATGATGTTGTGAAGGAAGACGAACCAAGTTTGCATCTGGAATGGCTGGAGGATCCAGCATTGCCTGTGGGGCAGGGGGCAGCCTGAATCATGGGTAAGTGCCCTCCAGAGCTGGCAGCAGTGTTTCCTCTAAAGGCCTGTCTTCAGCAGAGTTAAAGGACAGGCGGTAATAAGGAAAGCTCCAGTTGGAGCTGGCAAATCTCAATATGGATATGGAAAAACAGTAATTGGCAATGGAGAAAGATAAATTGGCAGTGGAGGAGAAAAAATGAGCTGGATTTGAAAGCCAAGATGGCTGAGTCCAGCACAGATGGGGGCAGCATTTCTTCAGTACTCTCAGAGGAAAAGGTACACATACCCAAAAGTCTAGTGCCTGAATATGGAGTCGGAGATGACAGTGGTTTCAGGCCTATGAGATAGCTTTGCAAATGCACAGAATCCCTGAGAGATCGTGGGGCGGGTTTGTGTAAGCACTTCTCAGTGGAGGGGAGGGATATCCTACTAGCCGTAGGAAAAGGGGTCAGGACAAGGTACCCCTCCATGAAGAAGGCCTTGATTAGGAGATATGGTCTGACTGCAGAGAAATGCAGGGAAAAGTTTGAGGAACGTTTTAAAATTGGTCCTCAGACTTGGGTAGAATGTGCTGATTCTTTTTGCAGAGCACTGAATGGTTGGATGAAGGGAAATGAGGTAACAGACCATCAGTGGCTGTACAATTTGATTGCACAAGAGCATATGTTTCGTCTTTGTTTTCCAGAGCTGCCCCAGCACTTGATTAACAGTAAGCTTTCTCACCCCAGGCAGCTTGCTAAGGAGGCAGACCTCTGGCTCAGCAAGAGGGTCCAAAAGAAGTTGTAAGTGGGAGACTCAGCCAAGGACATTGACGCAGTGGAATTGACGCATCACGCTTTTGACACTGATGCAGCATTGCCTTCAGAAGCCGTGGCCTTGCACCAGCAAACGGCGAATCACCTCCTCTGCCCCCAAGCAGCAAAGCTTCAACGACCCTGCATCACCTTCATCCACGATGCCTCACCTCCTCTGTGCCTCACATCGTCTTCAATTTCCAACGCATCCAAGGTACTGTAAGCAGGTCTGTATGGCTTCTGTATCCAGCCTGCGCTCCATTACGGTCCAACTGAACTTTTGAATTTGTCCCGGTCAAGCGCGACCAGATAGCCCCAGTTGGAGTTCTTGATTTCTAAGCACTGCATTTTGATTTTATCTTGCAAAATTCATATCTTGACTTGTGTATGTTGGATTTTTGTAGTTTTGGTCTTGTTTTACTCAGATAAATATTGGCATTTGTCTAAACTGGTGTTGAGTACTTTTGTGGTGTTTTGACTGTGTTACCATGTGTGTGTGGGCAAATACTTTACACATTGCCTCTTTAATTTAGCCTGACTGCTCTGTGCCAAGCTACCAGAGGGTGAGCACAAGTAGACTTTTAGTGTGTACTATACTTACCCTGACTAGAGTGGTGGTCCCTACTTGGACAGGGTGTGTAACTCTGCCAACTAGAGTCCCTTGGGCTTATTTACAAGTCCCTGTGTGCCACAGGAACATCATTTTTATCGATGATCCGGCGGCACTTTGTGTATTGCCATATCTATACAGTCACGTAAAGCCATCCTGCATGACTTTTCATGGCCTTGTAGATATGGTGTTGGGCAACGCAGTGCAAGTCACTGCATTGCCTCACACTACAATGGGGGGTTGCCATGGGCGTTATGGCGAGTGTTCCCACATAACACCCATGGCATTTGACACTTTCCTAGATTTACAACGTTCCGTAAACCTGGGAATGGGTGAAAAGCTCATGCCTCCCCAGGGGAGGCCCAACGAGGAGAAATAACTTTATTTCACCTCGTTTTTTCTCTTTCCATGGGTGCTGCATTCAGCAGCACACATAGATGGAGGAAATCCCCTCCACTGATTGTTTTTGTGCAGGAAGATTTCCCTTACTGCATAATATAAAGTTTGTACATGTATCTTTTTGTTTGATCTGTTTATGCAACATTTTTCTTTCATCAACCTGGGTTGAAATTCAACATTGTCATGGGTTTGCTCACCTAAGATAACTCAATTGTGCCCCAAAATACATGCCACAGTAAAATCACTGGTAATTGGGGGATGCCAACAGATGTCTACACCAGCTACACACACTGCAAGACTTGACACTAAACAGAAACCACACATCTGACACACATCAACATCGAATCAATGTCATCATCAGTCAAACTAACCACATCTTCTAAAGGAAGCAACCTGAAAAGGATGTCTTGTCAAGTGCCATCAAAAAGTGATTTGTCTCAGTAAAAGAAAAAACGCGAGTCCATTTATAATTAACTTAAACACAGCTATCTTCATCTGAATTTGACTAATTTCTAAAACATGTCTACTTGCTACACATTTCACAAAAAAATATTAGACATTATAGATACAAAACTCATTATACACATTAGAGTTGGTGCAAGAATACCAGGGGGCCAGGACTACTGATTCTGGATGGTATTCCTGCACCACAATCTGAAGATTCCAAGTTTTTTCCCCAGAAGAGGAAATACCAGCTACACATTTCACAAACAGATATTAGACATTATAGAAACAAAACTCATTATACACATTAGAGTTGGTGCAAGACTATCAGAGGGCCAGGACTACTGATTCTGAATGGTATTCCTGCACCACAATCTGAAGATTCCAAGTTTTTTTCCAAGAAGAGGAAATACCAGCACAGGCCCAGAGAAACCAGGTCCCTTACTGTGCATTTTACACCTGCTATGAGCAGGAGGAAAGTGTCAGCTAAAAAGGTAGTTATGGGATTGAGGGTCCCGGTGAGTTTGTGCCTGTCCTGCTTCCCATGCTGCTGCAGGGTCTGGCAGGGGCTGGGCAGTGATGCTGCCTGCAATTCCTGCACCTGTAGGGTCTGACTGGTCCAGTATCTCCGAAGCCATGTCTGGAGGTTACAGACCCCATAATTCTTGGGCCAGAGACAGATCTAATTGTGGGTGGTGGAAATTCACGTACAAATAAGGTAACAGTTCCTAAACAAAACAGTGCCAATATGGTCTACTGTGGGAAGGGGGAGAGATAGGGCAGAGGGAAGGTTATGGATGAGGTTCGAGAATGAAAATGTAATGGAGACCAGATACTCCTGGATGGTACTAGAAGTGCCCTCACACACCCTTGCGGGTGCAAAGCATCATCATCGGGCGGTGCTCCTCATGGGGGTGGCGCTGCAGTCCCTCACGGGCCCTCAGGAGGGCTCTCTGTCGGAGATCTTTTGATGGAGTCGCCGTAGTTGTGCGTGCGGGTGTGTGGGGTAGGAGGAAGACAGTGTCGTGGTGGAGCTAAAAAGACCTTGTGGTACCCTAACGATTTATTGGTGGGTCCAGAGGGTCTAGTAAAAAATAACGGGGGATAGTGTTAGATTGACACTCTGAGTAGGGGAAACTGGGTGTAAATAAGTCCCACTGCTCTCGACCCGTTGGAGTAAGGGTTAAAATGAGAGAGAGGGTGTGGAAAGGGTGGTCAACATGTTTCGCGCTGCCCGCGGTCCCTAGTGGATCCTAGCGCTTTGTCAGGACCTAAGTGGAGATTAAATCATAAGGGAGAGGGATTCAGGAAAAAGAGGGGAGTAACCTATAATCCCAAAACATAGAAAAAAGGAACACGGGTTATTTGTGTCCTTGGCGTCGAACCTGCAGGGAGAGGGAGAGAACAAAGAGGTTAAAAAGCATGAGGGGCTTCTCTCGGACTGGGACTAAGATATCGTACACCAGTGAGGAGAGCATTCCAGACAGAATCGTGCTGGGGTGAGTGGTTGTACCCCGTGTCAGGTCGGAGGCAGGGTAAGAGGACAACCGTGCCCAAAATGGGGGTCGACAAGAGACACAAATAAGCTTAATTCATAATGTGAAAATAACAGATATCCATCCTAGTGTGAAAAGCCCCACTGGATAAGTTCATAGGAGTGAGGCTACACATGCTCGATGTGTCGTGAGACTATGGAAGTTCAAACTGCCAGGCAACAACAGCGAACTCGCTGGTGAACGTAGGCTACCCGGTCTACTACACAGATGGCGTAGGAGAGGACTGGGTGCGTAGCTGCCCGTGATTCTCTCAGTGCCAGCACCTAGTCTACGCCACATGTATGTCGAGTGAGTACTTAAGGCATAACTATCGACTGTGACGTGTACGTACATAAACATGCCACAAGTATCTAGGGTGAGTACATAAGGCATAATGATTGACTGTGACGTATACGTGAAAAAACACACATGCCGGTCAAACATGATTACAATATCCTACCCGCAAAAGTCTGGGTCCAAGCTGTGCCGGGTATTGACCATCTGGGGTGGGGGCTACAGCTGCAGAGAATCAAATTGCGGGGAATAAAGTCTACATGAGCAAAAAGAGCCAAGAGGGTAAGGAAACTCACACACACGGCTAGTTAATGAAACCAAGCAGTATAACAAGAGAGGGGGAAGGAAACGGATTCTTTCGTGATCACTGCTGAAGGCAATAGCGCATACGCGTCTAGTGTACTTACATCTGCCCCGGAAGTTCCGATGCAGTAACCTAGGGTGCCTCCAGAGTCGCCGGTAACACTGAGAGGTGCAGTGGGGCTTTATATACTGTGAAGGATTGGTGGTTCCGGGAATTCAGCCAGAGGTATTGCTCTTGAGGATATTCAGACACTCGTAATGAGGGTTTGGACATCCACAAACCCCAACAGATGTGTCACTTACTTCACTCATATACAACTAAGTCCTGCAATATGCTTAGAATGTAGATGATATAATATTAAATTCACATAAAATATATATATAAACAACCTAATGAGGTTCTATGCAGTTATGGTGTAATTATTCTGCTATCAGTGGTAAATTCCTATCATGTTAATCATTCTGAACGACCTGGAGAGCATAAACATGTTAGAATGTACATGTGATTCATAAAGTAACACATATCAATACTTGTACGGTCCTAACAGAAAAAGCAACTACCTATGACAAGGTAGTGACACACAACAGACTGTGTACATCTATCTGACATCTACTGACTCACCTGCAAAGTGTCAACAATGATGATCAGTACAGCATGTGCAATGTAGAGTATGCACCGTGACATTGCCAATCTGCAACAAAGATAATACCATGCATGAAGACCCCATATGAAATTATTAAAAGAAAATGTCCATAAATTAATACATGTTTTCAGACATCTTGGCATCACTAGGGACACCGAAATCTATGAATGGGCTCTTTGTTAGGACCAGCTACTGCAGATGAGCAGCTTGTACCTCTCGAAAAATCCTTGAACATCTTAGAGCCATCCCTGCCCTCCGTGGATGAACAAATACTCCTACAGCTCATGGATGAGTTTGAGGCCTTGTGAGCTACTCTGGTATGGGATCAGACAGTAAGAGGGTCTCCCATCAACAAACACCACCCAGGTCTTTCAGGGGCTGAAAAACATCTTGCCCCCACTGTGGAAGCATCCACTGGAACAGGAAGACATTGTGGGAGAGCTCAAGAAAGACATGGAGAAAGACATGGAGACTTGACTTTCCATTAGGTTCTCAATAGAGTCCAGACAAGCACCTCAACAAGCCCATCAAAAACGTTCTTTGGAGACTATGTGCTCCATAGTGTGGACATATCCCTAGCAGACCTGAATATTTTTGTCAAGCACAAAATCTTGCAATGAAACAAGTAACACCCTTAATGACATAAGGAAGTTCATACAATTATTCAAATAAGAAGGGCATGAGAAGAAGATGGACTCATTGGAAGATTGAATTAAAAGCCTCTAGGATGACATGAGCCAAGTTATCTAGTCACAACAATCCTTTGGTTAAGACTTTGCTACCACCTTCAATTGCCCTGCTGATGGAAGGTTTGTGTCCCACCGTTGTCCCATAATGTCTGTCCATCAGCCAGTCAACTACACCATTGCTTACCACTGCCAACACAATGGAGGAGCAGGGGCAATCTGAAGAAGAGGAAGAGCCACGTCACCCTGTCTTCATTGAAGCACATCAGTGCTAATGTCTCCAGAATACTATATTTGTATATGTGACAATTATTTTATACCCATCTACACTCCTGCATGTTGGAGCAACAGCAATGAGGGTGGCAAAGATGTTGAGGGGTTAATTGTGACCAAGATATCATTTGTCTGTCTGATCAGCTCAATGCAAAAAACAAAATCTCCTACTCAGTGTACATCAACTTTCATGTACCCTCCTCCGGTGATCTAATATTGGATTAATAATTTTTGTTGTTTATGTTTTTATCCATATTTTTTCTAATCATTTGTCAATAATTAAAAATTGGGGGCGTGGCCTGGCAGTGAAGTAAGATGGCTGCGTAGTCGGAGCTCTCTCCCGTCCACCCTCTCTCCCGCGACTATCCGCCACACGAATCTGTGATTTGAGGCCAGCATCGGCCACCGGAGGATCGGCGCAGCTCACAGACCCCTTCCCCACCGAAATCGGAGCGGGGTAATGGCAGTAGCAGACACGCACAGCGGCGGCCTGAGACACGAGGCAAGCCGGGACCTGCAGTGGGCGGCTCCCCCGGGCGGCCGTCTCGTGATACGGATCTCGGCCAGCGGTGGCTCCGGGGGAATTCTCCGAGGTGAGATTGGGCTCTCGCCTGGTGACAGTCCGCACATCCGACCCCCGGGCCCCACTGGGGCAGTAAATCCAGAAGCCTTGGGGGAGTCGGGAGGAATCAGCTCGCATTGCAAGAAGTGGAGGTGATGGTCACGAGTCTGGGGCCCCGGGGACGACTGGCAGCGGTGGGGCGCCTGCCCCCCGACGAGTGTTGAGGCGCGGCAGGCGAGGAGGCGCAATTGAAGGGAGCGCGACCCCCGGCGGGGCCCCCGGGCGATTTCACGCAGAGACCACGGATCTATGCCCACCAGGGAAAGCATAGGACTGTCCGGGAGGCGAAGAAGCAGCGGGGACCGGAGTGAACCTGGACCATTAGCTGGGCCTCGCGGTGAGGGCCCCCTCCGCGAGGGGGAGACATCACCTGCGATTTCCTGTGTGGGAGGCGGCGGGGACCCCCTGGCGGTGTGTAGCTGTCTGAGGCCCAATATCCCCCACGAACAGTCCCGAGAGAGGCGTACGGGCGGATCCTTCAACGCCGGGGCTGCGGAATACAACACCTCCTACGCCCTGTCACAGTGATCCGGCTAGGGGCCATGTCGGGTTCGAGGGGCCCGAAGTCCACCCAGAGTAATAAACTGGATAAATACACCTGTCCCAGGTCTACTATGACCACGCAGCAACCGCCAAAGGGGGGAGAGGTCCTAGATGTGGAAGCCCCGGAGAATACCTTAAAGGATGTGCTGGACGCCATAGGCGGGATCCGCACCTCACTGGAGCAAAGAATAGACGCGCTTTCCTCGGAAGTCATGCTGACCTAGCCACCAACAGGGAGAAAGTCCAACAACTGGAAATCACTACTGCAAGCCTCGTGGACGACACCACCCAGCTCCAGAGGGAGATGCAGGACCTCCAAGCATTCAGAAAATTTGCAGAAGGAAAGCTGGATGACTATGAAGGCCGCAGTAGGCGCAATAAAGTGCGCATTATTGGGGTTCCGGAACGGGCGGAGGGACCAGCGGCAGACCTCTTTGTGGAAAACCTAATTGCCAAACGCCTCCAGCCCAAAGGCCTATCTAACATCTTCGTTGTGGAGACAGCCCATCGAATACCGGGAGGGCGACCGAAACCGGGGGCCCCTCCCCGCCCCATACTGGCTAGACTCTTGAACTACAGAGACAGGGACCTGATACTGCAAACAGCCAGGGTAGCTCCACCCATACGAATTGAAAATTCGGAAATCAGCTTCTTTCCCGATTTCACCCAGGCAGTTCAAAAACACCGCAGATCGTTCTTGGGAGTCAAAAAACGCCTGAGGGACAAAGGCTTTAAATACGCCATGCTATTCCCAGCTCGACTCAGGGTGGAGGCTGGTGGAAAGACCAATTTCTTTGAGACACCTGAGGAGGCCTCTGAGTGGCTGGATGGATGGCGAGGCCCACTGGAACAAGGATCACAACGAGAATAGCAAAGCGACTTTTACAACAACCTTTAGGGTCTTCTGGAGATTGGTGGAGGCTTGGGTTGCCCCACAACTGCGTTCCATACGAGTTACAAGAGTTGCGGTACTGTGGGGTAATTGGAGGATGCTGGTGGGCTTCTATACAACATTAGTGGGAGGGGGGGTGAGATGGAGGAGAGTATACCCCCACTTTTCTTCATTTAGTCTAAACTTAGTGGGCGACAGGCACTCTGCATAGTTGTAATCATGGGCAGTTCTGAGCCCAGAGTGCAGGGGAGCAGGGAGGGGGGTAGTTGGGAGGGAGTTAAGTTTTGTTCTATGTTTATTGGGAATCAGCGAGGCATCACAATCCGGAGACGCAGATACATATGTGCTACGTGAATGTCTATTAAGATGCAATGTGACAAAGGGTTCAAGCTAATGAGCTGGAATGTTAATGGGCTGGGGGACAAAGTCAAGAGGACTGTGGTGCTACAATATATTAAGAGACACTCCCCTGACGTTATACTCCTACAGGAGAAGCATCTGGTGGGGAATTCTTGTAAAGCTCTTAACAGATGGGGGTACAATCTGGTGGCACACTCTGGCTTCACCTCGGGGTTGAGAGGGACAGGAATACTACTGAAAAACTCCTTTCCCCTCAGAGTCAACGCTACATGGGTTGATGCCGGGGGGGAGATATGTGGGAGTTTTGTGCCAATAGGAGGGGAGACTGCTGACCCTCATGTCAGTTTATGTACCGCCAGCCCTCCAGGACTTAGCCTTCAAGGACTTGGGCTCCATTCTGGTGACAATCCCGGAGGGACTCTTAATAGTGGGTGGAGATCTGAATGCGGTAGTTGATGGGACACGGGATAGAAACCCACCACGACAACTTCGCCCTTCCAACAGTTGGTTGGCAAACTTTTTGGGGGCCTTGGGGTTGCAGGATGCATGGCGTTCACAACACCCAGACACCTCGCAGTACACCTTCCACTCGGGGGCCCACAACACCCAATCTAGAATAGATTACATATTACTTCCCCCGGACCAAGTGCAACACGTGAAAGAGGTCAAACATATGGCGAGAGGCATATCAGACCATTCCCCGTTGTGGATGCGCGTAGCGGTGGGTCACCATAGGGTTGGGAGGGTAGCCCCCATCAGCCCTTGGCACCTTCGTAACCCAGTGGTACACAAAGCAGTCCGTGCTTCCATGGAACACTGCTTCTTGGAAAATGAGGGTTCGGTGAGCTCACACCAAACATTATGGGAAGCCTTTAAGACAGTGGTGAGGGGCCAAGCCCTCTCGCAGATAGCGGGGGTTAAAAAAGAAAAGGTCAAGGAGGAAGAGGCGTTAGAGCATGATATCCTCCGTCTAGAAAAGGAGATGGCAAGACAACCCCACCCAGAAACCCTACATAACTTACAACTGAAACATGACAACTATAAGGCCCTCACGACGGACAGGGCCAAGGAACTCAGGAGGGAGACACTGGGTAGAATCTACGACCAAGGGGATAAGGCGGGGAAGTTAATCGCATGGCTGGACAAGCAAAAGCTAGCAAGTAGACTGGTGCCGGAAATATTAGACAAAGGCGGGCACATAATCACAGACCCTCAAGACATCGCAAACACATTTTCCCAACATTTCCAGCTGCTCTATGCTTCCCAAAACCCCTACACGACACAAGAGTCTACCGACCTTCTCAGGGATATAACGCTGCCCAAGCTTTCAGTCTCGGAATTCGCGTACCTGGAGGGGGCCCTCACGCCAGACGAGGTGGCTCTAGCTATCAGGGGACTCAGCTCGGGGAAGGCGTCGGGACCCAACGGCCTACCGATAGACCTATATAAACTAGGGACCGATATCCTCGCTCCCCACATGTGCAATATGTTCAAGGAGAGTCGGGAGATCGGTGAACTACCCCGGGATCAAAGAATTGCGACTTTGGTGGTGATTCACAAAGAGGGCAAAAGTCAAACTGAGTGCGCCTCATACAGACCGATCTCCCTACTGAACGCCGAACCCAAAATCCTGGCCAAAGTACTTGCAAATAGGCTAATCAAGGTCATTAATAACCTCGTAAACCCGGATCAATCCGGCTTTATGCCTCAGCGGAATACAGCGCTAAACCTGCGTAGACTACACGGATTGATAGGGAGGACACACACAATACAGGAAGAAGCGGTCTTGGTGTCCCTAGACGCTTCCATGGCATTTGACAGGCTGGAATGGCAATACCTATTTGCAGTCTTTAAAAAAATGGGTTTCGGTCCCCAATTCATCCGATGGGTGCCCCTCCTCTACTCGAAGCCGCTAGCCCAGATAGTAGTCAATAACAAAAAGTCAGAAGTGTTTGAGCTGGGCAGGGGTACGAGGCAGGGGTGTCCGCTCTCCCCTCTCCTGTTCGCCTTGGCCCAGGAACCTCTGGCATCATGGATAAGGAGGGATCCAATGATCCGTGGTCTTAAGTGGGCTGAGTCATGGGAGGACCGCATCTCCCTATATGCGGACGACATTCTGCTGTTCCTAGCCTCTCCAAAGGCCTCACTAACAGCGGTGTTGGATATCTTCGCCATCTTTGGTAGATACTCGGGATACACCATAAATTGGCTCAAATCAGTGTTGTATGTCCTTAGGGGCCCCCTCGGAGGCCTCCCTGTGGGCTGCCCGATACAGATCACCACACAGGGCTTCAAATACCTCGGCATCTATATAACCACTAACCCGGCTGACAGGTTCGCCCGTAATCTGTTACCCCCTTTGCAGAGACTGAAAAGAGATTCCGAGCGCTGGATGGGTCTCCCGCTCTCGTTACTGGGCAGGGCCTCCTTGTTTAAGATGATGTCCCTGCTCAGGTTCCTCTACGTCCTGCAAAACTCGTTGGACCCAGTCCCCGCTAGCTATTTCAGAGAGATTGAAACCCTACAACGCTGCCTTCTATGGAACGGGAAACCGCGTATTGCCTTGCCCAAGCTGAACCTCTCCTGGTATGACGGGGGGATAGCCCTCCCGGACCTCAAAAAATAGTACTGGGCAACACACTTGGCAGCCATCAACCACGGTATCTATAGACAAGCCGGGGATCCGGGATACGCAATGGATCGGTGGCTACTGACACTTAACCGGGCCAACCAAACTATCAGTACAGGTCTGGAGGGCGGCCACCAGGAGTACGGGATGGGATCGCAAGATAACCCGGGCGACGCCAATATGGGCCTCAGAACAACTCGGACATCTTTGGTCCACTAAGGGCTTTGACAAATGGGATCTCATAGGCATCTCAAAAGTGGGCGACCTTTGGGTGAAGGGAGAGGTTAAGTCATTTCCCACCTTACAGCAAGAGTACGAGCTCGCCTCTACAGAACGCTTTCGATACCTACAGGTCCATCATCCCTTATACTCCTGTCTCCCAAAGGGGGTGACACCCCCCGAAGCTACCCCCCTCGAAGACAGACTCCTGGATGGATATCTTCCAACTAAGGCCATCTCGCTCACATATAAAAAATTCGTTAACAATTCTGTAGACCCCCTCATGAAGCTGCGAGAGAAGTGGGAAGGGGATGGTATAATCCTAGACGAGGAAGACTGGGTGGCAGCTGTGTCTTCACCGCGGGAGGTGGCCATGGCAGCGAAATTGAGACTGGTGCAACTTAAAATTTTGCACCGGGTCTATATCACAGGTCCCGGGATGGTACGAATGGGCAGAGCGACAGATGGAGGGTGTAGAAGGGGCTGTGGACACGTAGGCACCTTCCTACACATACTATGGGAGTGCCCCTTGGTCCAGAGGTACTGGAAGAGAATACACAATGTTATGGGAGAGGTGCTACATCAGGCTCTCCCGCTGGAAGCTAAGAGATGTCTATTGAATGTATGGGAACCCACTGACCTGCACAACACTCAGATGGCCTGGGTTACACTGGGGCTGATGATAGCAAAACGTAACATAGCCCAGAAATGGGGGGCGACACAGACTCCAGCGGTAAGTGCCTGGAAGAAAGTCATGGACTGGTGCATGTTTCGGGAAAAGTACGTTTATGTGGCCAGGGGATGCCCTAAGAAATTGATCCGCATGTGGAATGAATATAGAGGGACTATACGCAGCCCACCACTTTTACCAACTCAATTGGAACCAACATTGTAACTGCGTTAATCACTCGTAACAAATTGTTCATGTGTTGTACTGATAAGTGTATCATGTTTAACCAAGACGCCTGACTGTATCGTCTTCTTGCCTTGTAACCTTGATTCCTACCTTTTATAAAAAGAATTATAAAAAAAAAAAATTAAAAATTGGAAGTTTTAATTTCCACATGCATATGAGTCCTTTGTGCCTCTTAATTTTCTAAACAATAGTGGGCCATGTCAAAATTATATTTATTATTGCTCCATTTGAATAGCTTGACTTACTGTACAGCAAGCACAAATCCGAACGAAAGCAATAAATCTAATGACTGTCCGTTTGTTAAATATAAAGCAGGTACACCCATGCAAAAAATTAATTTTGAGCAGCAGATTTGATGTCACATTATCACATGTGGATGATGTCTGGAGGGGGGTTCATGTGCAGGGAATCACATGCATTGTTTTGTTGCTCCTACAACCATTAAGCTATCTCTCCTTTCCACCTCAATCACGTGCCATCAATTCCATTTATTGTCAGTGAGAACTGGGTTTTATTCACCAACATCTTACAGTATTATACTAATTTGTTGTGAGTCAGACTATCAATATTTAACAGAATTGTCATCTCAGTGCATGTCACAGTGTACAGTAATGCATGACTTCAGAAATGCATTCCACTCCATCTTTGTATCCAGGAGAAGACAAAACAACACATTTCAATGCAAAGATTCATTTCTCAACATTGTGTGTGGATCTTATGCCTCACTACAGTTCTTCATCATTCACATATACACATTATGAAACTTACTATGTATTACGTGTTACATCTGTTTTGGACGCATGGGACGTTAATGCAGCAAATGTGCAATGGCAGTGTGAGCAAGCAATGCATGTATACACTGTTATTCCTGATCATGAAGAGGTACGGAAAGGCATCCTAAACATGTTCACTTGTGCATAAAACATGCGTAATGATGACATACTGTCACTACAAGTTCACAATAATCACTATGTATCATCAGACTATCACCCTGTTTACAGACACAATTGCATTTGGAATGCTAAGCTTGGCACATCATTATGCTCCATGTGTCTGTGTTTCAACACACGCATCATTATTTCTCTAAACTCATGATGTTGCTGGTATATTTATCAGTATGGTGTGTGTGTATTACAGAGTTGCGTTAACCACGCTGTAATTATAATTAGGGTCATCTTAGAGGGAAATTCCTCAGATTTGAGCCCATTAAGACCTTTGCTCCTTTTAGATAGATCTCCACAAAACTTTACAGACCTATTCCTCTTCCTACATTGGCAGCAAATGTAACGTTTCATGGTGATTGGTTTGGGGGGTGCAGAGAAAAAGGTGGGGGGGCTGTACTGCTCGATTTTTCCGGCCTTTTCTTGTGATTAACTAGTGTGACTTCAGTCTCTTTCCATCCAAGTCTAAGGGTTAGAGTAGTGTATAGAGCCTATTTATTAGGCCTGTGTTCTTCCCCATAGATCAGGGTTTGCACACATATCCTAGGGGATAGATTTGTTAGCTTTGTTTCATATTATTCTTCCACAGATGTTAGTTCTGTTTAATGAATGTATAATAGACTGAAGTCAAGGGTGAAATGTACTGCTCGATTTTCCCGGCCTTATTGTGTTGAAGGGTGATTAATGTGACTTCAGTCTCTTTCCATCCAAGTCTAAGGGTTAGAGTAGTGTATAGAGCCTATTTACTAGGCACTTCGACATGATCCTGTGTTCTTCCCCATAGATCAGGGTTTGCACACATATCCTAGGGGATAGATTTGTTAGTATTAGGGGTAATCTGTTCTGTAGTGAGGGTATTTCATGGAGCCGTGCTGAATTCAGGCCTGGTAGGCCTTAAACGGGAGAGACTCCATCTTTCCTCCTGCTCTGGCAGCTTGGGATGCTTCTAGGTCATAGGCAGTGTTTTAGTTAGGAGGTGTTATTCGCTTGGAGAGAACCGGTTCAGGCCGGCCCTTATCGAAGGATTGTATTTTTCTTCATGCCGAAGACACTACATCAGGCCGGCCGGCTGGGAACGTGTCCTTGGCACGGGGAGGTACAAGAATTTGGTGGGCGGCAGGTTACGGGCTGGAATTTTCCATGAGAAAATGCACATCTATATTAGTGAAAGTCTGAGGCAGACACTGGCACTTGCTTTTAGTCCGTAGGCGGCACCTGGCCGTTAGCAGTAAAGCTACTACTTATTCCAGGGAAGACAGATGACAAACCTGAAGGTGGAGAAAAACCGAGAGATAGATATTCTTCTAACAGAATAGCCAAAGAAAAGAGAGTAGCCGATGAGGAAGAGGTCCCAGTGACTCGGAGAAGGAGAAGGGAGTAGATCCGTGACTGCGGAGGTGTGACTTCCAGGCGAAGCCGAGGCACAGACGAGAAGGGAACCTAGATGACCATTGAGTGCAGGCTACATACGACCAAGGTGATGTCAACCCCTTTATTATTAGAGTGTACAACTTAATCTATCACTTTTCTTTGCAGGTCATATGTGATATGTATTATGTTCTGTGAGCGTGTATGTAGTGACTAAATAAAGTATCCAGTTTGTAGTGAATCAACATGTGCTGCGTGTTCTTGTATAAGAGGGTAGCCTATTCTTCTAGTCAGCTGTGACTTGATATGAACAGATGTTAATCCTGATCAGGTAAGTGGTAGCTGAATAAGGGAGAAAGGAGCCCCTCGAACTGGGGAACAGGTTGTGCTCAACTAGCAGTCTTTGTGTGATCTGATACATAGTAACACTGATTCCCTTGTTGTATGTCCTGGTAATTATAGGATGAACTCGTGATGTAATGACTAAATAAAGTATCCAGTTTGTAGTGAACCAACATGTGCTCTTGCATGAGAGGGTAGCCTATTCTTCTAGTCAGCTGTGACTTGACATGAACAGATGTTAATCCTGATCAGGTAGGTGGTAACTGAATAAGGGAGAGAGGAGCCCCTCGAACTGGGGAACAGGTTGTGCTCAACTGGCAGTCCTTGTGTGATCTGATACATAGTAACACTGATTCCCTTGTTGTATGTCCTGGTAATCATAGGATGAACTCGTGCTGAGGCTGCCGTCTGGGTAGGAAGTCCTGGGTCCATTTAGGACCGCGAGGCTGAGGCTGCCGTCTGGGCAGGAAGTCCTGGGTCCATTTGGGACCGCGAGGCTGAGGCTGCCGTCTGGGCAGGAAGTCCTGGGTCCATTTGGGACCGCGAGGCTGAGGCTGCCGTCTGGGCAGGAAGTCCTGGGTCCATTTGGGACCGCGAGGCTGAGGCTGCCGTCTGGGCAGGAAGTCCTGGGTCCATTTGGGACCGCGAGGCTGAGGCTGCCGTCTGGGCAGGAAGTCCTGGGTCCATTTGGGACCGCGAGGCTGAGGCTGCCGTCTGGGCAGGAAGTCCTGGGTCCATTTGGGACCGCGAGGCTGAGGCTGCCGTCTGGGCAGGAAGTCCTGGGTCCATTTGGGACCGCGAGGCTGAGGCTGCCGTCTGGGCAGGAAGTCCTGGGTCCATTTAGGACCGCGAGGCTGAGGCTGCCGTCTGGGCAGGAAGTCCTGGGTCCGTTTGGGACCGCGAGGCTGAGGCTACCGTCTGGGTAGGAAGTCCTGGGTCCGTTTGGGACCGCGAGGCTGAGGCTGCCGTCTGGGCAGGAAGTCCTGGGTCCATTTGGGACCGCGAGGCCGCCACTTGTATTATAAGAGGTCTTGATATATATATATATATATATATATATATGAGTAGGAATTCCCTGTCCTTAGGTGGTATGTATATATGTGGTTTCTTAGGTGTGAATAGGCCCTAGGGAGGGGGTAACGTTCTGGCTGGGTTAGAGAGGCTCTGTTGAGCGGGTTCTATCTGATCCGAAAACCCAAGCAGAACAGGGGCCAAAACAGGTTTATGAACCAGTGCCTTTTTCCATTGACTTTTTACTCACACATAGCACAAAAATGACTGCGCAGATTGTAATGAAATTTGGCATGAACATACATTAGGATGCGTAGATGATCCTTTTTGCTTTTTGAATTGAATTGCTTGAGAAGTAGCTAAGTTATAAGTCAAAATACTGCTGTACATGGTGATAAAAAACAGAATGTAATTGGATAATCCAAAACTTTCCAAAATGAAACAGCAGCCATCTTGATTACAGTACACTTTGAATGTTCTGTAAATATAAAATATTCGACATAACTTATGCTGTACAGTACAGGACCAAATAAGGCACTCTAATGCACTGTGTTGTGCTAGGACAAATTAGTTTTATAGGTTTAATCCTTTAGAAAAACATTTATGGAGTGCAGCGGTAGTGTCTAGGATGTACCGCAGAACAAGTAAAATTGAAAAATAATTATTTCACAACATCAAAGTATATTATACATAATAGAGGGTGGATCTTACAAGAGCCTTTGTGTTTTTTAGAAAATAAAATAAATGTAGATATGTTGGATAAGCCATCATTTCAGGTTTGAACGGAAGATATGATTTCCTTAGGTGGTGAAATGGATTCCATCTGGACGATATAGTGCTGCTTCAGAAAATGTAATATTTAAATGAGAAATAGAGGACAACCTGTGATCTCACAGAAATGCAAACACTGTCTTGTTCACATGTCAGCAAGTTGTTTCAAGCTTTTCAGAATTTACAGAAGACCTCTTCCTCGTTAGTCTGTGGCAAATGTTGGAAAACACAAAATGTGTGGTGAGAAACAGACATTAACATGGAAAATGAGTCCTTCATTTCCATTTCTAGTTTCACTCCTGTTATGTGTGCAGTAGCGGTGGTGATTATAAAGTGCAGACATGGGCATCCAATAAGAGAGGAAACTAGACGTAGTATTTTATGCCACCTCAAACCTCTTTCTCCAATCCAGGTAATCTCTACTGCTTTCAGACCTAAATTACCTTCAAAATAGACTTTCTTTGCATGCACTCTGGCCCAAAAAATAAAGCTATGACCAACAACCCAAACACAAACTATCTTGCTCCTGCACTCACATACAAGAGGAAAAAACAGTGACCAACAGAAACAAATCTCCACAGCTTAACATCATTGTCCAGTAAGAAACAACTTTACAAGAACAAGTTTTCAAGGACAGCCAATGACTGGGTGAGCTCAATTTTGAGCTACATGTGTAGTACAATACTACCAATGTGTGGATTGATTTGGCTACATAAACTAGACAGCTACAATGAAGTTGTACACGTACGTCAGAGTCTTCCAAAACACACATTCATGATCAGATGATAATAAAAACCAATAGAGCACTACATAACAAACAGAATAAATAAATAAAGCAGTATATGACTGGCTTCTCATACAAACACGCCTATAGAAACAGTCTAGTGCTACTACATAGAAACTTTAGATCACATGACAATAAAAATCAATAGAAAATTAAATAAGACTATACTATGAACAACTTTTCCATCATCTCATTGGTTAATATTAGTAATTGGGCTATAAACACAGCAAAATACTACAAAATTATAGCAAACACCATTGCCATTGTGGAGACTGTTGGAAAGCAATACAACTGTCCTAGTTCCATACACATATTGCAGTGATTTTGGATTACAAACATCATCACTTACATCATCTTTCTACATAAAACAGGTATATACCTTACTTTTATATTGTTTTTCCACTAAAGTGGTGAAGTAACTCACAATGTATTACCCTCTGTTTACAACTATAAGTAAGGAAATACATTTCCCCATATTTATCCTGTCAGATCTACTCACATTGAACAAAATGCCTATAAAACAATTACTCAGGAAAAAAATGGACCTTGTACGACAGGGAGAGAAAATTGAAAAACATGCTACATAAAGAAGGGCACCTTGTCAAAGAGAATACTAATGATAGCAATACTATCAAACATGTTCTATTTCAAAAAATAATTCTGTAAATAATAAACAGCTAGGCGGTTATCATGTGACAAACAAACATATAGCCACAGGTATGCATTCTAAAGAATCTTCTGATACACCTTTGGAAAAAAAACATTCACTTTTATAAGAAGATACAAAATTAGGAATATAACAGCAAAGCACTGCAAAACTTGTGTCCTCAACAATCGCCTTCAAGCAGTTCCAATTATAAGAAAAAACAAGGAAAAATTAAAAACCAACATATTCAACATATTGTGGCTAAAGCATTTATTGTCAGGAGAAAGATTTTCATTTTTATTATGACCCGCCTAGATCGTTTAATGGAAACATATAAGATACATAAATTATGTATAACTAAACTGAGTAGACAGAATTTCTGCAACATTTTCCAAGGCGCATGGGGGTATACATCAAGCACTGAACCATGATTTCATGAGGAGAGCTACGATCAACATAATAATTGTGTCCTCTCATTCACAAGTGAAGGATGGTGTTATAAAGTTCTACATGGGAATGTAGTAGGAATAAAAAAAAAGAACTGCAGTTCCCCAGTGGCAAAGATTGCAGTGAACCAAGGACCAGGAGGTGGTAAGAAGGCAGACTAGTGCTATCGCTTTCCTGTAATTAATTAGGCGATTTCCCTGTACCCGTGATTGCACCATTTTCACCTGTTTGCTTGTGGTTGTTACAGTTTCAAAATTGACGTTTGTAACCTGCCCATGATTGCATCATTTTTTTACCTGTTTTGTGTAGACATTTGTTGTTTTTTCTTGCCCATGACTGTTTCGTTTCACCTGTTGAATTATGGGATTTGCAGTCCAAAATCTGTTGTTTTTGTCACACTGCCCGTGACTACCTGTTTTTCCCTTGCTCTGTGCTCAGAGCTGTGTGTTAAGCAATCTACCCCAGCTCCCATTTTGTGTTAGCAAGTGACTGAAACCAGATAACTTCCCCCTTCCTCCTATTCTACATCAAAGAGTGAACAGACAATGCTCTGAGAGTTAGCTGTTTAAGCTGTGTTTGTAGGGCTTATACACTTGCTTTTTGTCTAGGAGAGTTAGTCAAAGTCTGTACAAACAGTATTGTTAGAAGGCAAAGTTTGTTAGGCCTTTACCTGCAGAACTCCAAAGTGTGGATTGAGCCTGTCTGTCTCCTATGAGATTCTGAATTGAGGAGCAGCTTCCAACTCCCTGGCCACCAAACATTGCCTGTGGTTGCAGGAACCTTCTATAGGCTGCTATTGGATGCTACATGTGTGCACTGATTGGTGGTTGCATCTGGTGTTTCTATTGGATTAGGGTTAGTGTTCTCATTGGTTGAGTATTTTAGGCTACTGATTAGTTCCTGGGACAGTGATTCTATTGATGTAGAGCTTAGGGCTGGTGATCTGATTGGTTATTGGGTTTAGGGTTTCGGATTGGTTCCTGGGCTTTCTATTGGACGTAGGGTTTAGGGTTTCCTGCATGATTGGATTCTGGGGCTAGGGCTGGGGTTAAACTTTCTATTGGACGTATGGCTTAGGGTTTCCTGCCTGATTGGCTTTTGGGACTATGGGTTAGATTTGGCTGTAAGGGCTTGGTCTCCTATTGGTCCTAGGGTTTAAGGCTAGTGGTGTGATTAGTTAGGGTTAGGACTAGGGTACCCATTGGCCAAAGGGGTCACATGATTACTATGGCTATTTAAGGCCAGGGTTCAGGGCATCTCAGCCTGGGCGTTGAGGCTAAGGGCAGAAAGGACAAGGGCAATTGCCTGTTTGAGCCTGCTTGGGACTAAGGGCAGAAATGATGCCCACATGTATATACGCTAACACCCACCCTACACCACCCAGATCCACTACCAGATTAGCATACCAACAGCACATGCACTCTACTCTTTCAATACAAACTAACCATATACAAAATTCAATGTCTCAACACAAACTACAAAACCCCACAAACCACACCTCTACACCCTTCTATACCTGCTACAACACATTTCCACCATCACCTACAAACAGTACATAACTCTATCCTATACCACTAGCCAATCCACTCATCACTAACACAACCCAAATCCACAACATATTTAACTATATCCCATCCATACACACACTCCCTGCTCTAATTACTCCTAACAGACCCTTTTTTGTCACTAACAAACTTTACTCAGCCTTCCATCATTTCTCCCACCGACACCCTCCTCTTCTTTTTACCACAATAACACAACCGCAAAACACTTATACTCCACTACACCACACATATTACCTCTTGTAGCAAACAAGTCTAAGACAAATACTCTTAACTCTACTTCATTCCCTCTTACACACAACATACCCTCTACTCACAAACAGATCACTACCCCTTTACCATACAACTTCCACTCACAAATATTATACAAAAGAAATCCATCTCATAAAACAAATACATCAGCACCTCCTCTCACTCCTCCTCAAAAACAGAACATATCACTCACCGCAGCACAACAATATCTCTCAAGCGCAACACCTCATAATACTTACATCACAAACTACAAACATACACCCACCTTTCAAACTACACAAATGAACAAACTCAAATACCAAGCTTTCTCTCTTTCACCACACCTAACACATATACAGCAACACAGCAACTCTCTTTTAACCACCTCTTATCCATTGGACAATTTAGAACCTTACTACATGACCCACATGCTACACCACCACCCCTAACTCATAACCTTCCACCCTAAACACACACAAACAAAATAAGCAACATGCCACACCTCACGACTTCACCTCTCCATGTCTACTGTACGACAAGGTTACACCACAAAAACAACACAGTGCACCAATTCACTCTCAAACACTGTCTCCACCACCTACACACACAGACCCATCAAAATGCCTTCTTAGCCTGCTGAGGAGGAACACTGTACGGAACAGCTACACAATTTCCATCCTCATAAACCTAACACTAAGGACACACCTGCTACGAGCCCACAAAACACTGCTCACCCTTCTACAAAACAAAGTCACACTATCACCAAAGCACATTCTCTAAAATGTCTACTAATAAATGCTCAATGGTTCTCTAAAAACAAACATCACATCTACGACCTTCTCACTGACGCAAAACCAGACATACTATTCATAACTGAATCATGGTTGGGAGATGATATGGCTCAAGTCCTGCATGAAGCCGTTCCTCTAAGCTATCAAACGATCATCCAAAATCGTCTAGGCAAAAAAGGAGGTGGCCTAGCTGTTATGTTCAGGCACACATTACATATCACTGAAGTTGACGGCGTCTCCATAAAAAATTGCCCTTTTCACCAGATGCAATCCAACACCGTCTTCCTCCTGTCACTTCCTGCTCCTTTTCAAATCTCCACCTAGCAATGCAACATTCCCAGACACACTTCTAGACACAGTTTCAATCCTGATAACACTACACTCCAACCTATGCATTCTGGGTGACCTCAACATTTGGTTTGACAAACCCAATTTGCCCAATCCGAAAACAATCATCACTGGCCTAGACGCACTGAACCTGCATCAGATCTTCCACAAACCCACACACATCGCTGGACACATCCTAAATGTCATTTTTGCTAATACAAAACTATTTACCTTTCAAACAATAACTCCGTCACATGGTCAGACCACCATTTACTTGCTTTCAAACAAAAAACACCACTAAGCAATGCACCTAAAACCCCTTTACGTGCATCCACCTATTGACCGTGGAACAAACTTAATAGTGAACACTTATTAACAAAACTAACATACAGTACAGATATAGAAACAATAAATTCTGTTAAATTATATGAGTGGCTACAGGAAGCTTTCGATATCCTGATACCACTAAAAATCACACAACAGAACAAAAGAAACCAAGCACCTTGGAGTAAATTTGAAATAAAAGAGATAAAACAACAAATTAGAAAGCTGCAACATGCCTGGCTCAAAACAAATGGCAATCAAGACAAACTTCGCCCCCAGAAAATTAACAGATTATACAAGTGAGCTGTCAAAAAAGCAAAGAAAGAATATTCTTCAGACAGAATTCAAACTGCTAAATGTGCAAATAGAGCATTCTCTAAAATTCTCAATGTATTTCGTAAACCAGATTGCTTAGAAAGAGCTCATCCCGTTAGTCAAGATTCCACAGACAAACTGGCAAATCATTACATGGCCAAAGCAGACATGTTGGACTCATACTTTAAACAAAGACAAAGCACCAGCACTGACCCTTTTACAAAACCACAATCCAAGAATACTCTAACCCAGCCTCTTTGTTCCTTCCAACACATTTCACATGGTAAATGTATGGACCTGGTCAAAGGAAGAAGGCCTGCTGGCACCCCTTCTGACCCATGTCCACTGCAAACCTTCAAGACAATTCTTCTAACAATATCTGCTGCCACTCCAGTAAGAAGAGTCATCAACAATTCCTTAACTACCAGAATATTTCCAGAAGAACTCAAAGAGTCATACACAAGCCAATTACTGAAGAAAACAAACTTGGACCGGCAGAACCCTGACAACTACAGACAGTTTAGAAATTGACCTTTCCTGGATAAACTGATAAAAAGAGCAGCGATTGCCCAGATGTCACAATTCATTGAAGATAATTCCATACTTTCTGACTTCCAAACAAGATTCCATACAGGAAGAAACACAGAATCTGCCCTCCTTGACATTTGGGATGACCTGAGGAACACAGTTGACTGCAACGGGGTTGCTGCGCTATTTCTCTTGGACCTCTCGGCTGCCTTTCACCCGGTTGCCCATGACACACTGTTACAAAGACTCTATGAAGCTGGAATAGAGCGCACTGCTCTAGACTGAATCGCATTCTACCTTTGAGACAGAACTAATGTCATCCATACCCCACCTTTCTCGTCCAAACCGTACTTCACAAAAGCAGGGGTCCATCAAGGCTCTATATCTCACCCATGCTTTTCAACATCTACATGAAGTCATAACCGGCACTGATCAATCAATTTCACTCACGTGCTATAACTATGCAGATGGCACGCAAATACTCTTTCAACTGGAATTTCCCAAAGACATTGGAAACTCACCAATTTTCAGTTGTCTCAGAGCTGTGGATCAATGGATGATGTGGAGCCATCTCAAATTGAATGCTTCCAAAATGGAAATACTCATGTGTGGCGATTGGAAACATTATGACCCGCTCACCACGTGGCCTGATGATCTGGGAACACCGTCTAAAGTATCGAAGGAAATAGGAAACCTCGTAATGACCATGGACTCCAAGCATCAATGAATGCCCAAGTGGACAAACTAGCATGATCAAGCTTTGTTACTATAAAAACTCTGCAACTAATCTTCCCCAATTTGAGATTTCCACACAAGGTCCAGGCTACTGTCTCCTTTGTTCTGTCCAAACTCGATTACGCCATTAGTCTCTATCACGAATCACCTTTAACAACCATGAAAAGACTACACGGATTCAGAAATCGGCTGCCAGCCTACTCTTACATATAAAACCACAAGACCACATCTCCTCTGCCTTGAAAGCCCTGCATTGGTTACCGGTTGCCAGAAGATCCACGTTCAAGCTGCTTTGTGTCACCCACAAAGCAATAAATGGAACAGGACCACTCTTCATCAGGAAAAAAAACATGCACGGCACATCCTTCTCTGTTCAAGCAGCCACACTATGGAACTCTTTACCTCCCAACATAAGATCCACAGATAACCACCTTATCATCAAAAAACTATTCACGAGTTGGCTCTTCCACACATAACCACCATACGCAAACAGAAATATACAGCATATTGATCGGTATATGAGCATTTATTTGGACTATAGATATGTACCTATATGTGTATTGCTTTGTATAAGCATGTAGAATAATTGTTTTTTTTAAATATATAGATCTTCATTAGTTCTGCTTAACAAATGTACATATTACTGATAGTTACATTATTCTATGTTTTAACATATATATATATATATATATATATATATATATAAGTGACTGCATAAAATAAGTAAATATTTTATCATAACTATTTATCTACAATTGCTTCATTATTCAATTCCCCCCAAAATATATATCTATATAAATAAATAAATAAACTTAAAGTACAACAACACTTGAAAGCTGGAGTTTATTTAATGCATCTTTAATTTACACATGCCACCTCCCTTTATGCATCTATATACCTTCCATGTACTTACACATTTATTACTTTTCTTCTAATTCAGTATTTTCCACACACTACCCTATTTTTCACCCTATTCCCCTCTCAATATATCCTCTACCTCAACTCTCTGACTCATCTCAAACCTCCTTCTACTACTCTTTCCAATGCACAACCCTATTTCTCACCCTATTCCTCTATCTATATATCCTCTACCTCCACTCTCTCATTCATCCCAAACCACACACCACGATCCCCAAAATAACCCTTTTTAGACTCTTCCCTACCTCCTTGCATCATCCCATACCTCTTTACTATTCCGATCAACCAAAACAAGCCTTTAGAAACCCTTCCTTCTGACTCTACCCCCACCTCCCTTTTACTCACCCCAAGCCTCCTCCTACTGCTATGAGCTCCAAAACAAAAACCAAAAAAAATATATAAATCCTTCCCTCTTCTATCCCTCCAGTACCCTTTTCAATCCAAATAACAGACTATCATGTCCACTACTCAAATTAATTTCATATCTCACTATACTAATTCACCACTAATCCTTTATGGGCTCCGGAGTAGCGTGCTACTCGGCGAAAAAGCGCTTCAACACCTCATCAGGGATAGCAAGCGCTATATTAAGGCAAATCTTTTTCCCTCTTCTATTCCTCTGCTATCCTCAATCCAAATAACTGACTAACATATCCACCACTCAAATTACTTTCATATTTCACTATACTAATTCACCATTAATCTTTTATGGGTTCCGGAGTAGCGTGCTACTTGCCGAAAAAGCGCTCTGACGCCTTGTCAGGGAGGGTTAGTAAGCGCCATATAAATGCATTTACAATACAATGATGATTTGCCTAAGGAATACCATAACACCCGTATATGAATGGATTTGCACTTCTATTTGCAATTTTTGGGAAACATCCATTGAGAAACTAAGGAGATTTCTGATGACATTTAGAAAATCAAAAATACTTTTAAAAAATGTAAATGCTACAGAATAAAGACGTCTTCCCATTTAGAACCATTACTAAGCTACAAGGACATTCCTTGGCTTGCCTGAAAAATCTGAAGACATTCCGTACATTTTCACAGTTCTGTATGAAAGTGAACTTTCCATCACTTCTTGTGCTGTTGTACATATCATGCACACTGGAACTGGGTTTAACAATATAGCAGCCCAGGATTTTATTGAAAGGGTGCACAGCAAAGATGAGAATCTGGAATATAACTTGATCAATATTATGGTTTGTCAGCGAGCAACTAATGAAGATTGGTTTAGAAGACTTACCCCTGACCGGGATGCGCTGCCTACCCTAGAGGAAGGGTGGCTAACCCCCTCCCCCGCCGTGGGCGGCAGACAAAGGGTACAGCAGCAGCAGGGCGCAAGAGCGCATCTAGAAAAAGGCCAGCGAGTGACCAAGGCAGTATGGATTTAAAGGCCCAATCAAGAGCAGGGGGCATGTTCACAAGCAGGGCTTATAAGGTGACCTGGACAAACAGTCCACAGCTGTGTCGCCTGAGGAAATTGATGTTGTCACCGTCAATGATGCCAGCGCAGGAAGAACAGAGACGTTCACCCAGAGAGGAGACATAACAGGCAGAAATACCAAGGTTTGGTGCAACGAGATATGGTCACTCACACTCTGCATCCTACAGAAGAAGCATGGACGCTGGCTGGCTGGTGACAAACAAGAAGCAGGAAAGCACTGGAACCGGAATGGTGGTCCGCCTGGGACCATCAGTGGCAACATGGTGGCAAGGCCAGAAGAGCCCTCGAGCCATCTTAACGGACCAATGGGGAAACACAGCCAAGGTGCAAAATAACCCAGCCGGGACCCCCTGCCTTGCGTTAGGAATTCCGGCAGCCCATAGTCGCGCACCAAATGGGTGGCGGTGCTGCCGAAGACATGGTGTCATGAAGTGGTTGAGGTGAGCACTGGTCGAAAACACTAAGGGCATTGCAGCCTCAGTTTAGTTCCACGCTATGCGGTCATGGTGTAGGTTGGCACTATAGTACCTTGTACAACAGAAGATGGACTGCAGGAGGTGCCACAGCCTCTCCAGGAACCCTCTCCCCACTACCGCCATGATTGGGTGCGGGATGGGAAGCCAGAACTTTGTATTGTGACGGCAAAGGTGCCTCCGTGAGTGCTATTAGGGGTCGGTAATGGGGGACCGCGATCAGGATGGGGGAGAGGAGAGAGTTGCCTGTCTACTCTGCTTTGTGAGATATTGCTGCCAGTCTCGTAGTGCCGGACTCTTTCTTAACCCGTTATTACTCGACGTACCAGCCAAATGGCTCAGTGAGTTAATCGCTCACTGATGATATCGGTTGTTGAGCCAGAAGGCCACAGGTTTGGGATCTGTTTCTCCATCTCTCTCTCTCTCTTTTGACCCACTGCCCTCCAAAAATAAGTCAAACATGTCTTTTTGTAATGTAAATGGTGCTCCAAAACCTTCGGGTAGAGTTACTGCAAAGCAGTGAACTGTTGCAGAGTTAAAGTTCGCGCAATAACCAGTCCATTTATTAGGACCAGGCTGCACAACATATTAAATAACAATAACATCAAATAAAACCCCAACATTAACCTTTTCATCCACTCACTCCCTTCACACCACTCTGAACTCACCTCTCAATCCAATCCATGACCCATTCAGTTCTCCATCCACTTATTTACTTCTCTTCTAGCATCCTCCCCTGTATCACCTGGCATTAAACTCATGCCTCCAGCCCCCCATCATTCACTCTTCCATCCCCGAGGGATGGGTGCGCCCATCGGTGACTCCCCCATCCCTCCCATGTACCGCCAACCCTGCAACCTGTCCTAAATTGGCACTCTCAGCCTACCTGGCTCCAGAACTCTAGTAAACTGTAGGGTGGGCGGGTGGCCTTTCCGAACCTAACCCTCCCGATGGTGCCAGAATGCAGGAAGATGAAGTCGCCTTCCTCCCCTGCATTCTTATACCCCAGCCCCAAACCACACCCCTTGACCCTCAGCCTGGCCCTCCTGTGTGAAAGACCCCGGGGAAGACTAGTCTACGACTCTGCCTTCCCCGGGGCCCACCATCACGCAATAACCAGTCCACGCAGATGTTAAGCGTAAAAGGCCATTTATTAGCACCAGGCTGCACAACATATTAAATTACAATAACATCAAATAACCAATAACAAACCCCCAAATCAACCTTTTCATACACTCGCTCCCTTCACACCACTCCGAACTCACCTCTCATTCCAATACATGACCCGTTTAATTCTCCATTCACTTCTTCACTTCTCTTCTAGCATCCTCCCCTGTATCACCTGGCATTATACTCATGCCTCCAGCCCCCCCATCATTCACTCTTCCCTCCCCGAGGGATGGGTGTGCCAGTCAGTGACTCCCCCACCCTTCCCAAGTACCGCCAACCAGGGAACCCCCTTTAGGGTGGTTACCTGCCCCCCCCCCGGTCATACTGTGCATCTTTTGAACGCCTATTCAGGCATCCCTCTTACACCAAATAGCCTCATTCCACAACTTGCTGACCACATCCCTCATTTTCATCATATAGTATCCTATCAGTTCCTAGTCTCGAAAGATGCACACCGTCATCCCTGAAAAGTAATCGTTCTTCCAGTCTCAGTCCTGTATGAACAATCACCTTGATGTCTCTCTCCCCACAAAAAACCCTCATCGTTCTGTTAAGTTTCCTCCGGGCTTTCTCAACAGCCCCATGTTTAATTGCCCCTCTCCAAACTCTCCGGGTAACAAATTCTGTCCATGCTATGCAGGTCCCCGCCATTCTTTGTTTCATGATCTCCAAGTCTCTTTGCATCAGCTGTAAGAGCGCCAAACCCGACAGCCGAATCAGATCATTTTCTCCCAAATGCAGTATTAACAAGTCCGGGCATCCTTTCTAGGAGACCATCTTCGCGAGCCAGGGCAATAGTGCCCCCCATCGCATCCCCCCTTTACCCCACCAATGCACCTCATGATGACTTTCTTTGAGTCCCAGGTTACGGCCGTACACCTGTTGCTCCGCATACTTGGAGGCCCAATGCACAAACAAGTGCCCGACGATTCACATGACCGTCTTGGCCCCCGGGCCACCCACGCAACCTACGGCAAGAAAAAAGCATTAGTACCACACTTCTTGAACCCCCATCTCCCCCCGCCAGGCAATGCCCCATTCCTGTCCCATTCATTTACGCACATAGCGCTCGCAGCACCTAGACTTCCACCGCCGAATCCTATCCCAGGACCAACCCAGACTTGCTGCCGCAATTGCAGCCCCAATACGGAAAGAGTGAGTCCCAAAACCCGCCGGATTCATCCCCAAGCTTCACAAGGCCATGCGCAAAACCGCCAATAGTTGTGACGCCGTCCCCCTCGCCCCAGACGCATGACAAAATATCTCCCAAATTGGAGCCCGCGTCACCTGTAGAAACCTCTGCCATTCCACCACCGGACATGCTCCCACGCAACTACTCTCGCTCAACCAAACTCACTTTCCATGCCCCAACTGATCAGTCTTGGACTGTCCCAACCAAATCCCCAGGCAACCCTCATCCAACCTGACCTCCTCATACCTCCTCCCACCTACCTCCCTCATACCCAACAACTCAAACACCCCAAAAAACATCCACACCATACATAAGCGAAAAACCGCAACCTCATAACCATCATAATAACACAAAGGCAACGCCTCAAACAGCCTGACCAATAATTCAAAAGTAATTGTTTCCCTTAGCACCCCTTTCCTCCTTCCCTCGCTGCCCCAACCTTTAAGTACCCTGCTAATGATCACATCCTTTGTGGGGTCAAAACCAAAAAACAAACTGCAATAGAAAGTCACTTCTGCCAACTTCCCTCCGATCGTCGCGGACGACAGACCTTTGTCCATGCAATGTAAGACAAACTGTAACACTCCCTGTTCCATAGTTGAGCAGGTTCCGGTCGCCGTCTCCCCACCCCAGCCCATAAAGGATACAAACTCCGCCCAGGCCAATCTGTAGGACTGTCTTGTGGTGTCAGCTATAGACTTCTCCACCAGGCCTTTCATCCTCACTTCCCCCAGGCCCAGATGCCGTCCGGCAGCTCGGTCTTGTACTGATCTGCACCAGGTGCCAGTCGCCGGAACCGCCGCCACTGAGAACGAGACAAAGCATCCACAATGTCATTATTCGCCCCAGGGACATGCTTCGCTCGAAACACCACATTCAATCTCAGACATTTCAGCATAAAGTTTCAAAACAAACGCAGCACTCTCAAATCCCTTGCTCTCTGCCGGTTGACCAACTCGACCACAGTCATGTTATCCACATGAAACAGTAACGACCGATTCTGGAATCAGAACCCCACACCTCCAGCGCTATTAAAAGGGGAAAAAATTCAAGAAACACAATGCTTTTCCCCTGCTTCACCCAATGAGCCAGCCAGTCCTCCGTGCACCACCTGCCATCCCAGAAGACCCCAAAGCCCTCTGCCCCAGCTGCATCGGAGTAAATTTGCACTTGTCAAACCATTTTTTCTTCCACAAAATCCAGTGACATCGTCCGTCCTGCCCTCACCACCCTGCACGCAAAGTTCAGGAAAACCAGCAGTTGTTGCACCGCCCGCAAAGCGATCCTCTTTTCCCCAATTGCCCACAACAGGCACGCCTTTATTTCTGTCACCTTTGCATCAGGGAGCCGAGTCGTCCACTGAACCGAGTCCAGTCAATTCCCAAGAATGTCAGCCTACTGCTGGGCCAGCCATTTTCTCAGGTGACAACGGGACTCCAAAACGATGTGTCATCACCTGAAACTGTGACAGCGCCCTGCCACAGTCCTCCGAAACTTCCCGATGCCCGCTGATCTGTGTAAAAGCCCATTGTAGGAATATGTTGAACAGCTCGAAAAGCGCGCAGGAAATTGCACACCCCATGGGCAGCACCTTGTCCACGTGGATGGCACCTGCAAACTGCATCCCCAGGAGGGAGAAATCCGCATGGTGTATGGGCAGCAGGCGGAAGGCCAATTTCACATCGCACTTTGCCATTTCCACCCCCGGCCCACTCACCCACACTAGGCGGACTACGTCATCCACAGAGGCATAGAGCACTCTTGAGTCTACTTCCGCGATGAAATCGTTCACAGACTTCCCTTCAGGCCACAAGAGGTGATGTATCATACGAAACTCACCCTGCTCTTTTTTAGGCACCACTCCCAGTGGGGAGATGATCAAGTCCTCCACGGGCCAGTTGACAAACTGGCCCGCTATCCTGCCTTTGTCTACCTCTTTCTTCAGCTTGGCAGCCACCACCTCCGGCAATTCCTTGGCTGATTTCTCTCTAGGGCCCTGATACCCCACCCAAAAGCCCTCCGTGAAACCCCACTGAATCTTCAATGCCGCCTCCCTGTCGGGGTAGCGCGAGAGCCAAGGCCCCATCGCCTCAATCTTAACTGGTGTAGGCGCCCTTCTGCCCAGTCTGTCCCCTCCCTTTCGTGGCCAACCATTGCTCTGAGGGCGTGGCCAAGGTAAAGCATTGGGTAAGTGCATGTCGTCCTCCACACTTGGAGCACTCATGCTTGAACTTGCAGGGTAACGGGAAAGATAACCCCTGTTGTAACTCCAACACGCTCCTGTATTGCTGCCTCCCAGTTTAGAAGGTGGCCCTGCACTCCCTGAACTGGCATTAGGTCCACCCGCCCCACCTTGGGCGGGATGCGGCTGTAAGGACCGGCAAGCCACTGGCTGTATGGGTGGATGCTGATGATTGCGTGGATGACATCCACTGCATCCACAGTTCCTGATCCACTTTACCTCAAGGTTTATCCGGGTTCACGCTAAACTGCGCCCGGAATTCCTCGTCAGTACTCGGCCAGGCAAAACCCCCAAAATGCATCTGGGCTTTCCTAATGATATCCATGTATTTCATGATAGCTATGGCCCTATCCAGATCTTCTCCATATTCACTGGCACCCTAGGCCGTCTCGTAAGCTCCCATTCCTCCTCCTTAGAGCCCTCCTTCGCTTGAATATCCCTGTGCAACAGTTTAGACACGTCCACATATTCGTGCTTCCATATTCTATTCCTAGTCTTATCCGACAAGTGCGAACCCAGAGGCATGGCCAGTCCCATATACAGCAATTTTTTGTGATGCTTGTCAATGTCTTTTTCCCCTTTATCATCAGTCCCCTCCATCTTGTCAGTCTGTACACCCGCTACAGACACTTTCTTGCCCTCCCTGTCCGCCTTAGCACCCCCCTGCTCTGCCCTGTGGTATCACTATAGTGTCCCTCACTGACCCATCTCCCACACCCACCGACGGGCAGGCTTTCTTCCACCTCTCCTATGGCCCACCGTCCCAAGCCACCCACCATGCCCCCTCACCTGTCAATGCCGTCTGTGCCTCTCCAGTCCTTCCTTTGGCACTGTTCGCTTTCTGGTTATCCACCTTCGCCTTGCCCCTCATTGGTTTCGCTACCTGCAAAACACCAAGTCGGCTGTTGCTCTTCCCCCTTTTGTCCTGTCCTCGTCATCTCCCACCTCCCCTTCTTCAAGCTCCTCACTCTCCGTGTCATAATCCAATTCCACTTCAGGCTCCATCTCAACAGGCATCCACAACACCTCTCGCACTGCTCTCTTCACACCTTTGCTCTTCTTCACATTCAACCCACTACCACCTGCCACACACGCTGCCATCGCCCGCTCTTGTGCCGGAGGGAAGGCCGCCGTGGACCCCCCTACTGCTTCAAGCCAGCGTCCCGGCCCGTTTTGCACCCCCCGGGCCACCCAACACTCTGCCGACCTCCGCCGCCTTGGATCCCCCCCCAACCCCAAGGTGTCTGCAACCTGAGCGGGCCCCGGTACCATCGGGCCTCAAAGCCGTCCTGGCAGGCCCTGCCCCTGCCTGAGAACACCCATCATCCCCTACCCACCCCCACTTACTCCTAGCCTCCCTGTCCCTCTCCCCCAGTTCAGCCCACCGCTCATCCTCAGAGGTGGGCGTTGGGGGCCCCACTGCCTCATCTTCCCAAACCACCCCATCTCTGGCTGCATTCAACGCCGCCCACCGCACCTCAGTTTCCTGAATAATCAGGCGCTGCTCCCTGATCTTTTCCGCCACGGACATGCCCACCCAACGGGGAAGGGTGGAGGGGAATGCCCCACTGCCCCCAGCCTATGCTCTAACTCCCTGGGCCCCGCCCCAGAGGAACTGGCCTAGAAACCTCCCTGGCCCTCGCCTGACCTGCATTCCCCAACCCCTTCATGGAGCGCCCCACGGGCCTGTTGCCATTCACACCCCTGTAAGAGGTCAATGGGAGCATCCTCCCATTGCCCCTCCTCGCTGTCCAGATCGGGGTCACCAAGCACCAGCAGGGGCAGCTGGGCATCACTCGCCTCTCTCGCACCGCCCCACACACCTCACAGGGCCCGGGATGCCACCAGGGCCAACCGCCGCAGACGGGGTCCCCGCCTCCCAGCCGAGTCCCAAATACCAACGGGCCCTTGCAGCCCACCCGGCTTTCCCCTGTCACCCGGGGGCCCACTCGTATCTCCCAGATCGTCTCCCGGTCGCGGAGGCAGGCTCCGACGCCGGACTCCCTGCAGTGCTCCCTCCTTCTTGGGCCCGCACCGCCCCCTCCCAGACACACCTCTCGCGGCCGGTGGTGGCTCTTCCATGCATGCCACCACCGCTGCAGCTACGCCGGCAGAAGCTGCGTGCGGGGCCCGAGACAGCCGCACCCAAGCTTCTCCCAGAACACCGGTCCGAAGAAGGTCCTCTCGGCCGGCGCGGCCCAACAGATGCAGGGCCTCCCTCACCTCCTCCGCAGACACGGCTGCCATGACGCGGTCCTCCGGACAACCCGCTCGCTCCTCCACAAACGTAACCGTCGCACCGCCGAAACCGCTGAAACCACCGACCAGTGGCTCCGATGCGATCTTTCCCGGCCTAACTCCCAAACTGCCTTTCCAAACCTAACCCTCCCGATGGTGCCAGAATGCAGGAAGAGGAAGTCGTCTTCCTCCCCTGCATTCTTATACCCCACCCCCAAACCCCACCCCTTGACCCTCAGCCTGGCCCTCCTGCGCAAAAGACCGCGGGGGAAGACTAGTCTGCGACTCTGCTTCCCCCGGGGCCCACCATTACGCAAGGCTAATTAAATCAAATGAGCTACGGAATCGTTTAACTACTAAAGCGATCACGTAACTCAATGTTCCATGCCGCCACTGTTACAGGCACAAGCTTTAGTAACTAGGGCGGGGTCTAGCTGGAAGAATGGAAAGCAACAGCTGGGCCGTGGGGTGAAAGTAAAAAATATTGGTTAGACAGTCACTGTTTAGAACCAGTATAGGCAAGTTGTAATTAGAGCCCGTGTGAGTAAGGAGTATGCAGGAGGTTAAGTCAGTAAAAGCTGCATGGAAGAGGCTTTGGTCGAGAAGCACAAAGAGTTACGCGTTTACCAAGAAGTAGGACCGGGCTCACAAAAAAAAATTTTCTCCAACTAATACAATTTATGTCTGCATGCAGCAGAGGCCGCAGACAGTCGCCTCCGGTATGCTGAAGTGAGCACAGGTCCAAGGCACTCGGGCCCCTATTACCGAAACAGAAGAGAGGGGTGAGCGTACATTATACCCTAAGTTGTTCTTCCCCTCCTCGAGGTGCTTAGTTTATGCTGGCTGGGCTGATATTTGGCTACCTTGGATATCCAAGCTGGCTGATCTAAGGGAAATGCAATGATGAGTCCCATTGCATATACAACAGGAGAAGGTAATATGAGGCATAAGGGTTACACTCCTGTTCGGGCAAAACTACTAATTCAACCAATTCAGTTCTAAGTCCGTTGGGTGTGGCTTGTATAGATGTTCCACAGCATATTCCTTCACGGTTAACTATTACCTGAATAGAGTTATGAGCTGGCCTGCGTAGGTGCCAGCAATCATTGGTGATGGAGGAAACTAGGGCGGGCAAAAAAGGGATAGATGTGATTGGTCACAGTGGCAATTTAGCCAGAGTTTAAAATTGGTGGCACTTAGCGGCAGACCAATCAATGTGGAGTCACGTAGGCTAACGAGTGAGCAGCAGGTAGTAAACGTTACAATGGAAATTAGCTCACTTAAGGAGCCCCGGGGGTTAAGATTGCAATCCGAAGGTTAGCGGCCTGCAGACTATGTCATAAGCACAGAAATTGTGGCGTTTATAAACTATGGATATGGGCAGCCTGCTATGGGATATCCATATTCCCACATGGGAATAAAAGAGGGTAGTGGGTGTTCCATTGCGCCCCATGAATTTCTCTACAAAACCGCAATTATTGTGGGTAGGACATGCATCGGACTGCTCCAGCATTGCGGCCCTGGTGTAAGCCCAGTCACTGCAAAGCCATCATATATCAGATTGTTAGGAGATGGAAAACCGCCTCTGGGCTCAGGTGTCGCGCAGCCGTTCAATAGAGCATTGGTCACTCGGATGATTGAGGTGCCCATTAAGTAGAAAAAGTATGGTGCACTTACAGGAACACTCGGGCTACTGGGTACACGGCAAGATAGTTAGGCTCTTGCCCATCCAGGGTATACAGAGGTACACAAGGGGAAGACACTAAGGGATCGGCAGGCATGTGGAGGGCATCGCAAACAAGCTCAAACTCCCTTAAAGGGCTGGAGCGCGTGTGATGTGCACCACACCAGAGTCTACAGTATATAGGCTTCTGCAGAGCCAAGCATAAATTCTCTTTTCCAGTGGGGCTGGAGAACACCATTGATTAATTGTTTCTTGAAGCGAGATAGGAATTTTGTTTGAGGATGTTTTGACTCATTACAGGAAGGTTAATCTGCCTGCCGCAAAGAACGTGTACCAAGGGAATGCAAAGTATATTAAGGTAAATAAGTCAGTGGGCTATTGCTTGTCAAGGAGAACCTTGTGCGACTGGTGGTTTAGAGCTTAAAATCTCATTAGAACAGGGAGCAATTACCTGTCGTTAGAGCCTCAAGTAACTGTAAAGTATTATTGAGAGCGGTATGATTCCACCTGTCTGGTAGCCGAATGGCCGAAAATGGTGCATTTGGTAGAATTCAATACTTTGATAGAGAGAACCCCAAACCTGGGTGCTATGTTTAAATTCCGAGTCAGCGCTTTATCCAGACCAAGCACTCTGAACTATACTGCATATCAGCATGGATGGCTTGTAATGGCGACACCTTGGAGGCATCTGTCTTATATAACATGACATATACACCGATTTAAACAATGTGATAGATTGTCTAGGCATAATGTGAGTGCATAGTGTAGGGTACAAGGATGCCCTATGATCATAGGATGGGGAAAAGTCCCAGGGCACTCGTCAGGAGGCCACCGCAACTTGCCCCACCAAGTGCCACTGCTGCCAAAATACAGTGCCTGCACAGCTACTAACCATCACATGGCTATGTGGGATGGGTTGGGCCATTCAACACACCCCAAAGCAATAAGTAGGGTTTGGGCGACAGTTAATAACCAGTATGTAATCACATGGGCACAGTTACCCTAGGCCCACCGAAAGTGTCTAGCAAACTGGTGGATGCATAGCTTAAGGCTTGAGATGGACATGACTTTCAGGCATGGCAAATCCAGTTACAGTTCCCGCAAGTTGAAGGTTTTAAGGACATCGCAGCAAGATGTGCTGTTAGAGGTACATTTTTCTCGCACCACTGCGAAGGGTAGTCCAATTGTGTGTGAAGCGTGGTCCAGCTTTCTTGGGTCACTGTTACCCAGATAACCTCACAGGGTAGGCTGTAAGTATGTACGCTTACATGCTTGCTGCAGGAGTATGAAAGGCATCCCACTTCTGCAAACGGATACGTCACCAGAGGCCTCTGGGAAGGCAGTGGTCTGAAGCCTAGTCATCTATATGGGGCGGTGACTGAGTATGTGGGAGTGCCTCAAACAGGGATGTTAAGGGCCCTGCTTTCAATTAGGACATTCATTGCTTCCAAAACAGGTAGGATCTTGAGGCAACACAATGTGTAGAGTTGCGATGACAATTTGTACGTGGTTGGTGGAAACCCCGGCTGCTGAAAAGATTTATGGTAAAGAGAGTTAAGGGGTTGGTATGTCACAGCTACGGATAGCTGAAGGGCTTGGGCAAGTCGGGGACAGCATGTCATAGAGGGATAGCAGTGGGAGTGCCAGTCGACGAGTGGTCAGCTGGGTTTGAAGCGACCACTCGGCAGTTAGCACCTGGGTGCACCATACGGTTAAAAGGCCGCCTGGACTCCCCATGCACCTCTCCCAGAAAGTCATGTGCCTGCAGAGGGAGTGCAGGACGTGATGGGGTCAGCTTGGTTCGAAACTGCCAATCGGCAGGGGGCCCTGGGTGAGCCACAAGGATAAAGGGGCGTGGGGGACTCCCATCAAGAGTCATGTGCCTGCAGAGGGAGTGCAGGGTGGCAATTGGGTCAGCTTGGTTTGAAACATCCAATTGGTGGGGGCCCCCGGGGTGCTGCCTAAGATTATCAGCGTGGGGGCCTGCAGGAGTCAGGTGCCTTCACCATGGGTGGTGCCTGTGGGGATGGCACAAGATGACAGGGTCATCTGTCCAGTGGACCTTAGATAGCAGTAGTCCTTTAGATAGCACAATGTTAATGGGGCATGAGGGCTCCCCCCCCAAAAGTCATGGGCCTGCAGAGGGAAAGTAGGGCAGTGATTGGGTCTGCTTGGTTGGAAATGACCAATCGGTGGGGGGCCCCTGGCTGCGCCACAAGGTTGAAGGGGGCATGGGGGCTCCCTCCCCAAGAGTCACATGCCTGCAGAGGGGGTGCAGGGCAGTGAATGGGTCAGCTTGGTTTGAAAGGACCGATCAGTGGGGGGCCCATGGGTGCGCCACAAGTTTAACAGCTTGTGGGGGTCCCAAGAGTCTAGTGCCTTCGACTCTGGTTGTTTCTGTGGGGATGGGTCAAGATGACCGGGCACATCTAGCCAGCAGTCCTTTAGATACCATGCGGGCTGGGAAAGTACATCATTTATCCAAGGGAGTAAGTTACAGGTTCCTCCTGAATGTAGTTGGGACACTCGAGCTGCAGGTTCTACTAGTCATGGGGGAGCTGTCGGTGGTCTGTAAACCACCTCCAGCGTGGTAGGGTGTCATGAGTTAACATTAAATATCTTCACTTAAGGACAGAAAAGGGCAATTGCCCGAACAAGGTCCTTGGGATGCCTTATGGCTGAGACTCTTGAGCAAGTGCAATTGCCTGAACAAGGTCCTTGGGATGCCTTACGTCTGGAACTCTTGAGATAAGTGCCCGGACAAGGTCCTTGGGATGTCTTACGGCAGGGACTCTTGAGGGCAGACAAATGGTAAGAAATGGTCAGCGCTAGGGGACATGGAACTTGCAGCCCAGGCCTGGCCATGGGGCCATGAACAACAGACAGTCAGAAGCAAGTGGAAGCCTCGAAGCCGTGACCCGCTGCACCAAGTAAGTGGCAGGAGTGGAGCTGTCGCTGCATTTGAAAAATTATTTATGACAATCTTGAAGTACGGTTATTAATATACAATAAGTATAGGATGTACATTGTGTAACCTGTGATGAAAATGCCTTGCGTTATAGTACAATATAAACCAGTAATGAGCATGTTGATGACCTATCCCATCATGACAAAGTGTGTACTAACTTATTGTGTGAATAAACTGCGGCCATTCTAGCACCACAAAAGGTCTTGGTGTACTTAATTAATGGGAAAGAAGGAATGGCGGGAGTGCCTGTGAGTTGCTTGCACAGCTGGGGGTGGGGGGTTATGAAGAGCTGAAATATATGCTGAGAAATTTACAACCACCAACATGGTTTATTACTTTAAGTTGTGCAAAATACCAATGGAACAACTTGTATTAATTTCTAATTGAGGCAAATCGTAACATTCAAGATATTAACACAAAATGTCCTGCAGCATTATGTTCCTTGGATCTTGCTAATGTTTATAGATGTTTCAACTACATATATTTTACACAACCCTTCTACACTTAACCAACAAAAAACAAAATCCCTTTGGAGAGGTGCTTGATTTCTATTGGAGAAAAGAGTATCAAGCAAGAGGTGCACTACATATTCATATGCTTCCATGGATCAAAGATGCACCTACGTTTGGATATGACTGATGAATCCTTTCTAAATGAGATAGATAGATAGATAGATAGATAGATAGATAGATAGATAGATAGATAGATAGATAGATAGATAGATAGATAGATAGATAGATAATCCTTCCTACTCCTGCTCTGGTTGGTAGCATTCTACTTGTTTGCAGACTAAAACACTGTGGAATACTGGACATTCATTTCCTCCACCCTCCATCTTGGCTCCCTGGAGATTTTGGATTTTATAAAGGGTGTACCTGTTACTGGAGAGGAGCTTCAATGCCTCTAATTCCATTCCAAGGTATTCCTCAAAAAGGTATTGTTCTGCAGGATGGGAGGTGCATCGATCAAATTGGTATGCCAAGGGGTAAAAATCTTCTCACTGATAAGTGACCTCCTCTGAAAAGCGGACCCACAACAGTAACTTTCTTTTAAGTACAGGCTAAATAACTGAGGGACTTAAACCGGGAAAGGGATTTTTTAAATCAATTCTAATGAACTGTGGTGAATTATTCAGTAAATTGGGAATGAGCGATTTTACATAAAGCAAGAATGCACATTTTAATGTAATTAAATGTAATTTAGGGTACGGACTAACCAAATATCTTTTTTAACTTGAAAAAGTGATATTGTATGCAGTGAAAAAATGTGCATTTTAACATTTATGAAATGCACTTTATGGTTAGGAATAACCAAATAAAGGGGTTTTTTTGCCTTTTTTTTTTTTTTTAACTTTTTGTATTGTTCTGGCAAATATGGCCACTCGAGTTTCTCTTGCTATCTCTAGTGTAGTAGCTCGTATCATTTGACTTATCAGATTCTTTACTTAGCAGTAGATCATTATTTTTTAATAAAAAGGTCGGTTCATGTTCGTAGTCTCTTTAAAATGGACTGAAAGAAGGGTGACGGGACCTCTTTTTTTCTAGCCCTACTCTGGTGTTTCTGTAGTCCCTTTCAGCCCATGCCAAGCGATAAGTAACGCGTAAAACAGCCGCGAGCGCAGTTCTAGGCACACAGTCCAGTCACTGGGTGGCAGATGCCACTAAGGCCCCAGGAGGACAGGTACGAAGGGACTCTAATTACAACCGTCTTAGCTCAGGGGTAAAGTCAGGGCTATTTCTGCTTGCGTATTATGGAATCTTAGAATATTACATCAAGCATTTTGCACCTGAACAAACGTGAAACATTTTGCTCTGCTTCCTATTTAAAAAGCAACTTGGGTAGTACAAAATGTGTTTGTTCTACTTTATAGACAACTGTCATTAATGGATCTAATTTATTCTGTGGTGCAACAATATCGCTGAAGAAAATTCATTTGTAAGAAATAGGTATTTCATCCGTTTTTTTAATGGTTTTAAATTAATGTTCCTCTGTTTATACCTTGACTAAACCCGAAATCCTTCATTCTCCACTACACTTTCAGCATTAAAAATATATAATTTGCTTCATGTTTTTCACCAGCGCAAACTTTACTAGGCAATACTGCTGTCTCCCCGACGCTTCGATGGCAGCTGTGGCGCTCTCCAGAGCAGGGCCAAACGACCTATTCAGTGGCAGCGATCCCTGAGCACGGAGAGATGCGAGCTGCCTTGAGGCGGCGAATTCTGGGTGGTATGATTCGGTTTACATACCTCACTCTTTGCTCCTCCCCTTCTTCTCCACTCTTGAGGTAGCCCCGTGACGTCCCTCTCAGATAATTATCCGCGCGCGCATCATAGGTACAGTATGCGTGCACGTTGCCTCACCCCCACCAGGTCCCGCCAGATCTTAAGTAAGTTCCGGTGGCACGAAAATAATTTTATTAATAGGTCGCGGAGATCAGTTGTTTTCTAACGTGCGAGTTCTGCGCTGCTTTTTGCCTCCCCATGCCTGCCGAACAGCAGAGGGGCGCCGCGTCCTCGGCCTCATCGGGCGTCTTTCATTGGAACTGATTGATATGTTTTCCCTTCCCATATCACTCATCGGGCAGATTTCCACAGCTGGAATTCACAAACAATCGAGCGGCTCGGAAAAGTCCACGCTTTGCGTGCCTCTTGGCCAAGACGCCCATAGAGTTAGGGGCTGCTGATGGATTTAGCACAGAGCTGGGTATTTTTACAAGTTTGCTTAAATGGCCCACCTGCCCACGACTAACTTTGGAAGAAAGGTCCATTTTTTGAAGCAGGATAAATCTGCAGCGGTGTCTAGGATGCACAGCTGTTAAGGACTTTATTGGATCCTGCGTGCGCCATGTTTGTTTTCCTGATGGGCGTGGGATTTATACCTCGAAACGTGTTATGGCTGCCTTACTTGAGAAAATCCTGTGTAGAGAGTAGAGAAACAGCCAGGATTAGCTAGGCTTCAATATTTGGTATTGTTATTATTTTTGCTATGGGAGGTTTTTTTCTATAGCATGGAACAGGCCCTCAGGGTCGTCAGATGGCTTTGCGGTAAAGTTTACCACATAGAAAATCACAGTTATGAAAGAGTATAGTGCAGTGGTGTAGGAAGAGGACAGTCATGGGCCATGCAAGAGAGCACAATCCTAACCGCACCTACATCAGCTGGTTTGGTAGTAAAACAAGCATAGGCATAGCCAATTTGGGACCTTATAAGTGTTTAGCCAGAGTTATTGGCAATGTTTCTTTAAAAATACCAATAATTAGTAAATAAAACCATTTGCAGCTTTTTCTCTTCTAATAGATAAAGAGCAAGCATTTAGTGACTGTGTTAAACACGTAAGTATTTAAAATACATTTTTACAGAGAGAGAAGGGTTTAGTAAGGGAATAAAAATGGTAGGGGTTTATGAAAACAGCATATATCGCGAACTCAACCCGAAGGTTTTGGAGCGCTTTACATGAGCACTAGTTATGTTACACAAGGACAATTTATTGAGCCTGTGCGTGTCAAAAGGATTCTGGGAAAGGTTGCGTGCAGTGGCCACAAAACCGCTGTCAGCAGATAACTGGACCTGTCACAGTTCAGCATGTTACCATAGCGCCTCGCTGTCAGGCTGCAAGGCGCGGGGAGTAGGTGGTAGAATATGCTATCATATTTATGTAGTGCGCCTTGTGACCCCATAAGCTGCTTCGTAGCACGAGGAGCAGGTCTTCTGCCGAATTCAGAGTGATGGCTCTCTGTCTGCTGTAGTCTGTGGTTCTTTTACAACAGTTTCCTCCGTTGCTCGTACAGCACTCCGATGCCTCATTGGGCATGGTTTGTGCTAAATAAAAGTACACAAAACAATCATTAATATTGGCGCACCTTGTGCCACAATGAAACCAGTGAGGAGTTGGGGCATAGGAGTCCGGGGTGTCACAGAGTGAGCCGACCAAAGGGGCTCGTATCCTGAATAATGACAATGTAACTTCATCCACAGAGTCAAGGAATAAATAGAGTTAGGGCACATCGTGTTGTATTATTTAATTTTTAACATCAGTGTCTGTGTTTAACCATATTATTTCCACTCATGTCTGCTGATTTATACTTCTTCATTAGGTTAAGAAATATATATAATTCTGAATTTGAACAATTATTTGACTGATAGATGCTCCTTCGCGGTTAGGATTTAATAATATAAACAGTTGCATGTAAAAATAAGACAGTTACCTGAGAAGATTGGCATGGCGGTACAAACACGAGCAGATTGGCAGCTATATAGGGACCGCACACCCCTTATTACTGTAACGCTCCGTGGTACCAGTCCTGTCAGCTACTGGTCAGGCAGCTGTGACATGAAGAATCACTGGGAGAATCCCGAACGCTTGTAAGCGCGAAGGCGGGGGGAGGGGCGGAGGCAGGGAGCAAGCAAGAGGAAAGACAGATGGCGCTGAAGGCTGCCGGTTCGCGCGCGCATGCTCGTGTGAACGCAAGCTTGTCGCCAGCCAGCAGCACTTTGAAAACTCACCTACTAAAGTCTCTCCGAACAGCGCATACGCACTGACTCAGCGAGACCTAAAAAAATATAATTGTGTTGCAGTGGGTCCCTCAGGCCCCTCGGCCCCAGTGCTACTACACCTGCTGCACTATTGATAACCAGGCCTCTGGTATAGTGTGGAAGTCAATGACTGTACTCGTGAGAGAGATAACTGACAAAATAGTGTTTGTGGCTACCATTCAGTGACAAGCATGCATCACATTTTCAAGAAGGGGTATATTTAATTTTAGATAATTATGTCTGTTGGGCAATGTTATGTTGTGTTATATGATTTTCTAACGCGCACAGCTACTCCAAGGAGTGTCCCGGCGCGAGCACAGAGAGACTAAGAAGCTCACCAGCACTAGGCAAAGAGATAAGTTTTTAACAGTTTTTTAAAAACCACATGATCTTTGATGTTGCGAAGAGCAAACAGAACGGTGTTCCATGCCTGAGCAGCCATAATGGCCAGGGAACAGCCACCAAGCCTGTGCCGGAAGAAGCGGGGCACTTTCGCCAGAAGAAGAGCAGAGGAGCGTAGCTGTCTCCCTGGGACGTAAAAAGAAAAACGCTTCCGCAGATAAGCTGGCCCAAGACCATGCAGGGCACGATTGGCGATGGCAAGAGATTTGAATTTCACCCGGGCCGCCATGGGTAGCCAGTGAAGAGAGCGAAGATGACCATCTCTAAAAGGAGCTGAGCTGCCGCATTTTGCACCACCTGGAGTTTATTCAGGGAGTATGCCGGGATCCCCACATAAAGAGCATTAACATAATCCAGGTGGGAAAGAATGAGCGCACGGACAGCTGTCCCTTTCGCCGGCCGTGGGAGAAATCTTTTTAAAATTTTGAGGAGACCAAAACAGCTGCCTGAAAGTCTCGTGACTTGGGTGGAGAAAGACAAATTATCCTGAAACCAAACTCCCATATTCTTTGCGGTACTACCGCTAGAAGACGGTGGCGGGAACTCAGACAGCCAGATTGAATCCCTGAACCAGGGGCGAAATTACCATACATGAGGATCTTCGACTTGTCTTCCATACATTTCAATTGGGCATCATGAGATAGGACAGGAAGGAATAGCAGTGGCTCATTGATCTAATCCAAATGGAACAAATATGAATGTTCCTTTTAGTAATTAAATATTCTAGTCTGCCGGTCAGCTCTGGATATGAGAGAATGATCTTCCAGAAGATGCTTTCCTGCCACCGGTGTTTCATGTTTTGCACTCCTCCTATTACCTTCCGTAATTCCCACACAGCAGGATTGCTAGGAGGTCTTCATAGGCCGCGCCTCCCATTGTCCACCACTCTGCAAACGCGCCTCCTGCAGCCCCCCCTCCCGAGGCCAATTTCGGGGCTAGGTCTATGTTTATATTTTAATACATAAGGGGAGGGTGGCCAATTAATTCTTATTCTTTTTTTGAGGGAGGACCGCTGGGCGGCCCCCTCCCCAGGCCAGTTTTGGCCTCGGTGACCCCATCCCCTGGGGCCTGCCCATTTTTTTATTTAAATAAAAAAAGAGATGGGGGCTCCCCTCCCGGGTCATTTTCGGCCCTGGGGATCCCAAACCCCAGGGCTTGGCCAACTCGTTGGGGACCAAGAGGGAGCCTCTAGGCCCCCACGGGTCCTGCCGGTTCCCTGCCTCCTGGGGGAGCCAGCATTGCTTTTGGCCAGAGGGAGCTGCAAACATGCAGCTCACTCTGCCCAAAAGCAATTCTGCTTCGCTTCATGGAGGCGAGAGCATTTTCAATACTCTCGCTTCCTTGAAGCGAAGCAAAATTTGCTATGGCATGGCAGGAGAAGTGTTCCCGCCATGCCATAGCAAACTGCAATGTCCCGGGGGTGGGCGACCAGGGACATTGCTGGAGCTGGACCTGGGAGGTGGCGGTCCACAGGTCCATTTACGGCTCCAGGAGGGGGGCCGCACGCCCCCTATCTTTCAAATAGCCCCATGGAGTTAGTGGTCCTCGGGGTTGCATGGGGCGGCCTAATTATATACTTAGCCCCGGGGAAGTGGCAGTCCCCTTGGCTGTGGGGGGTCTCATGGCCCCCGCATTTCACAAACATAGCCCCAGGGAGGTGGCGGTCTCAGGTGCTGCGTGTGAGGGCAGAAGCCCGCCCCACGCCTAATTATATACTTAGCCCCGTGGAGGTGACGGTCCCCGGGACTGCATTAATTTAGTTAAATATAGCCCTGGGGAGGTGGCAGTCCACAGGGCTTCGGGGGCCTTGTAGCCCCCCACATTGGATGTATGAGCCCCGGGGAGGTGGCAGTCCCTGCATCTCAGTTTTTTCAATACCCCAGGACCTGGCCCACCCAAGGGCTTAAAGGAAACAAAGCGCAGGAGACTGTGCTTCATTTTAAAAAACAAATTGGGCCGGATTTGCTGATCCAACCCGAATCCAGCCAAATTATTTTTTTTTTAATGTATTTTCGGGCCCTGGGGGTCCCTATGGGACCCCCTGAACAGGCCTGGGGGGTCAGGGTTTTTCTACCCTACCCCCTTTTCTTGTTTTTTCAGATTTTTTAACCTTTTTTTTGTGACTCTGTTCAACAGAGTCACAAGACGGCTGCCAGCACTTCCTGGTTTAAAGTGTTGGTAGCCAACCAGATTGCAGGCACAAGATCAGGAGGGTTCGCGGATCCTCCACATCCTCAGTTGTGTATCTGAGAAATATTAAAATTTCTCAGCAACTACTGAACGGATTTAACAAAAAGAGTGCTTTCTGAAACAAGAGCTACCTTTTTGCCAAATTTGGTGTAATTCCCTTCACCAGTTTGGGCTGTAACCATGTCTAAAGTTTCCTACGGAAATTAACACAGAGAAAACATCTTTTGGGACCCCCCTTTTTTCTCAGCCCCGCTTGAAGAATCACCTGCAAATTTCAACTCAGCAGCTGACCTGACCGCCCCATTCGTTTTGAAAATGTTGTGAGATTCATCAAACCATGCCAAAGATATTGGCCAATCAAAAAACCCAAGAAGCTCACCTGTGAAGTACACCAGGACTCGCCCCTCAACCCAACACTGTTCAACTTTTACATGGCACCTCTCGCCTGCATCGTAAGAACCCACAACATCAACATCGTCTCAGCTAATTCTCTCTCTCGCTGACAAGAACACCAGAAACAATTTACCACCTGCAAGACCGACATACAAAACTGGATGCTAGAGAACTGCCTCAAACTCAACACGGATAAAACAGAGGTCCTGATCTTGGAAAATGAGAACTCCCACTGGTACGCCTTCTGATGGACACCCCCGCAGACTGTGCCAGGGATTTTGCCATCATCCTTGACGACAAGCTTGCGATGAACAAATAAGTCAATGCTGAGATATCATCTTATTGCCGCATCTTCAGAATGCTTTGCAAAATCTTCAAATGACTCCCCACACACACCAGGCACATGGTCATCCAAGCCCTCATCACCGGCAGAATTAACTACGGCATGCGCACCATATGTCTGCATCTCCAGCCACCTCACTCAAAGACTCCAAGCCATCCAAAACACCACCGATGTGTGCCCTTTTCATTCTAGACATCATGAGAAGGGCACACATCACGCCCGACCTCGAGTATCTGCACTGGCTACCCATCCAGAAACGCGGCAAATTTAAGATCCTCACCCACGCCTACTAAACTCTCCACAACACAGAACCAGCCTACCTCATTAACCAACTACAACTCTACCAGCCCTCCAGACACCTACACTCCACCTCTCTCTACCTCACACGAATCCCCCGCATCAAAAGAAGCAAGACAGAAGTTTTCCTTCATCTCGTCTAAAAGCTGGAATGAACTCCCTCTTCATATCAGCCCGACCACTCCACTCCTCAGCTTCCGCAAGAAGCTGAAGAACTGACTGGATGTTCAACTGGGGGCACCTTCAGTCCTGCACTCCTGCTCTAGCACCTAGTTACCCTCATAGGTGATAAGCGGCGCTCTATAACTCTCTCTATAACATAACAAGAAGGGCAAACAGAGGAGGGAAAATTTGTGGGTTGGTTAGAGGTTACCAAATTGAAGTTGTATGGGAAATATTGGTGTTGCTTAAGGGCGAAGAATTGATTTCCAAATTAGGTTTCCGCTTAGCACCAATCTATGCTATACGTAGGTCCCCAATATAAGGCATCTATTATCATCCCAGACTGAGGGTTGAGGTGTAAAAAAGTGCTATTTGAGATGGCCACCACTGTTTTTCAGTGGGACGTGCGAGCTTTATTTAGAAAAGTGTCTGGAGTGACATGTTTCCAAGAAGATATCTAAGCCTGCAGCGAGGATGTCGAGGAGCATGAAGGAGTCAACCAGATGTGTTGAAAAGTTTGAGTAAAAGGAAAATGACTGTGAAAAGAGGGTAATGTAGGATGAATATAACGTGGCTGAGATGGATTATTTGGAATGTCATATGTCGAAGTAGTGAGGTGGAAACTTACCTTCCTACATGTAGGAACCCTATCCGTTTTTTTATATGCCGGTCTGTGTATTTGCTGCTTATTTCTTGACCACATTGCTGAAAAAACCTATGTTATTGGACCCCTCTCTAAATAATATGTGTTTTTGGAATATGGACTGTGAGAATACAGGGCCTGATATAGATCTTGGTGGATGGGTTACTCCATCCCGTCCACCGAAATATAAATCCCATAGGATATAGCATGGGTCTCCAACGAGTAGCTCGGGAGCTACTGGTAGCTCGCCAGCACCCTGAAAGTAGCTCTCAGAGTTGAAGACAAGCCAAGACAATCTCAGAGAGTCTATGCATATTAAAGAAGGCAGCACCGCTCATCTCAAAACACTTAGAGTGAAAGCCAACCAAACCAATAGCAGATCCTTTTAATAACACTCAAACACAAACTGAGTTGGGTTACGGATCTGCCACATGACCGTCTGTATCCACTCTAACTCTAAATCACAAGGAGATTGGCCATGTTATACGCCCTGCTCTTTCAGTCCCAGCACATATGTGAACAATGCAAAGAATGACAGTAGTAATCAGTGCTAACCCACCAAAGTGTGGGACTGTGGTGGGACTGTAGGAGCCGGAGAGAAAATTTGTTAGGAGCCTGATCAACCCAAGAGCTGAGAGGAGCAGTGTATGGATCCAAAGCAAATAAAAAATAATAGTCTCATCTGCATTTATTTATGTGTCGTCTGTCTGACATGGTGTGGCTCCCTAATAAACAGCGTTGTTTCCTGGAAGATATGTCTCTAGAGTCAAGGACCGTCAAATGTGTATGCTGGCCTGCATCATAAGGGTTTTATCTTTGGTGCAGTTGTTTCCGTTCATGGCATTATAGTTCCCATGCTGTAATAATGGTCATCCTTGATATTACGGGTATTTTTTAGTGTAGTTTTTCGATACCGGCTGCCATCATTGACATATTGACTGGCCTACTTTTAGCAACCCCTGACAAAATGATGACTGTTTCTTGCATAAAAATGGCCATAACTGATATACGTTGGGCACCTGGATGTTATGGCGCCCAGCCTTGGTATGTTGGCCCTGGTGGGCATTATTTGCATCACAAAAGCATACTTGGTGCAATGGTGAAAATCCATTACCTATGATTGTAATACCTGGGCACTTTAAGCAGAATCTGTCTATGTGAGGCATTTTTACATGATAGTACTGATATTTGTGGATTGTGTGCTTTCTAAAATTGAAAACTGATATTTTATTGGCAGAGTTTTTTTTGAAAAGATTTTTATTCTGGAAACTGAGTTTGTTTGCCCAAAATGGAAAGTGATATTTGATAGAAAAAAATATGTGTATTTTCAATAACTAATATGCTGACGAAGACAAAATATTTAAAGTTGATAGCCGAATGCTAATTCAAGCTGAGTTGGGGGGGGACTTACTGCTCTAGTTCTGTCCTCTGTGCCGTAGAGCATTTGATAATTAGAATGTAACTTCATTAGTGAGGGGGTGGCATTTAATAGTGAGAAATGCTTTCCTGCTATTTCTGCTGGTAACATTATCTTGAATGCTTGGGTGATTACTACTGACAATCCTGCTTAGAGTGGTCATAGTGTAATGTTAACACATGTTGCCACTACTTTACCGTGATAACATAAGCTAGTAGCTCAGCAGGACTTTCCTCGAGCAGAAGTAGCTCTCAACGCAGAAAATGTTGGAGACCCCTGGGATATAGTGTGTGATAGGGGAGAGAGATGAAGAAGAGCTCAATGCATTTGATACAAATGACCACTGCATTGTGACCCAAGTTACCAGCACAAGTTGGCTGCAATGAATGCTTCTTCAGGTACTAAATTGGCACAAAGAGATGGTGGTGTGTGCTTCAGACCACTGTGAAGAGCAGATGGCAATTATTCAGTGGTGAGTAAGAACCCTTGCATCATGGCGTGGTATAAAGAATTTCTGGGAGTATTGTGGGCCTCAAAAAATTACATTATGTACAAAGCACAAACCACTTGTAGAAATGTTTACAAGAAAGTGCCCTGTAGAATATTTCCAAATGGCAGTAAAAATTATTACAAGACTTTGTATACATATTCTTGTTCCCCTTGATGGTAATCAACTCTGTTCTCTCCAAGTTAACTTGAGTTTGTTGGTCTCCATCCAATTACAGACTATGAAAATGTATTGCCCAAAGCTATCAACAGCCACACACATCCCAGCACAGCAATATCTGAGTATCATTGCTCTGCATTGGTAAATGGAAGCCCCGGGTTAGCTGAGAAGAGGTTGAGACTTCACATAGACATTAAACTGGCACCGGGACTCACCCTTGCAGTACCCTTTAAGCACGATTTGGAGGTGTACTGCGGAATGGTCACTGTTGTCATCAAATCAGCGTAAGGTACTGTCAAACAATCTAGCACTGAAGTACCCAAGCCAGTGTCCTGGATTTGATTTACAGGCTGGTGTTGTTGATGTTGTCAATGACTGTTAACAAGGCTAAAGGGGCTATGGGACTGACAGAGCCGATACTAAATGTCAATTTCAGGCCGTCAATCCCTGGCAAAAGCATAATTGTCTTTGTTAAATTTCCAGTACTCCACTAGACACAAAGGTGCCGATTCAAAGGGGGAAAGGTAAAATTGTAGCCATACTGTGACGATTTTTCCCTAATCATACACATTTACAGTAGCATAACTAGGAAGTGCTGTACCAGTCACAGTATTCCCGGAGTACTAGTGAAACGTCGTATCACGTTTTTGACATTGCAGTTTATTCAACATGGAATTGTGTGCAAAGCACAATTACACATTGGGGGAAGGCAGGCCTGATGTGCAATTGCACAGTTTTTCCACACAGGGAATGTGTCCCCGTGGAAAAGCTTCTTAACCTAAAATTCACATATTCTGGTAAATACTGAGCATTTTCCCTCTGTAAATATCAGCATGTTTGATCCATCACAAAACTCACAATTGCTATATGTACAGTAACAGGTGTTATAGCACATATTTCAATTAACCAGGCCACTCGTAATGCGAGCCTTACTCTTACTCCAGAAGAAAAATCAGTATTAAGGTCCAAATTGATCCAGTGCATGAAAGTATTGTAGGAATTAGATACACACTCTATTGCCATATGACAGAGTAATTTGCAGTGACAGAAGATAGTGCAGTCAGATCCTCCTTGGCGCAGTTGATTGAATAGGCCATCAAGGGTGTCAAGCAGTGGGCTCAGAGGAAGGCAATGAAATATCAAAAGAGATCCCTGCATGGCCTGGTCTCACCCAAAGGACAGCCACCATTGGCCTAATGATTCCATCAAGAAAGAGAAACCTGGACCAATGGTGTGGCCAATAAACGTGAAACCGGCCTTATTGTACATAAGCACTAACCTTGTACTCTGGATCCAGTGGGAGCAATATGACGTTCCTTTTATCAACACATCCATCACTGACCACATACCATAAAAATATGAAGGCCAGAAGTAGGAAGGGGGATGAGAGAGAGAACAGAGACACCAGATACCACTACTATGATTCGTTACTCTACTGGGTACTGACGTCCGCAGGTCGCAAGGAAATAGGAGATATATTAGGGCCAGATGTACGACCCTACCAATTTGCGAGTTGCAAATAGCGTCATTTTGCGACTCGTAATTTGCGACTCACATATAGAAATGTACAACAGTGTCTCAGACACTGTTTGCGATTCTTAATGGGGTCGCAAATTGCCTGCCTCATTAATATTCATGAGGCAGGTGCAATTTGCCACCCCATTAGGAATGGCTGGCACTACCAGGGATGGTGGCCTGCTGGGGTCAGTAGACCACCATGTCTGTGACTGCTTTTGAAATAAAGCATTTAAAACAAAAATGCAGTCCGTTTTCTTTAAAGTAAAACGGGGTTCATTTAAAATAAGAAAAATGAAACATTACTGTTTCATCTTCTAAGAGTAGGCAGTGGTCAATAGGACCACGGCCTGCTCTTAAAAAATATTCTGCATGCCAGTCACAAAGGGGAAGGGGCCCGTTTGCGAGTGGCTTACCACCTAGTTAAAGTAGGCGGTATGCTGCAAGTGTTTTGCGACTGCAATTGCGTTTGTAAAACAATGGTACATACCATTGGGACTCGCTAGTTGGAAGGGACGCCCCTTCCTACTAGTTGCAAACTCTATTTTGCAAGTTGGTAATAGGTTACTACTTGCAAAATAGGGTTTTTACATGGGCCAGACCTATTTTGGGGTCTCAAACAGGCCAATTTCCCGTTTGCGATAAAAAAAAACGGTTGTACATTTGTTCCTTAGTAATCTGATATACAATTTTTTATCTATTCATAACATAGATACAGATAAGGTGTATCCTTTCACTATGTGATCAACTCTGTGTGTGCTGTTATGAAATTTGCTATTCCTGAAACTGAACCATAGCATAAGATGAGTACCTTTATATTTGTTCATTAACTTTTCTTTCCTATCAGTAAGATAACTATTTCAAGCTTTTACTAATGTGCTCTCTGATGAAGATAAGCTTACTTCCTATTTGACTCTTGTGTCACTTACAGATATATACATATTATGCGTAACCATGATCTTGGCATGATACTTTTTCCTGTTCCTTCACACATCAAACCCCAGTTTAAATGCAGCAATTCCTAAAGTTCTTAACATCACTCAAAGTCAAATGTTCAAAATAGTTCAAGTTTGTTCAACACAACTCGATTTTTAGACTACTTTTCTGTATTCACAAAATATTCTCCAACAAACTCTCAAGGAATTAAGTGTTCTTTGCAAACTAAAGTTTGAATCCAAGTAACAAAGTCCCGCCTTCAGTAACATTGTAGCACAATTGCTTGGCAAGGATGCTGTGAAACACAAAGAGAGTATACCTGATGATTGAAAATGACTGCCAGCGTCTCGATACAACATGATAGATCAAGGACTACTGGGAATTGTAGTTCATTATCAGGGTTACCCAGCATAGTGTGCTATTTGCATACACAAAGCCTCTCAACCAGTCTGTGCACACTGCCATCCTTCATTTCTTTGAAATGGCTTCTGTGTGAGCGTGTTTAGAGTACTACTCCATGGCACATCCGTACAGGCAGAGGGGACACGCCCCCCCCCCACCTTTTCCCCGAAACAAGAAAGAAGTGTGTCTGGAAGGCTGAGTAAAGGTCAGCCTGACAGACACTCTTCCTGTTCAGGTCAGGGAACCAGGAGCTGTACATGCGCTAAAGGCGCAGGACCCTGGCTGCCTGAGCTGAACTTTGTCAGGCTGAGGATGTCACTGCCCTCTGGGCATAACCTCCTCAGCATGACAAAAGTGCTTTGAGGCCCTCTCCCTCGTGATAAGGAGGAGCGTCACTGATTGCCTCGGACTTGGATGCTTCAGTTTTAAGCTTGAAGTGCTCAGGGCCGAGTGTCAATCAGTGACACCTCGCCACAGACTGAGGAGGAGTCAGCAGTCTCACAGACCCCATCCCACTCTGTGACAAGTAAAGGACTGCTGCCTCTTCTCACTGCTTGACCTAAGGTCAGTCATTGAGAGGAGGCAGCAGTGTCAATGCTATGGGGGATAGGGTGTGGTGGGTAGCAAGCCAGCCTGTGTCAAGAGCAGAAATTCTGGGTCACGACTGGTAGGGCAGTATTTAAGCATCATCCAGGCTTTAGGAAGTTGCTTAGCAACTTTTATGTTGTATTGGCTCTCAGCTTATCACTAGTTCATTCACAGTTTCCTGTCCCTCACCTTTGCTATTTTTCCCCTTTATGGTTCATCGGTATTCAAACTTATTTGCCTGTTACTCTCTGGATTCCGTTTTGGCTTTGGCGTATTACGGTGACAAGCAAACTAAAGCAATACATCCAGTAGCATTGTACTTATGAACATGACCCCCTCAGAATGCTACTGTAGAATTTATAATAAATGGCCTCTGGTCTTCAAAGAAGCCTTTGCAAAATGGGACCTTACTAAGAGGGAGCAATGCACACCATATTGGTTTAGATGGATCATAAGAATTTAATTTATTTTAGATTAATGAAATACATCAATGCCTGTCAAACAAGTTGGTCTCTATTTCTTTCTTATTACCAATGTCAGATTATTTACAGACCAGGGAACATGCATGGGATGTCAAATTTCTTGTTATGGAGGAATTCCAATAGTGGAAATAGAGGAATTACCACCACCTTCTAATCTCCTTTCCTCAGTCACGAACAAGTGTGAATGAAGTGCATCGTCATTTAAAAAGTCGCTACGCTTTCTGCCATGTTTTCACCCTTTAGCTCTTTCACCCTTTCACTCTTCTTAGCACTCTCCTTCTGCTTCTGCTCTGTTTTTCACCCTTTAGCTCTTTCACCCTTTCACTCTTCTTAGCACTCTTCTTCTGCTTTCTGCTCCGTTTTTCACCCTTTAGCTCTTTCACCCTTTCACTCTTCATAGCTTTTTATTTTCTTTTTCACTCTTTTTACTCCTTACTTTTTTCCCCTTCTCCATTGTTTGCTTTCTCTTGTTTTTTCCTGCTGCTGCTGCCCCGTGGCCCCTCCCCACCAGCGCGACCATCCCAAGCCAATTCGCCTCCCCCTCCCACCTCCCAGCTGTCCAGCCCTCCCCGACCCCTACTTAGTGGCGGTAGCTGTGCGGCCGCGCCGCTGGCATGCCGAAGGCAAGCCCGTCTGCGCCTGTCGGCAACCCGACCGCGACCAGCGCCAGGAACCCTGGACCTCCGCACCGCCAACACTACAACCCAGCGGTACTCCACGCACTCAACTCAGGCCACAACAACAACTGCTAGCTAGCGTCACCCGCCGACACCCAAGGACCCTTCAGCTGTCAACGCTGTCAGCACACCTGCAGCACCGCCAGGAACAAGGACCCAGCACAACCCGCCCGCAAGAACACAACCGAACTGAAGACCCTGCAATGCATCCTCCTCAACATCCGATCACTCCACAAACACGCCACCGAAAGCTGGGACCTCCTCGACAGCACCACCCCGGACATAGCATTCTTCACCAAAAACCTAGACCAACACCACCTCGGGACCGGATTTTGCCATCCCCCAAAGATACAAGATCTCCCGGAAGGACCGCCCCACCTGCCCGGGAGGAGGAATCACCATTGTCCACAAATCCACCCTCAGCCTGAGCACACTCCCCAACGAGCTCACAGACCTGATGGAATACCTACACTTCAAGATACAGGCCAGCCCTACCACCACCCTCCGAGGAACTCTCATCTACTGACCCCCCGGACCCCGTGGACCTTTCACCAACTCTATCACGGACATCATCTCCCCGCAAGCCATCGCTTCCACCAACTACACCCTGCTGGGAGACCTCAACTTCCACCTAGACAACCAACTAGACCCCAACACCGTATCCCTCCTGGACAACCTCCACAACATTGGACTCTGCCAGATCATGACCGAACCCACGCACTCAGCAGGACACACCCTCGACCCCCTCTTCACATCAGGAAACTCCATCACTTTCAGCCACACCACCGAACTCCCGTGGACAGACTATCGATGCATCCACTTCACCTTTAGAACACCCACCATCCACAGACCCCAGCACCTACTCCCACAAAGAAACTGGACCAAAATCACTGACGACCAGCTCACCTCCTCACTCGGCAACTTGACCCCAACCACCGTGGAAGACGACGACCCCAACACCACAGCCCGAACTCTGCACAGTTGGATCTCCAACAGCGCCAACACCCTAGCCCCCCTCAAGTAGAACAACACACACGCCAAGAAAGCCAGATGGTTTACCACCAAACTTCGAGAGTCCAGACGCACTTGCCGCTGCCTCAAAAAGGCCTGCAGGGACTCCAAATCCACTGAAGCCCACAACAACTTCAGAACTGCCACCATCGCCCACCACCAACTCATCAGAAATACGAGAAAAACAGCGATCGAAGACAGAACCTCCACACACGCAAAGAACTCTTCAGCATCATCAAGGAGTTCGCCCAACCCACCAGCAAGTCTACTGACATTCCTCCCTCACAAGACCTCTGCAACAAACTCAGCGCCTTCTTCCACCACAAAATCAAGAACTTCTACGACAACTTCGATGAAGACAACCAACACACTGAACCCTCACCAGCCACCCCCGACTCCTTGAAACCAACGATTGGCAGCTGGACAGCCCTCACCACCAAAGACACACTGAAGACGATGAAGTCAATCCACTCCGGGGCCCTCACGGACCCCTGCCCCCACCACATCTTCAACAGAGCCGCCGACACCATCGCACCTATGCTTCACCACACCATCATCTGCTCCCTGGCGACCATGTCCTTCCCCGATGACTGGAAACACCCTGAGGTCAACCCACTCCTGAAGAAGTCCTTGGCGGACCCCATTGACCTAAAAAAACTACAGAACCATCTCCCTGCCCCCGTTCCCAGTGTAAGTCATTGAGAAAGCCATCAACAGCTAACTCGCCACCTTTGTCGAAGAGCACAACATCCTCGACTCCTCTCAATTCGGCTTCAGAAAAAACCACAGCACAGGAACCGCCCTCCTTGCCACAACAGATGACATCCGCTCCCTACTGGACAAAGGGAAGTAGCCCTCATCCTCCTCGACCTCTCAGCAGCCTTCAACACAGTCACCGACCGGACCCTAACACGCAGACACCACAATGCAGGGATCCGGGACAAGGCCCTCGACTGGATCCACTCTTTCCTCTCCGGCAGAACGCAGCGGGTCAGACTCCCTCCTTTCCTCTCGGATCCTACACCAACCACCTGCGGAGTCCCCCAGGGGTCCTTCCTCAACCCCACGCTCTTCAACGTCTACATGGCTCCACCCGCCCCCATCGTCAGAACCCACGGACTCAACATTGTTTCATACGCAGACGACACCTAACTCATCCTCTCCCTATCTAACGATCCCAACGCAGCCAAACACAACTTTCAAGAAGGCATGGAAGCTGTCACCAAATGGATGAAAAGCAGCTGCCTACAACTCAACACCGACAAAACAGAAGTACTCATCATGGACCCACACCCCGACCCCTGTAACGACACTTGGTGGCCCCCCGCCCTCGGAAACCCACCCACCTCCACGGACCACGCACGCAACCTTCCAATCACTCTGGACTCTGAGCTCAAAATGGACCGCCAGATCAACTCCAATGCATCCTCCTGCTTCCACACCCTCCGCCTCCTACGCAAGACCTTCAAATGGATCCCCCTCAAGCACAGAAAGACCGCCACTCACGCCCTTGTCACCAGTAGACTCAACTACGGCAACGCCGGAATAAACAAAAACCTCACCCGAAAGCTACAAAACATCCAGAACACCGCCTAGAGACTGGTCCTCAACCTGCCAAGACACTGCCATATCTCCCAGTACCTGCGCATACTCCACTGGCTCCCCGTCGAGACTAGAAACACCTTCAAGATCCTCCCTCACGCACACAAAGCCCTCCACAACACCGGGCCAGCATGCCTGAACAGCTGACTCAAATTCCACACACCCCAAAGGACCCTACGATCAGCCCAGCTCTCCTACGCCGTGGTTCCAAGTGCCAGAAAGACCAGATCAGGAGGCCTCTCCTTCTCCTTCCGCGCGGCCAGAGCATGAAACGCCCTACCACTCCACCTCAGACAGAAAACATCACTCCCCATTTCACGAGAAACCTCAAGACTTGGCTCTTCGACAGACCCCCTACTTGATGGACTGGAACCTGTACCTCCCCTTCTCCCCAGCGCCTTGAGACCCTTACAGGTGAGTAGTCGCGCTTAACAAACATGTGATTGATTGATTGACAACAGCTCAATAGGAGATACATGTGTAATTGTGGACTCAAGAAGAACCTTAGAAAAAAAAAGAAGCAGAAAGCACTTGTATACTGAGGTGAATCCCTCTGACTTCTACAAGAAGAATTAGAAAGACAAGTCATGAAATGGTGTCATGATCTGCCAGTGGCAGGCTATCCTGAAATAAGAAAGATTGAAGAATTAACAAATTACACTTTTGGTGGTCCAGCATGACAAAAACAATTTAAGGTTATGTTAAGCAGTATTCAGTGTGTGTCCATGCTATAAGCACAATCGTGAAAGCAGCTGGGCTGCCTCAAACTCTACCTAACCCCAAACAGCCTTGGTCCATGATTCCCATGGATTTTATAGTAGTCTCCAGGATAGAACATAATCCTGGTAGTAGTGGATCACTTTACTAATGTGAGTCACTTGGCTCCTTTAAAGAGACAACCATTGGCCATTGTATTGGCTTGTATTTTTAGGTCTCGCCTACGCAGCGCGCATGCGCTACGTAGGAGAAAGACCTTTAGCCATCGATGTGCCTTTTCAGCCAAAAACGTGCACACATTGCATTGCTTTTAATGGCAACGCGTGAACGTCTGGCGATTCCCTTGCGGGAGCGAGCTTTGACACCATATGTTTGTAATTAACTTGCAAACATATGGTGCCCCTGCTCGTTCCCGGAAGCGAAACAGGTGCAGGCCCCCTCTTGTTTTCCCTCACCCTGCTGCCTCCTTCTTTAGCGTGAGTCGCGCGCTCGTGTTGGTTTTCTTTGCTTTTTTTCTTTTCTTTAAGAGCGCGCGCCTTGCGTGCTGTATATAATTGAATCTTCCTTATTACTTTAAATGCGTAGAGCGCGTTGCACAGCAGGGGCTTGGAAACAACACACCCATAAACTGGAAAGCAACGGACGGACGTCACTGACACAGAAACTACATACTTCCAAGGACTGCCATAGATTGGTTTGTAAGCGCCTGCGCACAGTGCGTTGCACAGCAGGGCCTTCGGTCACTTGATCTGGAATGCCACGAATGTGCGTCACTGACACGCACTGCGATGATTGCGGCTCTAGAATGCCGCAATACGTAAAAAGAAAAATACTTTCACGCTGGGGCACACCCAGCAAAATACTCCTAAGACCAATCGCTTCCTTTATTTTCCTGTGATGTTTGTTACTGCTACATGAGCTGCACGTAACAAACCACGGCCGCCACCACGATATACCCAGATAACCTGCATTTCACTGCCTTACGAACATCTCCAGCTGTTGCACCGTATCCAGGGTATGCTCAATTGTTGCCAATTTCTGTAGTAATCATGCCAGTGGGATGTAAAGGTAAGTTCCTTATTAGCAGCCCCAGTCATGTGGTACCGACTAAAACGTGCTTCTGTGTGTGTTTATATTAGGCCTGGGCTAAATTTCCGTTCCGCTCTCGGAAATTGCGATAATTTGACATTTTCGCGTTCCGCGGAGAGCGCGAAAATGTCAAAATTTCCGCATTTCCGCAGCTTAGCGATAATTTGTTTCTTGCTCGTGCTGTAAAATAATACATTCTCGCGCGCGCACGATCGCCTTACCTGAATCCCCGCGTTCGCCGACAAGTTTTCCCGATCCGGTCACGTTCTCCACGAGATGTTGGATTGTTGGTAGCCATTTGCGCTGTCTCACGACAGTTCGCGCCCGCAGTAATGTCATTGGTCGCGCGATCACGTCTTTCTTCTCGCGATCATGCACCGCGAGAAGAGTGAAAACAAGATGGCTGCGCCCGCGAGCAACCGCATGGGTAAGTTGGCGAGCCGCGACCATGCAGAAAATACCGTGAACGGGCGGGAAAACAACTTCTGCATCTTCGCGATATTTCCGCGTGTTTGCGGAGATTTGTAACATTTTCGCGATAATTTGCGAAAGTCACTTTCGCAAATTCCGCCCACCCCTAGTTTATATGCTAGTCTTGCACGTAGAACATTGGGAAATGGGCTGAATGGTATTATCAAAATCAGATAGGACATTCGAAGCTGCGCCCTTACCGTCACTGTGTTGTGCCCATGATTATTTATACTGACACTTATAACAATGTCCATGGAATTACAAATCCACGTAAGCAGCGGTCTTGAAAAAGAACCAGATTGACTGAAGATGACACACGTCACGTGCCGCGAGGCCACTTAGCTATAATAGTGTGTGCTGTGTGATACTAAACATTATTTTATTAGTGGTTAGGAGCTATTGTGCTGCTGTCGGATTGTCGCTGCAATTATGTCTGCTGGGTGGAATATGACTAATTTGCTTACCATAATTGTAACAGTTTGTTTTTGTTTAGCAGTTAACGTGGCAGTGTTTGGATTTTTAAGTGCTGGAAATAGCAGGTCATATTAAATGAAAGAGTTTTTTTTTTACCTACCTAGAATCGGCTATATTAAAATCGAAGTTTGGTAAATATATTGAACAGTTTTAAAATTACAAATATCAGTGAGCTGAACATAAAGTTGCACACTTTTTATCGGCTCTCTTTCAGTGCACGCGCCGTTTTAGCAATCTAGATGCAGTAACCAACGAGAACACACGCACACTTTACAAGGGGGCAGCAGTTCAGAAGGGTGTTGCCAACTGAATCTTACCTGTGAGTGGCCGCAGGCGTTTCTGCTAATTGTAGCGCCTCTTGAATGTGAAGGATATTTGAGGCGCTGGAGTATCAGTAACGAAATGAAATGAAAAGAGGAATTTAATAAAGCGCACTGCGGCCAAAGCGGCTTCCTGGCGCTGGGGGCTCAAACACGCTCACAGGGAAAACCCAAAAGGACTAGCCGGGAAAAGCCTGGGAAAAAAGACAAGTTTTAAGGGCCTTGCGGAAGTGACGGTAGATGGGGATGGAGCGGATAGCAAGAGGAAGGCTATTCCAAAGCCGAGGGGCCAGAACCGAGAAGCGAGTGCCCCCGGAGCGGGGAATGTGAAGCAGAGACAATGATGAGGAACGAAGAGTGCGAGCAGGGGCATGGGAGGTGATAAGGGAGTTAATGAACAGTGGGGCAGAACGATGGTGGGCCAGGAAGACCAGGCAAGCAAGTTTAAAAGAAGATCTGAAATGTACTGGGAGCCAGTGGAGAGACCTAAGGGCAGGAGTGATGTGAGAGCATTTGGGTAAGTGAAGAATAAGTCGGGCCGCCTGATTTTGGATGGCCTGAAGACGGCGGGCTTCATAGGCCGGGATGCCAACATACAGGCCATTCCCATAGTCAAGGCGGTAGATGATTAAAGCGATGACTATAGTTTTGAGAGCATCAGCCGAAAAAAAACGAGAGAGCTTGCGAATGATACGAAGGGAAAGGAAACATGAAGAAACAACAGAACTAATTTGTGAGTGCATAGACAGGTCTTGGCTGATCTTGATGCCCAAAGTCCGGACAGAAGAGACGGGTACCGGGGGAGGACCAAAAGAAAGAGGCCAATGAACAGGGGACCAAGGGTTGGAAGGACCACCGGTGAGGACAAGCTCCGTTTTATCCGGATTGAGCTTCAAATGATTGGAGCTCATCCACTGCGAAATAAAAACTAGAGTAGAGCAAAATTTGGGAAGGGAAAGAGAAGGGGATGAGAGATCGAAAACAAGCTGGAGGTCATCAGCGTAGTTATACACAGAAACCCCCAGCACGAGAAGAGAAGAGACAAGAGGGCGGATATAAAGATTGAAAAGAAGAGGGGAAAGAGAAGAGCCCTGCGGCACCCCACAGGTGACTGAACGAGGGGGAGCGGAAAATCCGGAAAGATGAACCGCTTGCATCCTGCCTAAGAGGAAGGACGCGATCCAAGAAAGGGCAGCTCCCTGAATGCCCACTGCGCTGACACGGTCGAGAAGAATGGCATGATCGACCGTGTCAAACGCAGCGGACAGGTCGAGGAGAACCAGGGCCTGGGGGAGACTGCTATCAGCTTTCCCCTTAAGTTCATCCATGACTGCCAACACCACGCCCTCTGTAGAGTGGCCAGGGCGGAAACCCGCCTGGTGGGAGGCCAAAAGACGATTCTCCTCGAGATAGGTGGATAAGCAAGTAGTGACGTAGCTTTCAAGGATCTTCCCAAGATAGGGAAGCAGAGAAATAGGCCTGAAATTAGATAACAAAGAGGGGTCAAGACTAGGTTTTTTAAGAATAGGAAGAATGATAGCAGATTTGAATGAGGAGGGGGCAGTAGCCAAAGTAAGAGAAGCATTAAGAAGAGCAAGAGGGGGAGCAGGGCAACTAGAAAAAAAGAGTTCTAAGGATGCAAGCAGGAGCGCAGTCCGCAGGAGAGCCGGACTTAACTTTGGCAAGCAGATCCAAAAAAAGCTGAGAGGAAATGGGCTGAAAGTAATTAAAAGAAGAAGAGGGTGAAAAAGAAGAGGCAGAGAATTCAGGTTGGGGCGCAGGAGGAATGTTGGCCTTAATAGTAAGGATCTTATCAATAAAGTAATCATTGAGTGAAGAACATAAAGATTGGGAAGGAACCAAAGATGTGCAAGTGCGGTCAGAAGTGGCAAGACTATGAACTAAGGAAAAAATTTCACGCGATTTGTTGGCAGAGAAGGTAACTCTCTCAGTGAAGTATTTGGTCTTGGCCGCTAAAATAGCACTTTTGTATTCGTTCAAGAGGGTTTTATATTTGAGCCGGAGAGTGGGACAGCAGTTCCGTCTCCACTGACGTTCAGAGCGCCTGAGACCCAGTTTAAGAGTTTTTAGTTCACAAGTAAACCATTTGTGGGCATCGTAAGGTCGAACACGCTTAACCCTCTTGAGGGGGGCGGCCTGATCACAAGAGGAGGAGAGCCAAACAGTAATGGCGTCAGCCTGATCTTCCAAGGGCAAGTTAGTGAGGTCAGGAGCGGATAGAGCCAGAGAAGATGAGAGAGAATTAAGATCAATCTGGTTCCAGCTGCGTGCCAAGATGGTCTTAGAAGGAGGAGCTTTCTCAGCAGAGCCCAGATGGATGGAGAAAGAGATCATAGAGTGATCCGACCAGACACAGGGAAGAATGGAAATTGATGAGATGTTGCAACATGAAGACCAGATTTGATCCAGAGTATGACCCTGTGTGTGAGTGGGGGCCAAAACATTTCGGCTTGTTAGAGCTTGTGGCTCTTTTCGAGGCCATTGAGTTTACCGTATGGCTTCACACTTCTGTGTCAAGCAGAGCGGGCCGCCCTGGCTCTCTGCAGAGCCCTCCCCCCACCCCCTTGCTCTCTTCGACAGGTTTGCTTTGCCACACCAGTGCTTTCACAGCAGAGGTGGAAAGGGGGCGTGGTGTCTGCTCTGGGGCTTTGGCTTTTCGAACCTAGGCCACAGCTCTGCTGCTGGCAGCTGGCTTGCATCTGACCGAATTCACTTGAAACTGTGGTGGAAAGCATTTCAGGCCCAGCAATTATACAGCAAAGGGGTTAAACAAGCAAACTCTGGAGTCAATAGAATCCACATGCATGGCGAGCAAACCCCAAGTTCGGAGATTCATTACTTTGCTTCATAAAACCGTGAGCCTTCGGTCCCCGCGAGGCTAGGTCAGGCGTCCGTGGGAGGGACACCTGCACAGCTTGCCCCAGGAGAGGTGTTGTGACAAGGCCGGGCATTTATGCAGTTGTGCAGGTATTCATGTTTTTAGATAGATTCACATGTTACTCTGAGGTTAGTCTGAATATTAGTGGTTCTTTTTATAGCGCCGCATTCCACATTGAGCTCATCTCAGAGCGCTGCAGGTGCATGCTTACATTGCAAGTTTACAGTCTTAGGGCTATTGCCATCAGATGAACCACGAGATTATGCAAGGAATAATGGTGTACTCTCAAATGTTCTTTATGTTAACTGTGGTGGGAAGGTCCCTCGCACAGGGTCACTGCTTTTAAATTATATATAATATGACATGCAAAATAATTAATGTTCAGGATCTATTCATTGAAATTCTTTTATTTAATTTTGTCGCATTAAATGTGATAGACATATAAATGAATCTGGATGACCTCACGCACCTTAGAATATGTAATCTGTTTGGTTATATTCAATATCACATAGTGCAAATTAATGTGCCTAAAGTCATATACTTGAATAGAATGTACTTAGGTTGCCAAGCTTTGGAAAAGCGAACATGAATTGTGTAAGTCAAACAATTTACTGTTCCTTTCAGATGTATTATGCTAGTGATGGCTCTCCTTGTCTGTGTTTTACCTAGAGGCCCTGGTTGTGAGTGTGCCCCTCTGTACTTGCTCTTCCATTTCAAACCCCTACTCCCACCACCAACCATCCTTGGTGCCCAATTGACATAAACCAGAGAGAAAGAAGATTGACGTCCATCTTTACTGAGCCATGTCTAGCCTAAAAATGTTTCAGGTTCAGATCATACATTTGTTGGCTCTGGCTAAACACTTATAAGGTCCCAAAGGCGAGATCTATTGGCTATGCCAATGCTTGTTATACAATGTGTTCACTCTTCATGGATTACCAGATATTATTATCACAGAAATAGGAACAAAGTTCAAAGCCCATGACTGAAGAAAAAAAAAAAGAGTCCTGAACCCAGACATTTCATATGCACCTGTTAACATCCCTAGATGGATGGATTGTCAAACAGTGAGACTGACTTGGTCCATGGAAAAATATCTTGCATGTTTTTGAGGAAGTTCACTCATAACCATGAGTACTTATTTGGCTACTTTGCCCTTCTATTGTTCCTTTGGGATACATCCACATACTTTGAGTCACAAAGGTTGTGTGTACCGCAGACAGACTACAATGTGTTTCAAATCACACCACATGCGTAAAACCTTAACTCCCAAGCCCATCCACATAACAGTGTACAAAAATGCCCCCTCTCCCTCCTGCTCTCATTTACATCTACCCATCAATTATAGAGGCATACTACGCACTTGATATCAAATGTGAGGTTCAAAGTGGATATATCATTAGGCGTGCATGTATCCAAAATTAACAGGACTATTTGATAAGCACCCACTCCCTTCTAACCTGTGAGACTAGACTATGAACCATATTACGTCTTTGTATTTCCTGCAGGCATGACCTTTTTATTTTACTCGCATAAACACAGAACTACTACAAAGACCAAAACAGATCCCATTTTCAACGAATATTCATTTTTGAAAGCGTGATAGCCCTTTTACTGCTGAAGTCAGTTTTTCACAGTTTGCAATGAAAGGTGCATGGAGTGGAACCAGTGTTGTACAATGAATTAGCTCATATACTGTTCCTTACCATAAATGTTTCTACTTATACATTTTCAGCTTTACGAAAGATCTGGTTGAACAAGACTCACCAAACAGGGTGAAATGTGTTGTCTAAATGTGAATACTAAAAGACCTTGACACGAAGAATATGAATAAAGGAACCTCCTCAAATGAATAAGCATATTTTACCAATGTATAGTGAAAATGTTTCTCTTTCATTGTTTTGCAATAGTGCAGTAAGAAACTTTGATATCTCATACTCCTCTTTTTAAGATGGTTCAAAATCATACTTTAATGTCCTTCCTTCAGCTAGCTTCACTTCCCCATTTTAACTTCTGCCTCTCTTTACTATGTGTACCTAGCCATAAAAACGAAATCGCCTTTGCTTCTTTCTCTTTACTTCGACCTACCTTCACTTCATCCCCATCCCTAACGCAGAACTATGCCATACTGCGCAAAATAAAATGTTACTTTATGTTTACACTAACCATAAATCCCACTCCCACTCCTATAATTAATTTCATTGTAATAATGTACATACAATTAAATTGACACACAGTTTATCAAAATCTTTCTTACCTAAAACCCTAATTTAAATAAAATAATAAAAATGTATGCCTAGCCTTACATTTCAGTAAAAAATATATTTTAATAGTTTTAGATTATTTTAATACCACCCCAACAGTAAATGTTAGAGAACTATTTTAAATTAGCTAAGCTAAACAAATAAGTATTGCTATTTGACACTGACCCTCGCCCATAATTCATTTTAATTACATTACTGTTCATTTATAGTAAGACTAACCAAATCCATAGATTAAGCAAATGTACATTAACATAAATAATTTTTTACACAGACCCAGCCTACATTGCACATTTTGGGGTTTTTCGGACACAGGGATATTAAGTGTTTTGTCCAGAATCACACAAAGGTGAGCCATGGCTGGGATTTGAACCTGGTTCCCAGTGTTCCAAGGTAGATAGCTCTAGCAAAATAGGCCACTTCTCCTTGTTTCTTAGTTATCTAATAATTATTTACAAACAATTATGTGATTGTTTTAAGAGAGAAACTAAAAGTTGTTACCAGACTTCCTTCCAAACCACCGAATTCTTAGCAGCATAGTCTCGCGTTTACCCCAAGAGACACTGTGAGAACCCAGCTCCATACTTCACATTCCTTATTAATGCGTTTTAGATCACTTCTAACTATCCCATGAGCTGCTTTCTTCAAAGGCTGTGAAAGTCAAGGCCTTTTAAGAGAAAATAATGTATCAGTCTACATATTAACTCCCTGTGATTTATTTTGTTCCGGACATTGTAACATGAAGGACATTGCCTTGCGTTTCGTGACCTAACGCCACCTCTATCTGCACACACTGAAGGTGGGCAATGAAACCTGCCAGCCCTTCGATTTACATTAGATGGCATGAAATAGAACTTGTGAGAAACTAGCCTGTTTGGAAATATTGTCTTATACAGTCCACAGACGTAAACAAGCTTCCATTACTGTTCCTTTGCACACTCTCTACAGCTAGACCTGAGCAGCAAAGGTGCCCATGGAGGAAAGGTGTGAATTTGTTTATTAGTAGCAATTAAAATATACACCAACTAGGACAAATGAAACCATCTAGACAAACATGAGCAATCTCATGAAAACAGTATAGAGCACAAAGACAAGTGAAAATGCTGCTTATGAGGACTAAATCTATTAGATGACACATCGATCACTTAAAAGATACATAGCAGTTATTCTTTGATGCATAGACAGCATTAAAGAGTTGAAGTTTTAAGTCGATGGCTTCATAATTCCTGTGTCCCCCTTAGCCTCAAGCTCAAAGTCTTAGGGAAAACAGTCCATCAGCCACAATGCAAGGGTCCCTGTTAGCTTCACAACAATGTGGGTGTCCTCTCCATACAGAACTAGACTAAACCCAAAGGATTCAACTAAGTGAGCAAATTGGATTATGCTTAGGTTGGACAGCAGTGATGATAAGATAGAGTCCTGTGGGAATGGAGAAAGTGAACTCTGGAAGTATCTCTTTGAGAAAGAATTTGAGAGCCATGGAAAAGCTATATATTTAATTCACAAATCTGACAACCTGATAAAAATAATTTGATGGCTCAAGGGGTCAAAATTCCCAGGGAGATCTAATAAAATCAAGGCGGCTAAGATGCTTGAGTCACACAGAGGCGCAAGTCATTCAAGGCAGATAAAGTGGTCCATTCGGTACAGCAGTTTGGACAGAAACCCCTCTGGGCGGGTAGTAGAAGATGGTTAGTGTTCAGGAATTTGGAGAGCTGAATAAAGACAATTTTGTCCGCAGTCTTGGCTGGGAGATAGGACATAGTTGCAGATTGTTAGGGTCAAAATAGGCCTTCTTTAATAAGGGAATGACACAGGCCAATTTCAATGGCTCAGGAACCAAGCGTGTTGATAAATTGGCAGTAATAATGGCTGTAGGTCTGCTTGAATCTATCCGGAATGGGGAAAACGAGGCAATGCACAAAAAGAAGCACAAGAAAATAGCTCCTTTATCCAACACGTCCCTAAAGGACAGCAGTGGATTCAGATTGTTCACTAAATAAAAGGCAGCCATCCACGGGAATGCTTCAAATTGGCCACAGTGGACGGGACAGTCCATTGCCTGATTGTGATGCACACTGCTCCCATGACGGGGTTTGCTGGAGGAAGACTCCAAAGAGTTTTAAGTTCTAGTAATCCTTAGTTAGAGGTTGAGTCCCAACAGCTCAGGTCAGCACTGTACTACTTCAGGACAGCTGGATTCCTCTTAGCTTCTAAGAACCCATCAGATCCAAATGCACAAGTCTTCAAGACAGGAGTTTCATCAGCCGCCCATTTGAGTTGGCATTATCTGTGATCTGTTCCTCCTTCTGCAGCCAGGACGTTTGCAACTCCCCAGCAAACAGCTCCTCGAAGCAGCCCCCTTATAGGTCAGAGTTTCTGATCAGAGACATGGCCATATTCAAGATGACTAGGAGGAAAATCCTCACATTGCCCCTTGGTAAGGAGTTGAAGGTCTTCCCGCAACTGGCGAGGAGGCATCCTCCCTGGAAGACAGTCCAAACAAATAGTGCCATGAGCTCTCAGGCTGAAGTGTGAATTAACAAATGAGCCCCCAGCCAAAATCTGCACCTATGCCTAAAAACCCACAAAGCGAAAACAGGTACCAAACTTCACTTCCATATTAATTAGGAAGTTAATCTTTATTTGCCGAGACATGGGTTTTCAACAAGAATGTGGGAGAATGAGAACACCACAGGCACAAAGGTGAGTTGTTTTTAGAAAGCGCATGGGCCAACACAGTCGTCTGCATGATGGACAGTCTCCCGTGAATCATTTGATAGTTCTCCAAGGCTACCATTTGGAAGGACAGTAATTCGGGCCCTGCTTCAGTGCCTATGTCACAAAGCATGGGTTAAACAGGCAGGTTGATGTGGCTGGCAGACCCACTCTAGCCTTTCTGATTCTTGATTTATCTATTTCTAAGTTCTTTGTTGCTCACGTTGAGACATCCATTGCTACAGTAATTGTGGGGTCTCCTTCATCCTGGAAGGTTCTGGCATTAGCACCATGAATGAAGGAATAACTGTGTCCTGTTCAGACATGGAATGGAATCCATCTGCATCAGTACTTCAAAAATTCCAAGAAATGTATAACATGGCAGGGAGTGATTATGGCCCTCATTTCAACCGGAGCCCTGAGTCTGAATCAGGTACAAACTCTTGCTTACACCTGAAACAGTATTCTAACTCAGTCGCTAACTGTGCACTTCGTGGGCGTTTGCCTACACTATTCTGACCAATTAAAGCATGGTGCAAATCGTGCAGGATAACTTTGATATCTAAATCATATTTAACAAAAAGTCATGCAGCACAGCAAGTCACCTTGCTGCGATGTGCTGTGTGACAGGGAAAGGGCAATGCGCATATTTAACATAATACAGCACATTCATGTGTTTTCCCAGTGCAGACGCATAATGCGCTGCCTAGCGCCAACACCAGCACCCTTATACCATAGTGCAAGTATACCTGAATTGTAAGCAGGATTGTTTCTGTGCAGGAAGGTTCACTTTCCTGCACAAAACAATCCCCTGAGGCATTTTCCTCTGTCTATGTGTCCTGCACGATGCAGCACACATAGAAGAGGAAGTAACGAGGAAAAATAAAGATATTTCTCCTCATTATGCCTCTCCCGGGAAGTAGTAGCATTCTGACGCATTCCCAGGTCAGCCAGTGTTGGTAAATCTGGGACTGTTTAATCCATGGGTGGAAACATGGGACGCCTCCCCATGGGAGAGAAGCGCAATGCAGCGATTTGCACTGCGTTGCGTTACTCTGGATTTAACAAGCCACTCAGGGCATGCAAGGTGGCCTTGAGTGGCTTAATAAATCTAACTTAAGGGTTGCGTCACTTTTGCAGCCTGTTGCTGGGTGCAAAAGTGATGTAACCCTTTGATAAAAATGCCCCCATGGTTACACATTTTTGAAAGGGGAAACATGTCATTAGCTCGTCATCCTTCATTACGTGGTCTAAAATTCAGAATTATCCACCTGTTGCCACCTGATAAATACCAAACTAACAGTAGCGGTATTTATGGCGTGTGCACTTAACACCAAGGATTACGCAAACCCTATGAAGCTTGCCAGGTCTTATCGTGCACTTCTAGGTGTCTCGCAGCTGGTATGAATGCATTATGGGCACTAACCTTTTCTACATCCTCTATTTAATTTGTCAGTCTTAGTTCCCCAAAGGTAAATATTATCGGTGGTAGATTGTTAACGATCCTGTAGTGTGAGAAGCTAGCATAAATAAATTATGTGTTACAAAATTAAATCTCTGAGCCAAAACCACTACTCGAGTTTGTGAAGTGGACTGTCTTGAGCGAAGAGAAATTCCGAATTGACCTTTGATGGAAAAGAGACAAAACTATTCTTTACAGACTGCAGGTTTTATTGTCTCCAGGTACAAAATGGCGCCTCCATATTAAACAGCTCTGAGGTCAACCTTACACAAATGGTCCAGAGAGGTGGGTCTTCAAAAGAGAGGGTTGAGAATAGCATCCAACAGGCCCCTTCTCAGCTCCTGCCATGAAAAGCATTCTGGGATTTACCTGCTGCTCCACTGGAGCGGCCAGAACAAGGATACGAATAGAGAAGTCTCCAAAATCCCAGGTCCCTATTGGTCCACAGTGAGGACGAGAAGCCCACCTCCTTTCTCATTTCCGATACCAAACATTGGGAGCTGAAGCCTGATTGAATTTCCTTTGTGCAGCTTCTACTAGACTTCTTGCAAATAGATGCACAGTATGCCATGGCTGAACTCCGTGTCAGTAACTAGCCACATCTTGAGAGACTTTGGAACATTCCACCCTTGAAGTCTTTGTTATATGAACAAGAATTATATTTATCCTTTTAGGTACAAAAAACCCAGGGCAGTAATTTATCAAATGAAATGAAATAACATGTGTGTAGAAACAATTAATTATACCTAAACACCACACTTTATACACATACTTAACTCATCATTTTACAATAATACTTAATTTTTTTTTAAAGTATATGTCTTAAAACTAATACGCATAGTATGTTGAACCCTTATAAAAGAGAAGCTAAAAAAGCAGTCATCAATACTCATATTTACACAATGCTTTTACTACAACAAATTGAGAGATACACATATTATTAATAGATCCAAAAGTTCAATTCTACATAAGGGTAATGTTAACTATCGGGCCAATAAGACTTATATGTTGTTAGTGAGCCCCAAGTACTCAAAGCAGTGCATTATCCTGGTTTAGTATAAATTTAGTCAATAGCATTTGAGTTAATATAAAGTTATTCGGCCGGATTTGGAGGTTTAACTTAAGAAAATCTTGACCTTTAATTAATTCCATAAGCACAAACATTGAAACATAATGAATTCCCTTTAAGAGCAGGAGAGTATTTTTTTCTGTCTTCCTATGTGGTTTTGCATTTCCAGACATGGGTCCACGAAATAGAGCATTCTGATTGATTGGCTGTGACAGAAAATGTTGGTTGTGGTTGCCAATACACAATGCGGGGAACTGAACTCCAAAGTACAAAAATCTAAAATAATAAGTCATAAGGAAGCCGATGAGCATACCCTAATCCTAGAGGGCAAAAATTAAAAAAGAAATACCAGTTTTGTTACAGGGTTTGCAGACCCTGCAACTAGATTTGCGAACTCTGATGGCCGCAACCGTTTTGATATTTGTGGGCCCTCAGTAGTGCGTCATACACCTTAAAGGGTACCTTCTGTGAAAGCAAACACGTTTGGGTTCCTTTTAGGGAACCTAACTAGGGACTGCAAACCCAACACTCTGAGAATCTAGCAATAAGACTGTGGACACTAAATAAAATTGAACGGAAAAGAATACTGATAGCTTTTGTGCATCGCCTGGCTGAGGGATAGAGCCTGCAGCATAAGGTATAAGACTGTGCACTGCAGGAATTGGGCACAAGGCCTGGCTGCAATCTAGGCCGGCAGCTAACCTCTTCTACATACAGCCAGAGCCCTTGCACTGCAAAGCTTGTGTCAAAAGGGTGATTGGGCACTCTGGTGGTCTGGTGCACAGACTAGCCAAAGGTCGTTGCTCCCTGCACAGGGCCTGTCGTACGTCTTTATACTTTCTGAGTAAAACTGTGCGTTTGTTGGACAACATAAACATTAGGATGGTGCGAGTCTGATTTCCTACATCCCCTCAGGAGATGTTAGCCTATAGTGTTGCTAGCTCACAATGGACCATTCATACCCCTAACCTTACAGGGTAACAACTGTGTGTGCAACCTCAGAAAATGAAAACACTGACTCCCCAAGGAATCATGGTAACTGATCTAGAACCTTTTCGTTCTGACTCTCATGCATACCCAAAGGAATTATTCAAGAGATACACAACCTGCAGATTCAATATTTATTGAAGCAGTGAGATTCTTGAGTAAAATATGTGTGCTGCAATTGATAATAGGATACAACAATAGGGCAACCCACTATTCCCCAAGGAATTGGGTATATTCAATCACAGAACACAATTAAACCTTGAGGAATCATTTACCTTATATTTCTTATTTAAATAGTCACGACAGTGAACGTAATTCCACAGAACTCAAATAAATTGCGTGAAAACACAAATTATTTTTTAACAGAGTTAATCATTTAATGTATTAATATATTCAATACTTTCATTCAGTAGAGCATTGAGTATTGATCCATATATCAAATCATGAAAGGCAACCTGAAAAACTACTGTTTCATTTTATATCAAATATACAGTAGTATGCGACACATTTTATGCAAACATATGAGCCATATAAAATCAGCCATATATTGAAATCAATTAGTTCGTACAAATATGATTCCTGATGACATCAAATGATAATTGCATATACAAAAGAAGTGTCGTTGCGTCGACGTTTTGGTCTCAGTATTGGAAAGCCAAATCCACAAGACCATCCTCAGGACAAATGTTGCACCATGAATTTCTTCGAGGGATCGACGGACCTGCGTTTCAAATTACAGCGTCCTTCACTTAGGATAGCAACAGAAGTCGGTACCGATACTCTGCACCATTATTTTATCCGACTTGTTTCAGTGACTTCTGTGCTCAATTGCTCACCCGACACACTGACCGAGCAAGAATTACACAACCTGCAGTTTCAATATTTATTGAAGCAGTGAGATTCTTGATTAAAATAGGTGTGCTGCAATTAATAATAGAACACAACATATTCCCATAATTAGCAATGCAAGAACAGTGGAGAGAATGAATAGTTCCACCATTGTGCAAAAACAATGAATATATGATGTCATATATGTAGTGTAATATAGTGTAGTGTAGTGTGCTCCTTCCTAACGCTTCGTAACCTGTGGGCAAGTGTCAACAGGCTGTCCGTTTTGGTGTAGAGCGAGACATCCCTAATGGAGATGATAGGAATCATCTGAGCTGGAATTCCGACGTACTGTGACCTAAAAGTGTCAGCACAGTGCACCTCTAATTTAAAAGAGGAAGTGAATTTGTATATATAATAAACAGTGCCCATGTTGGTATGTCGAGGTCTTTGTCAGGCTGTAATTGTTTATGTTAGCTAAATAGCGTCATCACCTTTAGAGTGACATTTGTGCAGTGAATTCCATACATCATACTGAATGTTCAAGGTGTAATGATAGTGTGCCTACCAATTTGAAATGTAAGAAAGTGCAGTTTCGAAGCATCCTATCCTGCACTGACTCGTAGACAAATGTATGTCAAAAGTCACTATGTTGCAGAAAGAAGGCAACTTAAGGAACGTGAGTATAAAGATGGCATTGTTTCTAGTCGGGCCATGTGACACCAACTCCTTGCACTGAAGGCGAAAAAAGCTATCACTACAGAACACAAAATAATGTTAAAACATATGGGCTGTAAAATATAAAAATCCCTAAAAGCTAAAACAATCACTGCTTCTTTAACATAGTAAACATAATGTAAGCCCCATAAACATTTTTAAAAGCAATTCAGTAAAAGCATTTCATAGAAAATTTGTAAAAATTATTTTAGTATAAAAACAAATAAAAAAACAATTGTCTCATGACTCGAAACAGCCAGATTGTTTAAATGTTTTGAGAAGTAGACTAAACATTGCTGTTCCCAGCTGCCGCAGACAATGTTCCCACAGGTACCCATTGAATCAGATCCATTGAGCATATATGTCCTGATAAACAGGAGCAGAACCAGCGGAAGACCTCCAAAAATGCTTCCTGGCACAGAGTGTCTGGATGATGGAATAATTCTGAAGGCTATCTGGAAGGTACTAATCAAAACAGATCCAAGGATCTTAAAAAAGTCTTCTACTCCCGGTGTATTAGACATGTTAAAAATGCGGTGCACCAGCTCCCCAAAAAGGTATGGGAAACTAGTGTGAAGTAGTGACTGTCTCTCAGAAAATGACCTTGCAACTTGAAGAACAAATGTCTACCTTGCAGATGTTAAGGCCACATCTTTCTGGAACAAAGAGGCTTTCAGTCTGCTTCAGGCATCAAAGTGCAGATTCGAAAGCTTAATTGAAGGCCACAGCATTGCCTCCCTAACTGTACGGACAGGTAGAAACAATACTTGCGTGCAACAGGTCATGACTGCAGAAACCGTTACCAGATGGTCAATTCCTGGTTTGATGCTGCAGCAACTCTGATCGTTCAACATCCAATAACTCCCATTAAAGAGCATCCCGAGAGTCAGACTGATCACAGCAGCTGGAGAACCCTTCAGATAGCAGGATAAGTTAGCTACAGACATGTTACATGCACCGTGCAGCGACACTTCCCTACACACTAAGGAATGTCCTAAAGTACTCTTGCAGTCTGTGCTGCTAAGAAAAACTTCAGTCTTGCCATGCCTACAGTGATATCTAAAAGGCAAAATCCATGACTCGTGTACGTACCCTTCGCCTAGTGCTTCATATCTGCCTACTTGATGGTGTTGAAAACAGTGTTGAAAATGGAATGTCGATACTGGCAGAGAAATAAAGCAGTTGACTACTCAATCCGTGGAAGGTGGTTCAGCAACAGTCAATGGTAATTTTTCTAACTTCTCTCTTTCTCTATGTGGAACATCGTGCATTTCACATCCTTCCTTGCCATTATTTACTGCTGTTTTGTAAGATTGTAAGGTAAAACATTTGTAGCATTAAGGTGTTGTCATGCTAAGTGACCAGTGTGAAGTGTATGGAGTGTACAGCTCGCTAACATAATAGACCTAAGCTGTGATTGCCCATGTTGTAGAGTAGACATATCATCCTGTGTGAAGTCTATTGCCAACAAGAGAATGTTACTTGGAGAGTATATTCTAGTAGACAAGGTGGTCATACCACTATCAACTACCGCAAAAAGCCCTTTCTAAATTTCCCCTGTTAATCTTGCGCAGTCTCTCAGCAACTTCCTGCTGTGAAACCTTCCAAACTTATATTGCATACAAGAAGCACTTTTGACGTGGTTTTTGAGGACCTAAGAGAAAGTCCTGTAATACCATGTCATCAGAGAGAAGGGACACGTGTTGTTTCACCTGAGACAATGTTGAGATCTTTAGCCCATAAAGACACAACTTCCCAACACTTTATGTGGTTACCACCCGAGTGTTGTGTCTGCGCATAATGTGGGTCTGGTCTACTGATCTTTTGTATGATGCATGAAACCTGCCTGACATCCGTTAGTGTATAAGGGCCACATTAACTATCCCCCATGATTAGTATTCGAATAACTTTAAGTGCCAATGCGAAGCACGCAGTCCAGAGTTTCGTTCATATAATTCGTGAACAGCTGTCAGTCCGCAAAACGTACAAATGTTGAAAGTCTTAGTGTGTTTAAATCCTTCATCTTAGCCAGGCCAAGACATGATGTTTGTTGCACGGTGTTGTTCAGGAACATCATTTGGTGTGGTATAAGGCATGCTCTAAACAAAGCCTCCTTCCCCTGAACCTACAAATCCTTAGTTTCCTAAATTGATTTCACATCTACTGTGTCCCTCAAAAAGTCAACTCTTGCGTGGACAACTGGGAAAGAAATGATGCAGAATATATTAACTTGGAATCTGTGAACATGTTTTTCTTAACTGGTGCTGGTGTGAACATATAATAATAAGCCCCTGGGTCTGTTGAATCGTGACCTGACAAATAGCAAACTTCTGTGCAAACGTGTTGGAGCTACCCAGTGGTAGTATAGGGCTGTGTTACCACTGTGTATAATTAAAGACAGCACAGGGAGTACTTGCTATATAAAAAAAATGAAGACCACAATGTTGAAAAAGGAACATTTAATCATAATCAGCACTTCCAATATACAGTTAATCGGAAATATAAACAGTTGACTGCTCTAGATCTTCTAGCATCTCATGCACTGTATCAATGTCCCAATCATCAGAGGTAATAGGTGATGAAGTCATTCAGTGATAACTTGAACAAATATGGAATTTGTAAAACTTCAGTAGGCCTAAATATATCATACAATACCCTATCAAAAACAATTCCGTCAGGAACTGGAACAGCAGTAACGTTTACCAGGGAAAGGTCTCTTCGCACTTTGTGTGATGAAGAATGGGGCATTAAAACCAAGTTCACATTTTCAACAGCAGACGTTCTGGGAGACCGTGTCCATTCAGAATCAGGAAAAAGACAGTCACAAAACCAATCCAAAGAAACAGGAAAAGTAATGAAATTGTAATCCAAAGGTATAACGATGGAGTAACAAAGTATGTCTTCTTCAGCCAAAAGTAGAGTACATGCAGCCTGCCTCAAAGAGGTGGCAGAGGAGGTGCAGGCGAATCTGATGCATTCAAAATGAATTCATCATAGTGCATGAAGTAGCCTGAGGCTGTTTGAGCTTTTTTTGGCAGCTCTGGAACTTCCACAGAACTTGGAGTTTGCTCGGACTGTGGTACATTGATGTAGACACCATCCATTTTAGGTTTAGAACAGAAATCTGTGTTTCCATACAAGTTGTTTGTATGTTATTTGTTGATGTAGCAGGTAGAAGAGAAACGTTGTTACCAACTATCCCCTGCCGGGGAGCAGAGTCTTCATCAGAGATCAAAGCTTCCGACGGGATTTCCTATATGGTAGTGAGAGGAGACAGGTAACTACCCAAGAGCCCGCGCCGTCTCCTGTGTACAACCGGCCACATGATGTGGTTTGATGAGATCTATTAACACAAATCTCTTGTTTTTGCAGCCAGTGAGAGATTGTAAAAGCACAGTTCTGGAACCTTCAACAGCCAGGACAGATACAGGTGCTCTGTAAGATGGCCCAAATTATTTTTTGTCCACTATTTTCTCCCAGACCAGGCGCTTCCTTCACTCCTCCAGTGGCAGTGTGTTTTATTTGGATGTTGCTTTGTACTTCCCAGAAGCTGTTGAGCTCCTGTAAAACATCCAAACATTCATTTATTTCAAAAGGTGTTTCTGCCGCCGTTGTGCTGGGACCGTCGAGGTCTGGTACCCACATCTTAACCCCTAACAGAATCTCAGAGGGAGTCCGAACATCACGCTACTTTATAGACAGATTGTTTAGTGCTCTTTGGACATCATATAAGTGATGGACCCACCCAACTGCGACCTCAGCCTAATACCCTTGCTGTTAACGACTGCTTTGAGTCCCAGTTTTTGCACTCTACAACCATATTTCCGTATGGATGGTATGGGGAAGAAAACTGCATGGTCATACCGAATCTTGCCATGGTATCTTTGTAAGCCTTAGAGGTGAACACCAGCCCTGAGTGGGAATGGAATGTGCCGTCCTGATATGGACTTGCAAGTCCTTTATAACAGTATGGGCATCAGCTGATCGCTGTGGCCAGACCCATAGGAATCGAGAGCAGGAATCCACTGCAACCAAGATATATTTGTAAGCCTCATCTGATTGTTAGGGCCCACAGTAGTCAAGATAAATGCATTCGAGCAGCTTGTTTGAAATCAATAGTGGTGTCTGTGGTGGGCTTGCTATGGTGGAAACCATAATCTGCTGGCATATGGCACATTTAAGGACAAAGTCTCTAGCCTGTTTGTAAAGACCTGCCCACCAATAGCGTTGCTGCAGTAATGAAATTGTAGCTGCCACCCCTGCATGTGCAGACCCTAAGCCCTCATGTGCAGCTAGGATTAAGCCTAACCTGCGATTAGACTTTGGTATTACCTTGTACCCCGCTCTGGGAATAGTGGCAAAGGGTATGTTTTGCATGCTCAACTGGTAGGAGTAGTTTGTGGGACAACATTTCGGCAGGTGTATGCCGTCACACATAGCGTTGACGGCCACCATTATGTCTTGATCTATTCACGTACTGGAACAAGTTATTACAGTGACTGCAACAGTTTGCACCATTGCTTTTGTGGCTTCATCAGCCATCAAATTCCCTGCAATGTGTAAGCCTACATGCTGGGCACCCAAAGTGTGAATCACGTGAGTCTGTGGCAGAGCATGCTTTCTGCTTAGCCACTTGTCCCCAAAATGTTTTATGCTTTATTGTGTACCCTTTGGAATCTCTGAATCCATTATGGCTCCAATAATGTAGATATTCATTATAAGACTGAAAACAATAATACGAATCGCACACTCCTAGTGTGGGGAATCCGTATTCTCCAGGGTCAGAATCAAAGCTTTGAGTTCTGCCAGCTGCACAGTGCAGTCACCTAGTGACTGTGTGAAGGTCTTTTCAGGATGGAATTCTCCATCCTACATGCATCCTTTTACGGCTGCACATGCTGCTGAATATTGCTGCCTTGTCTCCATGGCAGGCTTGGCAGAGACATCAGTATATATGATGTAATCATACTGATCAAGACGCATGACCTCTTTAGATAGAGGATATTCGTGTTCATACTGCAGGAATGCTTGTGTTTGTAGTGTAGAGTCAAAGACAGTCTACATCTGTTGCAGTGAGAGAGTTGGCCCATTGTATCCATCAGTGATGTATGCCTTTTGTGTTAGGAATGCTGGTCTTTGTCACAGCCTCTTAGGCCGGAACTGGGGTGGTGGCAATTATACATTTCACCTGAGCCAACTCTCTCTCTCTCACCACAGCAGTCTGGACTGCCATCAGTATTTTTTCTGTCTGTGCAAAACACATTTCTGCATTAGTGTATACATTTGATTATTATGCAATTGGTACTATGTCACCTTCATTGAATGCAATGTAGATGTACCCTGATGACCCGCAATTATTCGGATTACCAGTTTTGTAGTGTTTACACATTTCTGTAAGTGTTTTGAAGCAAGCATGTCAACTTGAACTGAACGTAAAATATTTGTGTGTTCAGTTGTCCAATGTGTACTTGAAAAGTCCAGATGAATTAAGTCGTAGAATGGTTTAACCCGTTCTTCATAATCTGAAATATAAATTCTGCCAACATTTATGAATCCTAATATGGATTGTAGTTTCTTCAGTGTGTTTAGAGGTTGTAGAAGCGCACACTTCTCTAAGAGGTGCATTTTTAGACTCTTGCCATCACTTGACAGCTTGTATCTCAGAAACAAGACAGTGAGATGGGCATCTTTGATTTTTTAAAGTTACATTTATAGCCATTGTGAGCAAATCCTAGAACTATGTGATCTACTCTTGTCAAAAGTACAGAAAGGTCATCATCTGTTAAATAAATGTGATCGATATAGGACAATGGCTGGTCATCAAATTGGTGTAAGAGTTCTGTAAGCCAGGCTGGAAACAACCCAGGGATGTGCTTATACCCGTGGATTGAACAAAAAAACTGTTTCTGAGAACCTAAAGCATTGATGCTTGTCAAATACCTGCTTTCAGGTGCTTTATTTTGGCAGAAAAAGCCCTTTGAGATCTCTAGTGTAGTTTTATATTTTGTGCATGCTATATGGTTCATTTGCACTGCACTATGCACATTCTGTACTGCAAATGTACGTGTAGCTGTATTTAAATGTCTGTAATCTAAGACTAGACGATATGAATGATCAGGTTTCATTATTAAAAACACGGAATTATTCATAGGAGAGGTGCAACTTTCTATTACACCTTGGTATTCAAGTTGTGTGAGAATTTCTCTAACTTGCTTCTTGGCATCAATTCTTGATGGGGTACTGTCTTTGAGGCTGTGGGGTTGACCTAAGTGGTCCTATGTGATAGGGGAACCATCATCCCACCCCACATGGTTGCGGTATAATGCAGGAGCCAGCGCTAATGTCCACTCCTTGACGTATGAATGTTTAACTGATTCTTGGACGAGGTCAGAGAAGGCAGATACAATTACAGTTTCTCTCTTTTGCAATCCATCACTAATTCAGGTGGCCAATCCTTTTCGACCAAAAGAATATCGTAGCCGAATGACAAGTTCTCCCAAAAGAAAACATTTATTGGGTGTTGTATATCCCTTTCAATCTGGAGCTTCATCTCATTTAAACGATGTGCAACAATCACTCTCATATACAGTGTTTCCATCTGGATAAAGTCACTCAATGCTACTGCCGCCATACAATTCATCAGGTAATGTCAAACTATTCTGACTTCTACCATGGTCTCCAGCATGGTCAGAGCCCACTACCCATTCAGAAGCAGTGTCCTCAATATCCGTGGCATGCTGCACTTGATGCCTGCCACTTTCTTTTGTTTGAATTGAGGCTTGGACTGTTTAAGTTTGTCTTCCTTTTTTGTGATGTAGTCAGATGAGCATTGTTCATGTACTCCTCTGATCTGCGCTCTGACAGCCAACTTATCTCCAAGCCTTTGTTTCGTATGATTCCTGAAAGGAATGAAATTAAATTGTATCAGTATCCCAATACCTGTCAGGCATTTTAATAGTTTCACGGTTGTGCAGATTATCGTACTTTTCAGGGGTTTCCTGTTGAGGATACTTACCCAGTGCCTTCGTGTTTTCTTTATTTTTATTATTATCCCGCTTCTTCTTAGTCAAAGAGTTGGGTGCTTGCTTTGGGATATCCTATTCAGAATTACTCTTAATTTGTGATTTACTATGTCTGGCTCCCATATTATCTCTACCCTTTGTTGCGTACATTTCTTCGATAAAGTTTGGTAATCCGAGTTCCTGTTGTCCCGAAGGCAAATCTCTTAGGCGCTTGCATATAACCAGTGTTGCTGCTTCCCCTCGAATGTTACTTAACATTATGGTGGACACTGTGGCAAATTTGCCCATCAAGTTCATCCCCAAGTCCAGGGCAGGGGCTGCCCGTACTTATTTTGGATCTGTTTTAGCACTTCTGGTGGAACAGCTAATAAGGGTGTACCATGAGTTCTGGTATATACTGCACCGAAGACTGTGCCCCAAGTGGTGCAGTCCTCCACATGGGGAGCCTTCACCATCAGCAAGCATATGGTAAGAATCCTATGTTTTTCCTTGGGTCCCATATGGGTGAAACACTGCGTCAAGCTGACTTGTTTTCTGTGCAAATCAGAACAGAATTTCCACCCGTCTGATGAAAACTTTCTCCAGGACTGCATTAATTGTTTGTGGGCTAATGCCTGGTGTAGCCTATAGTGGTTGTGCAGCTTGAACACTCCTCACAGGATTTAAAGTAATTGATCCCATAACAAACTGTGTCAGGCTTCTATATGTTCAGAATAAACTATTAAATATTGTACGTACTTGTGCTGCTGTTAAATTAGCAATATTTGGATTTGTAGTGTAGCCAGCTAAGACTGGCCACATTGCCCCCTCATTGCTAAGGGGACCAAGTCTAACTTCTTCTATAGTGTGTATTAGGGTGCCATTAAAAATGTTGGTGTTAGTAGTATTTCTAGATCTTTGTAAGCTGTGTAGTTACATGTGACGTCAGTTGTGCGTATGTATGAAACAATCGAGAGCAACTATCAGCTGCTGGAAATTTACCCCATGAATAGAACACCTCTGTCCTAAATGCTTCATGAGCCTCCACCACAAAGATGACGTCCCCACCCATGAGTGTGAGACCATGTTGTTGCAGCATCTGAGTAATTGCAGGTCTGCAGTTTTCAGCTATGTTTATTACAGCTGGTTCGGATATCAGAGTATGTGGAAATCAGAGAGGGTACCACTATGGGCCAAACCTTTGAAAAGTTTAAGCTTGAACAATCCACAGCCAATATATAGGGGAGTCCTTCACCTCGGACGTCTCCATTTGGTAGGTGAGTAGGGTTCTTTGGGTATGCAAAAGAAAACGACCCAGTCAATCCATTAAATAAGAGCCCAAACTCTAACGTTGGAGATGTCATGTCATATGGCTTTATACTTTCTCAGTAAAAACTGTGTGTTTGTTGGACAACATAAGCGTTAGAATGGTGCGAGTCTGATTCTCGCACCCCATCAGTAGATGTTGGCCTATAGTCCTATTAGCTCAAAGTGAACCTTGCACACACATAACCTTACAGGGTAACACATGTGTGTGCAACCTCAGAACATGACTCCCCAATGAATCATGGTAACAGATCTAGAACCTTTTTGTTCAGACTCGCATGCATACCCAAAGGAAATATGCAAGAATTACACAACCTGCAGTTTCAATATTTATTGAAGCAGTGAGATTCTTGATTAAAATAGGTGTGCTGCAATTAATAATAGAACAAAACATATTACCACAATTAGCAATACAAGAACAGTGAAGAAAATGAATAATTCCACCATTGTGCTAAAACAATGAATATATGCTGGCATATATGTAGTGTAATATAGTATAGTGTAGTGTAGTGTGCTCCTACCAAACGCTTTGTAACCTAGTTTGGCCTGGGGTGGGTGATCTGCCAAGAAATCTTGCCGGGTGATCCGTCTTCCCATTTACTGCAGGAAAGTGTCTTCAGACTGTCAGTCTTGGTGTAGAGCGGGACATCCCTCGTGGAGATGACAGGAATCAGTTGAGCTGGATTTCTGACGTACCCTGACCTCGAAGTGTCAGCAGAGTGCTCCTCTGATTTAAACGAGGAAGTAAATTTGTGTTTATAATAAACAGTGCCCATATTGGCATGTCGAGGTCTTTGTTAGGCCACAATTGTTTATGTTAGCTAGGTAGTGTAGTCGCCTAATGTGCAACAATAAGCCGTGACATTTGTGCAGTGAACTCTATACATCGTACTGAATGTTCAAGGTGTCATGATAGTGTGCGTGCAAAGTTGAAATGCAGTTTCGGGGAATCTTATCCTGCACTGACACATACACAAATCTGTGCCAAAAGTCATGCGCTGTAGAAAGAAGGCACCTTAAGAAACATGAGCATAAAGATGGTATTGTTTTTAGTCAGGCTACGTGACAGGCCTTCAGTCATGTGCTGCAGGGGTTGGGAGTGCAGGAGGTTAGGAGCATGGGTGCAGGGATTGACCACAGGTCATGTGCTGTGTAAACTGACCTCCTGTATTAGTGATGGCATTAGTGAAGGAGGCGGTTTACTGGTGCCAATAACCCTTGACCCAAGTCCTCAACTCTGATATGCGCTGAGGGATAGATTGAATAATCAGGTCTATCTTTGTCACAGCAGTCAGAGATGAAGCCTTAGGGTTTAAGATGTCAAGATCATTGCTAAAATGTAATTGTCTTTTTGTTATAATATGGAAAATGGCCTAATTGAGGGTTATCATTATTATGATTTTTTTCCCCTAAAAATGACAATTCTTTTGTTCCATGCCCCTGCAGAGTGGTCAAATTGGTAGAAAAAAAAGTGCCGGGGATCTCTTTTGGAGGAAGCTTGCACCAGCTCATTTCTCCTGTTAGCGCCCCCTAAAACAGAAGCAACTTCTAACCTTGAAAGTGGGGACAGGATGTGGCGTAATGGCCACAACTGCAGACTTCAGGGTTGGGGAACCATGTTCGAGTCTCGGCGTCGGCTCAACATCCCACGATTCGGTGCATATCACTTAATCTCTCCATAAATGAATGAGTGCTCATGAAAAGCGCCTTGTTGATGATTAAGTGCTGGTGTGGAGCACCAGAAACCACTGGCTCAAATTAAACACTGACCCTGGAATCTTATATCATGCCATGCAGGATCCCAGATTCTGTGCCCATTGGCCTGGTAATTTATAATGTGGGATTGATACAGCCTTTCTCCATTTAAGCTGGATCACAGGATGGGGAGAAAATGATCTAAGCTAAATGTGAGGTTGTACTCGGGTTTCACAAATAAAAGGGAGTCGCAACAACTTCAGAGACAAATGAGCAAACATAATGTGATATATGGATGCCCAAAGTAACCATAAGGAAGTAATCCGTCTGGGCTATTTCACTATTAACTGCTTAATTAATTAATTTCTCCAAGAAATACTGGATGGTTTTAACATTAGTTTTGTTTTTCTTAGTTGAAGGAAGAAGAGGAGCCATTAACGCTCCACTTTCATTTTTCCTATGTTTAAAATAAAAAACAACTTACTTGGTTGTGGCTGCAAGAGAAGTGATGGACAGGTCAGTACTATGCAAAAGGAGCAATAGGCTACCTTGAGATATAAGGATAATAACAACCACTGGTCTTGAAGAAAGCCGACTGGCCTAGAGGGCATTTGATACGGCTGAAACATGTCGACCACAGATATAGGGGTCCATATACCCTCATAACATTGCTCTGTTTTTAAACTTGCCAATGGACCAACGCATTAAAGAATTTTAGTTGGATCCGGCAGGCAATTTTAGACTTCAATCCCAAAACATCTATAGCAAGTGCTTCGCTTACAAACGCGTTGAGCCCGCCCATTCCTACTAGGTGATTGGGACGTGGTCCCGATGATGAAGTAGGCCACGGGTGGTACCTGTGGGTGAGGACCCAACAATATATCCTACAAGATGTACACATCTCACCGATTTACCTGGGTATAGATTTAAAACGCAGTAGAGATATACTCTGGGCCACGCAACAATCTTGCGGATATTAACTCGGTTCACAAGCCAAGGGTAACCTTCCTTTATGGCAAATATTGTTTACGAAAGCCTTCTCCACATTTTTTGTGATAATGGGGGTGGAGGTGCTACAGGTGTGAGAGTCATTCTTGCTGGGGAAAGTTACATTTTCTGTAGAATGTAAAAATGTGGCTATGACCTTCCTGATTGTCTTGGCTTTGCTAGTGAAGTCGGAGGCAAGGCTGTAGTATTTGTAATCTGCAGGGGTAGGTGAAGCAATCTCTGTAGATTGTTTCTAAATGATCTGAAAAATGTTTTTGAAGTGGCTTGGCAAAAGTATGTCTTAATTTATGAAGGGCGGATTTAGCGGAAGAACTCGTTTCTATGATTTCCTGGAAGTCTAAAGTTTGAAAAAGTGGACAGAAGTAAGGGATTTTCTCCATCTTGTTTTGGGAGTTTGTTATACTTTTTTTTATGTTGTAATTGTTAAACCAGTTCATGGTTTTCTTAGATCCTCTCACTTTGGAGGTGTAAGAGATAGTTTGTTCATAATGCTTGAGATCTTGCTTTGACATTCTTCCAATAGCCTGAAGAGATCTGCATTCCTCCCCACTGGTGGTTTTACCATGTGGATGAATGAGTGTAGGGACTTTTTGTCAATGTGCTTAACGTCTCTTGAATTTTTGAGTCTATCCCTACAGTGTAGTGTGTAATGGTGTGTGGAGACAATTATTTTGAATGGAAAAAGGAAGTGGTCTTAACAGTCAAGTTGGAGAGGGTTGGAGATCTCTGGGTGATCTTTCTTTGCAAAACTCAAGTCCATGATGCAACCCTTGTTGGGAGCAGGGCAGATGCAGGGTTGCACCCCACTGTTGTCAGACAGGAAGGATTGAGTTTCTGACTCTTGTCACATTGGAAGGTGTGAGTATCTCTGTCCTTTCCCCAGTTGAGACTGTAATCGCGGAGGAAAATCTGCTCACATGAAATGGGTTGACCCATGCTGTATCCAAAGAAGCCCTCAGTGAAGCTCTTTGTATTCCCAGGTAGATGCTATAAGATGCATTCACCTCAAAAACCAACCACTGTGTCACCTTGTTAGGTATTGTTTCTCCTTTAGTAAAGATTCAGCGACATGGGGCAGCTATTTTGAAAAGTACTGTAACTTACTGGTTGAAATCATAGTTGGGGGTTTAGAATGTATTAATTGTTGCACATGCTCAATGGCAAGGTGGATTTGCATGGTGTGTACTTCTGGAAAAAGCTGTATTTTTTCAACTTTAAAAAAACGTTATTTCCACAAAGTATTTTAGCCATTCTTGATTATCATGAACTAAGGGTTTCCTAGGTTAATATTTTTTCATTTACTTTTACAAACCAACAAGCCCACTGCTTAAACCGCTAAAATGAAGGCTGAATACCATTGTCAACAAGTGTGCCCACTAACGCAGCAATTCCCTAACAGACCAGTATGGGGTTATTGTGTAGATGCAATTCTGCTGCCTGTTATTTAGACAGTGAACAGATATGAGTTCTTCACATTGTGTGAGAATGTGGACTGACTTTAGAGTCTAACCATTTTGCAACTGAATATCAATGCTGAATACAGAAAATAAAACGCTAGGAACATTGCTAGCTAAACGGCTCAGTAAAGTAATAACAAGCTAGCTACATCCAGATCAAAATGGGTTTATCCTGGCCAGGCATACAGCCTTAAGTATTAAGAGACTGGCAAATGTACCTGACAGAACCCCTTTCAGAGGTCTCAAACTTGTCTTTAGTGACCCTCAGGCACCATGTGATCCCTAGTGCTAGTACTCTTTTTGCCCCTCCTCCTATTGCCAGACCCTCTCATCCCTCATCCTCCTATCATGTCCCCTATTATACTCCTCACCTCCCTTGATCCAGATGCTCTGTAGCATACTTCCTCCTCCCCAGAGGGGGTTCACTTGTCCTTTGTCCGCACGCCACACGCCACTCCCACAGGCACTGACCACCTCCCTTCACTGGAGAACAAATTTGCTGATATTAGTCAAGACCTTCAGCTAGTTAAAACCAATCTACAGAATCTTTTTTTTTTTTTAACTCTTTTTATTGATATTTCCAGAACATACATAACAATCTTTGCAGAATCTTTTTTTAATCCACCTCTAAGCTCAAGACGTTCATGAAACTCAATCTGACCCCGTGGGCTAATACAACCGCACAAACAAAAATCTTAACTCACCCCAACTCAGATGGCTGAACAATTCCAGTCAGGGGACATCGTACATCGCAAACACTCTGAACTTGAACTGGGAAACTCAGCCCCATCTCAATCTCATCTCCAGACCTCATAGAGTTATTGGCCACCTATATGATGATGACATTCACTCCCTTCTGCTATCTTATACCTCTATTCATTTGTTATATGCACCAATCACTATCCAGCCTATTACCTCTAACCCTCTTAGAGAAACTAGTCCCAACTTCAGAACCTTGAACAATCACAACCTATTGTAAGTCCACATAACACACCTTAAATTTTCACAAACCAAATTTCACCTCAGATCCATGCTTCTCAATTGCAGATCAACAGTAAAACACACTACAGACATTGCAGATCTCATATTTACTCATGACCTTGACCTCCTGCTATTAACCTGAAGCGTGGCTGAATGAGACCTCATCACCTATCTTAGACATTCTTATCCCACCAGAACTATGACATCATCAGACTGGACAGAACAGGAACAGCTGGGTGTGGCTAAGTTTGCATTTCTCACTCCTTGCTCATCCTGAAGCATTCACAAACTAGACCAGTGACCTGCTGTGAATACCTAGGTATCGAAATATGGAGTAATTTCAAGATTATATCCAAACTACATACCCACGGGAAATAATCTAACTTTCATTGAACAAATAACGGAGACCATCTCTTCCAACTCGGACCAGCACACCAACCATATTTTTCTCTGAGACTTTAACAGACACTGGAATGATTTTAATGACCCTTCAATGATCTCCTTCAAGGGCATCCTCACAGACCTCAATCTTACCCAGTCTTGTAATTCCCCTGCTCATAATAAAGGATCCAGCCTTAACCTAATCATCTCAAAAGTCAATACCATTCAACTTGAATCCATGACCCCCTGTGACTGGTCAGATCATCACATAATCTCCTTCCTCATCCTGTAGAAGGTGATGACTTAAAAGGGCCAGCCGCTTAAACCCAAACGGTGATCCAGAGACTTTAGAAATATTAATCTATCCGCTTTAACCTCTACCAGCAATAACATCCCACAACCTGCCACAAACACGATGAATGTGAATGATCTCACTGATTATTATACACAATCCATGTCAATCATACTTGATACTTTTGCTCCGAAGCAGCTAAAAAGAATTCAGATCCGACACTCCAAACCCTGGTTCAATGGCAGACTCAACAAGGAAAGACGCAAATTAAGGCTTGCGGAGAGATTTTGGAGAAACTCTCCCTCTTTTGTACACCTCAAGCACCTGAGATCAACAAGAATCTCCTACAACAAACACATCTGAAACTCCAAACTAGAATACTTCAGGGAGCAATTAGACAATGCCAAGAATAGACCCAAAACATTATTCGAAATCCTCAAACAATAAATCATTTTAACCAACACTCTGTAGATACTGGTCCTTTGCCAAGTGGTGATGAGTTCTCCGCCTATTTCATTGAAAAGACAAAGAGCATTGAATATGATTTGCATCGCGCCTCACAGCTTCTGTTTACTCAGGCCCTTTCCAGTCTCCTACCTAGTTAGCACCCAGCCAGAACTCCTCCTTCTGGCTATACTACTAAAAACAATGCTTCTTGGAGTCCCTTCAAAATCCCAGGTGAAGCTGCTTTATTCACAATCTAAACAACAATAAAACCCTCCAACCACTTCAATGGTCCCCTGCCTGTGAAGCTCACCAAACAGCTTAACCCTCCATACTCCCTGTTTGGTCCAAGATTGTGAATGCCTCTCTCAGGGCATGTTTCCCGACTGCTTAAAGATTGGTCAGGTCACCCCTATTCTAAAAAACTCAAATGCAGACCTGTCTGACCCCAACAACTACCGCCCTATCACTAACATCCCTAGTCTAGAAATGATTTTAGAGAAAAACGTACACCTACAAATTTGCAACCACATTGATCAATTCCAACTCCTTGATCATTATCAATCAGGGTTCAGAACAGGGCATAGCAGTGAAATGGCCCTTACACACATTGTTGATGACGCACTGAGAATGCTAGACCAGAACGAACCCTGTCTGCTTATACTACTTGATATCTCCTCTGCTTTTGATACAGTCAAACGTGATAGTATGATTGACCTTCTTGAGAAGAGGGTGGGGTTATTGGGTGTCGTCTTAAAATGGTTTGCCTCTTTCCTTCAGAATGAATCACACAGAATTAAGGTCAACCAAACCCTATTTGACATCACACCAGTCACGATCGGAGTTCCCCAAGGATCCACACTCTCATCTACCTTATTAAAATTGTTCATGGAACCTCCTACTGATCTTCTGAATCTCTCTAACATTCACTACCACATGTACGCTGATAATACACAATTATATTTGAAAATTTCCTCCCCCGATGACATCAAGTTGCTCAACTGCACCATACAGAAAATCACACAACGGCTGACCCAACAATCACCTCATGCTTAACACCCTCAAAACTGAATTCCTCATGATCACTCCTTACAATCACTCTGCCCCTATCGAAGAATGGCTCAAGAAACTCACTGCACTCAACTGCTGATTCCACTAGATCACTAGGCATAACATTGGAAAAACACCTGAATATGCAAGACCATATGCGTGCCACCACAAGAGGAGTCAACTACCATCAAAACGTATTAAGCACCATCAAACCTTTCTTGCGCCAGATATAATGTATCTGTATTTGTGTCAATATTCATATCTGGTTTTGTTCCTTGCAAAGACCTGACTGCGATATGTTCAACACTCTGACACCCTGTAGGGTTATGTTCGAGCTATACAATTCTCTGCAAATAAATAAAAGGGACATGGGGCACGCAGGGGCTACTGGGCCCAACTGTGGAGGTTGGGGTATTTTAATCATGACATCCCGGGACCCGACCTATTAAGGGTCCTGAGCAATGGGGCCAAGTACCCCTTCAGCACTTGACTCTCTGTAGTAGCGTGGGTCGAGCTGTCCAAGGCATCTCTGCAGGGAAGTAGATGCAGGGAGTGAACACAAGTTCACAACTCAAAATACGTTCAATAGCAGCAATAAATGATTGTCCAGTCAAATACTTCCTTTTATAAAAAAGGAGTTTTTATATATGAACACAAAGTAAAATATGGCATGCACAAATAATACACACAGTCCTCTTGAGGTCAGTGCTTTAATGTTAAATAGGCAGGTGCCTGAGTCCCACTTCCCTCTTTCTAATGGTAGTGGTTATTACCCATTCATGATAGGCAACATTCAGGTTAGGCCCCACTAAAGGTGTAAGTCTTAGGAGTCCCACTCTGACTCTTTCAAAGTCAAAAGTGCACTTGCGCCCACAGCTCTACGAGGCAGCACAAGTTCCCTGGGTCCTTTGGCCCTGTGATAAGCCTTACCCACTGCCGCTTGAGTTGTTGTACCGGAGATCACCAGGAGCGTTCCATGCCCAGACGTTGCAGAGGCCTACAGCTAATGTCTGCAGTGAGTAGTACCCTCTGCTTTGCAGGGGCGGCATCTGGTCATGCATGGTGTTCCCTCTGACACTGTAAGTTCCTCTGATTCCCTTTCACAGGTAGGGGGACAATATCTCAGGATCCAATGCTTTAGTTAGGTCTCAGGCACTTGATGTTCACCATGGCGGCTTCATCTCTTGCCATCAGCAAAATCAGGTGATGACTCTTGCTCTTCACAGCAGTCCACCTGCATACAGGGTCACCGGTTTACTCCACACACAGGCTACAGCGCGATCAGCATAACATTAATGCACTCTTCACACCGGCCCTCTCTGGCACAAGGGCTCGCCGGATTTACTCTGCACATGGGCTATAACCCAATTGACACAGCGGTAATGCACTCTTCACAGTGACTCCTCTGGCATAAGGGGCTACGGCTTTACTCTGCACATGGGCTATGGCCCGTACAATACAGCAGTAATACACTCTTCAACCTGCACACGGACGACAGCTCGATCAGTGCAGCAATGGCTAACTTCGCGGTAACCCCCTTGGGTCTGCACACAGGCGACAACCCAATCTGTGCAGTAACCGCTTACTCACACCTAGCTATGGGGATCCACTCGACAGGATCTCCTGTTGGACCTCACTCACTCCAAGTGCTCTTATTTCCCTCATAGGGCATACTGATCTTGGAAAGCAGGCAGGTGATCTTGGATTTCTCTGGATGATCTCCCCTCACCCAGCTTGGAGACTAGCAGACCTTAGCAGTCAGGCCTGGTGACAATTAGTAGCCTCTTCCTCGACCTACAGCCCGACTGAATGCTTGGCAGTTGACAGTCTTTGGGGCCTCGAGCTCCCCTTCTTATAGCCCATTTCCAGACACAAAATATGATTTAGTGTCTGAGTCTTTGAAGTTTGTGTTGGGGGACTACTTCCTTTTGAAATTCCAACTCCTCTGTCCTGCCCTTTCTCCAGAAAGTATTCTGCACAGCAAGAAAAACTTCAAATATGACCATGGTTGTGACTAGAGGTTCACGCCTAGATATCAGCTTTAGTGATGTGTATCAGAGGGTTACGAAAGGGCCCCAGCCCTACTCTTTATGATTCTCTTTTCAGTCTGTCCCATCTCTTACCTAAGGTGTGCCCAGGCCCCTTTCCAGTGACCTCTCTCAGAATCAAAGAGCACCCTTTGAAGTACACTGAAGAGGCTGGTTCTTCCTTCCTCCAGTGTGTGTCCTACCCAGCTCTCAGGAATGCAGCAATCCACAATTCTGCCTAGGGGGATTCCTCTACCTCCTCATGATGCTTCGGTCAGCACTGGGTCTCCCAAGTTGGAACCCAGTCTTACATACAGGTGTAGGTGTGCCTGTGTTCAACTCACAGGCACACACATGCAACACCATGTGCACTACACAGCGCAACATAGTAACTTCAGGTAGACACAGCCAGTCTGAGAACAGCAACCAGCCTGGCAATCTGGTAGCCGGAGGGGGGGGGGGGGGGAGGGGGGGGGGGGAGGGGGGGGGGGTAGTAGCAGGAGGTGCTAATGAGAAGCACTGCTCCCACTGCATCGCTTCCGCTTTTGTTACAGGGGGCAGATATTGCAGATAAATTTCTGTAATGGTCATATCACAAGGTAATATTCTAGATTCCTTGCGGTTAACCACTGCACTATATGGCAACGTTTTTTTAGACCTCTTTTATCATGATCTGCATATTCCCCTATGGATCTTTTTCCCTAACCCAGCCTTGTGCTATCCTTGAGCTTGCCCATATATTTAGAATCAATTATTTTTTTGCAAGTTGCAGCACATTCTTTTTTAAACGAAGAAGCAGTCCCTAATACAAGGTTTTGTTTTTTCTTTTGTACAATAGTGAGTCCTTTTTGTAGCATTGGGGATATACATGGTATGTGATACATGGTTTTTATGTCGAGCCTGGGCAGAGCATGCGCTCCTCTGTTAGGCATGCTGTATTGAGGTAAGGACTTGAAGCTCCACCCACTCTCCGCTCACATTTTTCATTGACTTGTGTTATTGTTCACTTTAAACTGTGACTGTTCATTGGCCAAAAGGCTTAGTAGTTCCTCCTTAGTACCGCCTTGTCTCATTTTGTAACCTCCCATGGCGACACTCCCTGTTACGTGTGTTGTTGCACGGTGGGCTTTAGTTATAGCCTGCGAGCACTATTTTCTCAAATAGCTTTGATCTGCCTGCTGTGTTTTTTTATAGCACGCATTTGCAATGCAGTAGGTCCTGCATTTGGGAGAGTTTAAGCTATTAGCATTGTAAATGACATTGCCTTTTATTTATATGTTTTAAAAACAACACATAAATAGAAGGCATTGTCATTTACAACGCCAATAGCTCAAACTGTCATAAATGCGAGACCTATTGCATTGAAAATGCTTGTTATATTTTTCTTGTAACGATTATGCCAATGTTTATGATTATGTTTAGAGATTAAAAGTTGCATGTGAACTCTAAAAATTGAAATGTACTATAATCACTTATGTTTGCCTAAATTAGGAATGTTCTGAAAGTTAACCTTAATATTGTGTTTACATACTTATATGCTATAAAAAAACTACTTTGACCACAGTTTAGCATCATCTCCCTTAACCATGAATTTAATTTTTTTTGAGTTTTATATAGCGCTAACTAGACCCGAGACATCGGGTATCAGAGCGCTTTACATAGCACCAGTTTCGTTACAGAAACACACATTAATTTTTGTTCGGTACAGGGAGGTTAAGTGATTTGCCCAGAACCACAGGATGTTGAGCGTCGTTGCCAAGACTCGAACCCGGTTCCCCAGCTTCGAGGTCGACTGCTCTTGCCTTAAGGCTACATCCTCACCCTAATTGCTCATTACCACACACAGCATCACAAATGACATAATTGGTGGCTAAAATATGACACCAGCATAAATCGCATAGTGTGCACATGACTCATTCTGTGGTACTACTCTGTATCTAGTTGGTATAGGGCATAACCGTCTTGCATGCAGCATACAGGGCGTTACCTTACACTGGGCTGGTATGTAACACGCTCATCATTGTCTTTGCTTGTACATACTACATACAGGGCCATCATATTTCACAACCATTAGGTGGCCCATATGGCACCCAGGCATTGCCTACATTATCAATAATGCCACTGGTATGTCAGTAATGATGGCATCAATGATGTCACCAGAAACGTCATTTGGGATACCATGTGTCATGTCACGTATGAGGCACAAGCAGTGTGTGTCTTGGGAGGTAAGATTGTGTAAATAAACTACATTTGTGGATTAGAGATGTTTTAAGGTTTTACGCTGAATGGGGCCACCTTCGCGCCCCCTCCCCCCGCTTCCCCCTCCAAAGTCTCCTCAAACAAAGTTTTTTTTATGGTATTTATTTTTTATTTTTTTATTTTAAAAAGTCTGCAGACCCCCTCGACGTTCCTTTAATGAATGTCTTTTCGGAGAATGTTATGAGTTTTGTAATGATGAACTGGTGCCTGCGATCATTCACTGGTACTTAGCTTTAGCGAACGCAGGGGTGTGAGGCAGACACTGCGTGGTCAGTGACCATGGCTATACATAGAATGGTCAGGCCATGGCCTTTGTATAAAGTGAAGTGGGTAGAGGGGGGTGCACATTTACAAGTAATGGAAGAGAATGATTCCTCTGGGCTACTGAAAATGCAGCTCTTCTGTCAGTGTAAGCTTGTCTACATAAAACGCGAATTGTTTTGATCGTTGTGTATTCTTAAGCTGCAATTGGACATTTCAGCAATGTGCTTCAGTCCTTCTACGGCTCATTGCCCCCAAAGTTCGTAACAGGAACATATGCGCATTCGTTTTCTCGTGTTTCCATTTGAAAAAGATATCCTCTGGCACCCTTACAGCGCTGTACGGTGCTGTGAATAATCGAGTTCTGCTAAACAAATAGGAATCTGAAAGGCGGCCATAATATGCCGCGCTGTCAGTCTGAATATAACTTTTAAGATTTATTTTGCTGAAACTATTTGGTTTGATTATACATTGTCCAAAAATCACACCACACTGCAGACTACTGAGGCTAGAAAGAGCTCGCAGTGTGCTGTAAATGGTGCATGCGCAGATTTGGACTGTAATTATACTGAAGCAATACTTGCTTTACCGTGCTGCATGTAGTAAATTGGCATTCTCCGAAGGTTTGCAAGGGTGGTGCTGACCAGAGACTTGATAGGGCTAAAGCCGTCTCTATTTTAACGTGGCAGGCACTGCTGCCAAAATTGGCCGGGTGCTGTGAAATATGTGTTTTTTAACTTGCGTCTTTGCTGTAAGCACTGGGCTGTGTGCAGGAGGGTCAGGAAAAATCGAGTCACGTGCAGACACCATGTCATTCCTGTCCTGGACACACAATTACACACAAACAAACACCATGAAACCAAAGTGAATGATATCACTGCTCTACTCATGAGAAGGCGAAGGCCACCAATATGACGGTGTCTGTGAACCATAGCTCCAGTGCAGGTCATGGTATGTAGTGGTGGTGCTGGCCCATGTCGAAAGGGACCAAACTGATTGGCTCTCACAGCATGCAGACAGTAGAATACTCGCCTCCGGTTGTAACACTGAGCAGGCCAAAGCTACCTTTGGGTTCATTTGGCCGGTTCCTGTGTGACCACCATTTGCAATGCTAGTTCCAGCAGTCATGAGGACTTGTGCGATGTGGATTCCTGTGGATTGCTTCCAGCCACTTCTGGGTTGACTCCTTAGCCACAAAATTAGGTTTATTTTACAATGGTTGCCTCTTTTGTTGCTCCATGGTAGACCCAACAGAGTACATACCAAGGCAGGTTAAATAATTAAGGGAGGCATCAACTGTTGTTCCAAGAGATTTGATGGAAAGAGACAGCAGTGATGGAGAGTCAGACAGGGAGAGTGGGCAGAAATGAGGAAGTGGGAAAAGGAATGTTATGGGTTATGTAGATGGACAACATCTAGGAGTGGGTGTCAGAAAGACATTTTTTTGGCTAGACCTCTTCCTACAATTGTGTATTGTCCACATAAACATCGATGGACACTCTTATGAAATATATGGGTTTCCCAGAGGTTCCATGTAGATGTTAAAAAGAGAGGGTTACATTATTAAATTTGGTGAACTCTTTGAAGCACGGGAAGTGAAGTGGATGTCAATTTGGATGAATGGTTCAAGGAGGAGTACAGCCAGTCAAGCATCTCATTCCGATGTGCACGGACAGAGTGCAGAGTGGAGTCCCATGAACAATAGTCTTGAATGCTGCTTAAAGATCCAAGGAGCTATTAGTCGATGATATCAAGCATGGATATGTAGCAAGAAGACAGGGCAAGCCTGGTAGCTCTAGGAATCATGGCGATTGTACAGTAACAAAGGAGTGGTTCATTCAGAGAAGAAGAAAGTTAATCAAAGGTTTGTTTGGATTAGTCAAACAGGGAGGGCCAAAGAGTTGGACCACATGTCTAATAAGTTTAAAGAAAACAAAGCATGCAAGTTAAAGGTAAGCCACCATGTAGAAAAACATAGAAAGGTCTGGAGAATATACACAAAGTTTTATTACAGATATTAATTTACAGTATACACGGGATGTGGTGTAACAGTACTGTGCTTTTGTGAGAAATAGGTGCAAAAGGGTGTAATTAAAACACATTTCTTCATAAAGAACAAAAGGCTATCCAAGATCTGAAAAATCACATATTATAATTCAGGTATATCCTCTGTCAGTATTGGTTATATTTAATATGGCTATTTGAACAGTTCATATTTTTTTAAAGTCAACATTTCGGTCACTAGGTTGACTTCACCAGAGACGTCATCGGGACAGTGTCAATAGAAATTTAGAAAAGCAACCTGAAAAAAACAAAAAAGAAGAACTAGTCACCCACAGAGTTGGCCTAAAGACAAGACAATGGGAGAGTGATAAAAGTGATAAAGTGGGCTTACCTAAAAATGGTCCAGAAGATAGAAGGACCAGAGGAGGACTGGGGAGGTACAGAACATCAATGAGCCAATTTTGAAATAAGTAACCAATTCCTTCTAAAACATATAGCAGGGGGGAAGAATAAATAGGGTATTTTACGGAATAGGAAAAAAGAGTACTAGTAACAAGGCCTTAGGGCCAGATTTATATTTAGGCAGGCATCTCATTTGTCCACCAGGGTGACAGAGTAAATTACTCCATCTTACTTATGGAAATATGTTCGACCTAATTTAGAAAATACTGCCAAGCTGGGGGTCGTTTCTAAAAATGCATTGGTAGGAACCACCATCACAGCAGTCCCTGTCAATGCTTTTTGCAGTCTGGTGCAGGGCTCGGTTAACATGACAGAGACCTTGCAGCAAACTATTTTATTTTTAAAAAGAAAATCCCAAAGTGGTCTTTTCTTTTTAAAAATAGTAAAGAAATGCTTCCCTCGCGATGTGAGTCATCTCCCAAGGCAAGGGGAGCATTTAGAGGTTTTCCCTTCCCCTTACTGCCAGGGTTTTCCTGATGGTGACAAGCAGTTAAAACTGACCTCTAATTCTGCCCATCTAATTCACGTGAGCGAAATTAGGGGTCTGCCTCCGACCGCCCTTACTCCGCAGGGTCTTTGGAGGGGTTAAATCACAGTGGAGACAGAGTAGTCTCCTCCATGATTAAAACTATGGTTCTGCCCATATTTAAATAGAGTGGGTGGACCACTATGTTGGAGGGGCAACACTGTCACCATTGCGATGTAGTTCCCTCTCCACCACTGTATAAATTAGGCCCTAAGTAACCATATTGTATTATACAAACCTGATAGAAAAAGGCCAAAACGAAATCCAGAAGAATACCATGGGTAAATAATGATCCAGAAAAATGTGCATCCGAAGGAAGGCATGCAGATGTTAATTATTATTGATTGACTGGTTCAGGATATAATGTGGTCAAGCTTAGGTCAAGTGGTCTATAGTAATTGGATAAACTTGGGAAGAGGCCAGTATAGGCTCCACCACATTATAGTCTGACTTTTCTCTTCTTTACTCTCTCCTTTATATCATGGCATTGTTTCCCGAGAACGTTCGGGATCTCCGCAATTCCTACCTCCTTGTAAAAGAATTTGGGCTCCATTCCCAAAAAATAACGCTGCCATACTGTCTGCAGGATTCTCATCACAACAACTGTATATGCAAATGTAGCAATGACAGCAGTGAAACACTGCAGGCATTTTTCAGGTATGTGTTGGAGTTGTAGGAGACCAGTGACCCCAGAGATTATTTTTGGCCCTGCCACAGCACATATCTTAAAGAAGTCAACCTTAAGCATTAAACCTTGCAAATATATGACTTCTTTATCCAAATGTGGGTACTGTCTATGGATAACTGCTATTTATATCATGCTTGGCTAACATGGTACATGCAACAATTACTAGAAATCTCTTCAAATAATACAATTTGCAACACTGCTTGTAATGTAATTTGTGAGGACGAAGAGTGCATGGAGCGGTTGTCATAACTACCTTAAGTAGTGAATTTAAATTGGTTTTAGGTTTTGCCTGGTCGGGTTCTCTAAATATGGCAAGAGGTTCCCTATCAGAGGACCAGAGACCAGCAACCATACTGTAATGCTCAGATACCTCAGATACAGTATAACACAGTATTGTCAAATCTATGAGTCTTTTAAAGACTAGTGTCTTAATTTAGAGGGCAGTATGGAATCCATCCCTCAAAATAACTCCATGACTCATTCAACAACATGTAATTGCTTTGTTCCCCCACATCTTCCTTACACTCCCCCCTCGCCCCACCATGCTAGCATCAATGTGGGACTTGGTCAAACTACAGACCATACTTTTTGGCCCCATGGAAAATGTTTGTAAGTATGCATGCTTTAAATGAGGCCCTAAGAGACCTGAGTGACAATGTATTGGGTACTTTTTGTGTCCTGAATTATCTATTTCTCTTTCTTTTTCCCACTGTTATTGTTTTATTCTTGTCCCACATTTCATGTATAAATGTTGTTTGCCATTAGGTTCTATCAAGTACTGGGTATACAAACAGGGACATCATAAGGATGTTGGGGGCCCTGAGCCAAACGTATTTTGGGGACCCCTGTTTGGAACAGATTTGAATTCAGCTCTTTTATGTCCCCTTTGGCCAGGTCACTGACAGTGCACAGGCATATTAGGGCACATTCTAAATGTGTTTCCATCTAATATTCAGGGTTAGTGACGTGTTTTCAGCAGCTCACTAATATTACTGTAAACAATCTCAGTGACACTCTCCCATTTCTCATATGTGAGGTCCTCTTTTGATCTAAAAGAAACTTTTTCATGGATGTTGCATGAAACAAACAACATTTCTCTGCATAATGTCTGTAATAGACTCTCTCAAATCGCCCACATTAAAAATAAATCAAAGGAAAACGGTATTTAAAACAATATTTCTAAGAATTATTCAAGGTGACCAGAGTGGGACTCTCTGCAGAGCACAGCTGGCTCTATCAGGCGGCCCACTGAAAGGCTGGGGCCCTGAGCCAGAGCTCACCTTGCCCATGCCTTAAAACATCTCTATAAGGTGTTCATTATTCAGGTGCTTCTGTACTATCAAAGACCGGTGTGAGTTAGATTAATTATCTATCAATGGTTACCAATTAAGCTTTCTCACAATGAAAACACTGCAACGCATCTTCCCGCATCTTGGATTCCCTCACAAGGTTCAGGCTACCATCCCTCCTGTCCTATCACAACTGAACTATGTCAATGGTCTACATCACAGCTCACCTTTATCAACTATGAGAAGATTACAGAGAATTCAGAACACTGCTGCTAGACTCCTCATACATGTAAATCCACAAGCACACATCTTCCCTGCTTTGAGGACCTTTCACTGGTTACCAGTTGCCGCCAGAAAATCCACTTCAAGCTGCTTTCTATCACACACAAAGCAATACATGGCAAAAGACCACTCTTCATCAGTAAGAAAATCAACAAATGCAAACTACAAAGGAAACTATGCTCAAGAATGTCTCTCTACCTCAACATTCCTACATACAAGAAAAAACATATGGCTGGATCAAATTTCTCTGTTCAAGCAGCCATACAATGGAATTCACTACCCACACACATAAGATCCACTGACAACCATCTTAACTTCAAAAGATTTGTTAAGAGCTGGCTCTTCGCCACAGGACACTATACTCACAACACAACAGTTCACCACAACATGAAATGACAGAGTATACTTTTCATAGTGTAGAGACGAGGTTGTAATTATAGTGCATTGCTTCCTGTTATAAGCAGATCAATTTATATAGGGGAAAATGTATATTACACCACAAGGTACGTGTGTATATCAGAGAATGTCATCCTTGCTGCTTCTTTGTACATAAAGGTGCATGTATAAAGGAGTTTATGCCTGCTACTAAAACATTAACAAACGTCATGAAACAAATTGCATACTTGACCACAGATGAATGTGCGCATTAGACTATGTAAATACTGCTACTTCTATGCACAAATGGGTGTTTATATAGAGGGGTTTTCTCCAGCCAACACAACCTTGCCAAGTGTCATGTGTATATATCTATGTATAAGTTAATTTCATTTTTTTGTTTAAAAAAACCTTCTTTCAAGCTTTGTCCCACCCCTCTTCTCTCTAACTCATCCCAAACCTTTCTGGCTACTATGAACCCCCAAACATCATTCTCCAAAGTTCCCCTCCTTTTTTAGCCATGTCACCCAACTACTAGGCACACATAACCACTACTTACAAAAACAACTTACTACTTCCCCTTTTAATTCTATTCCATCATTCTAATCCTACTCTAAACTCCACTATACACACGTGAAATCAAGAGCACAAACCCATCAACTAATGTGCAAAGAAAAAATAAATACAAATCTACTAACAATTTACTTCTAATATTGGGTTCCGGAATAGCGTGCGACTTCCAGCAAAGTGTTTCAGCGTCTCATCAGGGATAGTAGGTGCTATATAAATACAATTTATAAATACAATTACAATCTACGTGATGTTTTTAGTGGATCACAACCTGATAGTTTTTATCTGTGAAATCCCCCAAAATATCCAGCCTCTGAATATTTTGATTACAAGTGTCAACGGGCATTCTGTAAATCTTATAGAAACTTTCTAGACCACAGTTCTGCCTTAGACCAGATTCATCAAAACTAAAGTCTATAGTTGGGGAATCAACAATAATTTATTATTGTATTCATTTTATGTATTGGTTTTTCGCGTTTATAAAAATGTATAATATCACAAACATAAACAAATATGATTGTCATTAAAGTTATACTATACCCAACATTTGCATAGCACTAAAAAGCAAGTAATCAAAATATAGCTATCATTTTAAAAGACCAATTTAATGGCCAATCTCCAAATAGCCCACCTACTGGAGCTCCGGCACGGCGCTATACTCCAGGCAATGTCCTGGCATGGAGAGCAAATGTAGTAAATGTAGAGACTAAACACAGTGGTGATTGGATACAGAGGTTGCGATGCCCCCAGTTGGGGTCTTGGACAGCTGGAGTACCACTGCTTGTCTCATTTAACAACAATGTAAAACGCACCACTGAGGTATTTAATATCGTGGCGCCCAGCATGGAGAACAACAAAACAGTGAATTATCCTGCGCTCTTGGGAGGTGCAACTAAGGATCCCAGAAGAAACTAGTGAGGTGCTCTTCTGCTGGCCAAGAGGAATGAAGGTGAGGCAGGTGATGCGTTGGGTTGCTCTTGAACTGATATTCCTCTGTAGTGTGCTGGCTGGCCCAAAGATACAAACTGACTGGAGGACCGATGAAGACTGGTGCACTGCAGGAAGGTACCTCCAAAAAGAGACACACGACAATAAAGAATTTTAGCCCCCAAGCTAACACGAGACAACAACTGGGAGGCTGCTGTAGGAGCCAGTATCTGCTTCACCCGAGGATGATATAATCTTCATATTTTACCTGTTTAGGAACTCTCCATTGCATTTAAAATATTCAAACGCATATTATTTTCATTATAAATGCACAGTAGTTAATATAGTTTAATGATTGTTTCATTGCGATAATTCAGCTAGATCAAATTTCTTTGCTTCAGTATAATCTGATATCTTTGTTTTCCCATTATTGTTTCTGAACAGTAAACCGCATCTACATAATCTTTCATATTCTAATGTTCCCAGATGTATTGATCTATATACCTGACACGGCTCATCTGCAACCCCCTGCAGCTAATATACAAGTACCCGGTTATTACGCTCAGGGACTAGAGAGGAAGTATTAATTTACAAAATTGAATTTCTGATGATACTATTATTTACCTTGTAGGAGTCCTATTTGCACTATTTTTGTTTTGTACTTCTGACTGATTGACTACGGTAAGCGCCCACCCGAACAATACCTGTTATCATGGGTGGCAATCACTGCTTGATCCCACACGGTGATGATTTTCTTGGGTATTCAAATCACCTAATCCCTTACCAAGTCACACATTCTGACGCACGGTGGGCAATCACTTAAGGCTGCTCCACCCTTGCTTAATGCCTCCTCACCACAGGGTCGTAGCCCTAGACATGAGACTTTATAATGATCGGAGTGCACTTGCAACAATTTTGCACTTCCACAGATCTATACGAGACTCACTGCCCCCATTAATTATTAAGGACTAGAACACAAACTTCTTTTTAGGGACCTAGATGTGAATTCTCCGTTTTTGTGGCTATGGGCCTCTTCCTTTTCTTTCTATGCCTGTTTGAATTTAAATTTTGAATTTTATTTTGATTGTTTTTTGGGGTTTTATGCTCATATTGGAAACTTGATAATTAAATTTGGAAATGTCTTCAATTTCCAAATGATTTGCTATTACTGGATTCATTTTGTATGTCTACCTTTTGGATTTTGTCTGAATAACCCACCAGCCTTGAAAAAGCCCCAGGCTTGTACTCCACAAGGGGGCGAAACACGTGTTGGCTGTATTTTAACATTTTTTGGTTCCAGTGATTCTGAATCAATAAGAATCACTTTTGACCTGTTGAACTTTGACAAGAAACACACCTAATTACACTGAATGGAGCTTTCCAATCTATTATAAATATATTTACTTGTCATGGCTCTCTTACACGACATACACATGGGGCTCCAGACAAAGCTTATTCTACTGGAAATGAGACCCTGGTGGCGAGAGTTACCGCCCAATATGCCTAAACCAAATAAATTCCTCAAAGGTGGAGACATCACAAAATACCTGAAAGCAGCTGACGCTACTAAAAGCACAGAGGATGTTCCACAGATGGCAGGGAGCAGTAAAGGTGCTCTCAATAAAGACGATCTAAAGTCATCAATCAATCAATCAGGATTTATAAAGTGCGGCTTATCACCTGATAGGGTATCCAGGTGCTTGAAGAACCCAGAGGCTTATTCGAACAGCCAAGTCTTGAGGGCCATTCAGAATTCTGGAAGTGAAGAGATTGTCCGGAGTTGAGTGGGGAGGCTGTTCCAGGTCTTTGATGCAATGTGGGAGAAGGAGCATCCTCGACTTCTGCTTTGATAGATGCTGAGAGTATCAGCAATTGAGAGGGGGGTGGAGCGTAGACTTCTCGACGGTTTGTGGAAGTTTAGGCAGTGGCTAATGTAGGTGGTACCTTGGTTGGGCAGAGCCTTCTGTGCGAGGGTCAGCAGATGAATTGACATCTCTTCTGTACGGGAAGCTAGTGGAGTTTCCTAAGGTGTGGTGTGATGGGGGGTTGTCAGGGAAGGCTGAGGATGAGTCTGGCCGTGGCGTTCTTTATGGTCTGAAGTCCCTGTAGGAGGGGAGCAGCGATTCCTATGTAGAGGGTGTTGCCGTAGTCCTCTCGGCTGATGATGAGGGACTGTGTCACTGTGCTTCTCATGTGTAGGCGTAGCCACTTGAGGATCTCACATAGCATACGCAAAGTGAGGAAGCAAGCGGAGGAGAAGGCGTTGATCTGTGATTTTAAGGTGAACTTGTTGTCAAGGATGAGGTTTGTAGCTTGGTCAGAGGGAGTAGGTGCGGGTCCCAGGTCTGATGGCCACCAGGAGTTGTTGCATGTTTTGCTGCTGTTGCCTAGAATCAGTACTTCTGTCTTGTTTGTGTTCAGCTGCAGGCAGTTCTTCATCCATGCCTTGCCGACCTGAAAACAGGGCTAGAAAAAGCCATAGCAGAGGGGCTAGCAGTACTAAGAAAGGTGCTGCCTCCTGCAGGGCTCCAGGACCTACAATTAAGAATACTCAGGGTACACAGAGTAGAGAGGAAACCCACAGAGCCTTTGGAAAAGCGTTAATACATAGTAGCAAAACTGTCCGAATATTTGGTCGAACAGGAAATACTGCGCATAGCCAGGCAAATAGAATACGTCCAATTTGAAGAGAGCAAAGACATATTTTTCCAATATCTGGCAGCTGCTGCCACCTCACAGCGGAGAAGTGACTTGTGACCACTAACACAATCCTAGAACAGCATAGAATTAAATAGACTAGAATATATTTATTTGATTCAATCTTCTAAGCAGTGGTGTAGCTAGACCTTTGTCCGCCCGTGGCTGTCCCTGCCGCCCCGCGGCAACCACATGTAGGAGCGGGGGAGGGGTAGGTGGCGATTCCTGCGTTTGCTGCCCCGCGATGGCCGCAGGTAAGAACTGGAGGGAGGCCACCTCCCCTAAAACTCGTGCCCCCCGGGCCAGATCGCCCTCCATCATTTCTAAGCCACTGGTTCTAAGATCAACAGAGCAGAGTGAAATTTAAATAAAGAAGCAGAAGCACAGTTTGCTGAACAGAGAAGTTTTCAAAGCCTTCCTAAAGGATAAGTACAATGTAATTCATTTGATCCCCAGAGAAAGATTATTCCAAAATTGAGGTCCAAGCAAGGAAAGTGTCCGACCACCCGGCCTTGTTCTTTTACCATGTCGGATAAAGAACAGTACTTGAGAGAACGTAAGCTTCTTAGAGAATTGTAATGCTTGAACCAATGCAAGAGTCGATTTCTCAGTGCAGTAAAAGATTGTTCATTAGACAAAGAACCTTGAAAACAGTCAGTTTGTAACCAGAAGCTAGTATAAATGGAGGTGTGCCTGGGTGAAGTGAGCTGATTGTTTTAACTCACAGGCTACTCGTACCACAAATTTGTAAACTCTTTGCAGCTGATTTAAGGAGAATTCTGGAAAGCAAAGATAAAGAATGTTGCAATAGTTGATCCTAGAAAAAATACAACTGGAAACTACTTGAGCATGAAACTGTTTTGGGAGATATGGGAGAAACTTTCTTAGCATTTTTAAGTTAATAAAAAAACAGGACGATGAAACAGCTCTAATCTGGCCTTGCATGGATAGCTGAGAATCCAAAAGAGCACCCAGAGATGTTACGTTAACTGCCGGTGAGGGAGCAGTATCCAAGGTTGAGGGCAGGGAGAATCCTCCCATTTTTCAATGTTATTACCAATTAATAGAATTTCACTTGCCTTCAGCTGAAGAAGGTTAACTGTCATCGAGTGGTGTACAGCAGTAAGACAAGATATTGGTTTAACCATAAATCAAGGAGCTTGACGGTCACGGCATACAGTGAGCTGGGTATCATCGCCATAGGACATGACCACACAACCAAATAATCTGATAAACATTGAAAAGCACTAAATGAAGAATGGGTGAGACAATGGTGGATCTACCCTACGGATGTCCAGTTTACCTGGTGTGGTTGTGAAAAGATATTCTTGGACCTGGCGGAGGGTCTAAAGGTAATATAACCCAAGAGGACATCCCATCCAGGGAAAGTCCAGGAGGAACACAGACCAATAAAGAACAATGGCCGACAAAAAGAAAGTGGGGAGCAGAACCCAGAAACAGCAAAGCAAGAGGTCGACCAGCGGGAGGAAGATGTAGTACAAGTAGCTCATGCTACCCCTTCAGCATGAATGCACAGGTCTACAAACTAGAGTCTGTGCCCAGCAAGCTAAGTTGGAATTGGCAAAATGCTGTAGGGTAAAAACTGAAAATAACCTTGTGAGGGGTGGCTGAAAACAATGGGTGCGTGGGGATGAGGTTGGGAAGATCAGCTACCAGACTGGTGGAGGGTGAACGCAAGGCTAGAATGCCTATTTTGCCAACAAATAGTGATAATGAATTGTAGAACCGGTTAAAGTTTTTGAAAAATCAGGTGGAGGGCCCCGATAAGTTGAATCCTACACCACCATATGTTTGATGGCTGTTTTGGATATTTTGAGAGAGAATAGGAAGTTCCCAGTTGGCCCACGTTCTGGCTAATGGGGGTTGTTGAAGGTTTTGGGGTTCTCCGGCCAGTGGAATAACAATGTCTCTGACTGTACTGCGCGTATAGAAGACAGCCGCAAACTAAAGAGCGCCGCTATTCAAATTAATCATGCTTTATGTGTGAGGGCTAAACCATCGCCTACAAGAAACAGACGACCTGGAGTATTCCCGCTGCTATGGTCCAGACGTGGATATGAAAAATTGGGGGAGATTCAATATGGAATGAAAGAGGCTGGAATCTGAACTAAATTTTTACAATAATTGGTTTACCTCTGACACCATTAATCATGCATTATTGTATCAGCTAGTCTATTTAATGACTGCGATTGGGAACACTTATTTCATTTGCTTATTTCGTTTAGACAGTATAAACACTACTTCATCTCATATGGCACGTTATTATATACAGTGACAGATATATACATTTATACAGTGACTTCGTGACGTATCAAAAATACCATTGCAATGAATTTGAAAATACAAAAAAACAATTTTACATGCGAAACAATCAGAAAGTCAATCTTTCATTAGTCGTATGTCCGATATAGATTGTCTGTAAGGACTTTTGGCTGGTTGGCTCCTGTAGTCCTGGCTATAATTGCGGTCCTGGGCAGAGTCAATTTCAAGGCTCAGAGGATTTGTGTGGGCATACTTTATTTGTTTTAATATGTATGCTCGGTGGGGCACTGTTATAAATTCGTCTCCCCCACTACTGCTGTTGATCTCTGCTTTTTTTGCCAACGCGTTTCGACCTTTGACAATGGGGACCTATATCTTGGTTCTAAGGTCGTCTTCAGGGCTGGTATATAGTTGGGGTCGGTAGCTCGACATAAATCAACCAGTGAGAAAGACCGTCTTTGAAGCAATTCGAAAATGCCGGAAACGCAAGAGATGGAGAGACCGTGAAATCAACGCCGCAGTCTCCAGCGAACCAAGTAGAAATTCGACATTGTAAAAGAGAGAAACAAGTCAGAGCAGAAAACAAAAATCAACCCTTCGAGCCGGCAGCCAATCAGCGGAACGGCAAGATAAAGACAAACAAGTCTTCATACCTGTTCGAAGAGCAGAGACAAGTCCGACCCCAACTATATACCAGCCCTGAAGACGACCTTAGAACCAAGATATAGGTCCCCATTGTCAAAGGTCGAAACGCGTTGGCAAAAAAAGCAGAGATCAACAGAAGAGCTATATCCGAACTACACATAGAAGTTACACCATTCAAGTCAGGTCCTGGGTTGCCTCAATGGAAGCTGGAGTTGCGCGTTTATATAAGCAAAATCGAGGAGGGGTGGACTCGAAGGTGACCGAGTTCTGGGGGGGCAATAGCTGAAGGTCCAAAGACAAGAAGCTCACACCTGAATCACCCTGTACATGCCCCAAGATAAATTATTGAATTATATATTGGTACGAATATTGGGGGTTACAGAAGGTGGAGTGATATTAGGGGGGGGGGGGTTAACCAAGGCATATGACCCTCAGATAGGGTCGCAGCGGGAGGAGGTTCTAATTAAGTGTGAAATGATTCTAGGCCCCTGTGCTGTCATGCGTACGAAGCGCTATACCCTTTATTCGTTGAAGCACTTTGAACAACTGTTCTGCGCCTTCCCGTTTGTGGTCCTTTCGGTGAAGATTTCTTTTCAGAGGGCACGTCTGATGGTATGGGAGCCTGCCAGGTACAAAATTCCTCAGACAAATGGCTGCCTGACCCCGGCAGTGGACTGCAGATAGCGTGTCTGAGCCCAGCTTCTCAAGCGGGGTAGAATTCCATCGAGTTTTCAGCGGCTACAGTAGGGAAACCGCCGCCAAAACCTGCCTCAAAGGCCTTTGATGAGGAGCTAGATGAAAAAGACAGTTATACTCCCTGGCCGGCATTCCTACTTTTTTCTTTGACGCTAAACAAAAGCTCTCTGTGCGCGGTCGCTGCATAATGAGCCGCAGTTCAGTTGCAAGTGCGTTTTCGATCTTTCCGTCCCACTGCAGAACAAAGGCCGCCGGCCCAATTCAGGTCAGCACATTGCAACATCATCATTAGATGGGGAAAATAATTTTTGTCATCAGTTGTCTCCCGAGCATTCTCTTAGCATGGGAAGCGTTCTCCCGGCCGCGCGCGACACCGGCGGTGATGTCAAATGTCTGCCTCGGCCTGCTTTAATCCTAATTGGAGAATTTACCTGTGGGTTTGGGATTTCTTCTGCATGTGTTTCGCCAGGGGTTGTATTCATTGGGGTATTTTTTCAATGCCACACACGTCTCAGTTACGACAGTGCGGCCTGCGTAGAGATGGGCGTTTTGTGCAGTTTATATTATTTCATATCGGCAGGTAGTGCCTCGTCAGGCGGCCACTACATGGATTAGGAGAGGAGCATGTTAGCTCGCATGGGTAATGGAAGCAAATTCATGGCAACTGACTTGCCTGCTGCTCTCATTGTACGACTGCAATCCCCTTCCTGGTGTGCTGTAGTGTCACGCACATTTGTTTCTTAGTCGACCCCTTTTCTTCCCACCTGACTCTTATATTCGCTGGCTCTTTGAAAATGAGCCAATCGCCTTGGGCAGTTTTTGTTCTGTGAATTAAGACATTCAATGTTATATGTTTAAATATTGTATGCTTTTTTATGTCTTCATAATTTAAACTTGACATTAAATGCATGATTTTGTGAGTTTTTAAAAAAATAATATTTTGTCGGGTACAAATTAGTAAATAATTCTCTGACCATCAATCCCGACAAAACTCAAATTGTTGTATTCGGCAGGCACAAGCATTAAAACAAGCATTTGCAATGCAATAGGTCTCGCATTTACTAGAGATTGAGCTATTGGCAATGTAAATGACAATGCCTTTTATTTACTTGTTGATTTTTAAAACATAAATAAAATGCATTGTTATTTACAATGCCAATAGCTTAAACTCTCGCAAATGCGAGACCTATTGCATTGCAAATGCTTGTTTTTTACTGGTAACAAAAAATAGGGCAGTACCATTTTCAGCATTGTTGATGCCTCTGCATTACATAATGGCACACACCGTTTTTTTCCTCCACAGGGGAATTTATGTACCAGGCACCAGTGAAACATGTAAACTGAACAAGCAGAGACTTTAAAACCAAGAAAAGAGTTGTACAATACACATGAATAAAAACATTATCACAAATAATGACAGTTTGCAGCATACATTATTGCCATTCTCAAGAGAAACAAAAAAGTTAGAAACTATTTAAAGCTCATTCGAGCGACTTTGGGCTGACGAGCCTGGTGTCTGCACCTGCGCGCCTTGAAAGGTACTTTACCTATTATTTTGGCAGTCATCGGCACCCCGCATACCTACCTGCTCCCTGCTGACGAGAGGCAATTACCTCGAAACACGTGTCCAGGGATGGCATTACTTTTGTATACTCGTGGCGTAGGCGTACTCACCGTAGCCACTACACTGTCCAGAATCCTTTGGGGTTATTTGCAGTATGACGAGCAGTGTCGCGACCCACTACGTAAACTATTTAAAGCTCATTCGAGCGACTTTGGGCTGACGAGCCTGGTGTCTGCACCTGCGCGCCTTGAAAGGTACTTTACCTATTATTTTGGCAGTCATCGGCACCCCGCATACCTACCTGCTCCCTGCTGACGAGAGGCAATTACCTCGAAACACGTGTCCAGGGATGGCATTACTTTTGTATACTCGTGGCGTAGGCGTACTCACCGTAGCCACTACACTGTCCAGAATCCTTTGGGGTTATTTGCAGTATGACGAGCAGTGTCGCGACCCACTACGTAAACTATTTAAAGCTCATTCGAGCGACTTTGGGCTGACGAGCCTGGTGTCTGCACCTGCGCGCCTTGAAAGGTACTTTACCTATTATTTTGGCAGTCATCGGCACCCCGCATACCTACCTGCTCCCTGCTGACGAGAGGCAATTACCTCGAAACACGTGTCCAGGGATGGCATTACTTTTGTATACTCGTGGCGTAGGCGTACTCACCGTAGCCACTACACTGTCCAGAATCCTTTGGGGTTATTTGCAGTATGACGAGCAGTGTCGCGACCCACTACGTAAACTATTTAAAGCTCATTCGAGCGACTTTGGGCTGACGAGCCTGGTGTCTGCACCTGCGCGCCTTGAAAGGTACTTTACCTATTATTTTGGCAGTCATCGGCACCCCGCATACCTACCTGCTCCCTGCTGACGAGAGGCAATTACCTCGAAACACGTGTCCAGGGATGGCATTACTTTTGTATACTCGTGGCGTAGGCGTACTCACCGTAGCCACTACACTGTCCAGAATCCTTTGGGGTTATTTGCAGTATGACGAGCAGTGTCGCGACCCACTACGTAAACTATTTAAAGCTCATTCGAGCGACTTTGGGCTGACGAGCCTGGTGTCTGCACCTGCGCGCCTTGAAAGGTACTTTACCTATTATTTTGGCAGTCATCGGCACCCCGCATACCTACCTGCTCCCTGCTGACGAGAGGCAATTACCTCGAAACACGTGTCCAGGGATGGCATTACTTTTGTATACTCGTGGCGTAGGCGTACTCACCGTAGCCACTACACTGTCCAGAATCCTTTGGGGTTATTTGCAGTATGACGAGCAGTGTCGCGACCCACTACGTAAACTATTTAAAGCTCATTCGAGCGACTTTGGGCTGACGAGCCTGGTGTCTGCACCTGCGCGCCTTGAAAGGTACTTTACCTATTATTTTGGCAGTCATCGGCACCCCGCATACCTACCTGCTCCCTGCTGACGAGAGGCAATTACCTCGAAACACGTGTCCAGGGATGGCATTACTTTTGTATACTCGTGGCGTAGGCGTACTCACCGTAGCCACTACACTGTCCAGAATCCTTTGGGGTTATTTGCAGTATGACGAGCAGTGTCGCGACCCACTACGTAAACTATTTAAAGCTCATTCGAGCGACTTTGGGCTGACGAGCCTGGTGTCTGCACCTGCGCGCCTTGAAAGGTACTTTACCTATTATTTTGGCAGTCATCGGCACCCCGCATACCTACCTGCTCCCTGCTGACGAGAGGCAATTACCTCGAAACACGTGTCCAGGGATGGCATTACTTTTGTATACTCGTGGCGTAGGCGTACTCACCGTAGCCACTACACTGTCCAGAATCCTTTGGGGTTATTTGCAGTATGACGAGCAGTGTCGCGACCCACTACGTAAACTATTTAAAGCTCATTCGAGCGACTTTGGGCTGACGAGCCTGGTGTCTGCACCTGCGCGCCTTGAAAGGTACTTTACCTATTATTTTGGCAGTCATCGGCACCCCGCATACCTACCTGCTCCCTGCTGACGAGAGGCAATTACCTCGAAACACGTGTCCAGGGATGGCATTACTTTTGTATACTCGTGGCGTAGGCGTACTCACCGTAGCCACTACACTGTCCAGAATCCTTTGGGGTTATTTGCAGTATGACGAGCAGTGTCGCGACCCACTACGTAAACTATTTAAAGCTCATTCGAGCGACTTTGGGCTGACGAGCCTGGTGTCTGCACCTGCGCGCCTTGAAAGGTACTTTACCTATTATTTTGGCAGTCATCGGCACCCCGCATACCTACCTGCTCCCTGCTGACGAGAGGCAATTACCTCGAAACACGTGTCCAGGGATGGCATTACTTTTGTATACTCGTGGCGTAGGCGTACTCACCGTAGCCACTACACTGTCCAGAATCCTTTGGGGTTATTTGCAGTATGACGAGCAGTGTCGCGACCCACTACGTAAACTCGGCCTGCTTTAATCCTAATTGGAGAATTTACCTGTGGGTTTGGGATTTCTTCTGCATGTGTTTCGCCAGGGGTTGTATTCATTGGGGTATTTTTTCAATGCCACACACGTCTCAGTTACGACAGTGCGGCCTGCGTAGAGATGGGCGTTTTGTGCAGTTTATATTATTTCATATCGGCAGGTAGTGCCTCGTCAGGCGGCCACTACATGGATTAGGAGAGGAGCATGTTAGCTCGCATGGGTAATGGAAGCAAATTCATGGCAACTGACTTGCCTGCTGCTCTCATTGTACGACTGCAATCCCCTTCCTGGTGTGCTGTAGTGTCACGCACATTTGTTTCTTAGTCGACCCCTTTTCTTCCCACCTGACTCTTATATTCGCTGGCTCTTTGAAAATGAGCCAATCGCCTTGGGCAGTTTTTGTTCTGTGAATTAAGACATTCAATGTTATATGTTTAAATATTGTATGCTTTTTTATGTCTTCATAATTTAAACTTGACATTAAATGCATGATTTTGTGAGTTTTTAAAAAAATAATATTTTGTCGGGTACAAATTAGTAAATAATTCTCTGACCATCAATCCCGACAAAACTCAAATTGTTGTATTCGGCAGGCACAAGCATTAAAACAAGCATTTGCAATGCAATAGGTCTCGCATTTACTAGAGATTGAGCTATTGGCAATGTAAATGACAATGCCTTTTATTTACTTGTTGATTTTTAAAACATAAATAAAATGCATTGTTATTTACAATGCCAATAGCTTAAACTCTCGCAAATGCGAGACCTATTGCATTGCAAATGCTTGTTTTTTACTGGTAACAAAAAATAGGGCAGTACCATTTTCAGCATTGTTGATGCCTCTGCATTACATAATGGCACACACCGTTTTTTTCCTCCACAGGGGAATTTATGTACCAGGCACCAGTGAAACATGTAAACTGAACAAGCAGAGACTTTAAAACCAAGAAAAGAGTTGTACAATACACATGAATAAAAACATTATCACAAATAATGACAGTTTGCAGCATACATTATTGCCATTCTCAAGAGAAACAAAAAAGTTAGAAATTGAAAAATAAAGAGCTACTGAAACTGGCTGTTGGTACGACCAGGAACGGATGAGAGTGAAAATAAGGAAACTGGATTGATTTGTCATGGAATAGCACCCGTGAAGCTGTCAGTGGCAGGGATCACACTGATTTAATGTACTAAATCCACTTTCCCACTTACTTTGCGGCACTGAAGTTCAAAGCCAATGTAATACACAGCCTTGATTGCCTTTCTGAACTGCAGTCCAAGGTGTGAAAGGGATGCTGCTCAAGAAAACACACCCTTCTCTGCTTACTGCATGTGTTCAAAGCTTAACAAGCACTCTTAGACTGCATCAGCACATGACACATGTAGCGTGTTTCAATATGCATGAAGAAACACTCCCACTCGACCTATATCTATTCGTAAATGGCTACTATTAGCTTAATGGGCTACCCTTTGTTGTGGGAATCAATGGATACAACAATATTACATTTATTTATATCTTTGTTTATTGTTGTCCTTTTTTATACATAAATCTAGAAAAGAGTAAAACATTTTCCTTGCATGTACTTTTTTTTATAAAATACATTGCTTTTGTGCTCATATATACAATACAGTTTACATATGGTTCAACGTACTATAATTCTCTCATTTGTATAGACAATAGAGCATGTTTGTGCATATCCCCATGTTGTGACAAACCTATCATCACATCATATCACACCTCACATCGCATCGTAACTTTTCATGCCAAACTCACACATTCACACATCACATACATTTCTAATCCAGGCTAATAAAGGCATGTGGCATTGGGATCATGGGGAGAACCCCTCAATGTCCATGAATATGCTGCCAGCTGGGGATCCATAAGGCCGACGTACGTTTCAGTGGATAAGGAATACTTAAATCCACCTTCTTCAGGACCGCTTCTTTTCAATAATTATTATAGCGGAGCATTAATAGGGAATCTGAAAGCAAAGGGGTTGGTATCAGAGGCGCAACTAGAGCCAAATTTCGGGGGGGGCTAAGAAAAAATTTCGGGGGGGGGCTGAATCTTTTAAGCCATAGGCAGAGTGGAGCTGCAGGGGCTCTTAGAAGGGGTGAAACAACAGCGAGGCCTCATTAACATGCAAATGGTCTTTTAAAGACCTGTGAAGTGCTCGAGTGCAGCTGTGTGTGCACCGGGAAGCTGTCTCAGCCCGGGCTGCCATACGCGACGTGGGGGGGGCTGAAGCCCTGTGAGTCCAATGGGTGTTGCGCGCCTGGTTGGTATCCCTTATAGCGCCCTTAATTTACTTTATCCTAGTTGATAGTGACTACTGCTCCATAATAAAGTAAAAACAAGGAAAAGAAGAAAGCTGGAGTCAGGATAGAAATCCTTCACCATTCCTCCAAGTGAGTAGAAAATGAACAACATTTTTTAAGGTGAAATAAGAACATGTTTTGGTAGAAGACACCGCAATCACTTGGCGTTAATAGTTAGAAACACTACACGAGTAAAATATGTTAGTGTGTTTCTGATTTACAGGAAAATGTACCAGTCTATTTGTACCTTATAGCCCTCCTGCTCATTTAGAGACCTCATGCAGACTTAAAAGCTCCAAAGTAGCATTTATTCTGACAGTTAACTCAAAATTGTATTAGTTTTCACAGATTGGGACTGGTATATAGGAAGTTTGTTCGTGTCTGGGATCCTTCCCGATGGTAAAGATGTGGCTCATTTCCGTGGTGGTTCTCAAACGTGTATGGCTGTAAATGTTTAGAGACAACAATAGTAGCATCCACTATACCCTACGTCATAAGGTTAACTGAGGATATTGCGCATAAACGCAGTACGAGGTGTTGTTACCTTGTAAACAGCTTCCAATATTTTTCATCATTTAGTGGGTGGGCAGTCCAGTGATTGGTTCGCTATATCCCAACTATTGCTGATGGGGCGAGTACTGATTAGGGTTGCATACTTAGTATGGAAACAGATTCTTCATACTGTTGATAAAAAGGGGAGAGAAACAAACATTTGTTTACCCTTTAAAAGCTGTTCAATGTCTCTCTCATGCCCCTGCATAAAACCTATAGTTAGCTGTCTAATAGCGAGTGAGTTGTATACATAACTGTTGGCCAGACGACCCTCCCTCTTTTAAAGGTGTGGCGTGTGTGTATAGTCCCACTAGTCTTAAATACTATGGACCGTTCTTAATCAAAACAGCCTTCCCTTTTACTTCTAAAGGTGGAGCATATCATACGGGCATTCATATTAAATGTGCCCACCACATTACAGGATTTCTATCACTGAGGTCACATAACGGGCAGTTGGCCTTCTCCCTGCATATCGGGGTAACTTTTGGCAAAGGATGGTAAGCGTTATGCTTTCCTCGTTAATACTAATGCCAGAATGGGGGCCTCAAAAACTTAGTGTTATAGTCCCTTTCCCTAGTTTATTCTAATGCCAGAATGGGGGCCACAAAATCTTTGCATTATAGACCACAAAATCCTGCACTCATAGTTCGCTTACCTCCATTGTCACTGTTATCTGTCTTGCCGTAGCACCGGGCTGCCGCCGTCCTGCATATAAACAGAGCTAGTAGCCATTTCCCGGCCATAGAAATACGAAATGTGCGCAGGTCTCATGACCTGTCCACGTGACTCATCCAACATACGAATACTGGCACAGCACGGGCGCAATCTTTGAAGAGTTCTAGATACATCTTGTATATATGCTTCTAATTGTTCCGATGGCATTCAATCATAAGGCAGACTACTTATATTTCAAAATGTTATTTTGTTTACGCGCATCAATTAAGTGACTTGAAAAATGAAACCTTTATGATTTATGTTGGGTGTTAGGTGTTAAATACCTACCACCAATGGAGATATATGGAGTGGAAGGTACAGCACGCGAATACTGGCGTAACACGGGATAGTGTTCGGTCATAAGGCAGACTACTAGTGTGTTGGTATGAGTATTTGTTTATGAATACCAATTAAATAACTTAACAAGCGCTCGCCATGACCCCATGACGTATTTATTCGGCTTTTTCTGCCGAGCCACTTGGACGGCCTCGCCTGTTAAAGGGTTTCTTGTCTTTATGGGGCCATGTGTTTGGCTATATTTAGAAAGGGTATGCAGTTCCTTAAGGGGATGGTTTGTTAGTGAGGTCAATTCTCAAATCCGTCGATATTGATTGGACTCAAAGAACCTATAGGTAGGGAAGGGGAGCCCATTAGCTATAGTTTCATGTTGCCTGAGGTGGTTCGTAACCTACCCATCACCGCCAGTGCTGGAAACTCACTCTACTCACCTACATTCCTTCAGGCCCCTCACACCCACGCACTCAACGGCAAGGAACAAAAGATCTCCGCTAAAGAGCCCCTTCACGGGTGCCCATCGGGCATTGCACCGCCGGCCCAACGAGGAGCAGGCCCAGATGATGAAGCATGACACCTAGCTTGCTGGGTGTGTGAGAGCATTAGTTCCGAATATGGGAACTCCTCTTCCCTACCTATAGGTTCTTTGAGTCCAATCAATATCGACGGATTTGAGAATTGACCTCACTAACAAACCATCCCCTTAAGGAACTGCATACCCTTTCTAAATATAGTCTATCCGGGGCATGTATGCTGGACTTCTTGTAAAAGCCCTTCTGTCCTCCCCCTTTTTTAATAGCCATGTGTTTGGCCCCATAAAGATAAGAAACCTTTTGCGACGAACACAAAGCAGGCGAGGCCGTCCAAATGGGACGGCTCAGAAAGCCAATCAAATACGTCACCGACACCTCTTTTCCAATGGCTAGCCACCGTTTAGCATAAACGGTGATGCCAGCCAATGGAAAAGAGGGGCGGGGCTTAATGCCCCTTACAGAAAATACCACATCTCATTCAATCTCGCTAGTGAGACTGCGCATGCGCGCAGCCTACGCCAGGCGAGACCTAAACAAGAGGCATGCTCTATGGGCCACACGTCCATCTCGTCTGCATCGAAGTATAAATACCTGGGGGTCTGTTTCACAGAATCTGCCAAGCCTCTGCCCATAAAAACGACTTAGTGAAGAAAGCAACGACCATCACCTACGGTTTAATTAAACTTAACAACAACCTACAAAGCGGGCAGCCGAGGGAATAAGGAAAGTCAGTCATCCAAGCATCTCTTATCCCGGCACTCTCCTACCGACATCAAGCATTCCCGGGAGCCTGTACTGACTGCTTGGACGGGATCAGTCTGTGGGATATAAAAAGATTTCCGACTACCAAAACATCTGCTTAGGGCCAGATTTAGGCTGGAATTTGGACTGGCCAAACAAGCCCTAACCGTCGAGGCTAACTCTCTTAAATACAAAAGTCGTATATTAAAGTCACCTGAAAAATCTCTAAAGAACCATCTGAGAGCGATATTGGAAAAACACGTCTCCCCCTGGAACACCCAGCTCAAGAAAGCACTCGTCACTTTGGAGATAAATCCATCCGTCTTGCTTTGTATTTCCGATGTAATCTGGAAAAAGACCATCAATAAATAAGTGCAATCAGCCTCCTTCCAGCAAGACCAGGCCTCATTAAAATCCTCCTCTTTCTTGGCACAGCTAAATGCCTCATATCTGGCATTCAAACCGCAACTTTACCTCTCAGTCTCTCTCAAACCCAAAGCCAGAAGAGAGATAATGTATATGCGACTGCTGGCCCTACCGATTGCGAATTTCAACCCGGCCTGGACCAACTTCACACCTGTAGCTTGTAGGCTCTGTGGTTATCGACAGGAATCATGGCTACATCTTTTATGCTGTTGTACCGCTATAGCCCACACAAGGAGAACCCTTCATATGGAACTATACTTGAGGGAAGGAGTAAGCACCTGCCTGGAGGCCTCGGCCATATGCCTTACTCAGAACGACCCCTTCACCATGGCTCGCTGTGCGAGATTCGTACAAACCCTCAGAGACGCTTACCAGCCCTGTGTTGGTACACTTCAATGCCCACACAAAATGCAAAAACTGATACTGCACTACTTCAAATAAAAATCTGGGCCTGGTGCTTTTGACAAACTAAAACAAAATTACGAGACCAAGTCCTTACAAAAGCTAAGCCACAACATGGTCGGAGCCCACAGCACTCTAACAAGATCTAGTTATCTGCGGATTGGGAACCTCACTGTTTGGGGGTCACCAAGGATCGAACTCTACAAAAGATAGTTTCAGGTCCAACGCCACGACAAAGCACAAGAACTTTCAATAAAGAACACGGATCAATTACAGGCCCTGCCAAAAGGAAACTGAAGAAGCACCGGAAGGCGGACGGCCGTGCGGGTTGGACTTACTGAGTAAAGGGATGCTACCAACATGAACTATAAGCCATAGGCTATTGCACAGAGCACGTGCACATTATTGAAGAATTGGCCCTTGGGCCAAAAACATGCTGTTAAAGGATGAGGGCTACAGAGCCAGAACTAAAGGGCTAGAACTCTAGGGATACTGTTTGCATGGGTTGGCCTCCAGGAAATGTGTGTCTTTTTGGACTTTACCTGAAACCACCCTACCTGTCTTGAACTTTGATGGAAGTGCCTGCCGCAACGTATTATGTAAAAACGTATTTAACTGGTCATGGACACAATTGGAGTTTTTTAGCTAATGTACTCATTTTTGTGGTTCAGCATCATGATTTGTTATTATTTTATTAACTTATGCAATACATAAAAATAAATACACAAGTACCCAGAAAGGTGAAGCGAAGCCAATTTTGTTCTTTAACACTGTTGGAAAGTCAATTATACCTGCTGTTATGGTTTTGAGTTTTCTTGAAAAAATACTATTCTTGATCTGGGTGGCCATCCTGATCTTTTATGTAATTGTGTGTAAATAAATGTAGATAGTTGAGATGGCAGTACTTATAGATAATATGTTAGAATGCCTGCTTTATGTTTCTTTAGATCAGTGTGCATACATTCTGACATGGCTTCTAATTTGCAGCTGCTCTAGGACATGATCTATACCAATTGGGGTAGCGCCTGTGTGTGTGTGTGTACATGTATTTGAATGTGGTTGAAGGAGTGTGTGTATGATGTGTTTGAATATGGTTGAAGGAGTATGCATGTTACACACATGTGCATGTTTGTGTGTGCCTTGAATATGGGCGTAAAGCAGTGGAATTTGTTTTTCATGTGTGTATATATTCAGACACATCTCATGTGGTAGAATGTGTGTGGAGTTGGAGCACATGTCTATGTGTGTGCGGGGTGTGTGTGTGCCTTGATTGTAGGCATAAAGCTGTTCAATGTAGTTAATCATGTGTGTATATGCACACGAACGTCATCTGTTTGAATTGTGTGTTTTTGTGACAGGGTATTGTTGTGTATCTTGGGTATGGGCGTAATTTGTTGAACACATGGCCAAGTCGAGAATCAGCACGGCCACTTGAATGCGTAGCTGCACCCCGAATCCCACATCCATGTTCACCCCATCGCCCAAGGGCTGTCCTATTGGCAGTAGAGACACAAGAAGAGTGAAAAAATGCCATAGGATCTAGAAGATGTTAGCTATTTATATCCGGCATGGGTCAATTCACGCACCGGGGCCCAGTGTCAACAGGAGCCACAGGTGAGCCACAGCCACTCCTGCATGCCATTCACTGTGATGGGTAGCGTACGCTGTTGCTCTCCCCTGGGCCCGAGCTCCCCTCTCCTTCTCTGGGACCCACTGCATCTTGCCCGTGGCAGAACATCCACAGTCTCCATTTTGATCGCCACCCTCTCAAGTACGACTGTTGGCCAGCGAGAAGCCACCCACTTGAGTCACCAGCACTGATGGTGGGCATGTAAAAACCAGACCACAGTGGGTCATGGTAGCACCCAAGGTGGGTCTAGCTGTTGGAAGTCTTCATCAAAGAGCGGTTAGTTGAAATCTTCGATCACACCAGCTTTGCAACCATGGTAGAAAGGGAACACCGATCTCTTTCTGCAAGAACTTCACCAGGGCCCCATCATGGTCAATAATAACATTCCTACTCAACTTCCACAACAGGGATTTATGATTCTGCGCCTCACTAGAAAGAAAAGCAAACAGAACAGATGATGGAGGGAATGCTGAACCGATCAAACACTCACCCACAGTCACAGATTTGGGTTTAATCCATAGCTTTTTTGCTCACCATGCCACTCCAGTTTGCACCCAGCCATATGCAAATCAGTCTTGATCCATGGGAACAGTCCAGACCAAACTGCCAAGCCAGGTCCTCCGTGGACCGGAAACAACATCCTGGGACAGATTTTGGGGTATCACCCCTCATCAGCAAGGCTAGCTTGGATTCAGTGGCACAGTGAGCAGGGGACCCACATCTGGGCATACCCTTCCCACTTAGGGTGACAAAAGCAAAAAGAACAGATGCCGAACAGTTCAAACACTCACTTCCAGTCACAGATTTGGGTTTAAACAGGGGCCGTTCCTCTGCTACGGCGGAGGAGCGTTGCCACACTGCTCTTTGAACAGGAAAAATAAAATGATAATAGCATAGTTATTATTTAATTTTTTGCAGGTTCTGGGCTCAGTTAAGAAGGGGCTGGTGGCACAGGGGCAGGAGTTGTTTTCACACTCCAAGTGCGAATGACTGCTCGGTCGGCAGTCTCGGGCCGGCCAAACAGTCATGCGCACTTTGTATGTTCCCCACCAGGCTGCATTACACAGCATGGTGGGGAACATGCCTATGCCCCCAGTCCCCATCTAAGCGCTCATCCACGGCACTCTGACCAATCACAATGCTGCATTGCAGCATTGTGATTGGCTTAGGGGAGCCTGGGTGCTTAATGGTTCCGGTACTCGCCGGAGAAGCGGAGGAGAGAAGCAGCCAGCGTAAGAGGTAAGTGGTATTTTTTTGGCCCCCCACCCACCCCTCTCTTCCTAGCCCCTGCACCCTCATTCCCTCCTAGCCGCTACTGGGTTTAATCCATTGTTTTTTTGCTTACCCCAAAACATATGCAAAGACTGATTTGCATATGGGTGGGTCCAAACTGGGATGGCATAGTGAGCAAAAGGACAATGGATTAAACCCAGATCTCTTGACTGGGGGTGAGCGTTTGAAAAGTTTCAGCACTACATCCATCATCTTGTTGTGTTCACTGGAGAGAAAGACACAATGCAGTTTTAAGGGTTCCAACTCTCGTAATCTGGACTTTAATGCTGCAGCTCAAGCAGGCTGACATACATTGACGGAGGTCTGAAAGGTGCTGTATTCCAATGATATAAAATACACCATGCAATACCACACCAAACTAAGAACAGAAATAAATGGCATGATTGCCTCCGAGAGAAGGTACTACTGATCTCGCTGTGGTTGTTGTCTTTGTCAGTATAGACCAGAGGTCTTCAAACTTTTGTCGGCCGAGCCCCCCCACCTAAACCTTTTTACACATCGAGCCCCCCCACAACCACCTGATAAAAAAGTTCTGGAAGCTGGTACTCTGCATAATTGATGGCCATTCCCTCCTGCAGAGCCCAGGTTATATAGGGCAAATAATATTAAATAAAGTAAGAGTATTTAGTAAACTGAAGTTTTTGTAGTGCATGTGCTTATTCTAAAGTTCAAATAAAAAGAAAACAATTAGCATAAACAATTTCATTGGTGCTTTATTTTTCACATAAAACACAAAATTTAGGATAGATTTGCAAAAACACTCCCAAAACACAGGTGTGGGAGTGCATGTTTTTCTCCACAGAGACAATGTGTGGATGGATTCTTGCTTCTGCCATCCTGAGGTTGTGCCCCACTTCCAGTATTGACCCGTGCCTGGAAACGGGAGCGCTCACAAAATGTTGTAATATATCTTTTTCAGTTTTATATAGCGCGAACATGACCCAAAAGTATTGGAGCGCTTTACAGGAGCATCTTTTACATTACCCAAGCACACATTCATTTTTTGTAAGCACAGGGAGATTTAGTGATTTGCCCAGAATCACAGGATGTTGAGCAGACATCAAGAATCGAACCTGGTTTACCAGCTCTACAGTCATCAGCTCTGGCTGTTGTGCCACATCCTTGCCCCTAAACAAGATATCACAAAAAGAAGTTCCACAAAACATGCTTTTTGACACAATTAAAAAATCCATGATTATGTGGAGTATGGCCAGGTGTTGCCATGTCAGTAGGAGGCCAGCCACAGTTTTCCAAGAAGGCCTAGGGGACATTTACATCATACACATGTGATATAAGCGATTCAAGAGGATATATACATCTTTATTCTCTAGCAGCATGAAGAGTCAATTTGTTAGCATAGTTGGTTTATAAAGAAGATCGTCTTCCAAAGCTTCAGAAATAACTGCACAAGAAAACATTTAAATTTGGTCTATGAAAGAAGCGAGGACAGATGGTAGGCATACTTGACAATATTTGTTATATTAGGTTTGTGGACTCCACTTTAGGGATTGGAACATGTTAAACAAGCACCAGTGACTTTAATCAAGGTCAAATTCCTTTTTCGTAAGTCACTGGTAAATTAAGTGATTTTGCCCAGGATCACAAGATGTTGAGCTGATACCAGGACTCGAACCCAGGTCCCCAGAACCAAAGTCAGCACCTTTGGCATTAATGCCAAATCCGCTCCTCCATGAAACATCCAACGTTTCCACTAGTATTGGGACGAAGGGGAAGGAGCGAGGCTTTAAAAAAATTATACAAAAAGCTCTTCATTCTTACCTGCCAGAGAATGGAATCTACAGGAAGGATGCAACCGTTGTAAACTCCTTGCAGTGAAACGTACTTCCGACGTGGAAAGCAACATGGGGCGCAACTAAACCTGAACTTCGGGGGGTGGGGATGGCAAAGACTCCCAGCCAGGGCTGGCCCTAACACTGATCGCTTCAGCACATGTTGCAGCAGAAGGCCACGCTTCCGGATTTAGACGTCACATGGATCGAGGAGAGCTCCAGTGGGCAGTCTCCCCTGTGAGCTGTCCCATTTCAATCTCTGCCCTCCCTGCAAGTTTCAACAGCAGCTAGGGCCGTGGGGTCTGATTGCATTGCTGAACACTGATAATCCGTAGTCTTTCTTTGTCACTCACCTCTACACAGACATGTCTGAAGAGCATGGGTACTGAGGCAAGATACAACAGTAAGATATGTTATGGACACAGATTTTATCATGTGTGAATTGACAGTATCCGAATTGGTGGCGGCAGCCATGTCAAAGGCCTTAAAAAACATATAGGACCTCCTGTCTGACGAGTTTTGACCTGCAAAGGGTCGCAGTTCGGACACACCCTGTGGGTGCAGGCGGGGCCCCAAAGTGTGGATCATAGTTAAGAGAAATCCGGAACAAAGGCATACTCTGTTGCAGTTGCGAAGACCAGAGGGATGAGGTAGCTGCTGGGCCCAGTGGTGTATTTTGACCAGAGAAGGGTGCCAGCCATAAAGGGGCTTCTGACTAAGACCTGGGGATACAATTGCCTTCACATCAGGTGCGCAATGCTCATAGGGCTCAAAGGGCGTCAGCGCCCTCACCCCCCTGGCCCCCAAACCCACCCGTAGTGTGTGTCAGCCCCGACTGAGACAGCTTCCCGGGCACACACACACAAAATCCGGAACAAAGGCATACTCTGTTGACAAGTTGCAGTTGCGAAGACCAGAGGGATGAGGTAGCTGCTGGGCCCAGTGGTGTATTTTGACCAGAGAAGGGTGCCGCCCATAAAGGGGCTTCTGACTAAGACCTGGGGATTCAATTGCCTTCACATCAGGTGCGCAACGCTCATAGGGCTCAAAGGGCTTCAGCGTCCTCACCCCCCTGGCCCCCAAACCCACCCGTAGTGTGTGTCAGCCCCGACTGAGACAGCTTGCCGGGCACACACACACAAAATCCGGAACAAAGGCATACTCTGTTGACAAGTTGCAGTTGCGAAGACCAGAGGGATGAGGTAGCTGCTGGGCCCAGTGGTGTATTTTGACCAGAGAAGGGTGCCGCCCATAAAGGGGCTTCTGACTAAGACCTGGGGATTCAATTGCCTTCACATCAGGTGCGCAACGCTCATAGGGCTCAAAGGGCTTCAGCGTCCTCACCCCCTGGCCCCCAAACCCACCCGTAGTGTGTGTCAGCCCCGACTGAGACAGCTTGCCGGGCACACACACACAAAATCCGGAACAAAGGCATACTCTGTTGACAAGTTGCAGTTGCGAAGACCAGAGGGATGAGGTAGCTGCTGGGCCCAGAGGTGTATTTTGACCAGATAAGGGTGCCGCCCATAAAGGGGCTTCTGACTAAGACCTGGGGATACAATTGACTTCACATCAGGTGCGCAATGTCCATAGGGCTCAAAAGGCTTCAGCGCCCTCACCCCCCGGGCCCCCAAACCAACCCGTAGTGTGTGTCAGCTCCAACTGAGACAGCTTCCCCGGCACGCACACACACACAGTTTTGGAGCTGCCAGCCACACCTGAGTACTTCACAGGTCTTTAAAAGACCATTTACGCGTTAATGAGGCTTTGTTGTTCTTTACCCCTTCTTAGAGCCCCTGAATCACCACTCTTCCTATTGCTGGAAGAATTACCCCCTCCCACTCCCCACCACCTCCGAAATCGTTGCACCTCTAGCCTTTAAAGACCTATGTCTCCAGACACTCTCAGCCGAGCACCCAGCAGCTGGAGCTGCAGCAGCCTGGGCTGAGAGACAGGACTGGCGCCTGAAAGCAACAATAGAAGGTGAAGTGCGCGCTCCCCCCTGGAGGGATGCTGTGCTCCTCCAGGGGGACGCGCCCCACAGTTTGAAGACCTATGGTATAGACAGTGGATGCAATCGAAATGTAACTTGTTGGCAACATGTCTTCTATGGGCACTTGCCTCCTAGCTTAGCCAGGCAGTGTAGGGCACTTATTTTTCATTCATCTTGTTTTAAACGGGGACTGGCCAGGCTCCTTATGTCCACATGTATAAAACAATGTTCGTTGCAGTATTTACTAGTTATGTTGTCCATTGAGTAGGGAATACATCAGTGAACGTTTTGCTGGTTAGTGTGCGTGGGGCATAATTGTTTAGATTGTAATCACTTATACCAACTCTTACTGCATAAACGCATTGACTGCTGCTATTTTGATACATCATGTACGGCGATCAGAATAGGAAGTGATGAATTATAATGGTTTAACAAAGTAAGAAATTCATATTTGTATCATGGAACACAAGGAGACTTAATAATCCACAGAAGGCTAGATGAATCTTAGTCTACCGTAATAGGCACAAAATAGATTTAGTCAACCTGGACTCGAAACACCCGGTGAACTTCGCTAGGAGCTGAGGTCAACAGAGAAGTATTTTGTCCAATATTTTATGCTCTGGAGGGGGTCAGTATTCTCAATCGCAGATCACTAGATTTCACATACTCGCAGCTACATTCAGACCCATAGGTAAGACACCTCATTCTAAAAGGCTCCATTCTGGGCAGAAAGCTCACCCATGTCTACATATATGGTTCCAAGGTGGAGTCCCTACCTTATTCAAAGAGTTGCCAGCCCTGTTGAGAAAGGCAGTAGCAGAAATAATCCTCTAGGGAGGGGATCAAAATGTAGCAATCAATTCAATGCTAGATATATCACACCATGGAATGGTCGAGCCCCCCTGTGCTGCCAACTCACTTAGACAGGTAATGGCGATGTTCGGCTTGGTGGATAACTGGTGGCAGAGGTACAGGGATGAAAAGGGGTACTCTTTCTACTCCTCACCACACAACTCATAGTCACACATAGATTACTGGTTTACATCTAGAGAGATAGCTGCATGGGCAGTCAATATTTATTTTCTCCCACACAGCTCTTTGATCACTCATTTATCATGTTGGAGCTCTGACTCCAAAATTCAAAGCTCTGGCTCTTAAATTGGAGGCTTTCAGCTGAAGTATTGGTAGATGCAGTATTCTGAGACAATTTCCTAACTGCAAAAACCAAATACTTTGATACTATTACCGGTTCACTGTACTGTCAAGTAACATTATGAGAGGTCTTCAAAGCTTACAGAAGAGGAGTGGCTATTTTGAAGTAATGTGGCATCCTAAAAGGCATCACTACTCAACTGATCCATATTGGATGCAACCTACAAAAGCATGACTTATGCACAGATACGGGTGCACACAATAACCAGCTCTTGAATGAACTCTATCCTACGTAAATTTCGAGACATGGCTAATTGGGAGGTGGCATGGCATGGCAAGTTAAGAAGGGGAAGGAAAACGGTCATGCAGGATGCTAGGTTGGTTAGTAAAAACAGAAAGAAAAAATACTAATATTATCCAAATAGAAGGGTCAGCAGGAAATGTTGTAATAGATAGTGAGAATATATTAGCAGAGTTTGTATATGCTACACACAATTATGTACCTTGTGAACATCTACGTCACCCTCACAAATTGAACAATATTTTGATGAAATTACCATAGTGTAGCCAAAGTAATACCATAGACAAGTACTGTGCAATCTCATCTCAATGGAAGAAATTCTATGGCATGGATGTTGGGAAAACCCTTAGACTGGATGTGTTGACTTTGGAATTTTACAAAACATAAGGTGTGCAATTTATCAGAGGAGGAAGGTGAACTTCCACAGTCACTACAAGAAGCAATAATCACACTTCTACCCAAACCGGGAAACGATTCCACTAACTGTAAATCGTATTGCCACCTGTCTTTGTTAAATTTAGGCAACAAAATATTGGCAAAAGTAATAGTGGGATGGCTGGAACCTTTGGTGAAGGGCTTGAATCTTCCTGACTAGTCTGGGTTCTTTCTGGAGAGTTCAAGTTATTCTAACTTGCAAACAATCTTCACAGTACTTCCTCAGTTAAGCAAGTAGTTAGATGTTGCAATGACATTTCTTGATGTCGAAAAAGATGCATCATGATCCACAAGCAGAGATACCACCAGAGACCAGCGATTTCTTTTTTTTTTTCAAGGGGGATAAGGGTTGGGAATGGGCTGACCCCTTCCGGAGAGACATATAGACTTTTGTTGGATTTCCCTTCCCTGTGCGGGGGGGGGGGGGGGGGGGTCTAGGTCTCCAAGGGGGGCACAATCACCTTTCCCCAGGGAAGAAAATTTGGCAGCCATGTTTTTTTCCCAGCTTATGTCCAGGGCTTTGCTAGCATCCCCGGGGCAGCACAATTGGGAGGGTAGTCTGCCTTCCACCCCAGCATGGGCTGAACTTCCAGGAGGGCATAATATAATGTGGAGATTTTCCCTACCTGGAGGTGGGGGGGGGGTCAGTCAACCACCCCACCCCCACGGAAGGGAAAATAAGGTGGTCATTCTTGTATTTTCCACCATTAGCCAAAGGCTTTTTCTGGTGCCAGCAGGCAGTAGAATGCGAGGATCAGCCCACCGCCAGGGGGAACATAATATAATTTGGAAATGTTTCCCTTCCCTGGGGACCAATCAGTTCCCCAGATAGAAGAGAACATTTGGCAGACATTTTATTTTACCTGCTGCTGCCCAGTTTGTTTCAGGTACCCGCTTCTCACCCGGCAGCAGTGTAATGAAGGACGTTGTTGGGCTATGGATGGATCCTCTTCAGCCATTGATGAGTTATCAAGCCATTCACATTTTGTCATGCCCACAGCATTTAGGAGGGTGTGGTGGGTTAGAGCAAAATATGAATGGCAGAGTAACTGATCAATGGCTGATGTGAACAGGCATATTGGCATATCCTTGTGGGTGAAAGCAAAAGGTGAATGGTTCAATTACTGATCAGTGTCCGAAGTAAGCTCACCTATTGCCCCATGGTGTATACTGTGGTGGGTGGAAGTAAAATGTGAATGGCCTTATAATGGATCAGTGGCTGAAGTGAGCTGACACATTGTCCTATGCTGTGGTGAGTGGAAACACAAAATGTATCGCTGACTAATCAGTAGCTGAAGTGGCCTCACCCATTGCTGCATGATGTCTGCTACAGTGGGTGGAAGTAGAATATTAATGGCTCAATAACTGGTCAATGGCTCAAGTAGGCTGACACATTGCCCTATGCAGTGGTGAGTGGAAGCAAAATAAGAATGACTGAATAACTTACGAATGGCTGAAGAGGGCTCACCCACTGCCCCATAGTGTATGCTACTCTCGATGTAAGTAAAATGTGAATCTCTCAATAACTTATCAGTAGCTAAAGTGGGATGACACCATGCCTTATTCGAGGTGGTTGGAGGCAACCTGTGAATGGCTAAATAACTGATCAATGGCTTGAGTGGGAATCACCCATTTCCACATGATGTTTGCTGCAAGAGGTGGGAGGAAAAGGTGAATGGTACAATAACTGATAAGTGGGTGAAGAGGGCTGACACATTGCCATATCTGTGGTGCACCGAAACAGAGGTACACATAATGCACATGACTAAATTTATTGTGAGACACCAGCACTCAACTACTTCATGAGGCGCATATTGTTTCACAAAGAAATTTCTTGTGGCCCTATGAACATCTTTGATCTTCTTTGGCAAAGTTCTTCACATCGCAGCGTGGAGCCACACAAATGTTTTTTCCCTTTTGACCCTGTGGTTTTATCACACTTTAGTACATTCTCACTCTCACACTGTTTGTTACTAGCACACATAAAATATTTATTTCTACGAGTACTTCTGCAGTCTACATAGTCCATAGTATTTGAGGGAGGACGTTTTAGATAGAAAATAGAGAGGGCGTATTTTTGGACCAGGTTCTAACTTAAATAATGGAAGAGAGCACTGAGCAGGGTCTGATACTGAGGCAGCATCTGAAGCAGATGGTCTGGGAGCAGAATCTGAAAACGATTTTTGGGGCAGTGGAGTTTCATCAGATAATGACACTTCTTCCAGTGATTCTGAGGAACATGCCTGTGGCAGTCAAAATGTCCCTTCGCAGGCACATACTGTGCAGTGGAGGGGCAGTAGCAGGATGGCCCAATCCTGAGTGCACGTAGGTCCAGCACTGAGCACAAGCAGGTTGCTTAGTTCGCAGCCTTACAATTTAGTTCAACTAATTCCGTCATGCATTGCAGATGCTGGATGTAAAGTCAATGCTGCAACTTTTTTGCCTCTGGACGACTTCTGGATTTTTTTAAATGAAAACTTCCTTGCAGAAATTGTTCACTAAACAAATGTGTGTGACAAACAGTTTCTGAAGGAGCAAGGAGGTACTCTTGGGCACACTTGTAGACTTCCACTTCACTTGGGGGATTATAAAAATGTCTGGGCCTAACACTGGTCATGTAAGTAGTGCACAAACAAACCTTTCAGTCCTACCGGTCTACTCATATGGTTTGGGCAACACTCAGCTTTGAAACAGTCATGAGCAGAGGTAGGTTTTTGATTTTGCAGCATATGCTGCATTTCAAGGATAATTTCGTTGTATTGCCACAAGACTACCCAGACAATGACAAGTTGTTCAAAATTTGGCCTTTCGTGGAACATTTGTCAGCCAAGTTTCCAGAGATTTATACTCCTCAAAAGAATATAGCAAAGAGTTCAATACGGCATCCATGATGTGCATGTTGTGCGAGAGCTCTGCTGGTTATGTATAAAGCCTAAGAGTATATACATGGAGTGCCTCCACAATCAATCCTGCAGGTTTCCCTTCCACATTAGGAATTAGTGAGAAGATTGTATGGAAGCTTGCCGAACCGCTCCTTCATAAAGGTTATAACCATTATGAAGATGAGTTCAGCTGTTTTTTAAACTGTACAAAGCTGGCACTATGGTTTACGGTATAATTCAAAGGCACCACAAAGGATTCCTTCAGGAGTTTGTTTGAAAGAAGCTTAAAAAAAGTCAGAGCAGTGTGTTGTATTGCAACAAACTGCTTGCTGTCAAATTCTCAGTTAGGCAGGATGTATTTGTGCTCATTACACTTCACAATGAGAGCACATTTCCAGTTATGGTTTGGAGTCAGTTGGCAGAAGTCCACAAGCCCACCGGTATACTTGATGACAAGTTCATTGGTGGGATGGATACAAATGGCTAGGTTTTAAACCCATATAATGTGAGTCATAAAACTTACATATGACACAGGAAGTTGGGTGCCCACTTGGCCCAGTTGGCAACATACAATTCATATGTTGTCTATTGGTAGAACGCAACAGGAAACTGCTATCCTTCCTAGACTTTCAATTGGCCGTTATTGAAAGTCTTACTTCTGTAGAAGCAGTAGCCTGTACTTTATCTGCTGTAAAGAATGTTACAAGGCTGTGGGTTCTGCACTTTGCAGATTGCATTACTCCAACAGGACAGAACAGTTGCAGATTTTGCTGATACAGAGTTTGTGCTCGGCAACTAAAGAGGCAGGAGAGTAGGTATTTCTGTTGCAGTGCCCATCTTAGCCTGGCCTGTGTTTTCCAACACACACAAAAGTGAAGTTCTGGGAAACTGACTGAAGTGGAGAACACAGATTAGAAGTTGGTATCTGCCCAAAATAGCTATTCATGCATACATACCTTCTAGATCAAATGATATGGGAATGCTGGGTGTTAGATCCTGCAACTTTCCCTCAGAAACATGAGGAAAGTACCTGATTTTAGCCAAAGTTTGAGGTTTGTAGGGTAGTGCAGGTAAGAAAATGTAGTAATTAGATTAATGCAAGTCACACCATGGACTACCCTTGGTGTCTTGTTGTCAGAAATGTCTAAGTTTGGTATATTTCACCGGGTGTCGGGTGAGCCTGGGCCCAAATTCCACAGCTACCCACATCACCAAAAGAGGCTGTTTTTCATGTTAAGCATTTGTTATCCCTACATCGCACATTTTGGAGCCTTTTGTGTCACGGATGCTAGGTCCAGCCACACAAGTGTGATACTGTGTTTTTTGAGGGTGTGGGAACTCAGAAAAGTATTACCAATTACATTTCTCTCCATTTTTGGCTTTCAAATGTAAGCCAGTGTGCAATAAAGAATACATTTTGCTAAATGCCCTCTGAATCATGTCATAGTATGGGTTACCCCAAATTCAGAGTACCCACTATTCCTAAACTCAGTATTTTGTGCACATTTAGTAAAAAAGTACATAGGTTTATTTCAAACCAATGTTTCATTCATTTGATTTTTGCCGTGCTTAGTGCTGCAATGTTAGTACACAATAAAAAATCATTACAAGGTGCAGCTCAGCAGTTGGCTCTGGGTATAGTGTGTTGTGGACAGCCAACAACAACTAAGGGGGCTATTCACAAACTGCATTGTGTAGTACACTAGTAATACTAACAAACTTATGAGTGTAAATCTCCATCCCTTCATTCTTTTCAATGGGGAAATCCACACATGAAAGTTTTCTACTAAGGAGCCGATTCCGATCTTGCTAGGAAAGCCCTTAATACAACTCAGATCCGGAGGGCTTTCCAAGTGAGATGTGCTCCAGGAGTCCGAATAAGCAAGTACAATGCTGCTGTATGCTTACGACTCGGTTCGCTCGGACTCCCATTGAACTCTATGGGAGCCCGTGTACAGACGTGTACACAGGCTCCTATAGCAGAAAAGGTGTGGGTGGGAAAAAGTGTACACCCTGTGGTGGGCACCCCATGGTGCCCGCCACACTGTGCATGCCTGTATCGGGGGAACCCATGGGCATACCCCCATGACAGATTTGGAGGGCCCCGGGTGAAGTGAGGCCTGCTACAGCCCCTGAAGTACGCTTTCGACAGCCGTTTCGTCTCGCTGAGGCTGAGGGGAAGCGGCTGTCCGAATCGTACTTGCTCGGTCGTAATACGGCTCCATAGCGCAGCACGATTCAGCTAAAAACAAGTTTTAAGGACAGGTTCTGGTCTCGGGAATGATCTGGTCAGCGCGTACGCGATCTTCGCATCGTACTTGGTCGTTCGGACCTGTGTACGATTCAGTCGTTCACAAGGGCTACAGATCGGATCTAGAAAAGCCGAATTCGATTCGAAGGCCTTCCAAACAACATCGGAATCTGGCTCTAAGTAGTAAATGTCGGAGGGACCAAGGGAGTAGCTAAACAATTGCAAGTACTCACTACAAAATAGGTGGGGTTTAGGAAGGAGTAGGGAGGGCTCAAGAGACGGTTCAAGGGGCATTAGGGAGGGACATGCACCCATCCAAAACAGCGCAAGTCCTTTGCTATTTATAAACTGCAATTCTAAAGTTACTGCAGGCAACAATGACCAAAAACAGTAGTAAATGCACTCCAGCTCAGAGCTGCAGTACGTCTAGCACCAAGGATGGCCAACAACTGGTACAGCAACACCCCGCCCCAAAGGAAATGATGGAAGTAGAGACTTAAAATAAAACCCCATAGGAAATAATATTACATTAAATTCTTTTAGAAATATATATAAATTCATCTTAATGTTGAAAAATCTAAAAATAAACATATTTTATTGGAAACAATTTTAATAACTGTATACATTTTAAAATTAATGTAAAATTATTTTTATTAAAATATACACAATATAATAAAATTACGTTCAATTAATTCTATACATCACTTAGATTTTTTTAAATCTAAATTTCAGAAAAATAATTCCATTTAATACATTAAAATTAATTACATATTTAATTTAAAGTTAACTTAATAGTGCTGTGGACTTTTTTTATTTTGTGCTCACGTTTGCAAAGATGTTCACCTTCATTAGGAAGGAGGCAAGGGTTGCCATGATCCAACAGAGACTTAGATCAAAGGAATCCAGTACTGATGTCAGCTCGGACTCAGACTCCAGTGATGGAGCTAATGGTGTGGCAACAACTTCGACTGGGTCTGTTTTAGACATATTCTGCCTCCTACACTTGGACAAGGTGTTTGGGGCAAGAAAGACGTGGAAGACCAAGAGGAAAAGGAATAGGCGCGAGGTGGACAGCCCTTACAGGAACACCACACCACATGGGAAAAGGATGGCAGTGAAGAAGGACTCGAAATGAATAACATGAATGGTGACAACAATACCACTGTTATCAATTTATCAGACCATATGTTAACTGAGCTAGAGAAATCTGTATTGAAACTGGGTTTGACCTTCTGTCCCGACACCTATCCAGACTATGCCTCTTTTAGGACTGACCTTTTTCTTTTTATCCATAAACTAAAACTGTCCAAACTATTTCATGAACTGGAGAAAGGAATGGTGGATACCATACATAATACAGAGACTCCTCAAGATCTATCTATTGGGCACATGTAAGGCCTTAGAACCCTATACACACTGGAAATGGGGAGGAGATGGGCAACACTGAGGACCCCCAGTGTCTGGGAATGTAAATTGGTAAAACCATTAGTAGTGGTTTAAATCTCCTGTCTAATTATAATCCATTACACTGAGAAATACCATTGATATTTTCCATGACTTAGGGATCCAAGAGTTGAGGGACACCCTAGGCAGGAATGAAAAAATGCATAGAAACAACCTCACCAAAGCACAAAACTCAGCAATTAAACCCCTACAGGCAGATACTAACATAGTGTTAAAACCCTCGGATAAGGGTGGAAATGTGGTCTTGTGGGCAAACAATTGAATAGAGAGTAAACCATCCCAACATTTATCAGGTGATACCTGTTATGAATGCATTAACATTTCACGACATCGAGAGACCATTCATAACTATCATGATAGAGTATGGGAATGGTGTGACAAAGGGCTCCTTGACTACAATGAATTTCTGTTTCTTAAGACAGAGAAACCTTTCATACCAGTATTCTACCTTTTACCAAAGGTACATAAAAATAGTGACCCCCCCCTGCCGGGAAGGCCCATAGTGGCCTCCATTGGCAACTTATTGGAGTATACCTCCAAATATTTAAACCCTTTCATGCTGCCGTTTTTACTTAACGTTCCTTCCTATTTCAGGGAGACTACAGATTTCCTTGGGAAAATAGAGAGGATACACTGGGAGGAGACCTGCCAACTAATCACATTGGCTATGGCATCCCTTTATAACTGTATCCAACAAGGGATAGCAGCGTGTCAATATTTTGTAAAAAGAAGGCTCCTAATTTACTATGATCGAAAACAAATGCTGCTAGAAATGATCAGGTTTGGCCTGGAAAATAACGCATTTCTTTTTAAGAATCAACTTTAAAGGATGACCTTGTGAATCCTGATGATTTATATCTGCTTTGCCCCCAGCTATACACTCTTGGTCATTGGCTGATGGGAGGAGCCGGTGGTCATGACCTTCAAACAAGAAAAATACACGTTGTATTAATATGTGGACTAGCTACTTGGATAATTTATTTTTGTGAGACGGTACTCCTGAGATGACAGTGGAGTTCATTCATACAATCTCTGTGGGAGAATCAATTGAATTTAAGGTTCACACACGATTCACAATGATTTTTTAGATATCAGGCTACATGTGGAAGAAGGTATTTCCCAAACCTCTTTGTGCCAAAAACAGACAGCGGGCAATGGCAGCACTCCAATAAACTAAAATGGAGAATTCCTTATGGGCAGTTGGATAGAGCCAGAGAAACTGTAGTACCCCACAAGCATTCCACCTTGAGGAGATGAATATGCTCAATAGGTTTAAGCAGAGAGGCTTTCCCGGAAAGCCAGGGATAAAATCAAGTACAGGACAAGATACTCCTTCCTATACTCCCATCAAAGGAGGTGGAGGAAGACTCCTAACATTATTAGATTTGTCACAACATTTAATGGTAAATCTGCACAGATGTGGAGGATCCCCAATAGTTATTGAAAGATCATTAGGAGTGACCAGATATAACGTTAGAAACTGGGTAAACATGTCCCTATCACTTACCGATAGCCTAGGTCCTTAGGAGACATTTTGGTCCGTAGTGACCTACAGAGAACACTAACTTGATGAATTCTGTTAAGGGGTTCACCAGAAGTGGCAAGTGCAAAGCTTGTAGAAACAGCAGCAATGTCAGAAAGTACTCCAAGTCACTGGGCAGAGAATGCACTATTCCGAAAAATCTTACATGTACGTCAGATACTGTGTGTATGTACTGAAATGCCCCTGCACCTTAAGATATGTTGGCAGTACTAGTTTTCAGGTTCCCAAACGAGTCCTGGAACATCTTAGGGCTATACGGCGAGTAGACCCCACTTATCCTGTGGCTTGTCATTTCAAAGAAAAACATCAATATAATGTGGATCTAATATCATTGTTGGCATTGGCGGCGTACCCCCCAATGAGGAGTTGTAGACGACAGAGTTAGAAAACTGAGAAGAAAGGAGGGCTAATGCATAATTGAGCTGGGGAGTAAGTAGCCGTCTGGAATTAATATGGCGGAAGAACTGGCCACACACATTGTCTGATTAAATACATTTTGGGCCACTGTATCCACTACATGTTTGTACTCACATCAACTCCCACTGCTAATCCATATCATGTTTTATTTGCGTGTCTCTGTATTGCCTCATTTCAAATATGGTGTGAGCAGGTAAAATGGTTTCTGTGGATTCACGTTATACAATCAGATGGGGCTTACCAGGGTAAGATGTTTAATTGCTTTCCCTTGGCTGTAGGGAGACTAGCAATTATGCTTTGGAATTTACTAATATACTTGTTGAAATAAATATATACATTAATATTACATGGGTAAACATTTTATTGCATGTTTACCAGTGGTTTCAAAGCTGTATTTCATAGAAAATAGGTCTTCACTGTGAAAAGTAAACACAGCGTTTCCTTTTTTCAGTGCTGGTAAAAAATGCTTTCACAATGACAGTGCTGCTCTTAGTGCATCTGACAAGCTCACTTTTGCGGACTTTCTTTTTGCAAGTATCTACTATCCAAGTGTGTGAAAATAAACATTGTAAATGCAGAACAATGTCAATAAAACGTTAAAAATACAGTGTTACACACTGCACTGTAGTGCCCCATTTTCAGCCTTGTAAAACATCCTAGTAGTGTCAATGTTCTACAAAAGAAAAGCACATTTATAATTTTTATAATGCTGATTTACATTTAAAATATCACTTACAATAATACATATTGTTGCATTGAAAAACATTTTAAATATTTGCATTTAATCCATTTCCCAACAAAAACTACACATTTATGAAAACATTGACATACATCTCCGCAGTCCAAGACAAACAATGAATATTAAAAATGAAATTACTAAGGATAACACTTCTCAATCAATCAATCAGAATTTGTAGAGCACAGCACTGCCACCCCTACGGGTATCTGGGCTCTGGGATGCGAAGTCTCAGTTGAAAAGCCAGTTCTTGAGGAAACAGCGGGAAGAGGTAAGAAACAAGCAGAAATGGCAAAACAAGGGGCAGAAAAGTGAGAAGAGTCCAAACAGAATGCAGACATACAAGCAGAAAAGGCAAAACAAAGGGCAGAAAAATGCAAAATAGAGGGCAGAAAAAAATCAGAAAAGCAAAACAGAGCAGAAAAGGGCAAATCAAAGGGCAGAAAAACAAGCAGAAATGACAAAGCAGAGGCCAGAAAAACTAGCAAAAAAAGGCAAATCAGAGCACAAAACGAGCAGAGGAGGCTCAAACAGAGGGCAGCAGGTAGACAGGCACCAAAGGGTAGCAGACTGTGGGCAAGCTGAACAGGAGAACTGTCGCAGGGGGAGCTGGCACAAACACCTGCTCAATGAGGTCGATCTGCGGCCTCCATTAGGTTGGTCTGGGGGAGGGCGGGTTGCTGGGTGGCGGGAGGAGGAAAACGGCTGGAGGAGAGAAACATCGGGAAGAGGGATGAAGCGAGAAGAAAAAGGCAAAACAGAGGGCAGAAAAACTAGCAGATAAGACTAAACAGAGGGCAGAAAATGAGCAGAAAAGGCTCAACAGAACAGAAAGGGTCAAAACAGAGGGCAGAAAAAGGAGCAGAAAAGGCAAAACAGAGCAGAAGAGGGTCAAACAGGGGGCAGAAAAACTAGCAGAAAAGGCAAAACAGAGGTCAGAAAATCGTGCAGGAAAGGCAAAACACAAACAGAGGGCAGCAGGTAAACAGGTAGCAGAGGATAGCGGACTGAGGGAAATCTGGATAGAACTGTCATAGGGAGAGCTGGCATGAGGACCTGCTCAATGGGATCGCACTGCGGCCTCCATTAAGCAGGTCCTGGGGGAGGACAGGGCGGGGCAATGGGTGCCAGAAGGAGCAAAACGGCAGGAAGAGGGAAGAAGTGAGCAGAAAAAGGTAAAACAGAGGGCGGAAAACCAAGCAGAAAGGCAAAACGAGCAGAAAAAGGCAAAACAGAGGGCAGAAAAACAAGCAGAAAAGGCAAACCAGAGTAAGAAATGAGCAGAGGAGGGTCAAAAAGAGGGCAGCAGGAAGTCAAGCCACAGAAGGTAGCGGACTGTGGGCAAGCTGGACAGGAGAACTGTCACCAGAAATCCCTTTCATCACTGATTTTTTTTTTTAAGTGTCTTGCTGCGGGGTTTATTTCAACTTGACTTTTTAATGCGCACAAATCTTCACATATAATTTTACTCAGTAGAAAATGGTACATCCCATGTTGCTTTGACTACCTAAACATAACAGACCATATATTGTAAATTCAATGCATCTAACTTCCTGAAGATGAACCCCATAAAGACTGAATTCCTCCACTTTGCCAACAGCACTAAATAGTGGAAGGTTTGAGTGCGGCTCTCCAACTGAAATCACCACCACTTGACAAGCCATGCAATATCTCTGCGATTCAGCCTCGAAACATAACTCTCATTCAAGCAGCAATTGCAAGGAGGACCAGGACAGCTTTATTCCAACGCTACCTCTTGAAGAAAGTGAAGTTGTTTCTGATGATGACTTTAGAACAACAGCACAAGCCTTAATCCTCTCCCATTTGGAAGAATGCAATACCCAGCTCAGCGGTCTCCCTGATACCATCATAGCACAATGGCACCTCCTTCCAGCCCGATCATCTTCAAGATAAAGTGTATCACTTATAATGCCCTCAACAACAAAACCCCGCTTACCTGGCAACCAAACTAGCCACGACTGGGGGAGCTTGGATATTGTGAGACTACAGACAAAAAATTGCAAAACAGAAAAAAAAACAGACGGCAAGCCTTCTCTGTTCATGCTCTCAGCATCTAGAACAGCATCCTTATCAACATCTGATCAGAACCAACCCTCCTACAGTTCAGAAAAAAGCTGAAGACACACCTCTTCAAGCAGCAATGCCCAGACAATTTACCCTTGAGATTTCCCTATATGTGTATCTTCCTGGGGGCAATGTACCATTTTCAGTGCTCTGTTGCCCTTGAGCTCAGTTTTCACACTCCAAACACATATTAATCTTTGCTTTATTTTGTTGGTATGTGTTTTTTTGTGTTGTATCATATTAACTGCATTTTTGCATGCTTTATAAATGCCATTTTGTGTCACTGTACTTTTATATTCATCAAATAACAGTGTTGTAGTATATTACCTATAGTTGGTCCTCTTGTGTAGGTGATTAATGCTTTAGTTCTAATTAATTTGTGTGGCCCGGGTGCACAGTTTGCCAATTGTTAATCAGGCTTAATTTTCTGTTTTCATAGGTCAAATCTATTTTGTGTGGCTACCCATTTTATGGCTTTGTTGATTATCGTTGTTGGGTAGTCTCATTCTCTCAATCTTTTTGGTATCTCTTCGAGCTGGCTCTCATAAGTTTTTGAATTGCTGCAGTTACATTTGGCACAAAGTAATTCCACATTTGGAATGCTCAATTCCTTTATTCAAGGATGAAGGGCTTTTGTAATTCTTCTGTTTCTTCTCTATGCATGTTTATTTCTAATTTTAAATGTACTACTTTTTTTCCAGATCTAAAACATTTATTTAGAATTGACTTAGTTCATAGGTGAATTGCAAGTTGAACTTACTTGGATTTAACTTTTTGATATATTCAATTGCCTGCTCTTTCAAGCCTTTTTACATGATTAATAGATCATCAATTTATCAGTCACAAACTGATATATTCCACATACTCCTCATATTCTTCACCCAAACCTTCTCCCACCACCCTATTAGTTGATTAGTTGAACTGGATGCAAAAAAGAAAGGCAGTATGTGATGATATCACATAGCACATCCATATGTTTTTCATTTGTATGGGTCAAATGCAGAAGCAGTATCTGAAAGCTACATTTGTTGTTTAATGGACATTAATGCTATGTCTATTGTGTTCATATAAAGAATTATAGCCTATATTTGTATCAGGGTTTCTTTAGCATCTTAGACATATGCAGGAAATGTTTTCACATATGGCAACGCTGGCCAGAGATGTCATATAAGTATTGAAGAGAGTGGGACTGAGCGAGGATCCTTGGGGTAAGCAACAGACTGTTTTCTTGGGTTAGGAGGTGAAGTGGGGAAGGCAGACTTTTTGTGTTCTCCCCGGAGGAAAGAGGTGATTTATCTGAGAGTGGCTCTTGGATGCCTGTGTTGTGCAGCCTTGTGATGAGTATGTGGTGGGATACCGTATCGAAGGCTGCCGAGAGATCTAGGAAGATCAGTGCTGCAGTCTTTCCTTGGTCGAGTAGGGCTTGGATGCCATTGGTAGCCGCAATGAGGGCTGTCTCCGTGCTGTGAGTGCTGCGGAATCCAGACTGCGAGGAGTCAAGCAGGAGGTTCAATTCCAGATGTGAGTTGATTTGTTGGTTGATGACTATTTCTAATACTTTGGCCGACAACAGGAGCAGGGAGTTCAGTCAGTAGTTGTTGAGTTCACTGGGCTCTGCCTATGGTTTAGTAGGGCATTGACTTCTGCATGTTTCCAGTCCTCTAGGAAGGTGGCTGTGGCAATTAAGGTGTTGAACAAGGTGGTGAGTACGTGGCTGATTCTGGTTTTGTCTAGGTTGAAAATTTAGTGAGGGCATGGGTCTGTTGGGACCCCTGAGTGGACCGAGTTCATGATGGAGGTGGTGTCCTGGGGGGGGGGGGGGCAGCTGGCTCCATTCGGTTACTCGGATGTGTATGGTGGTAGCAGGGTCGTTGTGTTGTTTGAAGAAGTCAGTGGCATTGGGCTGGGGTTTGAAGTTTCTGTAGATGTTGGGGATCTTGTTGTGGAAGACGTTTTCAAGGTTGTTGTAGAGTTCCTGTGAGAGGGCAATGTTGTTTGTTGCAGCTGAGGGGTTGGAGAATTCTTTGATGGTGTTGAAGAGTTCTTTGCTAATATTGGATCTTGAGTCGATGCGTGAGGCTAAGGCCTTTTTCTTTGATTCTCTCAACTGTCTGTGGTAGAAGTTGAGGGCTGTCTTGAAGCCGGTCTTGTCCGCCGTGTCCTTGCAGGTGCGCCATCTCCTTTCCAGTTGTTTACAATGTCGTTTGGTGGTTCTGAGTTCTTCAGTGTACCAGCTAGCCTGCTTGGTAGACCTTCTGTGGGTGTTGTTGCTAATGGGAATGATGCTGTCGACACAGTTGGTGATCCAATTGTTGAAGTTTCTGACGTTCTGGTCTAGACTGTTAGAAGAGATGGGGTGGGTGGTGTTCAGGGCAATGATCCATGTGTCCTTTGAAACTTTACTCCGGCTGTGGTGGGGGGCATTGGGCAGACTGGGGCCGTAGGTCTGTGAGCTTGTGATATTGAAATGGACGATGGAGTGGCCGGTCCAGGTGAGTTCTTTGGTGAGGCTGTAACTGATATGGCCGCTGGAGGTGAATATGGCATCTAGAGTGTGGCCTGCAGTGTGTGCGGGGTCATGGACAAGTTGGGTGAGTTCTATGTTGTTCATGCTGTCAAGAAGGTTGGTAATGTTGATGTCATTGTGGTTATTGAGATGGAAGTTGAGATTGCTGAGGAAAATGTAGTTGTTGGAGTCTATGTCGAGGGGGGGGCGATGAAGTTGGCAATGAGTTGCAGAGGGCTGGACGTGGTCCTGGAGGATGGTTGGTGAGGCTGTCCCTCATGGGGGTTTTGCTGTCTGTTTGGAGTCAGAAGTTGAGGTGTTCCATGGCTGGGGTGATGACATTCGTGGGGGTGCATTGGATGGATTCCTTGTGTATGATGGCGATCTACCCGCCAGGCTTGTTGATGTGATCGCATGGGTGAACTTGTATTCTTCGGGTGTTGCAGTGGCGATGTCGGGCACAGAAGTGAGGATGACCCAGGTCTCAGTGAGGGAGAGGACATCGGGTGTGAGGGTAGAGATGAGGTCCCAAATCTTGGTGGTGTGTTTGCAAAGTGAGCGTTTGTTGAGAAGGGCAAATGCAAGTTGGTGTTTTTGTTCAGGTGGTGTCTGTGGTGTGTTCGGGGTGGGGCTGATCAGCGGGCTAGTGTGTGGGCTGTGAAAGGTGAAGTGGCGCTGGGTGCAGGTGAAAGGTCCTACCATGAAGCGTGGGTAGTGTTTGTTGCTGCCTCCAAGGTCAAGGGTTTAAAGCTCGTGATGGTGTATCTCTGGGGGCGGGGGAGTCAGGTGTTGTGACGCTGGGTGCAGAAGGGTTTGCCTTTAATGCACCAGTGACACATACCCATTGCACCCTTAATTAAATAGGTCATGGGGTGAGTGGGGCTTCTGTTGGCAGGAAGAAAGGTGAGTGGGGAAAAACAAGGGTGGAAAAAACCCAGGAAGGTGTGGTGTCATTGGGTCAAGCTGGAACAAGCAGGAACTGGAGGCCACAGGCAAGTGGCAAGCTAGGTGCCCAGGTGCCTACTCAGTAACACAGAAGGACGAAAGAAAATAGAAGAATAAAGAAAATAGAGGAATAAAGAAAATAGTACCTGAATCACAGTGTGAGCAGTGAGTGGGCAGAAGAAGGACATTTTTCAAACTATAGCAATAAGTACTTGGTCCATGCTCCAAACGAAAGAACAGAAAGTGATATCGGCAAGCCATTGCCAATTAGAAGGCCGCAAATAAGAGTGACAATCAAGCCAACAAATGGTATACAATGGGCAGGTTCCAAGCCCCTAATTGTAAACAATACCCCTTGCAGCAACAGCGCATGCGCTGTCAGCAGGTGAGAACTAAAAACAGCTCAGCTCTGGGAGTGTTCGACATAATTATAATTTAAAAAATATTGTTGCTTTTTAATTTTATTGCAAAAATATTGCAATGTGCAGAATATCATTGGGCATAATGTTGCAGGTAAGAATGTTGTTCTTTCTTTTTAAAGTATTTAATATTATTTTATTTATTATTGTTTTAACGCAGTGTTGGTATTTCTTTATTGTTTTAATAGTTTGAGTATTATAAGTTACTGCTATTTTATTGGCAATTGTTTGTAATAATTTTTTTGCACAGTACACTGATTTTGTGGGGTTTTGTAATATAGTTAGATATATACATAGTTCCGAAGTAAGTTCAGCGGCGAGCTCAGACATTGATACGCTTCAGAAGATGGACCCCATAATGCTGCAATTCCAATTAACCCGCCTTACTTAATAGAAGAGTTTGGTTTTTTATATCTAGATCGGACTCAGAGCACGAGACCAAATCCTGACAGACAAAGAAAAGAAAATCAAGGAAACGAAAAAACAGACGGGTGGGAATGGAATTGTGGTCAGGGACAAGGAAGAAGGATTCATATCAACGCAGGGCCTAGAAGAAACAACAATAACGGTGATTAACCTCACAGATTTGACATTGACGGATGAAGAAACAAAAATCCTATCATTGGGACTCTCATTTTGCAAACATACTAATTTCAATTATACACAAACGCGTATTGATTTTTTAAAATTCATACGGAAGTTAAAGCTTAAGAAATTCTTCAGTACCAAAACTACGAACCAAGAAAGAATACCAGCTGAAAGAGAGGAACCAGGGAATCTGGAGGTTGGAGATATGGAGGTATTGTTTGATTGTCAGCAATTGATTAGAGAGGGTGAGGGGTTTACTACAGTGGGATCTGTCAGTCAAACTACTGATCTATTCTGTCTAGATGTGTATGATAGCTCTACAACCTTATTTAAACCGAAATCGACATTCACACCCAATACACCCAAAGATGCAATTGACATGTTTTCAGACCTTGTTATCAAGGATTTGAAAGAATTATCAATAACCTCCAGTAAAGAATTTCTAATAAATGAAAGTAACTTTGAAAAAGAATATCAGGCCGTAATGACTAAAATACAAAACAGACAGGATATAGTGGTGAGACAGGCGGACAAGGGTGGGAACCTTGTCCTCTGGCCTTTAGAAGCTTACAATAGTGAAGCTATGTTACAACTTCAGGACAAGAATTGTTATCTAAAGGTCCCACAAAGTAACTTCTCTGAAATAAAGTACAAGTATTGGAAGGATCTAGCAAGGTGGCGAGGACTAGGGTTAATTAATCAAGCGGAGTATTCTTTTTTAAAAGTTGAAAACCCGGTGTTGCCTACCTTGTATTTAATGCCAAAGATCCACAAACATAAACAGAAACCACCAGGGCGCCCATTATTTCTGCTATAGGCAGTTTATTTGAACCGACTTCTAGATACCTAGACTCTTTTTTGCAGACTTATGTAAAAGCATTACCTGCATATATTCAGGATTCAAAAGATTTCCTGAATCAGATTACAACTCTAACTTGGAAAGAAACATATCCTTTGATCACATTAGACGTCGTCAGTCTGTATACTAGTATTGCCCATGATGACGGTTTACGAGCAATAAGACATTTTTTGATTATGAGACCAATACATTTATACCAATACACCAATATGCTGATCGAGATGTGCAGACTATGTTTGACCAATGATCATTTTATGTTTGGAGGGGACACCTACAAACAGCTGCAAGGTACAGCGATGGGCACCTGCTTCGCCCCCAGCTATGCTAATTTGCATATGGGCTGGTGGGAGGAGCAGGTGCTCAAGACCGAGTATGGCAGAGAATGGAATGACCACATAATAAAGTGGATCAGATTTATTGATGATCTCTTTATACTATGGGAGGGGTCAAAAGAGTCAGCTCAGATGTTTGTAGACAACATCACTGTAAACAATCTTAATCTAAAATTCACCAAGCATATTAGTGAGACAAGTGTGACATACTTAGATCTTAAGGTATATGTAGCACAGGGATAATCCATACCCGCACATACAGGAAGCCAACTGCTGGCAATACAATCTTGCACGCAGGAAGTTTCCACCCTCCAAGACTAAAAATGTGCATCCCGTATGCGGAAAACCTAAGAATGAAAAGAAACTGTAGTGAGCCAGGTGCTCTAGAGGAAGCATAAACAGCTTTAACAAAAAGGTTTCTGCAACGAGGGTATAGGCATGACACACTAACGCAAGCGAAAAGAAAGGTGGACACTATTGAGAGAGGAACATTGTTGAAATCTGATGCGGAAACAATCTGAGAAAAGAAGAAGAATACTGAAAAACAGATTAGGATGATCACTGGATGCAATGCCTACCAGGCTAAAGTGAGAGATAGCCTGTGTAGGCATTGGTATCTAGTGAAGCAGGATCCAATACTGCAAGGAAAGGTGTCACAGAGACCTATGGAGACATTTAATAAAGCCAAATCTATGAGGAATGACCTGTTCAACACCAATACAGAAGTTAAGAGAGGAGGAGGTTGGTTGAAAGTAAGCCCTGGTTTCCACAAATGCTGTAAGTGCAAGGCATGTAGATTCAGAAAAAACGAGCAACAGGTTGTATCACCATTACTAAGCAGTCCTTGGAAGATAAGAAGTCCACTAAATTGCAAAAGTGAATTTGTTATTTACATACTAAGATGTTCATGTCCCAAAATGTATATTGGAAGTACAATCCATATGGTTCATGTCTGTATTCTCCAACACCTCAGGGCAATAAAGAATAATGACAAACGTTATGTGGTGACACGCCATATCAATGAAGTGCACAAAGGCAATACCAATGAACTACTTCGCTATTGACCAAGTACAAAAATCCACAAGAGGCGGTGACCGAGAGAGAAAATTACGTCAACTTGAGTCAAAATACATACTCTTGTTCAAAACTAAGAATCCTTATGGATTAAATGCTGAGGAAGATCTGCATGTACATTTAATGTAAATAGGAATTGCATTGCAGTGAGATTTTAATTTTTGATTTTAAGTAACAGAGGAAGGAAGTTGACTCAATGCTATGTAGAAACATAAATAGTATTTAAGCAAATTTGGAGTCCTAGTCAGGAAGGCTTGTAACTTTTTACAAATTAATAGCCAATAACAAAACCTTTCAGAAAAGTATAAGGCCATTACAACAACAACAGAAGAATTTATTGATATGTACTGTAAAGCATTTTGCACTTTTTGCGATACGTTGCACATCAAGTGAAATAGCACTGTGAAGCACTTGCACTTTACTCATTAGATTGCGATATTTGCACGTAAATTGAACAGCATGGCACCTTTGCACTTTATTCAAACATAAGACAAGGTTGTTCTATTTGGATGGCTATAGAGTTTATTAAACTGTGAAATAATTTTATAAAAACTTTTTTATAAAAACTTTTTTTGTTAATATGTTCCTAAAAGAAATGTATTTGGTTTATTGGCAGAAACAAAGATGAATTGGAAAGGAAGCCGTTCCATGATAATGCTGAAATTATTTGAGGAAATTGGACTCCAGCCCGTTATTCTCTTTGTCTTTATTTGTGTGTTGATCAATGGGATAACAAGACTGATTATGTTTTAGTTCTTCCACTCGTGTATTTACATTGTGAAAATACAGAGAAATGTATTATTGACAAGGTTAAAATGGAGAATTCCAATAGAGACTTTGATCCGTGGACTCAAGATTCAATGTATCTCCAATGAGACTTTATCAAAGGATGATGACAGCTATCATAAGTTATTTTATCTGCAAATGCATGATTTTAAATGCAAAGATATAGTAGCGTGATAACTAGATTAGTGAACTCCATGTTACGAGATAAATTTAAATATTTCTAAATGCCATTTTAATGTCAAATTAGAAAGTGATAAGTGATGTTAAGTGAATCTGTAATATTTTTGTCAATACACGTGATGGTCAATGATGGTTTTAAAGAACATATTATCCCTTATGTATAAGCATAGTCTCTCTTCCATATCTACTGCAAAAAGATCATGTGACTATAGTACTCTGTTTTAAAAAGCATTCTGTTTTATGCGACTGCCTGTGTGAACAAGGCAGGTGTGCCGAAACGCGTCAGAGCGAAGTCTAATAAACCAAAAGACTGATAGGCATAGCAACTCCAGTGTCAGTGTCCGATTTTGATAAGGAAGTCGGAAGTGGTTGGTATATATATATATATATATATATATATTGCCAAACACCACATCTCTAGAAAGAACGTGCGGCGCACTCGGGCTCAATCCAAAGGAATTAACTTTATTCGTTCTTCTCCGTGAAGACACACACGTTCCGGGACCCTGCCCTTCGTCAGTGTTAGTTTGTCAAGTTCAAAGTTCACATTTAAATAACAAATACAATCATTGGTCGATTGGACTAGCGAGTGACATCGACATAGGACTTTACAGCTGGTCAACCACATTTCATCGTAACCATAGTGGCCATACTTGAATGACCTTGCAAACATGTAAATCATGTATTGTACCTCGTGACACGTCATTGGATCACAATTTACTACAAAATGTGCATAATGTCATGCTAATGATAAACTACACAATTAATTCAACATATGCAATTCATGTTCCAAGATGTCAAAAAAGGTTATCCAGTGACCAGACAATGACATGACCACTAAGTCAAAGGCCGAAAGCATCTTGCTAGATTGTACAATTGCGCCCTCCAATGGGCGTAGCCACAGCTCAAATGCTCGCGGTAGAAATTAAATTAATTAACCGGCGGTCCTGTCGATGGTGGTGTCAAAAAGCATAGTGTTGTGCATCTGGTATTTCAGGGGTCTTGCTTTAAGAAAATATTGGAGTGCCCCTAAACCGTCAGTGTGTGCTATGCAAGTGTATAAACTGGTTATGTCCATAGTGATAAGCACAAAGTCCGGTTCCCACTGTATTTCCTGAATGCGTTTGATGAAATATGTCGTATCTTGGATGTAAGAGCTTAAGTCCTTAACCAGAGGGAACAGGAAATGATCAACATAGATGGAGACTTTTTCAAGCAAACTCTCCTTGCTGGAAACAATGGGACGTCCTGGAGGTCTCAGGGTGTCCTTGTGGATTTTAGGTAGATGGTAAAATGTAGGTAGAACCGGACTGTCCACTTTGAGAAACTGAAATTCATCTTCCTCCAGGATGCCACTGTTCCTCCATTTATCCAGCAAATTGTAGAGTGCTAACACACTGGTGTTGTATCTCTCTCTTTGGATTTTTAAATAGCTTGAAGAATCACCCAAAAGGCGTAGGGCTTCACCTCGATAGAAATCCTTGGACATAACGACAACGTTGCCGCCCTTGTCGGATTGCTTAATAACAATACCAGTGTCTTCTTTAAGGGTCTTGACTGCTGCCCATTGGGCTTTCGACAAATTAAAGAGGCGTTTATTAGCATGTTCTTGTGGTTTGTCTTGCAAGCGTAGCCTGTTCAAATCCTTGATCATAGAGTCGTGGAAGCAGTCAATTGCATCAAAGGGCATTTTAGGGATAAACCTCGATTTCTTTTTGAATTGGCTATTACCACTGGTTTGTCCAATCCAAAGATGCGGGAGTCCCTCTGACTCATTTGTTGTCACTTCCATTTGTAAATCATGCAAGGCTTGAAGTGCCTCCGAGTCATGTCCCGTGACACAACTTACCCCGTTGCCAGGCACTTTGCAGACAAACATGAATCCCGTAGTGACAAACTTAGCTACTTTTGCTTGGACCAGGTCCCCGTTACTGAAAGAGGAGGAGACAGAGTAAGAGAGCTACGCCAGTTAGAGGCGCGTTTCATTATTGAATTACAAACTCGCACCCCTGGGGGCCTTAACATGGAGGAAGAACTATGGTCCTTCATTGGCTGAGCTTGTCCTTGCATAATTTCCAGTTTCCACATTTTTTGCATAACACTATCACACCATTGAGAAATACCTGTAAACTGAGTGTTTTCCTTCTGCAACCTGTTTATTTATCAATTGTGTTCATTGAGTATGCCCATCTGAGGGCTCAATTTTGCGTTCTAAAAACGATTGATACATTTCTGTACATATTGTACATAAGTGTGAGTGTATGCCCCTTTCACCTTTTCGTCCTTCTCTTTTTTCAAAAATCAAAATTGAGTCTGTTACAGCACCATCGACAGGACCGCCGGTTAATTAATTTAATTTCTACCGCGAGCATTTGAGCTGTGGCTACGCCCATTGGAGGGCGCAATTGTACAATCTAGCAAGATGCTTTCGGCCTTTGACTTAGTGGTCATGTCATTGTCTGGTCACTGGATAACCTTTTTTGACATCTTGGAACATGAATTGCATATGTTGAATTAATTGTGTAGTTTATCATTAGCATGACATTATGCACATTTTGTAGTAAATTGTGATCCAATGACGTGTCACGAGGTACAATACATGATTTACATGTTTGCAAGGTCATTCAAGTATGGCCGCTATCGTTACGATGAAATGTGGTTGACCAGCTGTAAAGTCCTATGTCGATGTCACTCGCTAGTCCAATCGACCAATGATTGTATTTGTTATTTAAATGTGAACTTTGAACTTGACAAACTAACACTGACGAAGGGCAGGGTCCCGGAACGCGTGTGTTTGTTAGTCTTCACGGAGAAGAACGAATAAAGTTAATTCCTTTGGATTGAGCCCGAGTGCGCCGCACGTTCTTTCTAGAGACGTGGTGTTTGGCAGTAATTGATTGCGCTATCGCCCGCGCAAGTGGCGCACCCGCACTGCAGAGAGCAACGGAGTGGGGCGGTGTTGTTTTTTGCATATATATATATATATATATATATATATATATATATAAACGGAACGTTCTGAGTTCAAAAAGAACGGGAGGGACACAGCGGGGAAAAGGGGAAAGGATTTATTTCCACTTAGAAAAGCTGAAGGCATGACGCGTTTCGGAACAAATTCCTTTTTCAAATGCCAGCTTCAACAGAGGCACTCCCACCAGATCCTTGAAGTAGTCCCAGTCGTTCCGCCATTGGTGGCCATCCAGGTGGGCTGGGTCTAAGTTCCAACCGGACCTGCAGTCGCGTTGGCTGACTACAAGTCCCAACATGCAATTCTCACCGCATGCCAGGTAAGTTCCTTTGCTCAGCCTCTTGTGTCCCCTCTGGGGTACCTGATGAATTGTGGAACGCTGCTGTGTTCTGAGGCAGCACATTGTTGGTGGAAGCAATTTCCTCTCCCGAGCCCCCAACGCCTTCAACCGCATAGAATCCCGTTGCTTCTGGCCTGGAAAACGAGGATGCAATGTTCCAGGAATCCTCCGTGTAGTCACGGACTGCAATGAGCAGCGGCGCTTCCGTCAAGCGAGGATGCGGTGGGTCAGAGCCGTACCAATACCTTGGTGAAGTGAAAAAAGTTGCCGAAGCTGCCCAGGTGGCTCTGTCCTCTTCGTAAAGGCGGGTCACCTCAATCGTGCTCAGGGCTGGCACGAAAAACATAAACGGAACGTTCTGAGTTCAAAAAGAACGGGAGGGACACAGCGGGGAAAAGGGGAAAGGATTTATTTCCACTTAGAAAAGCTGAAGGCATGACGCGTTTCGGAACAAATTCCTTTTTCAAATGCCAGCTTCAACAGAGGCACTCCCACCAGATCCTTGAAGTAGTCCTAGTCGTTCCGCCATTGGTGGCCATCCAGGTGGGCTGGGTCTAAGTTCCAACCGGACCTGCAGTCGCGTTGGCTGACTACAAGTCCCAACATGCAATTCTCACCGCATGCCAGGTAAGTTCCTTTGCTCAGCCTCTTGTGTCCCCTCTGGGGTACCTGATGAATTGTGGAACGCTGCTGTGTTCTGAGGCAGCACATTGTTGGTGGAAGCAATTTCCTCTCCCGAGCCCCCAACGCCTTCAACCGCATAGAATCCCATTGCTTCTGGCCTGGAAAACGAGGATGCAATGTTCCAGGAATCCTCCGTGTAGTCACGGACTGCAATGAGCAGCGGCGCTTCCGTCAAGCGAGGATGCGGTGGGTCAGAGCCGTACCAATACCTTGGTGAAGTGAAAAAAGTTGCCGAAGCTGCCCAGGTGGCTCTGTCCTCTTCGTAAATGTGGGTCACCTCAATCGTGCTCAGGGCTGGCACGAAAAACATAAACGGAACGTTCTGAGTTCAAAAAGAACGGGAGGGACACAGCGGGGAAAAGGGGAAAGGATTTATTTCCACTTAGAAAAGCTGAAGGCATGACGCGTTTCGGAACAAATTCCTTTTTCAAATGCCAGCTTCAACAGAGGCACTCCCACCAGATCCTTGAAGTAGTCCCAGTCGTTCCGCCATTGGTGGCCATCCAGGTGGGCTGGGTCTAAGTTCCAACCGGACCTGCAGTCGCGTTGGCTGACTACAAGTCCCAACATGCAATTCTCACCGCATGCCAGGTAAGTTCCTTTGCTCAGCCTCTTGTGTCCCCTCTGGGGTACCTGATGAATTGTGGAACGCTGCTGTGTTCTGAGGCAGCACATTGTTGGTGGAAGCAATTTCCTCTCCCGAGCCCCCAACGCCTTCAACCGCATAGAATCCCGTTGCTTCTGGCCTGGAAAACGAGGATGCAATGTTCCAGGAATCCTCCGTGTAGTCACGGACTGCAATGAGCAGCGGCGCTTCCGTCAAGCGAGGATGCGGTGGGTCAGAGCCGTACCAATACCTTGGTGAAGTGAAAAAAGTTGCCGAAGCTGCCCAGGTGGCTCTGTCCTCTTCGTAAAGGCGGGTCACCTCAATCGTGCTCAGGGCTGGCACGAAAAACATAAACGGAACGTTCTGAGTTAAAAAAGAACGGGAGGGACACAGCGGGGAAAAGGGGAAAGGATTTATTTCCACTTAGAAAAGCTGAAGGCATGACGCGTTTCGGAACAAATTCCTTTTTCAAATGCCAGCTTCAACAGAGGCACTCCCACCAGATCCTTGAAGTAGTCCCAGTCGTTCCGCCATTGGTGGCCATCCAGGTGGGCTGGGTCTAAGTTCCAACCGGACCTGCAGTCGCGTTGGCTGACTACAAGTCCCAACATGCAATTCTCACCGCATGCCAGGTAAGTTCCTTTGCTCAGCCTCTTGTGTCCCCTCTGGGGTACCTGATGAATTGTGGAACGCTGCTGTGTTCTGAGGCAGCACATTGTTGGTGGAAGCAATTTCCTCTCCCGAGCCCCCAACGCCTTCAACCGCATAGAATCCCGTTGCTTCTGGCCTGGAAAACGAGGATGCAATGTTCCAGGAATCCTCCGTGTAGTCACGGACTGCAATGAGCAGCGGCGCTTCCGTCAAGCGAGGATGCGGTGGGTCAGAGCCGTACCAATACCTTGGTGAAGTGAAAAAAGTTGCCGAAGCTGCCCAGGTGGCTCTGTCCTCTTCGTAAAGGCGGGTCACCTCAATCGTGCTCAGGGCTGGCACGAAAAACATAAACGGAACGTTCTGAGTTCAAAAAGAACGGGAGGGACACAGCGGGGAAAAGGGGAAAGGATTTATTTCCACTTAGAAAAGCTGAAGGCATGACGCGTTTCGGAACAAATTCCTTTTTCAAATGCCAGCTTCAACAGAGGCACTCCCACCAGATCCTTGAAGTAGTCCCAGTCGTTCCGCCATTGGTGGCCATCCAGGTGGGCTGGGTCTAAGTTCCAACCGGACCTGCAGTCGCGTTGGCTGACTACAAGTCCCAACATGCAATTCTCACCGCATGCCAGGTAAGTTCCTTTGCTCAGCCTCTTGTGTCCCCTCTGGGGTACCTGATGAATTGTGGAACGCTGCTGTGTTCTGAGGCAGCACATTGTTGGTGGAAGCAATTTCCTCTCCCGAGCCCCCAACGCCTTCAACCGCATAGAATCCCGTTGCTTCTGGCCTGGAAAACGAGGATGCAATGTTCCAGGAATCCTCCGTGTAGTCACGGACTGCAATGAGCAGCGGCGCTTCCGTCAAGCGAGGATGCGGTGGGTCAGAGCCGTACCAATACCTTGGTGAAGTGAAAAAAGTTGCCGAAGCTGCCCAGGTGGCTCTGTCCTCTTCGTAAAGGCGGGTCACCTCAATCGTGCTCAGGGCTGGCACGAAAAACATAAACGGAACGTTCTGAGTTCAAAAAGAACGGGAGGGACACAGCGGGGAAAAGGGGAAAGGATTTATTTCCACTTAGAAAAGCTGAAGGCATGACGCGTTTCGGAACAAATTCCTTTTTCAAATGCCAGCTTCAACAGAGGCACTCCCACCAGATCCTTGAAGTAGTCCCAGTCGTTCCGCCATTGGTGGCCATCCAGGTGGGCTGGGTCTAAGTTCCAACCGGACCTGCAGTCGCGTTGGCTGACTACAAGTCCCAACATGCAATTCTCACCGCATGCCAGGTAAGTTCCTTTGCTCAGCCTCTTGTGTCCCCTCTGGGGTACCTGATGAATTGTGGAACGCTGCTGTGTTCTGAGGCAGCACATTGTTGGTGGAAGCAATTTCCTCTCCCGAGCCCCCAACGCCTTCAACCGCATAGAATCCCGTTGCTTCTGGCCTGGAAAACGAGGATGCAATGTTCCAGGAATCCTCCGTGTAGTCACGGACTGCAATGAGCAGCGGCGCTTCCGTCAAGCGAGGATGCGGTGGGTCAGAGCCGTACCAATACCTTGGTGAAGTGAAAAAAGTTGCCGAAGCTGCCCAGGTGGCTCTGTCCTCTTCGTAAAGGCGGGTCACCTCAATCGTGCTCAGGGCTGGCACGAAAAACATAAACGGAACGTTCTGAGTTCAAAAAGAACGGGAGGGACACAGCGGGGAAAAGGGGAAAGGATTTATTTCCACTTAGAAAAGCTGAAGGCATGACGCGTTTCGGAACAAATTCCTTTTTCAAATGCCAGCTTCAACAGAGGCACTCCCACCAGATCCTTGAAGTAGTCCCAGTCGTTCCGCCATTGGTGGCCATCCAGGTGGGCTGGGTCTGAGTTCCAACCGGACCTGCAGTCGCGTTGGCTGACTACAAGTCCCAACATGCAATTCTCACCGCATGCCAGGTAAGTTCCTTTGCTCAGCCTCTTGTGTCCCCTCTGGGGTACCTGATGAATTGTGGAACGCTGCTGTGTTCTGAGGCAGCACATTGTTAGTGGAAGCAATTTCCTCTCCCGAGCCCCCAACGCCTTCAACCGCATAGAATCCCGTTGCTTCTGGCCTGGAAAACGAGGATGCAATGTTCCAGGAATCCTCCGTGTAGTCACGGACTGCAATGAGCAGCGGCGCTTCCGTCAAGCGAGGATGCGGTGGGTCAGAGCCGTACCAATACCTTGGTGAAGTGAAAAAAGTTGCCGAAGCTGCCCAGGTGGCTCTGTCCTCTTCGTAAAGGCGGGTCACCTCAATCGTGCTCAGGGCTGGCACGAAAAAGGATCTGGTGGGAGTGCCTCTGTTGAAGCTGGCATTTGAAAAAGGAATTTGTTCCGAAACGCGTCATGCCTTCAGCTTTTCTAAGTGGAAATAAATCATATATATATATATATATATATTTTTTTTTTTTCTAGATTTGTTGGTGAGTTTTATGGATTTGTAGGAGAGTGTTGTGGGAAGTGTTTTGCTCTCTCTCTATCTCTCTCTCTCTATATATATATATATATCTATATATATATATATATTCCCTGAAAAAAACATAGGTTTCACACATGTTATAGTTAGCTGGACATTTCACTCGTAAAAAACCATTGAAATTCCCCCGTTATAGTTAGTTCAGCTAAATATAACTCGCGCGACCGCAATCCACTGCTGATGACGTCACATATTACATCACTCATGACATGGTCAGTGACATCACTCATGACATCTCAAATGACATCACTGATGACATCATCCAGTGAATATGTGTCTTTCTGAAAAATAAATATTTTTTATATATGTATATCTAAAGGTTAATGGAAGAATAAATGGGTAAATAAGTGTCTAAATGGATGGTTTTTTTGTAAAATTAATTGTATAACTGACTTATTAACATTATCTTAGTGAATACAGTGATGTAATATGTGACATCATCAGAAGTGGATTGCGGTCGTGCGAGTTATATTTAGCTGAACTAACTATAACGGGGGAATTTCAATGGTTTTTTACGAGTGAAATGTCCAGCTAACTATAACATGTGTGAAACCTATCATTTTTTCAGTGAATTTGCAAGGTTTTTAAAATGCTAATTACTAACTATAATGTGTGTGAAACCTATGGTTTTTTAAGTGAATTTGCAAGGTTTTTTAAATGCTAATTTCTAACTATAATGTGTGTGAAACCTATGTTGTTTTTTAGTGAATTTGTAAGGTTTTTTAAATGCTAATTTATACATGTATTATTATATTTTTTATATATTTATTTTACAATAAACTACCTATGTATATAGTTATAGATTGACTGTATCCTGTAATATGGAATGGCTCGTTTAAAATGTATTTTTTTTTTAAGGGTTTTTCACAGTGCGCGCGTTCCGCGATTTTTTTTAAATAAAATAAAAAAAAATTTCACCCTTCCGGGTCCTTCAGGGACCCCCTGACAAAGGCTAGGGGGTCAGGAACTCTCTACCCTGCCCCCTTTTCATGTTCTCCACCTTTGTTTTTCACTGCCACACACAAAATGGCGTCCGAAACTTCCTGATTTCGACCGATTCGAATGTTGACTGACATCTAACCACCAATCAGAATTACGCTCGCGCACGACACCGTGCGCGCACGGTGCGCGCCTATAGATATTTATGTACTTTTAACTGCAATTTTCTCAGAAACTACTGAACAGATTGACACCATATATGCAAAAAGCACATCCCTGACATGAGGACTACCTCTTTGCCAAATTTCAAGTAATTCTGTTCAGCCGTTCGGGCTGTACCTTCGACTAAAGGTCCTATGGGAAAATGCATGGGGAAAACGGGTTTTGAGACCCCCCTTTTTTCTCAGCCCCCGCTTGACGAATCACCCCGAGACTTTCAGGGTAGGAGCTGTACGGAGCGCCCCATTAGTTTTGAAAATTTCGCGAGGATTCGTCAACCGGTGCCAAAGCTATTCAAATTAGAATTTTCAGATTTCCTATGGGAACTCGGTCCTAACTATAACTATCTACTGGCGACCGCCAGTAGATAATATATATATATATATATTTATATATACACATATATATATATATATCTCCAGCTCCAGACTCCACAAAGTGAAGAGACCGCACTCATATGAGAGGTGAAACGACTCGGTTTTTATTTACCGGGTCACCAAACAAATAGGATGCGTTTCGGCTTGCGCCTTTTTCGTCTGATAATACATCAGCAGCATCGCTATGTTTATATTTACAAATGCATGTGTCCCATTACATTTTAAATTCATTGACATAAAGGAACGAGACAGGGATGCCCACTTTCCCCACTTTTATTCGCAATGGTGTTAGAGCCATTGGCGGTTTGGATACGGCAGGAACCAGTAGTTCGGGGACTGAGATGGGCAATGGGATGGGAGGATCGCATATGCTGACGATGTGCTGCTTTACTTGACGTCCCCATCACGGTCCATCAACTGCTTATTAGACATCTGTGCATCAAATGGCAGTGCTTCAGGCTATACAATCAACTGGTCAAAATCGCTTTTATATGTGCTACACGGCCCCCCGCCACGATTGCCCCGCAATTGTGAAATTCAAATTGCGAAACGGGGGTTTAGATATCTAGGCATATACGTTACACCTCAAATTGCACTCTTCACAGAAGAAAATCTTATGATGCCCCTGACGCGCTTCCATCAGAATGTCAAACATTGGCACTCACTACCACTTACGTTACTAGGAAGAGCAGCCCTCTTCAAAATGATGGCACTGCCCCAATTCTTATATATTTTACAGAATACCCGCCTTTCCGGTCCCCCCCTCCTATTTCACGATAAGCTCAGAAGTAACCAAGCTGTTACGGGAAGGAAGAGCAGCCCATATTGCCATGAAGGAATTAGTACGAAGCTGGTATGACGGCGGTACAGCTCTCCCACATTTGCAAATGTATTACTGGGAGTCCCAGCTCATTGTAATAAACCAATAGCTACATGCATCACAGGAGGCCCCAGCAAACCGTATGGATAGGCATCTACTCGAAAAAGAAGGGATCATGGGGGCACTGTATAATAGAACTAGAAAAACGACTCACACGGTCCATACGCTACAAATCTGGCATGCGGCGCAGAGAACATTGGGCTGGGAGGGAACCATTACACAGGCAACACCATTATGGGACACTCAAGAGCTAGGGAAATTGCGCAACACTAAGGGATTAAAAAAATGGGACTTAATAGGCATCTCCAAGGTGGAAGATGTATGGAAAAAAGGCGAAGTAATCCCTTTTGTCCAACTGCAAGCCTCCTACAAACTAGCACAGACAGAAACCTATAGATATGCGCAGGTTAGACACGCGCTCATGGCAGTGATTCCACCAACCACGCAACTCCCGGAGGCCTCACCATTGGAAGACAGACTCCTCACGGACCACTTAAGCAAAACAGTTAGCTCCCTGATATACAAAAAAATTATTAATAATCAGCCGGATCCCCTGACAGCTCTTAAGGAGTGGTGGGAAACAGACATGGGCAACCTAGATGAGGAGGACTGGCAGGCAGCCCTGGCATCCCCAAGGGAAGTGACGATACCTTCCACATTAAAACTTGTACAGCTGAAAGTCCTGCATCGCATCTACTACACGCACATATTGCTACACAAACTAGGTAGGGCGAACACTCCACTCTGCCTCAGACAGTGTGGTGCCATCGGCACCTTTTGGCACACGATTTGGGGCTGTCTGGTAATCACTCACTTTTGGGAGGCAGTGCTACGTACGATATCACAGGTCACCAGAGTGCAAGTCCCACCTGAACCAAAGAGATGTTTGCTCTATATTTGGGAACCCACTGATCTGAACCACGCAGCTCAAGCCTGGGTGACACTAGGACTAGCGTTGGTAAAGCGTAACATAGCACAGCACTGGGGCTCAGGACTGTCCCCGGCACACTGACAGTGGTGCTGTGATATGGACACCACGATGATAGCAGAGAAGTCGGTATTCATCCACTGGGGTTGCCCCAAAAAATGGGGCCGCATATGGGGAAACTGGAACAGATTCCATGGTGACATCTGTGAAGCCCCGCCGTAGGAACAGGTGTCGGACGACAGCGAGTGATGTCTGGGGGGCAAGGGAACGGAATGTATGTCATAATATGTCATAATTTGTAACAATACCGGGGACACTTAGTGGCCAGAGGCAAAGTAACCTACGTAATGTTGCTCCACTGAACAATATGTTGTTTTTTTTTTTATCGTCTGTTGTATGTACAAGCGGATCTTCGATCGAAAAATACTGTTAATATGTATAACAAAATGCCAATAAAATGTTTTCAGAAATTGCAAAAAACAAACAAAAACAATAATAATAATTCATTGACATAGAAAACAGACTATTTCATCAGGTAGCTCGGCGCTCACCATTTTGAAGTGACTTTGTGCCCCTTAAAAAACGTATTTCTTAAAAAAAAACAGTAATGTCTCCCATAATTCTCATATGGCAAAATACAGAAAATCAAATCATAATTTATTCTCACTGTTTTACAATACTATTACATTATTCAACTTCTATATGAGTTAATTTTATTCCACCTGGACCAGTCAGTAAGTCATAAATTAGAGCTATTTTTAAACTAATCTCATGTGGGCTTCACATGTACATTGTCACATTTCATGAAATGAGAAAAGCTATTTTCTTATCAAAATCTATGTGAAAACATACTTAGACATTTATCACCCTCTGTATGAGCATATATCTATGTGATAGATCAAATTAATATGTGTCAATGCTCTGTAATTGGACAATCACAAAATATAATCAAACTTCAAATTGAAATTGCGAACATATATGATCAATTTATTAATCTAAGTGCACAAATTCTATATAGAGGATTTCTAATGTCATCTGTGTCTTTCTCTCTAGCCTAGATGAATTGCTAACTCCTCTTCTGTGTTGAGACCTGTGGGTACCCTTGTTTGGAGGTCTATCATAAATCTTGATTCAAGTTTTTTTGTGATTCGGCTGTATGAAAATAAGACTGGTAGTATATATAAATATACTTTCATCAATTTTAAAATGTGTTTAGTAATTTGTGAAATTGCTTTTTGATTGTGTGAATTGTGTATTTGAATATTTTATATGGGGTGTAGATATGTTTGGATACAGGTTTCATGTAATAATATTTTTTAATTAAGTTATATTTTTAATGCTTATTTTTGTTTTCTACAGTTATTTATTTTTTTATAAGTATTTATTTTTTTAATTATTTTTCATTGATATTTCTTATATTCTTCATTTGTATGTTAATTCCAATTTTCCTTATTACTAATTAAATTATATTTTAATTAAGATTGCTTTTAGTGGTAATAATGTCATTTTTTAAATTTGAATTTATAGTTATTTAGTTGAATTTTAAGTAATTTTTGTTTTTTTCTATTACTTAGGATTTGAATAGAAAATGCTATTTTTCGAAAGCACTGCCTTTTTTCTACTGCTTGTCAGGTAGGTTTGGGAATAGTATTATACCTCCAAAGTAAATCTGACATCTCCTAAATCCGAACCTTTCCCTACTGTTGCTTGGATTGGGATTACTAAATATGACTGCCACAAAGAACAATGCTTTCTTTTTTGTTGCTTAGGTGGGAATTAGAATAGTAAATCTGACCTCTCCAAAGTCCAACATTTTTTCCTAATGTTGCTCTGATTGAAGTGGGAACAGTAAATGTGCCCCCGCCACCAAAGCCCAGCACTTCCCCTACTGTTGCTCTGTGTGGTGATGATATATTAGTCTGACCCTCCAAAGTCCAATACTTTCCAGACTTTTATTCAGGTTGGAGTGGAGATAGTAAATCTGAACCCTCTAAAATCCAACACTTTGGTTCTTACTGTAGAGCTAAGCATGTCAAGGTCTTTTGTTCTGGTGACCATGAACAAGAGAAGCACTTTTTTTCTGCAGAACAGCAAAGAAAAGGTAATAATCTGAGCCTTCCAGTCAATAGTAAGATTGCATAATCTTAACCAGGATTTTCCTACTACAATTGGAAGGATGGAGCATCGATCAAATCAAATGCAAAGCCTTCTACTTGTCTGGAAGTTGTCACTATCAGCACTGGTAAGGTGGCTTGAGAGATGTTTCCATAGGTCGATGGTTTCTCATTTATTCCTGGGATAGGCTCTGCTGTTTGTTTGTCCTGGACAGGCATATTACTATTCTCTGAAATGTATAATTCATAAAGCATCCAATGCTCCAAAATCGATTAAAGCCAGAAGTGATCAGGGCCCTTTGAGAGTGGTCTGGCAAATACTAATGAGCCTGGATTGTGCAAAATCATGTTTTACAGATAGGCTTACCCAGAGTTTTTAAGTGAAGCATAGTCCTGAAAGCTTTTTTGTAGCTAAGGGCATTTACGGATCCCATAACATACAAGGTTCCCTTCCTTGTAACGTTGATCCTCTCCTTTAGATAAAAGTTGCCATAAATTCCCAATCTAAATGGGTTCTGTAAAGAACAAAGTAGATGCTGGAATCGTGGAAGTAAGTTCTTTATTAAGTTCGCCAACACAACTCCGAACGTGGAGCACAAGTCACTGCAGCTGCTCCGAATCACCAGCTGTCAACTGTCATCAGTAACTGACAGCTGGTGAGGTGTACAGCGGTACGGTGTCCTCTAAGGGACACATGAATGCGATAAGCACTACGGTGTCCACAGGGGGACACAAGACAGAACATAACAGGTTCTTCCACACAAACTTCTCGCTGACCTATCTCTCCCACTTCCTTTACCGGGGGTGACGAAATCAACCCCTGCATCCAATTCGGCAATTATGTTACTGTGCCTCAAACTGAAGGGTTGCATTTATTAAGGCATAAGTGGTGGCTGGTCAATTAACTAGTAAGGACAAAGCATCCTTTAATTCCTCTCTCAAACCACTGTATGTCAGCAATCGCTGCTTTAATCAGACAAAACTCTAAAACCTTTAGGGATATATTTCCTAAAATGTCTTGCAAAGCGACGCATAAGTCAAAGTTGCTGTATTGCACTGTGTGAGAGAAGAGAGCAGGACAGCGCCATATGGATGAAGAGATGGCGCTATCCTACTCTCTCCTCAGAGCTGGCGCACAATTAGGCTACTAGATTCATGCACACACCCTTGTACATTAGTGCAAGGGTGTATATGAGATGTCTAGCTTAGGTTTTGTACTGGAAGAGTACCCCTTCAGTACAACATACAATGCTTAGACTGACTTTTCAACTTTTTTTACTTAAGCCGGAAAAGAATGGAGATTTAAAAGCATTTCTTCTCTATAACACAAATGTCAAAACTGTCATTTTTATTTTGCAAAACCCTGTCTACTCCTTTTTTTAGTAGATAGAGCTTTAGCTCAAAAACCATTGCAGGCTGCATGGAAACGCGCACATATGATCTATGGAATGCCCCCTTGATGCTAAGTAATGCAAAGCAGCCTAATGCTTTGCTTTGCTTTGCTGTACTTTCATGCGACTGTCCAGCACTAAACAAGTTTTGCATTGGAAAGTAAATTTGCAGTAAACATTTTGTGCCGATTTATGTCACTTTTGTGATGCAAACCCAGGGCAAAATGGTAGCAAATATACAATATGTTTCAAGCTCATATGTAAGGAAAATAAACTCATGTGAGCAGATTGAATGATTTTGTTTCTTTACAAAAATATTTGTGAACTGCTTCTGAAAATCTGTGGACTGTCTTAACAGCAAACTGTCTCCGTTCTTTAATTATGCTTCTTTGCTTAAGTGGGATGATATAAAAGTAACCTTTGCTTGATCTTGAGGAAATACCTACCCCCAACTCAAAAAAGCAATTTATATTGGGCAAAAAGACTGAAACATACAAGAATCACCTGAAAACCTTGCTGGCGAAGCCAAATGAAGACTGCTGCTAAGGGTCGTTTTTATTGTGGCTCCACTACTGGCTACCAGGAACTAGTCATAGTTGCTGGGGAAGTGTTTTCTGTCGATACACTAGGGGGCATATTCACAAGGACTTATTTCCGAATTATCTTCCCCTTATCGCATCAAAAGTGGAGATAGATCTAATACCCCATTCACAAGCTGGTGCAAACTGCAGACATCGCCAGTATTCCCGCGATAACTGCCCCTAAATTCATCTCCACGGTGGACACCACCAACTAACCCGAATGAGATGCAGAGTAGGCTTCCCTGTGAAAAAACACACAAAAAACACAGCACCACTTTCACAACGAAATGCCAGAACCGCGATAAGCCGCGGTAGCCGCAAGTATTTAACACCTGCCTTTTGCTGGTGTTAAGCAGGACGACTACCTGCAGCACGAAAGGGAGCCCAGCAAAGAGCCATACCGGGAAACCCACAGATGCCATGGAGATAATGATCATGCAGCACCGATACCCATGAGGGCCACAACACCCACCGCAACCACCCCAGACCTGCCACCACCCCCAGGACCCATCCCGCCCCGCCTTTCCCCCCGGGAACACCACAGTGTCAGCGTACACAAGTGTGGGGGCACGTGGGAGGGAGGAGCAGCTGTGTGGCAACATAACACACAGTGAGCCCGCTCATGTGCCCCGTGCTGGGCATATCATCCATGATTCCCAAGGTCGCAGACATCCCACCACATCCACGACAGGCCTCTGTCAATCTCCTGTATGCATGCAGATGGTGAAGTCACTGAAGGGATAAAAGGTCCTTTGTCTGAACTATCAGGCGGTAGCACATCTGCAGCTCCGAGGAGGAACTTGCATGTGGCCAGCACCCCCTGACAGATACGACAGCATTTGTTTGCGACTCCCACACTACGCACTTCCCGACGTGAGCCCAACATGTACACATCCCACACGCAGACGTCCATGGTCGTAGTTAGCGTGCGTGAAATGGCCTTCACAAGTACTCCCACCCCACCCGAGGCCGACACCCATTGCACACAGATACCGCTCATTGCACCAAGCTGTGCCATTTCATCCACAGGACGTGGGCTGGGCAAGCCAGTGCCGCTTCAAGCAGAGCCACTGACGCAATGGCAGACCATCCTGGACACATGCTCGACTCCAGTCACGTGGACCTGTACCGTGCACATCTGCTGCATTTACTGGCAGCAGTGCAGTGCTGCGGATCGGTTTCCGGTCTCACTTCTGCCTTGCCAATGTCACCTGCGTTCAGCCTGTGTTGCACTGACGCTCGTGCACTTTCGAATGGTCCATGGATGTCTGCCTCTCCAACGTAATGGTAGCTGACCTGGACTACGACATGTGTGTGCGCCCCCTGTTGGCCCACGACCAGGAGTGTCACCATGATGCCACTCTATGGCATGCATGGATGTTTGGCATGCAGGCTGGAGACTGGACCTGGGAGATTGCACGAGTCATCGTGTGCAGTGAGCACATTGAGCCACTACCCGATTGGACTTTGGTGCACATTGGGTCCAGTGGTTGGAGTCAGCACATCTGTCCGGGTCAGCTGATGGATTACGGCGACGACATGTCTGATGTGGTGGACAACGATCGCTCATTGGAGAAGTTGGCCTATGCAGCTGCAGTCGCTTTCATGGACGAGTGACAAGGTACCTGCAGTCACAACTGGATGTGACCCAGTGCACAAGTCCTGAAGCCTGGTTGCATGTTGGGAATCTGGTCACTTGTCTCAAGACGACAGTGGACATGGCTGCATTGACCTGGAGTCATGATCCAGGCGCGGACAACCAACGCGGGTTGGCACAGACTTGTGTTGGTGATGGACTCCCCCGAGGTGGACATGGCCGCTTTCTTATGTTCCTCATGCAGACATGCTGCAGCATTGGTCTGCATATCGTGGCACTTCTCTTGGCCGTACTGACATGCACTTGTTGATAAAGTTTCCGCACTTTCACTTGTCTCCAACTGTGTTGTGTCTTGATTTGTATGCCAATGTGTGTGTCACTGACTCTCTGGCTCCCTGCCATATGTGCATGCCACCCCATCAGGACTGTGGGTTTGTACTTACGCATTATCTTGTCTCTGTTTCGTGCTTAGCCAGATGCGTATGGCCGTTTACAGTCCACAGGCGGGTGCACTTGTGTCCTGTGTTAGGTTGTGCAGATGTTGGTGTTTGTACAACATTGTGTTCGATGTTGGGGTGCTCTTCTTCCAATGTTTGTGTGCTGCATTGTTTGTGAGATGTCCCTTCAGCTCTGATTTGGCTCACCCTTCTCCCTTTCAGGCAGTGTGGTTTTCACTTCTGTGCTTTTCCAGTGGGGTGATTTTGCCGGGTTGTGTGACTTGTGCTACTGGTTGGTGTTGTTACTCTTGAACATGGTTTGTCTGCAGTTGTGTTGTGCTTAATTGTGCATGTGTGCCATTGTGCTCATCTCCCCCCGTTCTCCCAGTCCCTGCTTATTCCTCTCCCTGTTGCTGTTGTGTCTGTTGTTTTGGGCAGTTTGCGGTCCCTGAGACCTGCCACCATCTCCAGACTGATGTGGTGGACACCATTTCCTCCATGTCATCCAGCTCCTGGTGTGGCGCTGGACTCCCTGCCTTCTTGTTGTTGGAGTGTTTTTGCTTGTTTGTGCCTTTCACATAATTCTGGAGGTTCTGGTTTTCTTCAATTATCCTCCTCCGCTCTCCGGCTGCATTCACCTTGTCCGAGATGGCCTGCCATGTACAATGTTTTGTTGCCAATGGGGCTTGTGGGGTTGTCTGATGGCTCGGGTTGCCTCCATTGTGCTTGGCTGTTGTTTTCTGTTTGGTTTGTCTTTTTTTCCAGGATTTTATTGTGCTTATTCCCGCCTTCCGTGTGTATCGTGGGCCTGGCGGTGCTCATTTCTGCTTTACTCATCGCAAATGGGCATGTTTTTTCGCGTTGTGGTTTGTGTTTTTATCTCCGTCGAGGTGGTTGTATCGCGGACATTGCCCGTGGTGTCAGCAGACTATCCCATGGTACCGCCTTGTTGTGAATTCCACATTGACACGGGGTTATTTTCTCGCGATAGGCTGCGATGTATGAAGTTGCGTTGACATTTTTTGGTGATGTTTATCACACGTTCTTGTGAATATACCCCTAGAGGTCTTAGGCAACAGCTGATTAATGGTATTTAACAGAAATGTGGGCTGCTGACATGGGCATTCACTCTTGTTGTTGACAGGAAATGAAACCTGATTCGCTGAAGGTCCCACATGCAAAACAAAACCTGGTGGGAATTCCCCCCCAGCAGGAGTTTCTATCCATCGCCACAGGTCTTATGGTAATGAGGCAGGGACCATCACTCTTTAAATAAGCAGGCCTGTAGTGCTGGGGCATGAAGTCTTCTAATATGGTTGGAGAGCTACATTCTTTATACTTCACCACATTTACCAGTGATAATTCTAATACCATTATATGAATCACATTTGTTTGAGCTGTTTATTGTCTCAAATGGAGGAAACATATTGCAGTTTGTCAGTGGATTCAAGTAGAATCCTACAACATTAATTCCACCCCGCGCCCCCCCAACGTACTCCACCCTTCACCACAATAAACAGATAGTTTGAGGTTTTGTGAAACTTAACATTGAAAAAACTATTTCAAAACCAAAGTCGTACAGCAAAGAGCACAACCCCTTATCTACACTGCCCAGCTTGTTTTGCAAAGAACTTAAAAACATCTACTAAATTTTGTTAAATATAACCTGGATTCTTTGATTTATTGCCCTGGATCCGTGCTCACATATTTATGGTCGCTGTTTTTATGTATCTTTGTATCCACTTATGTTTTTCATTTTCATTTTATATACCATGTTGGCAGTCTCATCGTCCTGATGCTGCCAGATGGCCCCGTGTTGTGCCAAAAAATATAGCATTAAAAAAACATTACAAACGTCAAGAAACATCAGAAGAAAATGCATGATGTTCCTATGAAGCAAGTAAAAGGAAGACGCAAAAAAAGAACAGCAGAAATGATGTAAAATTCCTGTTTCCACGCCCAACTGACAACAGAGTAGACGGTTGTAAGTCTTGTGCTGAGATGGCAGAGTTGGCAAAGGTAAAATTAGTTTTGGCAATTATTGTGTGGTGACTCACTGGAGAGTTCCCTCGGTCACTTTCCAGCAGATGTGCCATATAAGTGATGAAAGCAATAACCACAATGTCACAAGGTCACTGCTCATCAGGCCACCCTAAAGGAGACAACCTGCAACTTGGAGGCCAGAAATGCTCATCAGTGTCAATAAATAGTGCCGAAAATCACGATTCCCTATATTTAACGTTTTGATCAACACAAATTAGGTATTTATGAACCGTGAAATATATTCGTTAGAATAAGTAAAAGCAGAATGGAAAATAGAAATGTGTCATGGATCAATTAGCTTCGAGTTTTAGCTTGTTCTAGTTCGTGTGTTTCATTATAGTTTGATTGTCTGTCCTTCAAATTGAATTAGGGTTTAATGTAAATAAATGCTTGCTTTAAAATCATGTGATGCAGATGCCTAAGATCAGACTTTACAGAGAGATTCTAAAAGTATCAGCAAGTTTGGGTAAAATGCTGCATCGCAATGTTTTTGAGTAAGCTGGTTGAAGTTCATATTTAAATGTATCTTTTCTATTTTCCACAAATCCTCTTCCAACTCCAACCTGTGTGTATGCCGAGCCTTAACTCTGGAACCCATAAAGTTCAAGCCATCATGCTATCCACTGACAAATTGTCAAATGTTGTCAAGTTTTCAAAATTCTTATGAGAAACTAATTAGCATAGTTGTTGATGTCACAGGAAGTGATGTCATATCATCTTTAACATTAATGACATCACAAGAAGTGACATTAAATAAATTGTCTGAATTGTTCCAAAAATTGTAAAACCAATAACAACTACAACCGACACTTACATAGGCACAAGGAACAAGATCCACACCTGTTCCAAAAAGATAATAGATACGTTTATATTAAGCCTGATGATCATGTCAGGCGGATCACTACCGACGGGCTGTCGGTGGTGGTCCACCCGACATCTCAGGCTGTGGTTCGACCATCACATAAGGATGCGCTCGTCGGAGTGCTGCAAGACCGACCGAAGTCTCTGACAGCCTCAAGGAGCCCGTCGGGTCGTCAGTCGGAGAGTAATCCCTACAATGGGGGCTGTGCCTGCGGAGGCACCGTCGTAGGATTAGGATTACTCTCTTCCCTCTGCCTTTACCTGGAGTTCCAACTGCCATGGGAAGGCAAACGGAATGGGACTTTGGGAGCCCCTAGCAGGACCCCTGTCCCCCATGGGCCTCTGCTATGGACCTAGAGGGGCATATGTGGTGCTCCCCCAACAACCATGCACCGTGTGCCAGGCATCACATGGTTCCTGGCACACGGTGCATGGATGTTTGAGATGCACGGCGGTTGCATTGTGATGCGGCAGGTGAAACCACTGACATATAGTCAGTCGGACACTTGCCCAGGGTGATTGTGGTCGGACACTCGTCTGACCGCCATCGTAATGAGCCCCTAAATATGGAGAACACATTATTGTTTCTGCATGGCTAAGCAGAGCTTTATTTGTGTAGTATAACTCATATTATCTTAATTGGCCAAAGAAGGCTCCCTTGGGGGTGTTATGGTATTCTGGTAGCTCTTTGAATGTCAGGAGCCGTTGTAAATGCTGATACACACCAAAGAAAGGCACATCAGAATGGTTCAAGCCCTCCCACCACTTGTGGGGTTGTACCTTTTGTGAGAAAGAGATCAAACCAGCCTCTAAATGTGTGAGTCTCACTTGATATTCTTTGTATTGTCAAGATTGATAGTGAGATAAAGAAAGTGCAGACACCGACTAGTCCATGACCTAGGACCTGCTCTATGGCCAGGAAATACTGGACAATATGGGGATGCAAAATAGCCCTGGAAGAGTAAAACATGGCCTCGTTGTCAGGTAATGCGGATGGCTAAACGTCACTTTGAGGCACCAGCCCTCCCAAGCACCAAGTAATGCCCTGCATAAGTTGGTATATGGTTGCTCAGATGGCCACACAACGATCACCCCTGCCCCACTCTCATTCAATAATTGGTGAACTACTTGAGAGTGTAACTCAATCATGCTCCAAGAGGCAGGTGTGATGTAGTGCTCATGATTACAGTGATCGTTCCAATATCAGGGAATGCAAAAACAACAACAGTGTTGGGGGTTCTTTATAATAGCCAAGGGTTCACTTGAAGATTCTATGATGACGATGACTATGACATGTCAGTGTACTTTCACCAAAGATTGGCAGGAAAATGAAATCCCGTCCTGTGAGATTTTGTGCTGAAAAAATCTTGAGGAGGAATGTTGCCTATAATCATTCAGCATAGTCACTAAAGATGAATGAATCAAAACATTCAGCTGGAAAGCATTAAGGGCTTGATTACAAGTTTTTAACGGTGCGGGGGCCGGGGGCATGCCACTGCGGCGCCCCTGCACTGCCAAGAATTGACGCTGCCCACCGGCCAGATTGCAACTTAAAAGTGGTCTGGCAGGTGGGCGGCGTGGCAGTTCCCACCGCGGTGCCTCTTTCACCACAATGAGAACACTATACAAGGTTCCTGCACAGTATGGACTCGAAAGTCCATGCGGTGCAGGAACTGGTGTGCATACACACGGGGGAACATGTTATGCCCCCTGTGTGTATCCACATATAGAGGAGGCACAGGGGGCCCTGTAGGGCCCCCTTTGTTTCCTCTCTTCCACAGTTCTCATGGCGGTAGAAGAACCATAAAAACCATGATGGTGGTGAACCCGCCATGAAAACCGTGGCACAGAGGAAACTCATAATATGCTAGGCGGGACCATGGCGGTCCCGCCAAGCATATTGTGGCCTCAGGACTGCCGCGCTACCTCCAGGAAACGGAGGATCCCTGGCGGCGACAGTCCCATAGTGGTCGGACCCTAGTCATAATGCTGGAAGGCCGCACATCCACAAGCCCGGCGGCCCTCGGATCGCCAGACTTGTAATTGGGCCCTAAGTGCTCAACATAATCAGTCAAAATCTTAGATCAACATGAATACAGAGTACCAAAAGAAAAGATGTATGCCAAGTTAAAGACGATATTAATGAGAGGAAGGGATGTGTAATCTGACTATTACTCTTTTACAATTCACACTTTTGACACTCTTCTTTAACATGATATTTTACTCCTTTTTATTGTTGTGTTTAGATATTTTGAGACAACATTTTGGCTCTACATATCTTCGAAAGCAGATGGTATTGAACTTCATGGTATAACATCAGTTCAATTTTTTACATTGAGATTGGATTCAATGTAGTAATCTTTTTTAATCAACAGCTTCCTCCTATACTGATCGTTTAACTTTGGGTAACATTTTTTGTAAGGACATGTTTGTTTGGTCACTTTGTATGCTACGATATGTGTATATAAGTTTCTATTCTTGTGCATATTTGTATGTATATTCTCTAACTTTATTTGGAGGGATTTCAAATTTGGGTGTTGTATCATGTGAATCATTTCTTTTTTTTAAAAACACTTTTTATTAACTTTGCTCAATAGACCATACATTACAGAAATTGCATGTGCTTGGACATTATTATGTTACATCATCACTTAAATGTTGTTCGAGAGAGGTTCAAGATTGTTTGCCTCCAGTGGTTAAAGGGGCCCCTTTTAAATATGAGACATATCTCCAAACAATGAGCGCAAACATGGTTCTTCAGAGCCACCCTCTACCTCGCCGGAGTATGACTGATGCATGCCACTCATCCCCCATAACCCCCGTATGCTTACGCCATGGTGCCCATATTTTCTCCCCCTTTTTTGTGCACCCCCTGCTTTCATATACTGTCTCTTCAGTTCGTTGGCACCAGTCTAGGTCTCTTTCCCACTCTACCAGCGACAGTGGTAGTGTCGCCCCCCACCTTGCAATGTTTCTTTTGGCGATCCCAGCTGCGAGGGCCAGCCATATGCCTGCGGTATCATGTGAATCTTGATGTAATTTATAAGATACATTTTCTTTCTAACCACAGATAAGATCACACCCACTTAAAATGCTTGCAGAGTGAGTGGGTAAGTTTAAATGTACATCATATCCATTGCGTCCTTCACTGAATATTTTATTCCATTAATCTCTTTGTTAAATTAGAGTATGTGTCATCTGTGAACAACATAATTACAATGCAGGTTTCTTGGCTCCATATCAGGCGCCTTAACTATAATGCCACACCTACGAGTGCACCTCCTGTTTGTAAGACCAATAACACTTGATGACGTTATTTCAATCAGTGTCATTTTGTGCTTTACAATAATTCGCCCCGTGGCCAATAGGGTATGGCATCTTTATTTCACAAACAGAAATTAGAAGAAATTAGAGCGGTGAATTCGCTCGGAGACAGCATTTGCCAATGTTGGTTTTCTTTCAATGTCACACAGATTAATTCTCAAGGCAGATTGGAATTCAGGCGCCAGACCTACACCTACTGCAGTGATTGTCTTGCTGCCCAAACCCCTCAGCCACACTTCCATGAATGGCTTCGTGTCTGAATCTCCTTCTTTTATTCCAGTTGGTGTCCCTTTGCTCTGATCCCACAGCCCAGTCACCTGAACATGCTGCAACCCTAATACCAAGGATCGGTCAACAGCCTGTCCTGCTGCATAGATGCTGCTGCCCTCTATATTGCCCATCCCTACAATGAATGCCCCGCTACTAGGAATCCTTCAGACATTCTCTAGAAATTGACCCGCAGTCAGAATCCTCCAGCCCCTCTAAAGTGACCGTCCCACCACCTGGACTGGATTCTCTGCCCCTATTCGGTTGACCACAGTCCATTAAACGACCCGTGTTGTTATTTAGAGCTATTTGCATTTGACAAATTCTTCTAGAAGCATTTGATGCACATGCAGGCCATGATTCCAATGAAATGCCTGTGCTTGCAAGTCATTTCCTAAACTCCCTTCTCTTAGCAAGGATAGCAAATGCAGCAAATGTATTTATACTCTGGTTTTGTCTAGTTGTATTCTTTGTTATAAGTCGTCATGTTAATAGTTATATGACTGGTGTCATTGTTTAGGGGAGGAAGGGAGGCTAGGAGTTTCTGACAGACACTTGTTAAAAGAAGAGAAACCCAACTTAAAAGCAGCCCCTCTGATGACATGGGGTCAAAGACAAGCTACACAGCGGCATATACTACTGTGTAGTTACAGTTAGGTAAGTCTTTCCATAGAAAGAAATATTTTTATTTCGATAATTTGGCACCATTTGCTGAATTTTCACAAAACTTTCCCCAAAAAAGTTCATCGACCTCAGCTCCTTCTTGGTAAGTTTTGGGATGATCTGTCAAGTGTGGGGCCCAGAAAAAGGGGAGTCCCAAAACTGTTTTTTCACATGCAATTTCCATAGAAAATGTGAGACTGCACTGCAGATAAAATGGCTGAATGGAATTAAACCAAATTTGGTAGAAAGTTGGATTTTTACCTAGAACGAGTACTTTTTTTGATTTGGTGCAAATTCCGTTCACTAGTTTAAAAAAAAAAAAGGTTCAAAGTTTATAGTACATCGACACTTGGGCTGAAATTTTAAAAGTCAAGCGTTTTGATTGGCTAAGGGGGCTTTTTTGGAGCAAATTCTTTGATTGGCTAGTTGCAACATGAACAGAAATGTTGCAGCAGCAATTACATGGCTCAGGGACATGGTCTTCTGTCCTGAAAATACTCTAGAAAAAAAGACAAAAGTGGGCAGGGTCGGGATAACCTGATATCCTAGCCCTTGGCGACAATTTGTATTTTTTTGTGTTGTGTTCCTATTTGAGTCCCGCAGGACCAGCAACATTTTTTATTTAAAACAGCAAGCCCTCGTATTTCTTTGACTTTCCCCCGGGCTGGGCCACAGCGCAGGTGTCATTGAATATTTATTTTTTATTTTGGGAGGTGGATGTATGGCCCGCTCCTAGTGACAAACTATGGCCCTGTGGACCCCATTCCCATGGGCCCAGACCTGGACTGTCCCCGGGGACCCCATCTCCCAGAACACAGTCAAGGAAACAGTGTTATTAATTTTGTGAGACAAGGAAGATATCTTCTGCCTGGCAGGGGCATAAAAGAAATGGTTGCCTGCTCCCATTCAGTCCCAGAGGATAAATGCTGTGTCAGGAAAGCCAGCAGGGCCACAGAAGCCTTGAAGCTCCCTCACAGTCCCCCACAAAGAATAAAGCTGTGGGTGTGCCGGGTGGGACTGGACCACCCAAAATATATATATATAAAAGGCTCAAAGTCATCAGTGATGTCTTCAATGTTGTCACTGAACATGTCATGAGTAATTAATGTGTCATAAGCAGTGCATGGTGGGGTGCAAGTTATAGTTAGGTCAGTAGTCATGCACTCATCAATACACGACTATGAAAACGTACTCACGAAGGGGTCAAAGTACTTGTAATGCTTTTTATTTAGAAAAAGCAGTTGCCATCATAGTCATCAACATGTTTAATACAATTAATCAACAGTAAAAATACACTATAGTAAAAAGTGAAGAAATATAAAAAAAAGTCCATGTTATAAGACTTTCTTCCTTCCCAAATTAGTATTGTAAATCTATGTTTACAGTCTTCTCAGAAATATTTTACCACTTGTAACTGTGGCACCATATATACACATTTGTGTTAAATGGTGAAAATCTAATTTTTTCAGTAAATTATTCATAATTCAGTCCAAGTGGACATATCATCCCACATTAAGTCTATGCATACAATGTTCACATGCATATATAGTAATTTCTACGTATGGCATTATTTTTGTATATATATATATATATATATATATTCACTGAAAAAACCATAGGTTTCACACATGTTATAGTTAGCTGGACATTTCACTCGTAAAAAACCAATGAAATTCCCCCGTTATAGTTAGTTCAGCTAACTATAACTCGCGCGCTCGCAATCCACTGCTGATGACGTCACATATTACATCACTTATGACATGGTCAGTGACATCACTCATGACATCACTCATGACATCTCAAATGACATCACTGATGACATCACTGATGACATCATCCATTGAGTATGTGTTTCTGAACAATTTTAATATGTTTAATATATCTAGGGAAAGGCCTGTTGAAGAATGAGTGGGTGTACAAGTGTGTAAATGGATGATTTTCTGTGGTGCGTAACTAACTCTATAAGTGAGTCATTAAATGTATCTTACTACAGACTAGTGACTAAACTGTGAAAATGTCTGTATGTTTCTGTATGTTGGTGTATAAGTGGCTGCATGGTTTTGTGAATACCTATATGAGTGTCTATATGAGTTATTGATTGCTTGTCTCAGTATCTGTATGGGTTCCTGAGTGTTTGTGTGGGTAGGGTGTGTGTGACTCTATGCATAGATGTGTGAGTGGTTGATTCTATGGGTGCATGGTTTTAAGAGTGCATCTGTGATGGACTGTATGGTTGAGTGAGTGTATGTATGGGTGTGTTAGGCATTGAATGTATATCTCAGTGGTACATTTGTGACTACATATGTGAAAGGCAGAATATATGCGTGTAAGAGTATATAAGTGGGTAGATGTGAGAGTGTATGATTGTGAGAGTGACTGTATGGATGAGTGTGTGCTTGTATCAATGATTCTATAAGAGCGTAAGAATGTGGTACTATTTTTATGATTAAGTGAACTTGAGTGTGTATAACCGCATAGGTGAGTAAATGAGAGTGTAATTATTTGCATGACTGACTAGGTGTGAGAGTACCTCTATGTATGATTGGTGGTGTGTGAGTGTCTATATAGGTGTATAAATGCATATGATAGTCTTGTATGGAGTGACGGTAAGTATGAGTGACTGTACAGGTGAATGAGTGGAGGTGTATGTAGACCTAACAGTTAATAAGTGGGTATGTAGTTATTGGTATTGGAGTATGTATGGTTTTGAGAATGGAACTCTGAAATTTTGAGTCGGTGTATAAAAGGTTATATTAGGGTGTGAGAAGATGTGGTAATTTATCACATGGATGACGTCATCAGTGATGTCATCAGTGATGTCATTTGAGATGTCATCAGTGATGTCATGAGTGATGTCACTAACCATGTCATGAGTGATGTAATATGTGATGTCATCAGCAGTGGATTGCGGGCGCGTGAGTTATAGTTAGCTGAACTAACTATAACGGGGGAATTTCATTTGTTTTTTTAAGAGTGAAATGTCCAGCTAACTATAACGTGTGAAACCTATGGTTTTTTCAGTGAATTTGCAAGGTTTTTTAAATGCTAATTCCTAACTATAATGTGTGTGAAACCTATGGTTTTTTCAGTGAATTTGCAAGGTTTTTTAAATGCTAATTCCTAACTATAACGTGTGTGAAACCTATAGTTTTTTTAGTGAATTTCAAATGTTTTTTAAATGCTAATTCCTAACTATAACGTGTGTGAAACCTATGGTTTTTTAAGTGAATCTGCAAGGTTTTTTAAATGCTAATTTATGAATGTATTATTATATTTTTGAAATATTTATTTTACAATAAGCTACCTATATATATAGTTATAGATTAACTTTATCCTGTAATATGGAATAGCTCAGTTTTTTTATTTTATTTGGATAGAGTTGAACAGCATAGTTAATATCTTCTATAAACGTATAAACACTTTAAAAATTCGTATTTTTTTTTAAGGGTTTTTGTCCGTGCGCGCACGGTGCACGCATGGTGCACGCATGCGTACGTGCTCCGTGTGCGCATGCGTACGTGCTCCATGTGCGCATGCGTACGTCGTGCGTGCTCCGTACGTGCGTTCTCTGTACGCGCATGCGCGTGTGCCCCGTACGCGCGTGCTCCGTACGCGCCTGTGCGCGTGCTCCGTACGCGCCTGCGTGCGTGCTCCGTGCACGCACGGTGCGCGCACGGTGCGCGCACGGCAAGTCATGTGATTTAGAAACAACACTTTTCATTGGTTTATAGTAGTTTCAGGTCATGTGATTAAGAAACAACACTTTTCATTGGTTTATAGTAGTTTCAGCTCCAGAAACTTCCAACACGACACCCACTCCCCTCGTTATTACTTCTGATTCCCTGGGAGAAGGAGCTTAGCAGCTTTTCCAGTACTCCAGTACTTAAGAATGACAGAGCAGCAGTCATCTTCTGGGAGTGAGCAGGAGACCCTTGTGAGACAGAGACAGAGGAAACAGAAAGACTCTTTTATATGGCAATTTTTTACATTTCCAGAGGGGCAGAAGAAGGTGAATGCTCCAAAAGTCACCTGAACTCTTTGTGATTGTGTCTTATCAAGAGGAGATCCTAAAAAGAAATACTCTTTTAGTATCTTCACTATGATCAGGCACGTTAGAGATGTACATCCTGTGGCTTATGCTCGAGCTGCTAGAGAAAACCCTCCAGCAGCTCAGCCGAGCACATCCGCAGCAGCTCAGCCGAGCATATCATCGGCAGCTCAGCCGAGCACTTCATCTGCGGCGGCAGCTTCACCTGCTTCTGTTCCTCTGGATATACACCCTCTGTTTAAGAGGGTGCATATACGGTGCAATGCGTGCAATGCTCTTCTCTCTTATGGGGACACCAGCATTCCCCTAATAGAGAGCAAGATACAGCAGCACACGTGCGGCACCCTATGATTTTTGCCATTTTTTTGTTCCTCTGTCCCTCTATTAACACAACGGCTCTTTTTAATGACATCTAAACACTTAAATTTGATTTTTAATTCTATTTTTTTAATGATTTTTTTTCCGCCGTGCGCGCACCGTGCACGCAACTCGCGACGGTGCGCGCACCATGCACGCACCGTGCGCGCACCCCATGATTTAAAAAAAAAAAAACAATGTTTTTTTCACCCTTCATGGTCCTTCAGGGACCCCCTGACAAAAGCTAGGGGGTCAGGAATTCTGTACCCTGCCCTCTTTTCACGTTCTCCACCTTTCTGTTTCACTGTCACACACAAAATGGCGGACAACACTTCCTGATTTCGACCGATTCGAATGTGGACTGACATGTAACCACCAATAAGAATTATGTACTTTTAACTGCAATTTTCTCAGGAACTACTGAACAGATTGACACCATATATGCAAAAGTCACATCCCTGACCTGAGGACTACCTCTTTGCCAAATTTCAAGTAATTCTGTTCAGCCGTTCGGGCTGTACCTTCGACTAAAGGTCCTATGGGAAAATGTATGGGGAAAACGCGTTTTGGGACCCCCTTTTTTCTCAGCCCCCGCTTGACGAATCACCCCGAGACTTCCAGGGTAGGAGCTGAGCGGAGCGCCCCATTAGTTTTGAAAATTTCGCGAGGATCCGTCAACCGGCGCCAAAGTTATTCAAAATAGAATTTTCAGATTTCCTATGGAAACACGGTCCTAACTATAACTATCTACTGGCGACCGCCAGTAGATAATATATATATACACATATATTACCTACTGGCGGTCGCCAGTAGGTAGTTATAGTTAGGACCACGTTTCCATAGGAAAACCTCAACATTCTATTTTGAATAACTTTGGCGCCGGTCGACGACTCCTCGCGAATTTTTCAAAATAGGTGGGGCGCTACGCTCCGCTCCTACCCTGAAAGTTTCGGGGGGATCCGTCAAGCGGGGGCTGAGATAAAAGGGGGGTCCCAAAACGCGTTTTTCCCATGCATTTTTCCATAGGACCTTTAGAACGAGCTACAGCCCGAACGGCTGAACAGAATTACTCAAAATTTGGCAGAGAGGTAGTCCCTAGGTCAAGGAAGTGCCTTTTGTAGGTTTGGTGTAAATCTGTTCAGTAGATTCTGAGAAAATAGCCTTTAAATCAATATATATATCTGAGCCCGCTTACGGTACGCTTACCGTACGCTTACGGTAAGCGTACGGTGGCGTGCGCGAGCGCGATTCTGATTGGCTCTTAGATCTTAGTAAACATTCGAATCGGTCGAAACCAGGAAGCGGCGGCCGCCATTTTGTGTATTTCACTCTGAAAAAAAAGAGTGAAAACAAGGAAAGGGGGCAATGAGGAGAGTTACAGACCCCCAAACATTTGTAAGGGGGTCAAAGAAGGACAGAAAAGTACAAAAAAAACATTTATTGATTTTAAAAAAAATCACGGGGTACGCGTACGGTAAGCTTACGGTAAGCGTACGGTAAAAAAAAATAAAAAAAAAATAAATGAAAAGCAGATTTAAGAGTTTAGATATTAGGGAGCTCTAAAAAGAGCTGTTGTGTTTATGAAGTCATTTTTTAAGTGGTACCTACAAGTAAGTACCGATGCAGAGTCTAAGGTTCAAGAGGAAGACTCTGTTCCCTTCATCATTGAAGTGCACACCATCTCCTCTATAAATGTCTTGCATGTCATAACGCAAGTTGTTGTGGAAAATGGCACCCATACCATAGTCACGGAGGAAAGCAGAAACAGATTTGTTGACGTGCTTTCTTGCTTTGTCAATCTGTGGACAGAAATGATTGGACCAGTTCCATTTTTGCCTTTGGCATATGTTGAAAAACACAAAGGCAGTTTTAGGGAAAAGTGTAAACAGTTGTGCAAAGGTGTCCTTCATAAGCATTTCCAGACCTACCCCAGTCAAAGTGCCTAGGTCATTGCCACCACAGTGCACTATTATGAGGTCAGGGTGTTGGATTTGAATGAAGGATTTCACCAATGGCATCAATTGGTGCCACTTTAACCCTCTCTGACCAATCCATTTAATGTCTACATTTGGCAAAGCAAGGTCTCTCACCATACCTGTTTTCTCTGCAAACTTTTCACTCCAGAAGACATAGCTGTGCCCTACAATCCACACTGTGAACATCTTCAAAGGAGAACTGGATGCACTCAGGAGGTGTCTTTCAGTAGAATGGCAATATGAAAAGAAAGACAGTTTGGAAATGGAGGCATACATATTTTTTTCAAAACAAAAAGAACTGATTGGCTGTTTCATACCATTCTAGAATAAAAACTAGGCTGTATGTGTAAATTAATAGAAGCATGTTTTGTATTGGTAAAAAAAAATGTGTAACCAAAGAACAGTACTATGGATTTGCTGTTAGGTTTGAAAAGTCAAGCACTCTTGCTCTGTGGAATTGAAACATTGTTTGGCGAACTTCTGACCTAACTCAACACAGCAGTGTTCCATGAGCTGTTGCTATGGTAGCAGGCAGAAGTCAAGTTGGGGGAAGGGTTCTAGGCAGAAGTCAAGTTGGGGGAAGGGTACTTTTGGAAAAGGGTTGGTTTTCAACCAATAGAAATGTGTGATTTCATTTGAAAAAAAGGGGGAAGCACTGAGATTTGAAACTTACAAGTATATGTGTGGAAAAATAGAGCGAAAGTTTGCCATTATCTGGTTCTGCTGAGAGGAGAGAGGTGAACACAACAGAGATCCTGGCTCTGATAATCTGCTGTTTGAGTGTCACATTTCTTTCACAACTAACTAATTTTAAAGGTGAGTTTACAGTTTGAGAGGGGATGTATGTGGTAACTTAAGAAAAGAATAATAGAAATGGAAATTGTTTTTGTTGTAGTTACACATGGTGGTTTCATAATGTGTCAGTCTGTAAAAGTGATTTTCACTTGCCCCGAAAAAAAAAAGAGTAGTAAGTGTGCTTTCAAATTGGCAAAGAAATTTCGTTTTGGGACTAATGTGAAAACATGACTCTGTGTGCAGAGAGGAATTATAGGCAGAGATTTATTGCGTATTGCTCTGGTGATTTCACAGTTACATTAGATGGAAAGGGGGAGCGAATTTTTGGGGGAAGAAGCAGAGTCTTAGCACACACCCATGTGCTTGCCATGTATAGTCATGCACAGTATTTACAAGCGAGTGGGGTTTTCAGGTTTCAGTCTGTAATGCAAATACATTCAGCATCACTAAGGCTGGTTGCCCTTGCTGGAGTGTAGGCAGTCACCGAGGATACACATGGTGGTGGTCTGAAAAAACAGTTTGGACATGTGCCACTCGCAATAGTGTGTTCTGCCTGAACTGACACCGTCACGCTACAGGAGTAGCTTCAACCACCTATTCTGTGCCCTGGGAGCCGCTGGGACGCCGGAATCAGCTGTGCAACAGCAGAGGAGGGAGAGGCGCAGGCCCCGGGACTGCGAGGACCAGCATCCAACTGCTCCAGCTGGTCCTCTTCCCGCGTGAGCCGCGCCCCCTCACACCGCCACGCCCCCAGCCAAAATCCTTCAACAACTCGCGGCACCCGCTTCGCGGGTGCCACTCGCAATAGTGTGTTCTGCCTGAACTGACACCGTCACGCTACAGGAGTAGCTTCAACCACCTATTCTGTGCCCTGGGAGCCGCTGGGACGCCGGAATCAGCTGTGCAACAGCAGAGGAGGGAGAGGCGCAGGCCCCGGGACTGCGAGGACCAGCATCCAACTGCTCCAGCTGGTCCTCTTCCCGCGTGAGCCGCGCCCCCTCACACCGCCACGCCCCCAGCCAAAATCCTTCAACAACTCGCGGCACCCGCTTCGCGGGTGCCACTCGCAATAGTGTGTTCTGCCTGAACTGACACCGTCACGCTACAGGAGTAGCTTCAACCACCTATTCTGTGCCCTGGGAGCCGCTGGGACGCCGGAATCAGCTGTGCAACAGCAGAGGAGGGAGAGGCGCAGGCCCCGGGACTGCGAGGACCAGCATCCAACTGCTCCAGCTGGTCCTCTTCCCGCGTGAGCCGCGCCCCCTCACACCGCCACGCCCCCAGCCAAAATCCTTCAACAACTCGCGGCACCCGCTTCGCGGGTGCCACTCGCAATAGTGTGTTCTGCCTGAACTGACACCGTCACGCTACAGGAGTAGCTTCAACCACCTATTCTGTGCCCTGGGAGCCGCTGGGACGCCGGAATCAGCTGTGCAACAGCAGAGGAGGGAGAGGCGCAGGCCCCGGGACTGCGAGGACCAGCATCCAACTGCTCCAGCTGGTCCTCTTCCCGCGTGAGCCGCGCCCCCTCACACCGCCACGCCCCCAGCCAAAATCCTTCAACAACTCGCGGCACCCGCTTCGCGGGTGCCACTCGCAATAGTGTGTTCTGCCTGAACTGACACCGTCACGCTACAGGAGTAGCTTCAACCACCTATTCTGTGCCCTGGGAGCCGCTGGGACGCCGGAATCAGCTGTGCAACAGCAGAGGAGGGAGAGGCGCAGGCCCCGGGACTGCGAGGACCAGCATCCAACTGCTCCAGCTGGTCCTCTTCCCGCGTGAGCCGCGCCCCCTCACACCGCCACGCCCCCAGCCAAAATCCTTCAACAACTCGCGGCACCCGCTTCGCGGGTGCCACTCGCAATAGTGTGTTCTGCCTGAACTGACACCGTCACGCTACAGGAGTAGCTTCAACCACCTATTCTGTGCCCTGGGAGCCGCTGGGACGCCGGAATCAGCTGTGCAACAGCAGAGGAGGGAGAGGCGCAGGCCCCGGGACTGCGAGGACCAGCATCCAACTGCTCCAGCTGGTCCTCTTCCCGCGTGAGCCGCGCCCCCTCACACCGCCACGCCCCCACAATTTACCATCCTTCAAAGAGCGCGCTCCGGACCGCGTAACGCGGGACGCGCGCGGGACGCAGCCCGGGGCGAAGACCGGGCAAAGAGCGGGCCGTTTGAGGCCGTTCGAGAACGTGAGAGCCCGGCCCGGCCCATCCTCCAAATCCTTGTTATCGAGAGCATCACACTGCAGGTACTTATTACTTCCGTGTCTTCCTTCTGCTAATTCTATAGCTGTCTCAGAAAACACCCCTTGTTCCTATCCCGGCAAAAATGAATACGAGATCCAGCAAGCATAAAAAATAAAAAAAAAACGGTATAGGAGAGAAATTGCTAGGCCCAATGGATGACTTTCTCGCAAAAGCCAATACATTCATAGACCAAAGTTTAAGTTTAATTGAGGGGAGGGTCTCAACAGAACTTGCAATGGCGCGCCGATCCTCAATGGGTCTATTGGCAAATGTGAGATCTCCGGTCATACAGCCTCGGATACCGCAAAGGGATACAGCTGCAAACAGACCTAGCCTCCCTAACACTGTAGACCTATCAGCTTCTCAACTCAGTATATCCCTTGCAGAAAGTGATCTAGAAAAAACCCCAAACATTTTTCTAGATCCAACCCCCGAAGAAGTAAGGCAAAAGAGAGGGAGGAGGGAGGGGGCTATAAAGAAAAGAACCGTTAGGAAAAACTTAAACCAAACTGAAAAAACCAAGCCAACCGATCATCCAACTTTGGTCGGAGATACAGATTCTCTCGAATTGCCCCATGATTCTGTCTCCTTAATTAAAAACGTGATAGAAATTCACCAGCCTCCACATGCCCTCCAAGATATTACTACGCCAGATTCCCTAACCCCACCTCATCAAGGCAAAGAAAGAGACTTATCGAAACTAACTAAAGAAATAGCTTCCCTCTTAAATTCCTATATTCGTCCATTAGAAAGCAGACTGACCAACATCGAGAGTCAATTAATAAAGATCTTTGGCTCTATCAAATCTATATCCTCTCAAGCCCTTCCAAAACCAGCTTTAAATCCCACGACTGCTCCTCCGACACTTAATCAACCTGCAACTCTATCCCTTCCACACCCCAAAAAACAACCTTCACTAATACCCCCAATAGTACCAAACAACCGTAATCCACAAAACCCAATTCCCAAACCCTTGAATATTCCCACACAAAATAATCCCCAGGTTTTGTCATCGCCAAAAACGCCAAGCATTAGTATATCTGCCCCCAAAAATCTAGCTACAACAAATACGCAGCCATTAAAAATCAAAGGACCCCTGAAAGGGACCACTGAACAAAGACCCAACCTAAACATGCCACCTGAGGCGTGTCCATATGTGGTAGTCATGACAGGGGTCCCGGAGATTACAGGTGAGGGGTCCGAACCAAACTGGTCATTGAAAAACAAGGTCCAGTATTGGTTGAATACAAATCGTCCGGTTCCCCCACCTTGGAAAGCAAGAATAGTTTCAGTCACTAGGACCTCGTGGGTGGGCCACAGAAAAAAAACTATTCGGGGAGACTGTGTCGTAATTACATTTGAGGACCCCACAATAGCTGAGTACATCTGCTCCTGGGAACATAGTAACACCACAGGGGTGATCACTATAAGATCGTTGTCTTACTTTTACCCAAAAAGACCTAGTAACAATAACATCTTACACGACACCGATAATATCTGGCGGAAACCCATTCCACAGCCCTGGGAATTAGAGTTCATCGGTCCAAATCTACCGCTACGACATTGTGACCCTCTCAACTCCTGGTGGCCTGTAAATCAGAATCTTCAGCAAAGAGAAGCCCCATGGCAGACTATGGGCCCACAAAATAGACCCAGAAATTGGGAGCAGTGGGAGAGACCGCCCCACCAATTACATGGACTTAACTACAGAGATACCATCAAGGGGCAAAACTGGTTAGGCATTCCGACCATGAATCGCTTCAGCGGTCTGGAAATGGTCGATTGACTAACGACTAATTCCTCGGAGTCCTCACAAATAACCCCGGCACCATCTATCCCTATTATAGCGGCTGCACAAACAGAAGCTATCATTCCAGATTGTACCTCTTCACAGCTTTCTGTGATCTTTTGGAATGTGGCGGGTCTCCGAAACAAAATAGAGGACGGCTCTGCAGCAGTTTTTTTGAAGGAGACACAAATCATCTGCTTACAAGAAACCTGGTCAACTACATCTATACATTTCGAGGGATACAAAACATTTACATCGCCTGCCCTCCCTAGTACTTCAGGTAGACCTAAAGGGGGATTGGCCATTTATCTAGCAAACACAATCCCTGATCTGAAGATTTCCAAGATAGACCTTCTTTCAAACTTTCAGCTCCTTACGCTCAAAATAGGGAAAAAGCTCTCCGTAATACTAATTAACATCTACAATAATCTAACGGATGACAACTTTTTGATTGTTCTTTCCCAAATACAAGGAAAAATAAATGAACATAGGCATCCCAACCAAATCAATGAATATGCTAACATAATTTGGGGTGGTGATTTTAACCTACATCCCTGCACCAAAAACGATATTTGTGGAATAGTGGATGAATTCGAGAACCCTTTACCCCACTTTATTCACTCAAGCGTGGGATCAGCCATGAATAATTTATTTTCCGAACTGGATTTGCAAATTATAAATCCCATGCATCAATCAAACAACAAAATGGAACCTACCTACAGAGGAAGGGGCTACAACACCACCGTTGACTACATAATAGCAACTGAATGCCTCAAAGAACAAATTAACAACTTTAAAATCCTGGAAAACACCTTGAGCGATCATTCCGCTTTGAAAATAAATTTTCAAACAAACCACCTAAGAACACATATGGCAAATATAGCAAAATCCTTAACACAGAACAGGATTGAATTGGGGAAAAAAAACGGATTTACCATAAAATGGGAAAAACTGGACCCCAATACCATTACAAAACAGTTAGTAGAATCCACTTACAACAACATCTTGATCTGCCTCGATCCACATGCAGGGATGCATGAAATCATCGAAAACTACAAGATAATAATAGAGCAAGTGAGAAAGCTACTAACCAAAACACCTAAACGAAACACCATAAGCTCTACAGGCTGGTTCAACCAAGATTGTACCAAGGCACATATCAAGCTGAAAAAAGCTCTCGGAAATCCACTCAGAGATATTACTAATATCCAATCTCTTCGACGGGAGTATAACATCGCCAGAAAAATCAGAAAAAAAGAATTGAAACAATCTTTGTGGAAGGCTTTGCACAAAAGTGCATTCCAGAAAAACAGCCAGGCATTCTGGAAAATAGTCAAATCCCCTCTGTTAATGGAAAACAATGGCCCAAAAATAGATGTGGCCATTGAAGAGGATGTGTGGGTAAATCATTTTTCAAAAATCTTCAAACTGACATCTACGAGCAAAGAACACCATTCCATTATCAACCCAGTTGTATATCCAATCTTAATGGAGGTAGAGCTCCAGGACATTGATACGGCCCTATCATTAAGTAAGAGTGGGAAAGCTCCAGGTCCTGATGGGGTCCCAGTAGATCTATTTAAACATCTTCCAGATCTCTGGGTACCAATTCTCACCAGAGTTTGCCTTGCAACAATGAAACTTGGGCTGTTAGAGTCATGGTCTTCCTCTATCATGGTCCCAATCTTTAAGAAGGGGGACCGACAAGACCCTAAGTGTTACAGACCAATTTCGCTCCTTGACTCTGTGGGCAAACTGGTTGGCAGAGTCCTTCTCGAAAAGCTACAGCAATGGGTAGAAGACAAAAACATTCTATCAGACTTACAGTTCGGGTTCAGGGAGGGCTTTGGAACCGTCGAACAAGCCCTAAATCTGAGCCTGTTAATTTCAAAATATACCCATGCAAAACCTGGTTCCATCTATATGGTTTATGTGGACCTGTCCTCCGCATTCGACTGCGTCTCGCATGCAAGGCTCTGGTCACTGTTGAGAGAAATGGGGGTAGATCCCCCGCTTTTGGACTTTCTGAGAGAGCTATACAGTGAAGCCACGGCGAGAGTGAGGTATGGGACACAAGGAGAACTGACATCGCCCTTTAGGGTAGAGCGGGGTGTGAGACAAGGCTGCGTTCTTGCCCCCTTCCTCTTCTCTCTGTACACCAACGGCCTAGAAAAATCTATGCTGAGAGGAGGGAGAGACCTTCCAAGAGCAAAAGGTCGCCCGATCCCCGCTCTGCTCTACGCGGACGATGCAGTTATCCTAGCACGTACCCCCATTGAACTGCAGAAATCTCTATCAAAATATGCAGACTTCATGGGTGCCCTGGACCTCCATATAAATGTTAAAAAAACTTTTGTTATGGTAGTTGGCGGGTCAAGAAAAACAACAAAGCCCATCTTCTTAAAGGAACAAAGAATCGATAAGACCTCACAGTACCCTTACCTAGGCATTATGATCGACGACGCCCTGAATTGGAAAGCGGCAGTTGAGGCCAGGAGACATCTTTTTAAACGAGCAATTATGGCATTGATCAAATTCTCCAACAAACTGGGCAAAAGACCATCGGTAGAATTGTTACAGATCTATGTTGCAAAATGTCAAGCCACTGCTCTATATGGCGCAGGGCTCTGGGGACATGTACCCACCGGCCCCGTCCAAAAAGAGGAGAACATCTTCATGAGGTTCCTTTTATCAACTCCAAGAGGCACTTCCATCTATGCCTCACACATAGAACTTGGAATCCCATATATCGAAGACTTAATAAAAATCCAACCTATTTTGCTCTGGAGGCGAGTATGGGTATCAGAAAAAAATAGTCTGACTAAAACCATCTTACGCGACACTATGGATCTGGACCATGCTCACAAAATAGCCTGGCTCTCCTACGTAAGAGACTTTTTCTGCGATTTGGGCCTAGAAAAATACTATCAAATGCCGGAAAAAGTGAAGGAAATATCCAAAAGGGAATTGAAACTAGCTGCTTTGAGTCACCTGGAATCCCTTAGACTGACAACAGTGATTGCGAAAAAATCAGCCACTCATGCAATAATGACACAGCAGTCTCTGAAGATCCAGCTATATTTGACCATGGAGCTTACAACTTATGAAAAGATGCTCCTAACAAGGTTCAGAATGAATCTTTTTTTCAGACTAGTTACATTCCCGGAGAAAAACAACTGGAAAACCCAGATGGAACCATGTCCATGTGACGATCTTTCACAACAGTCTAATCTGCATACACTACTGTTTTGCAAATTTTTTCATTCCCATCGAAAAATTTGGTTATTTCCTTTATTAAAGAAATGGGGCTATAGACAATGTCGTCCTGCTATGCTGGCTCTTCAAACTTTGGACTCTGAATGTACAGTGTATCATGTATTGAATTTTTTAAAGTGTATTATGAGGCACAGAAAAAACTTGTAAAATAGTGAAATCATTTTTTATCTAACTTTTTACAAGTTCTTTTTTTAACTGTTTTTCCAAACATATTTTTCTTAACAAATTTTATTGCGAACACTTGTTTGTCATGATATCTTTTATGGTTTTATAATGTCAAAAACCGAATAAAGATTATTATTATTATTATTATTATGTGCATTTAAGAAAATCAAAAAAGTGGTTTCATAATGTGTCAGTCTGTAAAAGTGATTTTCACTTGTAAAAAGTGATTTTCACTTGCCCCGAAAAAAAAAAGAGCAGTAAGTGTGCTTTCAAATTGGCAAAGAAATTTAGTTTTGGGACTAATGTGAAAACATGACTCTGTGTGCAGAGAGGAATTATAGGCAGAGATTTAAAGCGTATTGCTCTGGTGATTTCACAGTTGCATTAGATGGAAAGGGGGAGCAAATTTTTGGGGGAAGAAGTAGAGTCTTAGCACACACCCATGTGCTTGCCATGTATAGTCATGCACAGTATTTACAAGCGAGTGGGGTTTTCAGGTTTCAGTCTGTAATGCAAATACATTCAGCATCACTAAGGCTGGTTGCCCTTGCTGGAGTGTAGGCAGTCACCGAGAATACACATGGTGGTGGTCTGAAAAAACAGTTTGGACATGTGCATTTAAATAAATCAAAAAAAGTGGTTTCATAATGTGTCAGTCTGTAAAAGTGATTTTCACTTGTAAAAAGTGAGTTTCACTTGCCCCGAAAAAAAAAAGAGCAGTAAGTGTGCTTTCAAATTGGCAAAGAAATTTCGTTTTGGGACTAATGTGAAAACATGACTCTGTGTGCAGAGAGGAATTATAGGCAGAGATTTATTGCGTCTTGCTCTGGTGATTTCACAGTTGCATTAGATGGAAAGGGGGAGCGAATTTTTGGGGGAAGAAGCAGAGTCTTAACACACACCCATGTGCTTGCCATGTATAGTCATGCACAGTATTTACAAGCGAGTGGGGTTTTCAGGTTTCAGTCTGTAATGCAAATACATTCAGCATCACTAAGGCTGGTTGCCCTTGCTGGAGTGTAGGCAGTCACCGAGAATACACATGGTGGTGGTCTGAAAAAACAGTTTGGACATGTGCATTTAAATAAGTCAAAAAAAGTGGTTTCATAATGTGTCAGTCTGTAAAAGTGATTTTCACTTGTAAAAAGTGATTTTCACTTGCCCCGAAAAAAAAAAAGAGCAGTAAGTGTGCTTTCAAATTGGCAAAGAAATTTAGTTTTGGGACTAATGTGAAAACATGACTCTGTGTGCAGAGAGGAATTATAGGCAGAGATTTAAAGCGTATTGCTCTGGTGATTTCACAGTTGCATTAGATGGAAAGGGGGAGCAAATTTTTGGGGGAAGAAGTAGAGTCTTAGCACACACCCATGTGCTTGCCATGTATAGTCATGCACAGTATTTACAAGCGAGTGGGGTTTTCAGGTTTCAGTCTGTAATGCAAATACATTCAGCATCACTAAGGCTGGTTGCCCTTGCTGGAGTGTAGGCAGTCACCGAGAATACACATGGTGGTGGTCTGAAAAAACAGTTTGGACATGTGCATTTAAATAAATCAAAAAAAGTGGTTTCATAATGTGTCAGTCTGTAAAAGTGATTTTCACTTGTAAAAAGTGAGTTTCACTTGCCCCGAAAAAAAAAAGAGCAGTAAGTGTGCTTTCAAATTGGCAAAGAAATTTCGTTTTGGGACTAATGTGAAAACATGACTCTGTGTGCAGAGAGGAATTATAGGCAGAGATTTATTGCGTCTTGCTCTGGTGATTTCACAGTTGCATTAGATGGAAAGGGGGAGCGAATTTTTGGGGGAAGAAGCAGAGTCTTAGCACACACCCATGTGCTTGCCATGTATAGTCATGCACAGTATTTACAAGCGAGTGGGGTTTTCAGGTTTCAGTCTGTAATGCAAATACATTCAGCATCACTAAGGCTGGTTGCCCTTGCTGGAGTGTAGGCAGTCACCGAGAATACACATGGTGGTGGTCTGAAAAAACAGTTTGGACATGTGCATTTAAATAAATCAAAAAAAGTGGTTTCATAATGTGTCAGTCTGTAAAAGTGATTTTCACTTGTAAAAAGTGAGTTTCACTTGCGCCGAAAAAAAAAAGAGCAGTAAGTGTGCTTTCAAATTGGCAAAGAAATTTCGTTTTGGGACTAATGTGAAAACATGACTCTGTGTGCAGAGAGGAATTATAGGCAGAGATTTATTGCGTCTTGCTCTGGTGATTTCACAGTTGCATTAGATGGAAAGGGGGAGCGAATTTTTGGGGGAAGAAGCAGAGTCTTAGCACACACCCATGTGCTTGCCATGTATAGTCATGCACAGTATTTACAAGCGAGTGGGGTTTTCAGGTTTCAGTCTGTAATGCAAATACATTCAGCATCACTAAGGCTGGTTGCCCATGCTGGAGTGTAGGCAGTCACCGAGAATACACATGGTGGTGGTCTGAAAAAACAGTTTGGACATGTGCATTTAAATAAGTCAAAAAAAGTGGTTTCATAATGTGTCAGTCTGTAAAAGTGATTTTCACTTGTAAAAAGTGATTTTCACTTGCCCCGAAAAAAAAAAGAGCAGTAAGTGTGCTTTCAAATTGGCAAAGAAATTTCGTTTTGGGACTAATGTGAAAACATGACTCTGTGTGCAGAGAGGAATTATAGGCAGAGATTTATTGCGTCTTGCTCTGGTGATTTCACAGTTGCATTAGATGGAAAGGGGGAGCGAATTTTTGGGGGAAGAAGCAGAGTCTTAGCACACACCCATGTGCTTGCCATGTATAGTCATGCACAGTATTTACAAGCGAGTGGGGTTTTCAGGTTTCAGTCTGTAATGCAAATACATTCAGCATCACTAAGGCTGGTTGCCCTTGCTGGAGTGTAGGCAGTCACCGAGGATACACATGGTGGTGGTCTGAAAAAACAGTTTGGACATGTGCATTTAAGAAAATCAAAAAAGTGGTTTCATAATGTGTCAGTCTGTAAAAGTGATTTTCACTTGTAAAAAGTGATTTTCACTTGCCCCGAAAAAAAAAGAGCAGTAAGTGTGCTTTCAAATTGGCAAAGAAATTTAGTTTTGGGACTAATGTGAAAACATGACTCTGTGTGCAGAGAGGAATTATAGGCAGAGATTTATTGCGTCTTGCTCTGGTGATTTCACAGTTGCATTAGATGGAAAGGGGGAGCGAATTTTTGGGGGAAGAAGCAGAGTCTTAGCACACACCCATGTGCTTGCCATGTATAGTCATGCACAGTATTTACAAGCGAGTGGGGTTTTCAGGTTTCAGTCTGTAATGCAAATACATTCAGCATCACTAAGGCTGGTTGCCCTTGCTGGAGTGTAGCACTCTGGACATGGGCTTTTTAAAAAATCTGAAAAGTGGTTTCATAATGTGACAGTTTGTAAAAGTGATTTTCACTTGCCCAAAAAAAAGAGCAGTTTGTGTGCATTCAAATTGGCAAAGAAATTTCGTTTTGTGACTATTGTGAAAAGAAATGTAGTAATATATTTAAATACAATAAAGGATTTTTTTTTTAGTTTTTTTCAGGTATTGCTGAAGAGCAGTGAACAAAATTTAAGATGCCTACAAAATCCAGAGTTCAAAAAACGCTAAAAAAAAAACTATATTTGAAGACAACTGGAGGACCAAAGTTAGTAGAAGATGCTCATGTTGGGAAAAAGAAAAAATCTTCTGGTAAGCAGAAAAAACAATTTCTTAAAAATATATTCAAAACAAAGAAAAATGTACAAAATGTCTGTACTGGAAAGAATGTTACAAAAGGAAGAGAACAGGAAAAAATTGAGAATTTAGTTAATGCAAATATACCTTCTGCAACTGAAAAGATTTACATAAACAGAAAAACAGCGTTTAAAGAGATACGTAGAAAAATGTTTCAGAGAAGAGTTATGTCCAATTTGATAAAGGATGTGAAGAAATATAAGCAAAAGGCAAAATATTACAAGAGAAAAAAAGAAATTGAAGCCATTGCAGCAAAGGCATTAGAATTAAAAAGGAAACTATTCATATTAATTTTGAATAGGATGCGTACATTAGACAAAATGGTTAATGTACTGAAATCACATAGCAAAAGGAAAAGAGTAGTGAACAGAACAAACTTTTGTAAAGTGTTTTTAGGAAAGTGGATGCATAGTTCAAGTAGTGAACCTTTTTTTAATGAAGAGAGCTATTTTCAAAGTAATAGTTTGCTGCATGCAGTTGACACCAGAGGTCGTTCATACGAAGTAACAAATGGTTGCATAATGGAGAAGGAGATAATGGTTCCAAGAGATGAGGTACAAGTGATGGCAGATGAGGCAATGGGGAGACGTCCTAAAGCCCCAGTGTACACTTGGAATTGTAGTAGTATTTGCACTGTGCGTCAGGAATCTATTGACAAATTTCGAGAGTTTCTAAGAGAATATAGTAAAAAAAGTGTAAAACAGAAGATTAAGGTGCTTCAAAGTCTGGATCCATGCAGAGTGAGAGAGAATACTGGTTTGCAGGGTCATTCTCTGGCTTGTCTATCTAGAAAAGTGTGCAATAGTGTTTTCCATCATTTTAGGATGCTGGCTGTTCATCATACTGGAATGAGAAAGTTTGTGAGACGGTTGTATTTTGCCAAAAGTCCAGCAATAAAGTTAAATGAATTGAATAGGGCTCTGTTCCGAGGAACGGTATCAGATGTAGAGAAGGTTGTTGATGAAATTCAGTTTTGTTACTTTGGTCCTGAACAAAACAGTGCAGAGAAGGACACAGTAAATGAGGAAGAAGTGGAAGAGAATGTAGAACCTTCTGTAAGTAAGACATTTAATGATCACATAACAAAATTTGCAATAGTCTCTAATGAAAGACCAAATGTTACTTGTATTTGTTGCCGCAGAACTCATTATAGAAAACAAACTAGGAATGTTGATCTCTACAGAAAGAGTGAAAATGAAGATAATTATAAGTGGAAGGATTTTGCCACATATATATTTCTAGAAAATTGTTTTGAATTGGGTGAAGATCAGCGTATTTGTAAATACTGTTACAACAAGTTAGAGGAAAATAGAATGCCGACCAGAGCTGTACATAATAATTTAGAATTGGATGCTATTCCTGCTGAACTTTCTGAATTAAATACATATGAGTCTATACTCATTCAATGTGTTCATCCGTTCCAGACCATAGTACGTATGGAGCCCAAAACTGGTAAATTACCTCCTTCAGATTTACTGAGAGGTTTAAAAGGTAGAGTGGTTTATTTGCCCTTGGATTTGAAAAAAAATATGGAAACTATTGATGCGGATACTTTGGAAACTGAACCATTAATTATTCTGGTTAATGGTGTACCTACAAAGAATAAGAAGATTTGGCAGGAGCTGGTAGATGTGCGGAAAGTACAAAGAGCAAATTTGTATTTGAAAAAGAATAACAAATGGTATGAATCAATTTATATAGAAGAAGAAGAAGAAGAAGAAGATTTACAAGAAGACACAGAAACACCAACTGGACAAATTGAAAAAGTGGACAAGTCAAAGGAAGAAGAAATTTATGAACATTTTAGCATACATCCTCTTCATTCGAAAGAAGTTATGGGAGACAATATTGATCTCTTTCAGATGAAGAAAGCAAAAGGAACTCCTGTGAGTGTATGGGAGGAGAGCTTGGAAGCTCGATGTTTTCCTCAGCTGTTTCCTAAAGGAAAAGGAGGACGATACGATGAACGTCCAGAACAGATTCCAGCTTCAGAGTATCGGACTACAAGACTATATGCTGAAGATCCCAGATTTCGACAAAGTATTCCTTATTTGTTCCATCTTTTATTTGAAAGCGACTTGTCTGCACTGTCTTATGCAGTAAATCACATTTTAAAAAGTGGAGTACATTTACAAAATGTGTCTGCTAAGGAATTTATGGAGAAAGTGCAGCACCGAGATGATCATTTGGAAACACAACTGATCAATCTGATGGCTTGTCAGCGTGGGACAAATGAATATTGGTACCGACGCCATGGTGAACTAAAATGCATGTTACGGAATTTAGGAACACCAACATGGTTCCTTACCCTAAGCTGTGCCGAGTACGCTTGGGATGATTTACTGGATTTTCTACGAGAGGCCAATTCAAACATTAAAAACATCGAATACAAGACAGCAGGAGAACTGTGCTCATTGGATCCGGTTAATGTTTGCAGATATTTCAATCATAGATTTGAGGCTATGATGTCCTTCATCTGCAATAAAAAAAATCCACCCCTTGGAGAAGTAGTGGATTTCTTTTGGAGAAAAGAGTACCAGGCAAGAGGTGCTCCTCATATTCATATGCTGTTGTGGATCAAGGATGCCCCAAAGTTTGGAACAGATGCTGATGAAGCAGTGTTATCTTACATTCAAGAATATGCAACATGT